>NC_137930.1:8890768-10092018 GCF_963969265.1 Rhamphochromis sp. 'chilingali'
CCGGACTGAAAAGGGTCAGAAATGTGTAGTTTGCATAATAAATAAATAAATTGATTTGACAACTTTATCTAATAATTTGCTAATAAATGGTCATTTTGAAATAAGCCGGTAATTACTAGGAGACGTGGCATCAAGACTAGGTTTTTTAAGTAATGGAATGACCTCAGCATGCTTAAAGTAAGATGGAACACAACCTCGCTTCAGTGAGCTGTTAATGATAGAAAGCAACGAAGGACCCAAAAAGAACAGAGGGATGCAAGATCCCTAAAGATGGTGATGAAGGTTTCAGCTTAACCATTATTCTAACTTAGTCACTTAGTGTAATTGAACAGAATGAGATAAATGAATCAAAGCATTGAGGGCAATCCCCATTAGGCAAGGAACCTAAGGAGAATTTCGAGCTTAAGTCCATCACCCTATTTACAAAATCATGGAGAAATACATTAAAGTCATCGTCAGAGGCTATCAATGCATGTGGAGGAGGGGAGGATATAATGCTATTAATGGTGTCAAACAACACCCTGGGATTATTTTTATGATTTATCATCAAAAGAGGGTTCCCCGGGTGTCTGTGTGTGTGTCCATGTCTGGGTCTGGGGCTTGCTGAGCCTTGGCCGCTGTGGGACAAGGTCATGGAGGGTGAGGTTACCCCTCCCTATTTTTCCCTGCTTGATGTTGATGCCCCTCCCCGGTATGCTGGTACTTGTTGGTTCCAGAGCAAGTGGCCGAATGTTCTGGCATTCTGGAGTGGTTGACACAGTTTGGGTGGGTAGGCGCAGTGACTAGGTTCAGACTCAGTTTGACTCTTCTTGTCCTTGTAGATTGAGCGGGTTACTGGCTCCATGTGCAGATGGGCCCCCAGATTTGGGGCATGTCTGCACATGTTAGAATACTCTTTATAGTGGCGTCAGCAGTGTGACAGCCTTTGGTGCAGCGGTGGTAGGGTGTGCCATTTGCACGGGCCCCTGGTTCAATTTTTGCTGCCCTGCAGTGTCATAGAGGAAACAGAAGTGCTTACTGAGCCAGCAGAAGTGGCTTTCTCCTTCAAGGGTAGTCAACTGGTCTTAGAGATCCCATGCCTTCTCCTCCTCAACCTCCTCTGATTATCAGTCACTTTTACACATAGGGTCGTGGGGAGGGATGGAACATGTGCCACATGGGTCAAAGTTGGTTGGATGAGCACTGTTAACCAGCTGCCACATTCTCATGTCGCATGTGTTCCTTCATCAGTAGTGGTTTAGTCTAGATTTCACACAGTCCTACTCACTATTTACTCGTACTGTGACGTGCACCAACACATGGACCCAAAAGGCCTACCTTTGACACTAACAGCTGTTAAAAGTGGCCTACACCCCTGTTTCCTGCACCCTGTTTTTTGGCGGTGAGGTTGGCTGCTGATCTGGGGCCAGTCTGCCTGCGTCCCAGGTTCACTGCTGGCTGGAGCTAGCACTCCAATGGCACCCTGGATGGAAATTTTGGCGTTGGCTGGCCTGCTCCCTTGAGGTTGTGGTATGGGGAGGCTTGGACCTCTCATCAAGTCGGCTCCGTCAGGAGGTTCTCGCGCCTGGGTTCCCATCCTCAGCTGATGCTGGGAAGGCTGGCCTCTGCCGCGGTTGGCTGCCTGCTGCCTCTGGTTGTCTGGCACTCCTGCCCTTTGGCTGTGGGCCCTCCACCGAGTCCTCCACCAGGTCCTCCCTCTTCCCCCTGCTGGGTTGGACCCATGGTTTTCGTCTAGGTGTGTGACCTCAGGTCTTCAGCACTTCTGGGGTCGGTGTACAGTGTAGCTCTCCTGAGTCTTTGACTGTCTGCCTCTGGCTCCCAGGGGTTTGTATTGCATTCTCTGACCCTCATTATCAAATATGTTGCATGAGAAATGCTCATACACAGAATTTCACAATTTTTCCAATTGTTCTTTCTCTCTCTCTTACACACACACAGACATACACCGCAGCAAAATTGTATTTTTGTTTGTATACTACCCGTTTTGTATTTCAGATGCTGTGTGTTTTTTGTTTTGTGATTTTCTTGTGAATGAAGTTGATAAGCACGTGGTTTATAAATATCACACAGTAAGCTATGTAAATCTTCCTTAATGCCTCCCGTGTTGTGCAGACAAAAAAAAGTGTTGGTGAAGTAGAGTCAAGTGATATAGTCCTGATGTCTTGCTGATAAGAAATGCTCCATGTGAGGAGAGTGCAAAATCCAAATCAAACAAAACTGACTCAAAACTATTATCCGTACTTCATGTCACCTTTAGCATTTTAGGAACTTGCTTTAAGTCAACATTTAGAGAATTAATCAATTGCTGCAGCCAGGTTGCACAAAAAGTCTAGTTGCTAAACTGGTCTGTTTACATAAAAAATCTGCCACCCACTAAAACCCCCCAATTCCCTGTGAAATTAAAATATATATATATATGTCTAAGGAGGACAGGTAGTTAAAATCCTATAACAAGTTCCTATGTAAGAAGATCTGATTACCAAAACTAAATCCATTAATTTCCTGAGTTCCTACATGCTCACGTTCCAACTTTTGACTTGCATGTGTTGTGACTGACATCAGTATTTTGGCCCTGCAGTATGTCTAGCCATTGGTGTGGTACAGTAAGACGAGAACAGTCTGATTCTCCTCTTGTGAGTTCAGAGTGTTTTTACAGAAAACCAATCCCACTCACAAAGTCATTATTGTGAACAGACAGCAACAGCTGGAGGACTTACCACTCGAGCAATTGGAGCCCCCCCAGCCTGGCTCACACTGGCAGGTGTTGGGTGCCATACAACGGCCATGAATACAGCTCTCTGTACAATGAGCTAGACATCGAGGAGACAGGGAGAGAGGCCAGGGATCAGCACGGTCCCCCCAAAAAATAACCCATCAAAACACATCTACATTAGAATTAGTCATGTAGTAGTAATCACATAAATGTTCATGTCAAAGACATAAATCTGATTTGTGAAATGGAAACTGGGACTTGCTATTCTTTTTTGAATGCTCTGTGACTTGACTTGACTTAACACTTTAAAGAGTTTTTGTGGCCAAAAACAGAATTGGACTTTTAGAAATTGTTTGCTTTTTCAATAAAATGTCAATGTTTCTTTTAGTTACTTTGTGTTTTCTACAGCTGACTGATTTAAAGAGTTTTTCAAGCAGATTTTTCCTCATGCAAACAAATATTTTTCTTTACAAGAAACTCTAAATACAGTCCTTGTAACAGACAACTCCCATCAAGACTATGATATATTTTCACTGTCCACTAATACCAAGCAAATGCCACTGATTTGAAAGATTATTACTCTTTTTAAAGCTGGATTTGCATTGATTAACCCACTTCAAACAAACAGATTCTTCTCTGACTTTACACAAATAAAAAGTAATAAATCCTTAATATAACTGATTCCTTCTCCAATACAACTTCCAACAGGAAACGGCATGTTGCCTAAAGTGTCTGGCAAATTAAATGTGATTCTCAGAGCAGCATGTGATGCTTAGGCTACTTATAAAGCAGAGTATTTTCACACTAGAACAAATTCCCCTATGAACTCCTGGGGGACATTAACTGTTTTCTCCCTTCCACCACAGCACACATAACTTTTTCATCACTAACTCTTTCCACCATGAGAACAGGCTGTCTTGACAGAAAGCTTCTTTTTTTTTTTTTTTACTGCTGTTACAATTGTTAGTTTTGCCAAAGCAACACCTGTCACTGCCTATTAAAAGGGAGGGATGTGGGTTGTGTAATAGCCTTGCTGGGAAGGTAAGTGTGACAAGATATTTGAAAAGAAATATTCATTACAGGATTTAATAAGTGTGATAAATGGCTGTAAGGAAAGTGTTACTAAAAGTTGACCTTAAGCAAAATCACTATTTGTCTCACAGAGCACTGAAACTTGCATAAGATGTCTTCCTGACTCTCTTAGTGTTTAAGGAAATAGCTTGAAATCCTCTAAAGCGATAGAAACATGGCTGGCTGTGTGTGTGTGTGTGTGTGTGTGTGTGTGTGTGTGTGTGTGTGTGTGTTGTGTGTGTGTGTGTGTGTGTGTGTGTGTGTGTTACTCACGAGCACAGATCTCTTCTTTCTCATAGAAGCCTGGGCAGCACTGAGACTTCCTCCGGTACATGGTCTTGTTCCCACTACGATATGCTGTTCTATAGATCATCCTGCAGAAAAGAATTCAAGTCACATACAAAATTAGACACTGAGTAACCAATTATTTTGTTTTTCAGCTTTTATTATATTATTAAAATGTGTAAAGTGGATCATTGACATTAATAACCAAAAGCATCATTTAACTCTAACTCTTCTCCAAAGAGAGCAAAACTACTGCAAAATCTACTCTATGTAGTGTTACTAATAGCTCATCTTCCACTCTGAGTTGGGCTTGTGTATTAAAAGCAGTGAGTAAGACTAGAAAAACTCTATATACAATACTTTTTCAAAGTATTGTATATAGAGTGACCTCTCTCCCAAGCTCCAGTTTGGTCACATCTACATGTGTCTTGTAGAGGATCCCTAACATTGTAGCCAGAATGAAAGGTTTCAAAGTATGGACAGCAACATGTATTTTGGATTTGGATGGGTAAGTAATGCCACCGTGTAGGAGGTGAAGGACAAGAAATTATTCATTGTTAAAGCAAAGGTTAGCACCACATAACTTGCTTAAATAAACTACCACAGGTAAATCTTACATTTTGTTGACTTGGACAATTTAAAGTGCAGGGCCAGAGAAGTTAAGGTAGCATTAATTAGTTACATTGATGTTGTGTGATAACACTAAAGTTGACCTAGTATTTTTCCAATGTTGGGTAAATCATTCCTACAGTTTAAATGAGCCGCCACTGACAACCTGGGTTGCTGTGGAGAAGCAGGGATTGGTGCAATTTGTCCTGTAAGGCAGGATTATGAGAGGTGTGCTAACGTGTTGGTGCCATACTCTACCCTACCCTTCTGAAAGGTGTAAATAAATGGTGATTAGTGCATCCATTAGCCAAAATGCCAGGTAGTTGCTAGGGCCACAGTACTTGATGCATGTTCAATCATCCAGGTAAGTAAATCCCAAAAAGCTTATTCTGTTCTCTGGACGTAACTTTTTCAGTGGAAGAAATATTTAATCACTCATCCAAGTGATTTCTTCAGTCTCAGCTGACTGCAGGTTTCCCCAACCCTCTGAACAGTACATTTTAATGAAACAAGCTGAAACTAACACCACTGACTAACAATAGGGGTCAGTTTCTTTATCATTAATACTGTCGTGATGACGAGTGCCATTCATCGAGAGTTGGGGAATGGCTGCAATTACAGCACTGTAAGATATTGAAAGATGTACCCTTAAGCACACAAACAGTAATATAGTGAACAGTGTTAAGTGCCAGGAGGATTGTTGTGATTTATACATCAGGGATAACATGCAACCTCTGGCTAAGCGGATGGCGCAGCACAGAAGAGCTAACTCGTCAGGCCAGGACTCTGCGGTCTATTTACTACTACAGGCCAGTGGACACTCTTTCAGTGATGAGGATGTATCCCACATCCTGGACAGGGAGGAATGCTGGTTTGAGCAGGGAGTCAACAAGGCCGTTTACATGAAAATAGAAAGACCATCTCTGAATCGAGGAGGGGGCCTAAGGGTACATCTTTCACCATCTTACAATACTTTCTGTGGATGCAGGCAGGATTGGACACAAATATCGCAAAGGCAGGTGACAGAGACAGACAGTGGGAGCAGACAGTAATGGTCAGAAATTTGGTGGGAGCAGAATTCAAAAGAATAGTCTTGTTCAAGGCTCTAATTCCCAGATCCTCTTGTCTGCATGTTGACATGTCCCCGGGCAAAATACTGAACCCCAATTTGCATGCATTGGCATGTGACTGTCTTAATTGTTAGATAAAAGTGCTGTATGAATGTCAGTGTAACTGGGTGAATAAAAGGCTCTACTTAAGTTCCAGTCCATTTAGCATGTCTACATTCTTCTGTAAATTTTGTCTTTATTATTACAACTTTTATTTGGTAAAGGGGGTAAGCCACTTTCAGACCTTGTATACAGCGACAATGTCTGATTTAAATAAACAAAAAAAGAAAAACAACAGGGAAAAACTGTGGTACTGCCATTTAATCAAACCCATTATCACCACACATTTCCATACGTATCAAGTATCATTTTAATTGGTTCTTACCTGTGTTTGGTGCACTTAAACCAGTTGAGGATGTCAGTGCAGCTGGTGTAATAAATCTGATTAAAAGAATGGGCATATGACTCCTGCACTGTCACAGAGTAACTGAAACCACAGAAAGTGAAAAAAGAAAATGGATATCAGACATGAAACCAGTGTGTGGCTGATGATAGTTCATGACTGCCTCATTAATCGTCTCTGTTCAATTAGTTGATTTACTTCAAAAGAGATTGACACACAATAGATTGACACTCAACCAACTTTTATGTCCTTAAAATACCTGAGAAAACTAATTGCCTGTTTGTCCAAAAGCTTTGTTTTCTTAGAAGAGATAATGATACAATAAATAGTTTATAAGATTAAAAATTATAGGTCTTAACATCTTTATGCTATGCCTGCAGGGCAACCAATTGAAGTTATTGGCCTTCATATAGAAATATAATTATATATATAGGTGTCATTTGTTTAACAATGGAAATGCATATGGTTTCTAATATCTTGTGCAAACTGTTACAGTGCTGGATTTATATATTAAAGTGAGCCAGTCAAAAGCTCAGGTTTCAGCTTTCGGTTTCAGCAGAGAGCAAAAACTGAAAGTACTCTGCAAACAAAGTACTCTGCAAACAAAGTACTCTGCAAGTTTTGACAAACCTTGACAGAGAAACTTTTTGTGTTCAGCCTTGTTTTGAAGATATGTTTCTGCGTTATGAGGCTGAACAGAACAGATTCTCTGTAAGTCATGTAAGTCTCATCAGTAACCTCTACAGGTAAGTCTGTGTGTGCACAAGCTCTAGTAACTGTGTCTTTAGCATTCAGTGGAATGATGGTACTATAATTAGGGAAATGAGCGATGCTCAGCTTTACTGGGATAGTCCTGAACATAGAAGTTTTTTTCATCCTTGCAAATGGAAAAACAGACTGCTAAGTATTGACACTTTAAACACAGCTTAAGAAAGTTATCAGGTTGATAACACATTTCCACTGTTAGTGCATTAGCATGTAGTGTTAGTATCAGGGGCGTAATGTTACGGCGATGCTTAGTATAGTCTGGAGGTGGGTAAAGGACACCTAATGCTGAATGCCTTTATTGCCCTTCATGGGCTATTATCTTGACTAACCTCTCCCAGTGGCTGCAGACATTGGGATCCTCCAGGTTGAGGGAGGAAGCGATGCAAGGCAAGTTACAGAAGACTACAGTCAGCAAGACTGTCCTGTGGAGCAACAGTGATGTAGTCATCGCTGTGAGGGCTGCACCTTAAGACAAGGAAGAAGGAGAAAACACCATTTAAGTTTCTGTTGTCTGAAAAACATTCGGTAAACTCTGGTGATTGTAAGCTACCAACAGTCCCTCGGGGTATTTATTTATGCAATTACTTATTTCTGTACTTATGTCATTCTGAAATTTCCAAATCCAATATCATTGTCAATTCCTAATACATCTGTGCTTTACTATGTTTGTAGTCTATATGATCCTGTTTAATTTTGTTCTCGACATAATTGTTAAAAGTCAAAACCAACTACAATGTTTAGATTCTGCTGAGATCTGTACTTTTCTGTACTTTTCTCATGTACTTTTCTCATTTACCATTTACACTCTCAGGGTGTAAATGGTAGATAGAAAGCACTTAGATGTAAAAAGTGCTTGTGTGAATGGATGTGAATGAGGCTTTGAGTGCTCAAATAAAGTAGAAATGTGTTATATAAGAAACAGTCCATTTACCAGAAGTATGAACATGTATTTGACACGATTAATTATATTGTAACTGACATAATTTGACTTTAACATAGATCCTGTTTTAATCAGCTATTCCAACCAAATGCTTGAGATACAGAATCTGAACTTTTCAGCTGATACAGATGTGTACAAGATTGTTTGCCCACCTATGATATGAAAATTTCTTTTGTGCAGGGAAACAACCCAGACCCAGTTTTTGCTAAATCACTGTTTGAGGTTTTCTTTCAAAATCTTTACAATTTTCTTTCCTCGTGGTTCTTTACACTTTGATGTGAACCTGTTCCCACCAAAGCATTCCCACAGCATAATCCTCCCACTACTGTGTTTCACTGTGGGGATGCTGTTCTTTGGGTTGAACACCTCTCCCCTATTTAAGCATAAATATAAGCAGTGTCTCTGCCAAAGAGCTCTTGTTTTTACATGGACCAAAGAAGGCACTTGCAGTATGCATCATCTTTCTCCAGGTTGTTCTTAGCGTACTATGGAAGGACTTGCAGCTCTCTCAATTGATTTCACATGCAGACTTTAAAATACATTTAACCCTTTCACACACAGTGGTCACTACAGTGCACAGCTATTCAAAGGCTGTTTTCTTGTATTTGTGTCAGTGTTGATAGTATACTTGCACATAAACCACTACATTGGACACTGGTGCGTCAATCCATACCCTGCCAGCCACTCCAAAGGTGATGTTGTCCACCTAAGTGGACATGTAAAAAACTCTTTGAAAAGTACATGTTTAAAAAAATGAAGGCTTAAAGTGAATAAAAATACTTAAGAAAAAAATCCTGATTGAGGTTTCATGCATGAAAGGGTTAAATGATTTTCTGACATCATTACTGGAAACTTGTTCTTGTTTTTAATATGACTCTTAGTTATTTTAATGTGGTTTTTAATTTTAATTTTATTATGCTGTCTGAAACAGGTCTCTCTTGTAAACGAGATGTTGAGTCTTAATGACAATGAAGTCTCAACCGGTATAAAAAAAAGTTTTTCTTCTTGGTCTGCAATTTCACAATCCATTCCTGTCAGGGTTCTGTTCAATTCACTTCAATTTTATTTATACTGTCCTAAATCACAACAGTCACCTGAAGGTGCTTTATATTGTAAGGTAAACACCCTACAATCAAAGTTCTAGCGTCTTGTCAGTTGTTCTGACAAGTTGTTCTATATATAAATCTATTACATTGTGAGCAGCAACAAATTTCTCAAGTCTAAAAATTTATTTTGTTTTTGACAAAAAAAACCAAACAAGTTCGGCGCATGGTGAGGGATGCCAAACGCCGGTATCGGGAGCATCGCTTCCACCAGGGCGACACATGGAGCATGTGGCATGGATTGCTCACCATCACAGATTGCAGTTTAGCTGCTCCATCACTGAATTTATTCTCACCTCCTTTAACACTTTGGCATACTGCTGCCACTGCAAAGGACAAAGGCAGACTACAGCATGTAATCCACTCCACTGAAAAGGTGAATGACTGCAATCTGCCTTGCCTACAAGACATGTACTCCTTCATGCAAGTGAGACAGGCAATCAGGATTGCTACTGACTCTTCACCCGGGCATAAATTGTGATATTTCCCTTTTACAGGAGGTTGTGGTCCATCAGAACCAACACCTCATGGCACAAGAAGACGTCGGACTACGTAACAACACCCCCTCACTTAACATGTTACAACAACACACTTATTTACTCAGGCTACAATAACTTTCCCACTGGACTCAATACATGCACTTTGCACACCCCAACACACACACACACACACACACACACACACACACACACACACACACACACACACACACACACACACACACACATTTCTTAAGGTAGGTAGTTAGTATATATTCCTGATGTATTTATTTATATTAATATTTATTTTGAGATGTATATATTATATATATTGTAAATACCATATATTCTATTTCTGTACCATTGGTTTTTTTGCACCACAAGACCAAGATCATGGATGACTAAGCCGCTGCAAAAAATGTACCACAGACACATAGAGGAAATCCCTGACATAAAGAAATCCTACCAGTGGATAGAAAAGGCTTGCTTAGAGGCCAGCACAGAGGCAATGATAATAGCAGCACCAGAACAGAGCCTAAACACAAGATCCAGACATTTACCAAAAGCAGCACGAGAAAATAGAGAAGTGCTAGGGGCTGAAAGAACTGCTGCTAGAAGGTATAGTCCAAATTGGTTCTTGCGGTAATAAGAGTATTAAGAGCCAGGCACAACACTGGAGGTCTCTATCCAGAATAGTGCAGTCCTAGGAACAACTAAGACAGTGCGCAGAACCCTCTAACACCCATGTCTCTGGTTGAGGACCCGAGCTCAAGGATCAAGCACATACCACCCCCAGAAGAAGATTTTAACATTACGTGTTTTTACAGATAGAAGGAAATTGTGAGTTACTTTTGCAAGATAAGTTTGCCGATGCACAAAATGTGCCTAAATAGAATACTTTAGGTAATAAGTTTATGGGTAACTTTTTTTTAATCTAACAAACAAATATAGATATGAAAAGAAATAAACTAAAATAGAAAACAGCTGTAGTCATGTTGTTTTTCATACATATCAGCATCTTCAGTGGGGTTTATTGTGAACATTTAAAAAAGACTTTTGATGAGTTTGGCTAGCAAAAAGTTCTCACGTTTACTCATTTTTATCAGTCTGATAGTTTAAAAGTGTGGCAGGGTGTGGTTTGTGGCTCAGCTGCAGGGGAGGAGTGGAGCAGTGGTGTCAGGGTGTGGTGTCAGGGGAGGCTGACGCACACCTCAGCTCCATCAGCTGATCATGTCTCCCATGTAAAAGATGTGCTGGGACCTGAAATGGTGCGTTGTGTGTATGTAGCAGCTGAAAAGCTGCAACAAAAAATCCCAAACAATAAAACATCTAGCAACGTGCAAGCTGTGTGTGTGTGTGTGTGTCTGTCCTCATTCATGTCACAAAAAGTTAATCAGATTCTCAGAAAAAATGAGTGGACATATTGTTATGTTTCCTTTTGTGAATGCTGTCTGTAAACAAATTAATGACAAATTATTTTAGCTCTAACTTCTGTTATCTGGGTTCTCGAGAAAGTTAGAACTCAAAATGTGCCACTTCTGCACAGGCACAATTCACACACAGTGATCACAAATATTTAATGATCTTTATAGCTACCCACCTTGCAAAACACAAACTTTATGATTCAACACCATGTGACACATTTAGGGGACATATGTAAATTGTACCAAAAAAGAAAGAACTGGGTTACAGTATACTCAAATGGGAAGGACCTGAGAAAGCGTTGTAGCCTGCAAACTCACCATTATTTTTTAACTTATTTGTAGTCAAACTGAAATTAGGCTTAAACTTCCCTTCAACTCTCCCCACCACTAACTATATTTAAAACACATAAAACAAAGTATCATCAGTTTAGCTAAACTAATAAATTTAGAATTAAATACTGAACATCAACCTCAACTCAAACCTATACTATAAAGAAATGGTGTAAGATCAGTGAATCAAAATTGTGCTAAACACTCATTCAAATTATCAATGGTTAAAATCTCCTTAAGAGTTTCTAGAATTTGTATAAGAGTCCAAATTAAGTACGGATGACCTTTTTTAATAGTACACAGACATTAAATGACTAGCGCATCACACTTCATGGCGGTGGTGGCCAAGCAAAATCTTTTGAGGTCAACACTTCTAGCCAGCCTTCTTTCAAAAATACTGGCTAATGGAGTAAGCCTACAAGATGTCTCTAGTAGCTGTATGGGTAGTAACATTGTGTCTGTTCAGGCAGTGTATTGGATACTGGAGCCAGTCATCTCTGATTTCATTCTGCTGAAAGTGGGCACAGCTGCACTGACCAATGCTGAAATCCTCCCCACCCCAAGACAACTGCACTGCTACGCACATAAGGGCTATGCTGTATGCGTGATAGAGCTCCAGGCACAATGCTAATGAAATGGATTAAGCTAGGCTGCATAACTTTGATATACTAGCAGTCAGGCAGCACAGCATTGATGGCTCTCTCTATGCACAAAGGAATTCCAGAAAAGCAGATCTGCTGCTTGAAATCCCTGAAAAAAACAGTCAGGCTTTAGCGCAGTATTTATTTGCAAACACATGCAATTTTGACGTCAATTCTCTCTTTTTAGAATTGGTGTAAATGGAACTAAATGAGATGTATAAATATGAGCAGTCATATACTCAGTTTTCTTTAAGCTAATTAATTTAGAAAGTTTTTAAAGTTATAGCATCCAAGTCTGTCGTAGAGTTGTTTGTCGTCAGAACATATTTTCAGTACTGCTAGTGCAGTACTTTTGCCTTTTTACTCTTTAAAAACAAAGGAAAACAAAAGAAAACAAACCAAAAAAAAAAAAAAAAAAAACAACCAAGAGAGAGTTTCGAAGCTAGGAGCTTTGTACTTTGATTTCACCTACTGTGAAAGTATTGAAGATGTCAAAGATAAGCATAGGTCTGAAACTCTCAAACGGTTCCTATCTGACCATTACTCAGTGTTTACAGCTAGTAACCTTTGCAGTTGGTGGTTTAAACCACCAAAATATGGAGATGGGTGATTTTGAGAGGTGCAAATTATTAAACCCATTGACATCTCTCGGTCACTATTTTTTGTCCTCCTTTTGCAAGATAGTTCAAATCTAGAGTTTAAGATTGTAAAACCCCAACAGCATTTAGGTCTATGAAAGACGTCCAAATTTAAAGCACAACAGGAATAAAGTTCAAATCTACCAGAAGAGCTACACTGAAAAAACAAACAAAAACATTTTATGTATATTTTTTTCTATAGCAGATTCTTGTGCAGTCATTTACAGTTATTACATAAAAATATCACACAAATCAGTACAATACAATACCTTCTCTATGAGCAAAACACGATCATGCCACGGCTGTCGATCCGTCCTTCGGTGTATGAGGTTGATATGTCCAGTAGTTAAAAAAAAAAAAGACAAGAAAAGGAAAAAGTGTTATCCCCCTGAAACCGCGTAAGAAATAAATCATAAACTGAAATTAAAATTAAAAATAACTAGTGGAAAGCGCATTAGTCGAATCGTTTTCTCAGATTTCTACAACGTTTCGTCGCCAGAACGATAAACTTTTCCCATTGTCAAAATACTGGTGACCAAGTATGTGACGTCATTGATGCGGCATCAACAGCATCTTTCTGAGGGTTGTGTAGCAACACTTTGACTCTGCTGCCACCTGCCGCAAAACACCATCCCATTAGAAACACACGATGAGTACGTCTCATCTACACAGAACAGGAACACAAACAGAATATACAATACAAACCAAGGACTCATAATAGCATAATTAAAATTTACACGGTATACTGAAATAAAAAAAGAAAATGATTTTTTTTCTTTTACATTTAATTCTATTGATATAATTATTCTAAAAGATAACAGGGATAAAAGTACACTCTTAGAAAGGATGTGTTAAAAAATGACACAAAAAATGTGTTGTTACACTATTAACACATTTTGTGTAAATTTTAACATAACATGTGTAAGAAAATGTGTAAACATTGAAAAAATGTGTAAAACGCTTAACACACTTGATGTGTTGCACAGTTTAACACATTTTGTGTGTTATTTTCAGAATCTAACAACAGGACCTAAAATTAGCAGCTCAGTAATTTGATGCTAGCCCTGTGTTTAGTGAAATAAATTGTAGATTAACAATGTATTATAACTATATTAACTGAATAAATAAAATGTTTAGTTATTGTTTGTTTTCCTTAATCCTTTCCTCATTACTTTCAACAAATAAAACATTTTATAATGTAATGTGGACCAAGGTGTGTATGGTGTACTAAAATTCTGAAAGAGGATTAATTTTTTATTTCTCAATATGTATGGCATACCAATTAATGGCCATGGCTATACTATAAGCATAAGTATCCACAAAGAACAGGCTTAATTTTGACCATAACATGTGAATATAATTGAAGCAAAAGTAGAAAATGAAATGAGTAAGAACACACATGCTTAAAATTGAAACAAATTCTGCCCAGCAACATGACATACCGGCGGCGGGAAGGGGGCGCTATCTTTCGCGCCACTGAGACAAAGGAGACAAAGATGGAGGTTACGTCGCCTAGTATGTTGTCAGACCTTACAGTAAGTATCATTTACCAGTTTATCTTAATGTACTGAAAATATGCCGGGTTTCTGGAAGAATGTGAATTTATATAAAATATAGGAGTTATGTAGGAGTTTAGAGTTTAAGTTAATTACTGCTTAACTATACCTAACTAACCTTAATGTAACAGTCTTGCTAACATATCCTACTCTTAATTTTATTATTAGTTCTTGGATTTCGTGCCATACTCCATTAGAGTTAATGTGTTTTGGTAGTATTTTTATGTATTACTTTATTCATGTATTTATCGATTTACTTTATTTATGTATTAGAGTATTCAGAAATTGCTCTTAGAACCAGTGTGGTAGTTGGCTAGCGGCTCCGACAGGCATTATGTTGTCTATGAGCAACGCCAGAGTCAGCACCTAACCGTAGCAGTGTTGAGTAAAATGACAATATTGTGGTTAGCTCTGAATATAGCAAATGTAGTTATCACCGCGACCATTCGTTTACTAGCAGAGAATAGGAATAAAGACTGAGTAACTTTAACATGAAATATACCTCATATTGACAGAGATAATTATTTTTTCAAGCAGTTAAAGCAGTTTTTGCATCTAGTATGATTAACTAAAGTATGTGCACATTCTTTTTTAAGGCTTATTGCTGGAAACATGCTCTGATATAGTTTCTTTTTTATGCAGAACTTCTGAGGAAGTAATAGTCAGTGTTATTTAAAAAAACCAAACAACAGCAACTTGACCATGCAAATTATCTTACTTATTTAGCCATGTGTTTCATTTTTTCAGCACACATATGACAACTTAGAATCTGTCAAAGTCCTTGTAACCACTTTTATAGATGAGAAAGAAATTTGTAAAAAAAAAAAATTCTTATTGTCAGCAGTGCCACAGACATCAGACATCACTATTAGTCAGGATCAGATTTATTCACCAAGTAGCAACTAGAAGATAAAATCAATTTATTTATTATTCAGAATTTCTTTTAGTCATTGCGTTATAATCACGTAGTTAAGAAACCGCCTTCTTCTGCTGCAGCTTTTTGAGTAAACTCGTGCTTTTATGCTCTGTGGAAATTTGCTGTCATGACTTTGAAGATTATTGCAGAGAGGTAAAGTGTCTGGTGTTGCCTTTACACAGTCTACCATTACCACAGAAGAACAAAGTCAACCCCTGAAGTCACTCAGGAAAGCCCCACAGATTCTTAAGGAGTATGAAACCTGTCGGTGCCATCGAGGAGGCTCCTTGTGAAGACTTGCATTGGGGATTTGGTGGAGAGGTGTGGTTAGTAAGTATAGCACTTTACTGTACTTTGTTAAAATTTTGCAATGAATGTTTTCCTTTAAAAATGTTGAAGTGCACAGAAGTAAAAAAGTTTGTTTTCCAGTTACCCTCTTAGTGCAGAGAAGCTAACTGTAGCAAAAAGCATCCTCACCAATTTTCCACCCTTAAGTGGCAGGACAGGGGGAAGGATTTGTAAGTAAATTTAGCATTTTAATAATGTAAATTCCACTACATACTGTAAATTGCACTTGTTCCCACTTACTGTGTATCGTTTAACCTTTATCTAATTATTTATTAGAGCTTTTTTTCTCAGTTAAAATTGCTCAGCTGTTACCCATATACCTCAGGAGCATTATTATGATCCAGTCTCTCATTGTGGATTCCTAGAGACTAAACTGCGCAACCTTAGACGGAATCTCGACCAGGGGCAGAGACATTATAAGAAGCGAAAAGTGACAGATGACTGTGGTGAAGACAAGAAGCTCAGGCGAGAGGATGGGAATACCAGCAGCACAGATGAGTGGGTCACCCAAGTTATTGCGGCCCTCAGCTGAGAACCTTCCAATTATCATGTCAGGCATGGAGGAAACATACACCAGTCTCAGAGCCTGGAATATTCGGAGAGTACCCACGGTTTTTGGACATGCCAAGTCTGGTAAGTTGCTTGGTTCTCTGGTAATGGTTTATGTACTCCTTCTCCACTCAGTTGTGTTTTGCATACAAAGTATGTAACAGGAGTCGATACATTTGGAGGTATGTTTATGAGCTCCTAGTGAATATTTTGAAAGTTTTATAACTTCAGAGTTTGATCATTACTCCCTGCGCACTGATTACAATGAGCATCACTTTTCACATGGTCCAAAATCTTAGTCGTACCACCAAATGACTATCTAATAGTAGGGACATCAAATGACAATGCAGAAAGTGCTGCTCGTGGAAGTGAAAACCCTACAAAAAAATCACCTAAATCTGTATGAAACTGCTTTCAGCAGCACTATTTTCAACAAAAAAGCTCTACAGGACAAACCGCAGACAGACAACATAAGAAATTGTCTGCTAGAAAGTTGAACATCAGCTAAAAAGTCCTAATTTTTTCTCAGGGTCTGATGGGACCCAAATCATAGCTAAAATGAAGGAATAATGGACTTGTATTCAAATACCACTCCAAGTAAATTGTTGTTTCACTGTGTAGGTAAGCTTGATGTGGAATGGGTAATAGAAATGTGATACTATAAAGTTTGATTTTAGCCTTTCAGCTACCAAATGGACAGAATGTACTTTTGATTTAATGTATTTAATGCTTCATTTTAAACGTAAACACTTCTTTTATTTCCGTAGGCTGGACTTGGAGTTTGGCAATCTTACAGGAGGAAAGGTGGACCTCTTTTTGCGAAAATGGGAAGCCAGTAGGGCTGCCACAAACGATTATTTTGATAGTCGACTAGTCACCGATTATTTATGCGATTAGTCGACTAATCAGATCATCATCCACTGGACGTAAAACTACAGCTTATTGCACCAGCAGCATCTGCTCTTATATAACTATCATTAGCTTACAGCTTTAAGCTTTTAAGGTGCTAACTAAAAATAAAGACAAGATGATAGTTTATTCAATTTTAATGAAATTTGCAGATTGTTTCGGTAAAGTTTAATAAACTCCTTGCTATCTAAAATATAACAGGACACCGGAGTATATTCTCCAGCATCTCACACTTCTGATGATCAGCTGTCTGCTTGACGTTTATTCAGCTGTGTAAAAACTATAACTTTAATCTCAGCCAAACCGATTTACTCAGGAACAAATAAAATACTAAAAAAAAAAAACAAAAAAAAAAGCCATACAACAACATTTTTAATTTATCTAAGTGACTCATATATATTTAACCTGAGTCGCGAAAGACGGCGGTGGGTTTGAAAACAATTTGCCGGGAGTCCGGTGTTCTCACGGCGCTAGTGACCTAGCCCCCGGCTAGCTATCGAGCTAGTGGGTAACAGACGTCTCCGAAAACGTCGGAGCGCTTTTGAAAATATGTGGTGTCCTGATAAACTGAGCAGATATTTGAGGTTTACACAGCTACATTCTCGCCTGAAAATATGTTAAACGTTTATTTTGTGACCCAGAAAGAATAATAAGAGTAATATTAAAACTAACTAGCTACCGCCATTGTTGGAAACTAAGCTGGGCCGCGCTATGAATTCTGGGACACAGCTGCTTCTTCTTCTTCTTCGGGGTTTAACGGCAGCTGGCATCCTTGTACATGCTGTGCTGCCATCTTCTGTTTCAGTCCGTTATTACACTCTTAAATCCTGCTATTATTCCTGCGTCTTTTGCGATCTTACAAAGCTTCAAACGACACGTCGACTATTAAATCAGTCGTCGACGATTTTGATAGTCGACGTAATCGTGACTAGTCGACAAATCGTGGCAGCCCTAGAAGCCACTATCATTCCGAAGCTCAAATCAGTAGCTGCCCTGGAAACAAGAACCCCCCCGCCATGTGTTAACACACCTACTCCCACCAGTTGGTGCCAGTCGTTGCAGCCTTTTTTGCACTGGTATGTATTCAGTAAAGTTCTCACGGTATTTACCTGAGGAAAGCATTTGTCTACACCTCACTGAATACTATCTTTATCTTCCCCATCTCCAAGCCTGGAACAAGTATTGCATCGCTTTGCAGTGATCCTGAAGCATCATCCACAACACACCAACCCCAGCTGATATGCATCGGTGATCTAAAGAGGGCAACCAGGCAGTACATCATTGTTGCTAAGAATGACAGAGTAACCATTTCTCTGAATGATGGCCTGACGTGTGCTGTGGATAAGCTTTTCAAACTGTACTGGGTATGTAACTTGTCCTATCCAGCACCACTTGGCTCCGTCTTCACCTTCTTTGAGTTTGTCTATGACCTGCCGCTGTCCACCCAAAGGAAAACCAAAGTACTGGAGCTGATTGCACAGATTAAAGGATGCAAGTAAAATGTTCACCTGTCCAAAATGTAGAGAGTCTCTGTTCACAGAGGTGAGAAACCTCATTTGGCATCTTTGTCAAATACACTGCTTATCAGGACTGACCATTTTTATGCCTATGCAGTGGAAAGGTCAGACAATATGAACTGATTGGCTGAAATTTTTGATTTTCGTATTTAAACCCAAGGTACAAAATTGTATAACCTGGATGCTATATTCGCCAAAATGTATGTTTTTCTGTTTGCATGCAACTGCACATTTGTTAAATGTTGACAATTTGTTGAAGATGACAATTGTTACCTTTAAAAATTTTAATTCATGTATTGTCTGGATTATATCAGAACATTATATATATATTGAAAAAATTGAAAAAAGGGCAATCATATATATTGCCCTCAAATTTTTTTGACATTTTAATGATCTAGAGAGATAGAAAGCTAGTCAGATATGAATTTTGTTTGATTTTGTAAAGTAAAAATTGTGATATAGCTTTGGCTAAAATTGAATTTAAAACATTTTAATTGAAAAGATTCTGACAGCTGTTGTTCATTCAGTTTGTAATGATTTATAATATGCCAAATAAAAAATGGAATTCAATAAATGTATAATATATACCCATCTTTTTTCTCCTTTTTTAAAAAAAATTGAAATGTACACATTTTAACACATCTTTGTGTCAAAATAACACATCTTTGTGTTTACATTTTTTAACACAGAAGATGTGTTAAAGGAGCAGACACATTAATTGTGTTAAAACTGACACATCATGTGTTGTCCCTAATCTGATGCAGCACATGTGTTAAAATTTAACACATGATGTGTCAATTTTAACACATCCCTTCTAAGAGTGTAATATCCCAGTGGTAGAAGCTTTATTAATGTAATAAGGCCCCAGGTAAAATTTCTTGCTCAATAAATTGTATGTATAGTCTCTGTTGTCAGCAAATCAGAGAATGATGTTTAAAATTCAACACTTAAACAGCCTAAACCTAGAGAGTTGTTGGTTTTTTAGATTTTAAATATGCATTTTGACATTGATCAGAGTAAGTGGAGCATCACATTTATTTATGTGTTCAACAAATAAATATTAACGTTAATCATAAAATAAAGGAAACCTCATTGTGAGTAGATAGAATTGCATTGTTTGCTGTAAAAGGCAAAACAGTAATCTGCTAGTAAACAGTAAGCTGCAGATTAGAAGGAATGAAATTGTGCTTCTTGTTGTTCTAGACAAAATAAATAAGCTGTGCTTTGGTCTCCCTCTGCTAACCGTTGCCTTCTAGAGCTCACATATGAGCTTTTGCCTTTATAAAGATAAAGGTTGTGAAGTTGGTCATTTAAAATAGCTACGTCTTCTTTTTCAGTAGATTTCATTTGGAGTAATGAGACATTCAATTTTGGAAATCAAAGTTTGTTCTTCCCTTTTTATGTTTCAGGTTAAATTACTGCTATAGTTCTAAGGAAATTAAAAGATTTCCCAGTAAACACAGAAGCTGTTTTCATCAGTTATTTTGTGGAGAAAGAAGGACGCTATTCTCAACATGAGGTATAACAGCCTAATGCTCTAAAGCAGATAGCCCCTCACTTCTCCCTGGCTGGTTTTTCCCCAGTTTGTTTTCCCTCTGTCTCTCCATTTTGGTTATCGCTCTCTTTCTCACTCCCTCTCTGTCTGTTGATGTTGTTGTCTGCATTTATGGGCATGACTAATCCAGGGTTCCCCCTCTGGCAATTCAGCTGTCAGTCAATCTTTGCTGACTTGTTGAGCTACACAGTGAAACCCTGGCTTCTTCTTTTCTGTGTATTTGCACAGCTCCTGTTTTCCCTGGATGTTTACCATGTGTTAATACAACCTGCAACTCGGGTGTAAGTACCCTATAACCACATGTAATTTTCCGTCACAAGTCAGGTTTTTACAGGAAACACTGAAATAATGACACTGTTAGACATGCAACTAAGGCGTAAGTATCCTGTAATTGTGCCTAATATCAAGTGGCAAGTCAGGTTTTTACAGGAAACAATGACATAATTACATTGTAAGTACCTTGTACTTTTGGGGGCATGGGTCGTATTATGACGTCACAATCAGAGTCCCTGCAACAGTATTTGATAGTTTTCTTTTCTAGACATGAAAAATCTTAATTTAATAATATTACTTTAACCATTTAACAATTCAGAAAAGTTACAGGGTTAATTTTTATGCTGTGCAAGGCAAGTCTCTAAGCTTGTTGTTAGGTAATACTTTAAAATTTAACTTAGCTGTATGTTATTAACCCATCCTAGAAGCAAAAATCTAATTTTGTAGCTAAATAATTTTATTAAAGGTTGTCTGTCTCTATGTGTTAACCTTGCTATAGAGTTGCAACCTATCCAGGAGGTACCCTGCCTTTGTGTATGTCAGCTGAGATAGGCTCTCTAACTAATAGTCATTTCACATATTGTCACAATGCTTTTTTATTATAACTGGTCAACTATACTTTCTATAATATATATATATATATATATATATATATAAAAATACGGAGTAATGAACTGTAGTCAGGTAGTGGCAGTACAGCTATTATGGAGTGATCCAGTTTTTCCATTTTAATCAATAATCATAATCAGGAATGCCCATAGTTTAATGGCACAATTTTTGGTTTAAACATATTTACATACCACACTTTCTTGTATTAGGGAAGGATTGCAAAGTTAGTCAAACAAGCATTAGAAATTTTTTTTTAAAGAGCAACAGTAAAGAGTAAAGAGAGTAAATATTAAGGCATTACACTCGTTTAACTTCAGTAAGATGAATAGTGTTTCTCTTTTCCAGAAAAAAAACTATCCTGTGACTCTTTTTCTTCAAACTTACAGTACGATTTAAATTCCATGCTGTCTTTCAAACAAACATCAACATCTCCCTGTGTGCTAGGACCTCGAAAAACTACTGTGAAATATCTAAATGACCAGAAAATATAATGACAAAAAATATATCCATGTGTTTTTCTGACTCATTTTCAACTGTCCAGAGATTGTAGGGTCTAATCTCCTAACAACAAGTAACTGCAACAAAAGTTCTGTGTGCTACATATGCAGAGTGATTTCATCTCCTCCACTCTATTCAGAACTGCAGGGCAATGTGGCGGCTTCCACATTGCTATGTATTTTTAATGGATTAATTCAAAGTTTATGAAGGCGCATCATTTTCTTGGAAGATGTAATTGCATGCTGATCTGTGGTGGTTGTAGCTCAGGTGGTAGAACAGGACATCTACTGATAGGAAGGTTGGTGGTTTGATCCATGGCTGCATGCCAAATATCCTTGGGACATGCAAGATACTAAGCCAAAGTTGCACTCTGATGTATCTTTCGGGGTGTGAATGTTAGCTCGAAAACACTTAAAAGCAAAGAAGAATGTGCTTCTGTGAATGTGACATCCTGTATAAAGCGCTCTGAGTGCTCTGGGAAAGTAGCAAAGCCCTATATGAGAAACAGTCTACTTACCATTTAATCTATGTATATTTATGAGTACAGCATTCTTTTGTCTTTTAAATAACCTCAAAAACAATGGACTCTACATTCAACAGACTTTCAGTGTTTTTTTTCATAATTCACTTGTACCTGTGGAAATAAAATAAATATAAGAAGATCTATAAGAAGAAACAAAAATTAAACACTTCTTTTTGTTTGTTTTGGTATGTTTCACAGATTTGATTCTACAACTGAACATGTATAATCATTTTCTCCATCTGCATTGGTTCTGTAGATTGTCAATAGCTTGACAGAAAAAGCTATGGGAAGGCATAGTGCTGGGCTTTTCTTAACAAAACACAAAAACTTTAATCAACATCGCATAATCTGAGTGGAAAATAAAGTGACTATATTTTAATAATTATATTTTTGTACATCAATCCAATACAGTAAGGAAGATTATCCATCCATCCATTTTCTTCCGCTTATCCGGGGCCGGGTCGCGAGGGCACCAGCCCAAGCAGAGAAGCCCAGACCTCCCTCCCTGGCGTTCCCAGGCCAGCTGAGAGATATAATCTCTCCAGCGTCCTGGGTCTGGAAAACCTCGCCCAGGAGGTGCCCAGGGGGCATCCTTGTCAGATGCCCGAACCATCTCAACTGGCTCCTTTTGATGTGGAAAGATTAATATATTTAAATCTGTGAGAGCCACAGGTGTTGTGATAGATTAAATACAGAAAACCTATCCGGTGTTCCAGGTTAACTGGTTGGATTTGTTTACATATTCCATGCTCTGAGTTCCAGATGTTTGATCCTGGTCTTCTCTCTCTGTCTCTCTCTCTGTTAGTGTGTCATGCAATTTGACAAGAGGTCTCCAGCTCATGCAAATATTATCTTCAGGCAACAATGAAATTATCAGAGGTGTGGACTCGAGTCACATGACTTGGACTCGAGTCAGACTCGAGTCATTAATTTTATGACTTTAGACTTGACTTGAAAAAATGTTCTAAGACTTGTGACTTGACTTGGACTTTTACACCAATGACTTGGGACTTGAATTGGACTTGAACCGGTTTACTTGAAAAGACTTGATATTTTACCCCAAATATAAAATTTAACATGCATATTATATAGAGATTGAAAATGTGACGTCATTCACGGGTAGAACCGCAAAGGATTCTGGGAACTCGTGGCAAGCGGTACTAGCGCACGCAGGCTTTCAATTAAAATCAGTTACACAGCGATAAAAAGAAACACAAAAATGTCAAGAAGCCGTTGTATTATTAACTGCAATAGCCGGTCGCATGACAGCCACGGGAAGCCGACGGGTAAAGAGATCGGTTGTTATCGGATTACGTCGTTGAAGAGAAATTGTTCGAGCCATGTTTCCGAAGTAACAAAGACGCGACTGGATTGCAGCCATTCAAAGATCAAATATAACGTCCCAGAACCCTCCAGCTCACAGGTTAGTCTGCTCCAAGCATTTACACGAAGGTCAGTCTGCTGTTGTAGTTAATGCGTCATTTTCATAACATAATTGGTGATATAGGTTACAAGCAAGTCTGGCGCTGAACAGAAATTGTCGCGCTATGCTTCTTTGTTTATTGTGCATAAATAGTAAATTATCCTGACACAATATTGTGTTTCGCTTCTGTTATTATGGTACACTGATAAAAACATATACTTTTATTCACAGGATAAAACAGGTTTTTTGTATCACCAATTGTCCAGTACGATTACAGCATACAATATTATTGTCACTGCTACATTTCTGTGATGCTACCAGAAATTATTTCCACTACTAATTAATTACCGTTGAGCTCAAAGGTCCTATTAATAAACGGTTAAGGAATGTGTATTTATGACGACAATTTGTGAGACTGGTAAACTTATGATAGGTACGATGGTCTTTCGTTCTACACGGTGCATTTCAAGGTCCTGCACCCATCCGTCGGTAAACTGTACCTGGGCTTGTTGCAGTGACCTGAAGTTACTAAACTTCATGAGTGTATGCACTCACTCCAAGAACCGTATAATTATAAATATGCATATAAATATGCTAAGATGAGATAGCTGACTTCATCTAACTAGCAAATGTTGTCCAGGCTACGTTGGTGATACAGTTTTTTTTTTTAATGTGTATGATATTTTTGTCATGCGATTTTAAAGCTGGTCCTACAACCGCATCCAAGAATAACATGCAGCTTATCTCAGAACTGTCGGTGAAAATTATTCTTGGAGCTAAGTTTAATTGAGCTGCATTTTAAAGAGGTGCAATTTCACAATTTGTGTATATTTTCTAAGTTCACTATTTTGTCATGTGTTGAGAAAAACACAGATTTTAAAATTACATGGTCTAATATTTACATTTAGCATAACTGCAACATTATTTTTTCATTTTTTTTTTTTTTTAAAGACTCGAAAGGACTTGAAATTCAAAGTTTCAGACTTGTGACTTGACTCGGACTTTTACACCAGTGACTTGAGACTCGACTCTGACTTGCCTGACATTACTTGAGACTTGACTTGAGACTTGAGGATAAAGACTTGAGACTTACTTGAGACTTGCAAAACAATGACTTGGTCCCACCTCTGGAAATTATTATTATTATTATTTTTAAATCAAAAAGTCTTCTGCTCTGTCTCCTACCTCTGTCTTTCTATAACATAAAAAACGAGCCAACATTTTTTTTTCGACTCGTACCTCGAGTTGACTGACTCAGGAAACACGCAAACGTGATGTAAAAATTTTACGTGGGCAGCTGCTACTCTATATAACGTGATGTTATGGCAAACTTCTGCACAAAATCAGCAAATGTAGCTTGTTCCTCAGGGCAGAGCTACAGCAGCTTGTGTTTGCCCTCAGACTGACTGATCTAATTTAAAAATGTCAAACGGAATTTAAAAGGAATGAATCTTGACAAACCGCATGACACACTGACAGACAGAAGCCCATTCAGTAAAAATGACGAATCTGCGGATCCAACATCTGAAACACTGAGAGTGGAATATGTAAACGAATCTAACCAGTTAATATAAAAACCAGTTGGAACCACCTGGAACACCGGGACTATTACGAGGCTCCATAATCCGCAATTGCAGTTTAAAAAAAGAAAGAAAGAAAGAAAGGAAAAAAGGTCCATTGGAGTAAACGGAGATGACGCGACTCTTCCATTTAACCGATCTGCTTTAGCCCAGATCCGCTGAAATGAGACCAGATCCCTGCACCTCGACCATTCCATTCAATTTAACCGACCAGTTCCGCACGAATGAAACGGACTGCGCGATAGCACAGCTGATAATGCGTTTATTTTTCAGCCTAACCAACTGGAATATTGCGGGTTTATTGTGAAGAGATGGTTATAAAATTGTGGCGTGGTAAGGTCTTATAATGCTCATGCACGTCAAATACCAGAGAAAATATATATATTTGTATGATTCGTCAGTCTACGGTGATAAAGCTTTTATTTTGTATTGGCAATCATTTTAAAAGTTGTTAGAGAAAAGGATACTTTCAAAACAAAAGTATTGACATTTTGTTATATTTGTTACTCCTTAGACCAATGTTAATTTTCGAAGGTTTTATACACCGTTGTAATTTGCATGTCGTGGTTAATCAGTTGGTTTTTATTAAAACAAACAAACGAGAAAACTATTGCTGCAAGTTTATGGACATTTGCTTTTATTCTGAAAAGGAAATACGACTGGAAGTCGATTTGTTTTTGTTGACGGACGACAAGATAGCGGTCCCAGATGAGGACAAAATCGTTTAACCCCCAAAGAAACTAAAATACAAATATTCAGTACAGACGTCATGGGACGGCTGGGGACAGGCTAACATGTTTCTTAATGTTGTGAAGGAAATGCCCCGCTACGTGACTTATGCTACTAAAACGGAAACTTCCTGCTCCATAGGGATAGCATGCTTCACAGATTAGCACCACCCTTACAGCGTCAGCAATCATACATTTGGTCCCCGTTAACCGCAGAACTGTACTCTTCGTAGGATACGAAAATGGCTGTTAAGTCCAGAAGATCGTGGACGACCGTGATCTTCGGCGTCTTTCTCGGATTCACAGCGTCCTCTTGGCTCATTTTACCTCAGGTTCTGGAAAGTAAAAGGAAAAGATCTGCCATGTGTTTGTACTACAGTGACTCCGCCGTTGCTATAGGTGCTGACATCCACGGGAAGTCCGTGTCAGTCAAAGATCTGGACAGTCCGGAGGAGAACAGGTTATTCAGTACGAAGAACAGCAGTGCACATTTAGGCAGAACCCAAAGCAAACCAAAGCGTTTCATTTATGTTGGCGTGATGACAGCCAAAAAATACCTGACGTCTCGAGCACGGGCTGCGTATGAGACATGGGCGGCTTCTATACCCGGGAAGGTGGAGTTCTTCTCGAGCGCTGGGTCTGGGACCGTCCACGTGCCTGCTCCCCTCCCTGTGGTTTCGCTGGCAGGTGTTGATGATTCCTATCCACCACAGAAGAAATCATTCATGATGCTAAAGTACATCCATGACCATTACCTGGATAAATTCGAGTGGTTCATGCGGGCAGATGATGATGTTTATATAAGAGGTGCTTATTTTGGGAGTGAATTTGATGCCAGTGCAGTTTGTTTATTTGTCACAGAAAAATGGAACATGCTATGCATTATGCAATATTGTGTCGCTTTAGTGAAAACAACATCTCTTTGAAATTACTGAGATAAATTAATGTAGTCTCATTTTAGGCAACCAAAGCTACGATTGTACACTTTGCTAAGTTGTTAATATTTTTCATCCAGCTACAAAGTGTAAAAAGAGTGTTTTAAAAAAAAAACCCAAACAAACAGTGGGTTACATGCTTACATACTTTGAGTCTTTATCTTGAGAGATAAGTAAGATAAAGGCATGCACACATACACGTCTAGAATACATACATTTTGCCATTTTTGAACAGTTATTTCTTACAACTCACTTTCTGCTAGGTGGGAAGCTGGAATTGTTCTTGCGGTCACTCAACAGCAGTCAGCCCCATTACCTTGGCCAGACAGGGCTGGGCACAGCTGAAGAATTAGGACGACTGGCTCTAGAACCCGGAGAAAACTTTTGCATGGGAGGTCCTGGGATGATCTTTAGTAGAGAGGTGTTACGCAGGATGGTCCCTCACATCAGTACCTGTCTAAGGGAGATGTACACCACCCATGAGGATGTGGAAGTAGGGCGTTGTGTACGACGCTTTGGAGGCACACAGTGTGTATGGTCTTATGAGGTAAGACTTGAATCTGCGTGTGTGTATGTGTGAGAGATTGTGTTTCAGGTCATTAGCATGTGGCAGATCGAGAAAACTTCACATGGGGAGGCAAAGGACGGGCAGAGGTGTAGGCAGGGTGGCACACACTTCTTCAGTGGGGTATGTGAAAATCCCCTATATGTACATGGCGTCAAGAAAATATCCACAAAAACACTTTAAAACTATTTGCTATATCATTCTTCTAAGAAAACAAAGACATTTTTTGAGTAGGTAGGTTTAGACTATTCGTTTTTACAAGTATTTTAAAGACATAAAAGTTGTGGTGGGCCTCTACAGCAGAGGGGCAGTGTGCCCCTCACACCCCCATGTAGATCCACCCCTGTTCTTAGCATATTGGATTATTTCTTTTTTGTCAGACTTCTAAAATCTGTGAGTGATCCTTCCAGTCAGTATTTTCCTATATATTCACAGATATCACAGATATTAATTGATATTTTCTTGGAGGTCACCCAACTGTACTGTCCCTCTGTGAAATGGTACCTTATCGTAGTGGAGTGGTTTGTGTGTCCCAGGGATACCAGGGGCTGTGTTGCCCTGGTAGGGTCTCCTATGGCAAATTAGTTCTGGTTGAGGGAACAGACAAAGAGCAATTCAAAAACCCCTATGTGCAGAGGATTGAGGGAACTGTTCATCCTGCCCGGGATAGGGTTGCTGGATCCCCACACTAGAGATTGGGACCGAAGAGGGTGCCCGAGGGCCCGGCTTTAGTCCATGGAGCCCAGCTGGGCCCAGCCTGAAAAAGGGACATAGGCCCCCCTTCCGAGGCCGCTTCCCGCATGAGGCACCATAGGCGTCAGGTGCAATGAGTGCTGGATGGCAGCCAGGACGGAGACCCTGGCAGACCAATCCCCAGCTACCAAGGCCAGCAAGCAATTAGGACATGGAATGTATTTTGTTTCGTGAAAGAAAAATAATTGTCTTGTTGTTTAACAAATTTGAATTGCTAATGATATATATCATCCAGCTCTAATCAACAATGTTGTGTGTATTGATGCTTGGACATCCATACTCTTATTACTTTTAAATTCTTTCCGTAGATGCAGCAACTGTTCTATGAAAACTATGAACACAACAAAAAAGGCTTCATTGAAGAACTTCACAGTCGCAAGATCCACAATGCCATTACGCTCCATCCCAACAAAAGTCCTGCCTACCAGTACCGGCTCCACAACTACATGCTCAGCTGTGAGATCTCAAGGCTCCGTTACCGCACGATCCTACTCCATCGTGAAGGCCTACATATGAGTTATCTTAGTGATACAGAAATACTGTGGGAGGACCAACAGCTGGGGTCTCCACCTTCCTACATGCGCTATGTGCCCAGTGAGAGAAATGATGTCACTGAGTGGGATTTCCTGACAGGCCAACATATTTATTCTGCCATTGAAAACAAGATGGCTAGGCAAAGCCTTGGAAAATTGCTTCGGACTGCCCTTGAAGACAATATTATACTAGAGGTCATGGAAATGATTAATGAAAATTCAAAGACACGTGGCCATGTAATTGACTTTAAAGAGATTCAGTATGGCTACTACAGGGTGGATCCAATACATGGTGCAGAATACGTCTTAGACTTGTTGCTTCTGTACAAAAAACACAAGGGACGTAAAATAACTCTGCCTGTGAGGCGGCATGCTTACCTTCAACAGTCCTTCAGCCGACCTTTCTTTAGTGAAGCTGAAGATCTAAATGTTTCAGAACTTATGGCTGCCATCAACTCTGAATCCCAATCCCTGTCATTCCTATCCAACTCTCTGAAGTTCTTGTCACCTTTCCAGTTCTATGAGTCAACAAGAGAAATGTGGGAGCAAAGCCAGAAAAAGATCAGCATTCTCGTCCCACTGTCTGGTCGCTATGGCACTTTTATTCGGTTTATGGAGAACTTTGAGAAAGTGTGTTTGATACCTAAACAAAATGTTCAGCTCTGCATCATTTTGGTGGACAATGTAAACAATAAGAATATAAAAAAGCATATTCATTTAATAATGGACTATAAGAGAAAGTATCCTAAAGCTGATATGTCTGTAATCCCCATGACAGGAAATTTTTCACGAGGGCTGGCTCTAGAGCTGGGTTCGTCACAGCTTGATAATGACACTTTACTGTTCCTCTGTGATGTTGATCTAATCTTTAGTGGTGATGCTCTGCAGCGCTGCAGAGATAATGCTATTCAAGGGAGACAGGTCTATTTTCCTGTTATCTTTAGCCAATACAGCCCTAAGATTGTGTACGGTGAAAAAGCCCCAAGTGAAAACAACTTTGTGCTCACCAAGAAAAGTGGCTTTTGGCGTGATTATGGCTTTGGAACCACCTGTGTTTTTAAGAGCGATTTACTAAAAGCTGGAGGTTTTGATACATCCATCCTAGGCTGGGGGTTGGAAGATGTAGACTTCTACACCAAGGTTATTAATTCTGGTTTAAAGGTTTTACGCAGTCAAGAACCAGGAATTGTCCACGTTTATCATCCTATCAATTGCAATTCAAGCCTTG
Organism: Rhamphochromis sp. 'chilingali'; assembly: GCF_963969265.1. Classification (NCBI taxonomy): domain Eukaryota; kingdom Metazoa; phylum Chordata; class Actinopteri; order Cichliformes; family Cichlidae; genus Rhamphochromis; species Rhamphochromis sp. 'chilingali'. The sequence continues at coordinate 8,920,280 of NC_137930.1, forward strand.
AACAGAAGCAATATAAAATGTGTCTTGGGTCAAGAGCAAGTGCATTTGCATCAGCTGTGCAGTTAGCAGAGATGTGGCTTGAGAAACACATAGAGGTAGGCTATAACAGAACTTCATCCTGAGACTTCAACTTTCCAGGACTCCTCTACTTTCTGTTCTGCTTAAACGCAGATAGCTATGCACTGTGGGGCCCAAGGCAGTCATGTCTCTAAAACTGAGTGTACTCTAACCAATGAAATGGTACTAGACACAGCTTAACCAGCAGGAGATAGACCAATGTTGAAGACACCAAAAGGAGATAGAACAGATCTGCACCCAATTTAGTGCAGAAGCAAGGCCAACTATCTGCTTCTTTACTTTATTCCAAACCAGCTGGAAAATTGGAAAAAATGAGAAAAATAAATATTTGTTATATGTAATAGCTAAATGTAGCTGATTGTTATTTGTACAGTTATGCATCACTCTCTACTAGTCTCCTTTTTATACCCGGATATAAATTAACTACTTGCTAATCTGGGTAAGTTGAGGAATTAATTAAATGACCCAAAGAACAAGTTGCATTATTCAAAATACTTGGCAATTAAAAAGTACTATCAGAAAATGAAATCAACAGAAATTATTGATATGGTAAGTGAGATTTGTAAATGCTGGAAGTTATTCATAGAGTGATATTTTACTTTGCTACAAGTTTGAGTCTGTAGCATAATTGTCGCCTACAACAATTATGCTGCCTACAACTCAGTGAGTCAGTGAATTAGATAATTTGTTGTTTCTGTCCATAAGTTCTCATTGAGCAGCATGGTGTGCTGCGCTAAACAATCTGTATGTATGTTTAGGTGAGCGATTTGGTACTGCTGTATTGATCTACGGTAAACTAATCTACCTTAATCTCCCACTGCAGTTTAGAAATAGGCTCGTGCAGAAGCTGAAGCTGAGCCCGTGTAGTTACTGTCTGTCCACATTTCTTGTATGCTTCTGTTCTAGAAATAAGTCCTGCTCAGCTGTCTTATTTCCAGTCTCAAGTCTAAATATAATGTTGCTTTCATTAATTTTAGAGTATCATAATTCAGCAGCTTCACTGCCATCATTTTACTCAATCAAAACCTAGGAAGATGCACTAAGACAGAACCTCATTCTCAGTTACCCAGGATGCATACAATAAATGTAGGCACAGCTTAAATCAAATACCAATGAAAAATGATATTATAGCTTTATAAATTAAAAAAAATTATTGTAAACACCAAAAGGACCCGAGACACTCAGCGTTGCACGTTGTGTGCATTTATGTACAACTGTGCCTTTCACTTTGCTGCCCCAGCAGCTTCCCAGTTGTTGCCACCTCCAACTCCAGCCTCCCTGGCACTACCCCCTGAACCTCCATCACACTTATATTTTTACATTATAAATAAATAAATAATCATTTCTGTGATTAAACCAAAGGTAAAGTGACACGCTGCATCTAAAGGCTTGAAAGTGGAATGCACTACCTACCAATAAATAAAATACTCAGTTAAAGGCAGGATAACCACTTTCACAATACTTTCTTATTCATGCACAAAAGATTTTTTTTTCTGCAAAACAAATCAAAAACATCTTACGATTTCAGACACAGCATTTATAAGCTTAGATAATTATGTGTTATAATGCACTTTAAGTTTGCCATGCAGCCAGATGGTGAGGTATTGTTTTATTAATTTGAAGAATTAAAGTACTATACTAACCAGTTTTTGCATTTTAAAACAGACATTTTAACTTTTGTACAGTTTAAGATCAATTTCAGCATAAAGTTTACAGCTCTCTGTAACTCTAGAGCTGATATAAGCAGTAGTATTGATTATAAAAATGAGATTTGATTGTAAAATATAAGCAAATGTCTAAATCTTGTTTTAGACTGAAGTCCTGTTTCTGAATTAAATATAGGCTTTCTCCCCTGACTGATTAAGCAATGATTGGGTGACCTTTAAAATCATTTAGACATTTGAGGTAAATCTAGTACAGGGTTGGTTGAAAATTCAATTTTTAATTATTTCACGTTGATTTAATGATGTTCATGTGGAACTGCAAAGTTTGAATGCTGTTAATTTACTGGCTCTGAAAATTTTTTTATTGTTTTATTGACCATTTTTATTGTAATTATCCTTAGTGTAAATGATTGATTTTAATTCTTAATAGAAGATGTGTGATTATCCTTTATTGGTTCTATTTTTATTTTTGTTGTTGTTAAATGTCATTAGGACAGACTCTAGAAAAGCTGAAATTACACACAAATGAAAAACAAATCAACTTTTCAGTTTTCAAGACAGTGATCTGGAACCAACTGAAATTTGAGTGTCATTCTATTTCCTTCCTTTGCCCACTACAACAGTTAGTTTAACTTGCTAGTTTTTGCACCGTCTCAAAACAGTGCCCCAAAAGGCTCTGCCTGCACTGGTGGCAAAACAAAGCTCTCCACCAGATGTCACAGCTCCACACACAGTTGGTTTTTGAAGCTTGAAGTTGGTGAGTTCTTGGCCAAGCCTTTTGATTGGTTGACTGATTATGCAGCACTTTCTGGTATAAATATTTTGAGCCACCCCTGTTCCTGTCAGTTCAGGCAGACCTCTAGCACCTGTAATAAAGCTATTTTTCGCTGGCGTCTTTCACGCATGGGATGTTCTTCTGATGGTGCATTCTGATAATGCTGCAGTTTCTCTTTGTATGTTTTCTTTGTATTTTGCCACAGAAAATTGTTGGGCTAAATAAAGGACACTTTGTTAGCCATGAGCCATTTTGCATGAATTTGTATCTACAATCAATCACAGAGATAATATTGTGTGTCATTGCTGCGTCTGGACTAAAACAAATCTGACCCATGTTTTTGACCCAAATTTAGTTTGTTTGGAATGTTTTTGTTTTTCAAATCCTGTGCCAAAGCACTGCTTGTAGAAACCAGCATTTACTAAATTTTACTTTTGTTCTTTGATAATTTGTTTCAGTACAGTCAGTCAGTTTCGAGTATTAAATTCATTCATCACACTAATGCTTTATGTAGTTATTCATTTTAATTAAATTTAATCATTCAATCACCAGTTTTCAGCTATATTTGTCATAAGCAAGTTAGCACAGGGTCAACATTGCAATGAAATGTGTTAGAGGAGCAGAAGACAAGTCTCTCAGCAGCATAGTACAATATAGCACTGCAAGTTAAAATTATAATGCAATATAACACTAAAATTACAGTTCCAAGAAATAAAAGAAAATAGAAATGTATTGATGGACCACCTTACCTCAGTATTCATGTATTGAGGTGGGGTCGGACAACGTGATTGCACATGAGATAAAGTGGCAAGAGTGAGCAGCAGTGCAAATTTTTAGAGCAGTACAAGATTTAAAGTGGCATTTAGTACAGTATTGCATAGAGTAAGAGTTTTTATTTTTTATTTTTATTATAATAAAAAGCTGTGCAATTATACTTGGGTGGTTTAATTATTTTATTTTATTTTTTTTTTAAGAAATATAAAAATAAAGTCATTATCGTGAGATAAGGACAGTAGCAGTGGTGGGTGACGTAATAGGGGTGTGGCGTGATTGCGAGTGACGTTTTAGGAAGTCAAACATGGCGACCGGACAGCAATGGGTGTTGGTGGAAATGGTCCAGGCGTTTTATGAGGTAAGTGTTTCTTTTCCTCAGTTGTTGGGCCGAATTATTCCCTGACGTTTACTCGATTTTTCTTATGCTTGGCTATACGTTGGTGCTGTAAAATTTGTCCCAGGTTGTTAACTGTAAAGTTCTCGGTTACGACCCGATGAAAGGCTTAGCCCGTAGCTGTTCAGCGAAGAAGTAACTCATCAAGGAAGTATGTAGTAGCTAGCTACTGCTTACACATTAGGTGAGCTACAGCGCTGGAGTTAAGTTTCTAAATGCACATAGTACGATAGAGCTGCTACGATAAGAGCTTCAAACTATGCTGACGATGTCAGGCTAACTGTTGTAGCTTTTTAACGTCTTGATGCATGCTCAATCATCCAGGTAAGTAAATCTCCAAAAGTTGATTCTGTTCACAAAACGCTACGTCCAGATGAACAGAATCAACTTTTGGAGGTGTTGTAGCTTTTGTTTATCAGTGCTATGATTGGCTGTTTTATTATTATTAATATTATTATTGTTGTTATTATTATTGTTAGAATTACTCTTGTGGTCTGACTGTAGATTTCTGTCTTCCTTCACGTTTTTGGTTAGTGATCGGGGAAACTTATCAGAGTGATCGGCTACTTGTGTGTGTACAGGGCGTCTCTTCCGTCATTTGGTAGGGCACTGTCATGATGGAATGAAGTAGGAGCAGACTTTATCTTTGAGATCTCTTCAACTATTCACAAGTGTCCATGTTACATTTTTTAAGCAATGACAAGTAGAACAGTGGTTAGTTCTATCACTTCAGAGGAAGGCTCTGGATTTGAATAAGAGCCAGCTGTGGCCTTTCTGTGGAAGTTTGCATGGTCCTGTGGGGTGGCTGTAGTTCAGGAGGTAGAGCAGGTCACTTACTAATCAGAAGGTTGCCCCAGTTTGCATGCCAAGTATCCTTGGGCAAATATTAACCCCAAGTTACTTTGAGTGTGTGAATGCTTATAGATAGAAAGAACTTAAAGCATAAAAGAAAGTGCTTGTGTGAATGGGTGAGTGTGGGATGTTGTATAAAGCACTTTGAGTTCTCAGAGAGAGTAGAAAAGCACTATATAAGAATCAGTCCATTCATGCAAGCTACATTAATTGTTGATTTTAAATTGGCTGTATTTGTGAATTGTTGCCTCTTTCAGTTAGGCTCTAGATTTAAGGCGTCCATGGCTCAGGGGGTTGGGAAGTGTATCTGTAACTGGAAGGTCGCTGGTTCGATCCCTGGGCTCTCTGTCCTGGTCGTTGTGTCCTTGGGCAAGACACTTTACCCTACCGCCTACTGGTGTTGGCCAGAGGGGCCGATGGCGCGATATGGCAGCCTCGCTTCTGTCAGTCTGCCCCAGGGCAGCTGTAGCTACAACTGTAGTTTGCCTTCACCAGTGTATGAATGTGAGAGTGACTGAATAGTGGCATTGTAAAGCGCTTTGGGTGCCTTGAAAAGCGCTATATAAATCCAATCCATCATCATCATCATCATTATTATTATTATTCCCAATCTAGGCAGTTAGAAAAATGTTGACTTGTCTTGGACATGCAAGTATCCTCATCCTCAGTTTGTCACATCTTCATATCTTTAATTTTCTGTTATGATGGTGTATGAGGTTAATAAAGAATGTTAATAATAATTCAGTGTCCAACATAAGACATTAATTTTGGACATAGGACATTTCAGCTGTTAACTGTCAACTGACTCCCCCTGCTTGCTGCAGTTGTCACTGCGATAGAAAGTGGGACGGCTGCCATCAGCCTTCAACAGGCTGCCTAATTTAAACATGTGTCAGACTAAGTTAACAGTTCATCTGCATATTTTAATATAATTTCTGCAGCTTTACTGTAGCTTCTCGCTGTATAAAGCAAACAGTGGTGGATGGAGAAGCTAGAAATTTCACTTTTCTTCATGTCAGAGTTTGTTGATCAGGTGCTTTCATTAAGGACCACTACCCTTTCCCAGTAAAGGTTTCAATGGCAATTACAAGAGCAGCACTGCTGTTTTGAACACTAGAAAAACGTTTTATTTCACTCTTCCTGACTTTATCACTGCTGCTGTTGTGTTATAAGTCTTTGTGTTGAAAAATTGGGGGCTGCGTAGGCTTAATGTCTTCATACTACGTATTCATATGCTTGTTCTTAGATATGTTCCTATTGCAAGTCTATTTTTAGTCACAAACATGGGTGAAAAGCTCGCGTTTACATGGTAACAACTGCACACTACAGTGCCATGTATTAAACGAAGCATCGGAGCAAAACATTTGTGTTGAGGATTTTTTATAATTGAGTTATTTTATTTGTTGAAACCCTAGTAAAAATGCAGCAGTATGCTTTGGACCTCACTGTTGTTTTAGCTGATTGTGTTCCTCTTAATTTTTGTAACCTTGCACATGGTGGTGCAGCCAGCATGATTGGGTTGAAGACATGAGTGTTCAACAGTGCTGAACTTGTTTTTACTGCCATTTCAGTTCTTCCTCTTCTTCCTCATCCTCCTGGTCAGCATCCTACTCTGTTACACTTACCCCTTACAAGTCCTCTTTTACTACATCAAAAAGTATTGGGCCAACTACATTTATAAGAGATGCTTGGCTGTGGAAATAAATGCCATGAAGTTCCTGATGCACAGTTCATGTGCTAAGAGGAGGTTTGGAATGCTCAACTTTTACAAGTGGTGTGCCTTAGCACTTAGCACTACCGCTCTAGAACTTCACATGGTCTGCAGCGTCGCAGCTAAATTTCTTTGAATTATAAACATTACTACTCTGCACTAATACCGATTACAATTAGTTATGGAATATCTCAGAGGCAAGAAATTTCACAAACTTAATTGCTACATCATATTACAGTACCATGCTCAAATTCAGTAATCTCGTTAGAGCAACCCATTCTTTTGTAAATGTTTGAAAAGGCCCATTTCTTGGCTAGGCACTTGCTTTTTGTACACTTGTGGCAATGCGACTGAAAACAGGAATTCAAAGATTTAGAGGTGGGATTTTATACAGCTATCTGATGGATGTATTAAGTTCTCTACAGCTTAGTTGTTTATGTTGCATTTAAATTTCATTCAGGCGTTTGCAATGTTTCTGAAATGTTTCCACTTATTTTAATTCTTTCCTGTGTAAAAATGCATTTTTTGGAGCATGTTTCAAAAACAAGTATTTTTTTTTCCCCCCCTCAGGCTCCTGCTTACCACCTTATTTTGGAGGGAATCCTCATATTGTGGATAATTAGGCTTCTATTCTCTAAGACCTACAAACTTCATGAGACGTATAAACTGACAGAGAAGGTAAACCGTGCGGTGAAAATCAAACAGTATTATTTTTTGTTACCAAACTCTTCTCACATGATTCTACATTACAGGAAAAGGAGGAACTGATTGAGGAATGGCAGCCAGAGGCGCTAGTTCCTCCCGTTTCCAAAGACTATCCCACCCTCAACTATGATGTTGTCACAGGGTAAACACTCTGTTACCTCACTGCTTTATTTACAGGTTTTAAGTATTCACTAAATCAAAATGTCTATAAGAGTCAGATGACGAAAGAAATATTAGCCCCCCTGTGAAAATAATATTATTCGTTTTTTTCCTCTGAACCAGGATTAGCATGACTTTTCCAAATATACTAGTTTTAGTTTGCATGCTTACATTAATTTGCCAACAGAATTATCCCACCCAAAATGCTAATACCGGTAGTTAATTTTTTTTCTTTTTAGCTGGATGACAGCCTAGTGACAGTTTCATTTGTTTTCAAGCAGTCCTGCACTTATCTACTAAGCAATCCCATCCCATTGTTTTTGGCAGATCTCTCAAACTCTTTTATGGTCTTCTGGAAAAGACCTTAGTCATCTGACCAGAGGATGTACTTCCAGTGTGATTAACCTTTCTCCAGGTTATCTCTAGCATGTGTCAGTCTAGCTTGAAGATGTTTCTTCTGCAGAAGCAGGGGTTTTCTTGATCTACAGTCCATTTATGTTCAGGGTTCAAGTGATTGCCTTTTTTAAGACTACAATTTTTGACTTGGCTAAGTGATTCAGTAGTGTCTTGGCAGTTGCTCTGGGATCTTGAGAAACATCTCTCCCTAATTACTTTTAAAGATTTTTCATTGATACTCTTAAGAAAAATAAAGTTCTTTAATATAATTATGGGTAATCTGCTAGGCAAGTCCACAAGCAGTTGGACAAAGATAGTTTTTATCTTTTTGCCTTTCCACACATGGTGATCATAGGTGCTTTGAATATGCAGTCCAAAGCTTATGCAAGTGTAAGAGGCTAAAATTAAGTTGCTAAACATACCCATCAGAAATGGTACAAGATTTTAACAGGGCTATATCAAAAAGACAATAAAAACAGGCAGGGAAGTAAGGAACAACTGTAAGTAATAGGCAGTTGTATCAAGAGATGCCTAAGCTGAAAACCCCAAATAAATCTATCAGGTAGATATCCAAAAATTTAAAGTGGCCAAATCAGTTATTTAGCACATTCATACAAACAAGGAGTTAACTGGTCAAGCTCAGACAGACGGAAATGTCTAAAAGACCACAGAAGATGAAGAGCATCATTGGAGAAGTCTTTACTTGGTTAAGAAAAAACATGACACTATCTATTCAAATAGTATACTCGATGTAGAGATCATATCTTTGCCAATGTCTATAATCAAAAGTCACTATAATGAATGAAGATTTAAAACAAAGTGTAAACCACTGCTTACGCTCGAGAACAGGAAGCCCGGGTTAGTCTTTGCTATATAATATCTAAAACTGCTGTGTGACTGCTGATAGTAGCAGGATAATACGAAGGGTGTAGCATTTGAGATTCAGCTAAATGACCTTCACAAAAGCAGGCCAAGGGTTTATTCAGGCAAAAATTGAATACTTGTAAATGACTGAGTCACTTACTTGATCTCAAACTAAATGATAATGTTTTTCATATACTCGAGAAAAAGTAAAAGGGAAAAAAAAAAATCAATCCGAGCTTAAATTACATCTTGACAGCTTGGATGAAAATGAAAATATCCGATTTTTGTAAATATCTGATTTGTGCCTTGAGTATGTAAGATGATAAAATAAAGATTCAAATGCAAAATTTCTGTTACAGACCTCCCAGCCACAAAATCACAATCAATGGAAAAGACTGCATAAACTTTGCATCGTTCAACTTCCTGGGTCTCCTTGATAATGAGCGGGTTAAGGTCGGTATTTATTATTGAAAGGCAACCTTGTAATTTCAGTACGATATGTTCTTCCTCTAATGTGCTAAATTATCCATTTACTGTTATAGCTAAATCTTTATCTAGGCAACATTTATGTTCTGAAGGGAAAACCCCTCATTTAAAACAGCCACACACACAGCTAGGTCGCCCAGTGAATGACTTGCCCAGTGGGCAGTGCAGTTTTTATCAGAAGCAACTATTAAGTTGTATTATTGCTAGCAAAAATAATTCTTTGAATTATGCACAAACACAGTGTGACATTGACAGTATGCCTCAGTCAATGAGTTTTATTAAAACTTGAATTTGTTCTAATTTTAGAATTATAAGCTAATTTTTCATTACAGCAAAAGGCTTTGGCATCACTGAAGAAATATGGTGTGGGCACTTGTGGTCCAAGAGGCTTCTATGGGACCTTTGGTGAGTTTAGCTTTTCACCCCTCAGCTGTAAAAGGCTGATGGGGTACTTTTATCTTCTATTAACATTCCACCATTTGATGTTAAGCTACACTTGTAAGAAAAGTAATTAAACTCTTTGATAATCTAATTATTTCCTAAATATACCCTTAATTTATTCTTTTCTTGGTTTGAATGAATATCTTGCTGACATAAAACGATGTGTTGTCAGAGAAATCAAACCCATTTATACAGAAATTTGGCTTACCTCAAGGGTTAACTATAGGACAACTTATTTTCTGCAGTTATAGCTCAGCCTTAAACGACTGAGCGGCATGGCCACCCGCTTTTGTAAGGATTTTTAAATTGACACCATTTCTTAGAAGTCTTAGATTGGATTGACCTTAAAGTCAGAGGTCAGGTTTTCAGAAGATGTTGCAAACACGAAAACTGAAGATCGTTTTTAAATCTGTGACATATTGGTGTCAGACTATCCATCCATCTTCATCCGCTTTATCCGGGGCCGGGTCGCGGGGGCAGCAGCCTAAGCAAAGAGGCCCAGACCTCCCTCTCCCCAGCCACCTCCTCCAGCTTATCCGGGGGAATACCAAGGCGTTCCCAGGCCAGCCGAGAGATATTATCTCTCCAGCGTGTCCTGGGTCTGCCCCGGGGCCTCCTCCCGGTGGGACATGCCTGGAACACCTCACCCAGGAGGCGCCCAGGGGGCATCCTTGTCAGATGCCCGAACCACCTCAGCTGGCTCCTTTCGATGTGGAGCAGCAGCTGCTCTACTCTGAGCCCCTCCCGGATGGCCAAACTTCTCACCCTATCTCTAGGGGAGAGGCCAGCCACCCTTCGGAGGAAGCTCATTTCTGCCGCTTGTATCCGCGATCTCGTTCTTTCGGTCACTACCCACAGCTCGTGGCCATAGGTGAGGGTAGGGACGTAGATCGACCGGTAAATTGAGAGCTTCGCTTTTACACTCAGCTCCCTCTTCACCACGACGGACCGGTGCAGCGTCCGCATTACTGCAGCTGCAGCCCCAATCCGTCTGTTGATCTCCGGCTCCCTTCTCCCATCACTCGCGAACAAGACCCCGAGATACTTGAACTCCTCCACTTGGGGCAGGAACTCATCCCCGACCCGGAGTGGGCACTCCACCCTTTTCCGGCTGAGAACCATGGCCTCAGATTTGGAGGTGCTGATCCTCATTCCCGCTGCTTCACACTCGGCTGCGAACCGTTCCAGTGCGAGCTGGAGGCCCTCACCCGATGAAGCCAACAGAACCACATCATCTGCAAAAATCAGAGATGAGATTCTGAGGCCACCAAAGCGAAAGCCCTCCGCCACTTGGCTGCGCCTAGAAATTCTGTCCATAAAAATTATGAACAGAACCGGAGACAAAGGGCAGCCCTGGCGGAGCCCATCACCCACCGGGAACGAGTCCGACTTATTGCCGGCAATGCGAACCAAGCTCTTGCAACGGTTGTATAGGGATCGAATGGGCCAGACACCCCATATTCCCGCAACACCTCCCACAGGACACCCCGAGGGACACGGTCGAATGCCTTCTCCAAGTCCACAAAACACATGTAGACTGGTTGGGCAAACTCCCATGCACCCTCAAGTATCCTGGAGAGGATAAAGAGCTGGTCCAGTGTTCCGCGACCAGGACGAAAACCGCATTGTTCCTCCTGTATCCGAGGTTCGACTAACGGACGAACTCTCCTTTCCAGCACCCTGGCATAGACTTTCCCAGGGAGGCTGAGGAGTGTGATCCCCCTGTAGTTGGAACACACCCTCCGGTCCCCCTTCTTAAAGATGGGGACCACCACCCCGGTCTGCCAGTCCACAGGTACTGCCCCTGATCTCCACGCAACATTGCAGAGGCGTGTCAACCAGGACAGCCCTACAACGTCCAGAGCCTTCAGGAACTCGGGGCGGACCTCATCAACACCAGGGGCTCTGCCACCAAGGAGTTGTTTAACTGCCTCAGTGACCTCGCCCCCGGAAATTGGCGGGTCATTCCCCTCATCCCCAGACTCTGCTTCCTCCTCGGAAGACGTGTCAGTGGGATTAAGGAGGTCCTCGAAGTATTCCTTCCACCGCCTGACAATTTTCTCAGTCGACGTCAGCAGCGCTCCGCCAGCACTATACACAGTGCAGGTATAGCACCGCTTTCCCCTCCTGAGACGTCTGACGGTTTGCCAGAATCTCTTCGAGGCAGTCCGAAAGTCTTTTTCCATGGCCTCTCCGAACTCCTCCCACACCCGAGTTTTTGCTTCAGCCACTGCCCGAGCCGCATTCCGCTTGGCCTGTCGATACCTGTCGGCTGCCTCCGGAGTCCCACAGGCTAACCAAGCCCGATAGGACTCCTTCTTCAGCCTGGTGGCTCCCTTCACCTCTGGTGTCCACCATTTGGTTCGGGGATTACCACCACGGCAGGCACCAACCACCTTGCAGCCGCAGCTCAGTGCAGCAGCTTCGGCAATGGAGACGCTGAACATGGTCCATTCGGACTCAATGTCCCCAGTCTCCCTCGGAATGCTGTTGAAGCTCTGCCGGAGGTGTGCGTTGAAGATCTCGCGGACTGGGGCCTCTGCTAGACGTTCCCAGCACACCCTCACTACGCGTTTAGGTGCACCAGGTCTGTCCAGCGTCCTCCCCCGCCACCTGATCCAACTCACCACCAGGTGGTGATCAGTTGACAGCTCAGCCCCTCTCTTTACCCGAGTGTCCAGAACATATGGTCGCAGGTCTGCTGATACGATTACAAAATCGATCATCGACCTACGGCCTAGAGCGTCATGGTGCCACGTGCACTTATGGACACTCTTATGTTCGAACAGGGTGTTCGTTATGGCCAAACTGTGATTAGCACAGAAGTCCAATAACAAAGCACCGCTCGGGTTCAGATCAGGGAGGCTGTTCCTCCCAATCACGCCCCTCCAGGTCTCGCTGTTGTTACCCACGTGAGCATTGAAGTCTCCCAGCAGGACAACAGAGTCTCCAGGTGGAGCACCCTCCAGCACCCCCCCCCCCCCCCCCCCCCCCCCCCCAGGGACTCTAAGAAGGCTGGGTACTCTGAACTGCCACTCGGCGCATAAGCGCAGATGACAGTCAGGACCCGTTCCCCGACCCTAAGGCGCAGGGAACAAACCCTCTCGTCCACCGGGAAAAACCCCAACGTACCGGCAGCAAGCCGAGGGGATATTAGAATACCCACCCCAGCCCGCCGCCTCTCACCAGGGGCAACTCCAGACTGAGACAGAGTCCAGCCCCTCTCCAGGAGACTGGTTCCAGAGCCCAAGCCATGCGTAGAGGTGAGCCCGACTATATCTAGCCGGTACCTCTCAACCTCACGCACTAACTCAGGCTCCTTCCCCACCAGAGAGGTGACATTCCATGTCCCTATTGCCAGTCTTGGCAGCCGGGGGTCAGTCCGCCAGGGCCTCCGCTCCTGGCCGCCACCTGGCACACAATGCACCCGACCCCTATGGCGCCTCCTGCGGGTGGTGGGCCTGCGGGAGGATGGGCCCATGTCTCCTCTTCGGGCTGTACCCGGCCGGGCCCCATGGACTAAGGCCCGGCCACCAGACGCTCGCCCTCGGGCACCCTCCCCGGGCCTGGCTCCAGGGCGGGGCAGGGTAAACAGGGTAAACCCTATCCCGGGCAGGGTAAACTGTTCCCTCGGTGTCCTTTTCATAAGGGTCTTATGAATCGCTCTTTGTCTGGTCCCTCACCCAGGGCCAGTTTGCCATGGGAGACCCTACCAGGGGGCAAAAGCCCCCAGACAACATAGCCCCTGGGATCCCTGGGACACACAAACCCCTCCACCACGATAAGGTAGCGATTCAAGAAGGGGGGTGTCAGACTATTTATTTGAGATTTTAACATTATATTTTTTTGAAACGACAAAGACCGAAATATTAGGATGGCTTCTGAGTAGCCTAATTACTACGGGGCATGACATTAGTTACGTTATGTTAGCTTAAGCATTTATATGTTAGCTGTTGATTTGCAATCGAAATTCCAGCCGTCTAGGGATAATACAAGGAGGATAATTTTGGAAAAAGACCTAATGACTCAATCATCAGATCATGCAACAAGTTAATTCAAATGAATTAGTGAAACCACAGTAGTAAAGCAAATACCAATAGTCATACTCATTCTACCTTAGTATGGACATTTACTTTCCATCACCGCAGCAACTTCTTTCACACACCAAGAAACATTCACTCAAACCATAGTTTGAGTCACTCGCGCAACTATATATCCAACTATATCTTATTAAGTTCACTGGAGTTTTCCAGTTTCTCAGATTTTCTCTTGGTATTATAATTTTGTCATTATCCTTAAGTCTTTCTGCCATGATAAATGGGATAGACAGCCTTATAGTATTTTTTAATGAGCCTTGTTAAGCTGTCAAGGGATAAGCAAGTGAATGTATCTAATGCTAAGTGATGAACTGAGACTTTTCTCAGTCAAGCACAAATATTTAAAATCATACTGTTGTTTGGTGTCTTGACAGTCTTTCTTTCAAAGTGCAGTAGTTTTTCACCTCTGATTAAACCACATCCACTAAAAACTCAGAAATACTAAAGGTAATGGTAAGTGACATCTAAAAAATGTAACCAATTAGTAACTAATGTTATGTTTCCTTGCCCCCAGATGTTCACCTGGAGCTGGAAAGCCGTCTCTCCAAATTCATGAAAACTGAAGAGGCCATTCTTTATTCATATGGCTTTGCGACTATTGCTAGTGCAATACCTGCCTACTCCAAGAGGGGTGACATCATCTTTGTGTGAGTGTTGTTTCTCATAATATGTATACCAATATAACACCCCTCACTCAATTAAACCAATCTTCAGTTAGCTTTAGTTTTGTTTATTTTATGTGGCCTTTGTGAGGACAGAGATTTTAAGTTCTGGATTTAACAGGGACTCAAAAAGAAACTAAAATAGGAAACATGTCTAAGGTGTCTTTCTAGTCCGTATTAGTACCCTTACTGTGACATTGTGATTCAAATGAAAGCTTTAAATAGAGGTGTTAGAGCAGTCTCCTACATACTAGTTTAATGTGAATATGGAAGAACACATCCTAGACAAGAAAACACCCCTAAGACTCCTCAAAGTGTTACTGGAGGTCAGTGTAATACCATCCACAGAAACTACCGTATTTCCCGGACTACAAAGCGCACCTGAATATTAGCCGCACAAGCTAAAATCAGGGGAAAATCCTGTTTTGTACATACATTAGCCGCACCTGACCAAAAGCCGCAGGTGTTTCAATGTTGACTTATCATATGTAAGAGAATATGCACAAAGGGAATTGTCAGGAAAGAGATGGCTGTTTGGAGACACACCCCTTTTATTAATATTTTGAAAAAACAAGTTATGGGTACATATTTGCACAACTTTTTAGGTATATGTACAAGTAGCGGTAATTACAAGTACGAAACATGTACTGTGCTTCATAAATGAGTAACAAATGTATTACATAACAATAACCTGCAGCACACCAGAAAAATAGATTCGGACTACCTTTTAGGCTCAGGTGCAGTGACACAGCTTTAACAAGAAGAAAAGTCAGTCATTCACCACCATCTTCCTGCGCACTAAAACCACCAAAGTCCTCTTCTCCAGTGTCGGATACGAACAGGCTCAGGATGGCTACGTCATCCACTCTCAGCTTCTCTCCTTCGTTGTCACTTACAAAACCAAAGAAATCCTCGTTGTCAGTGTCAGAGTCGAACACCCTCAGAAGGGCCGTGGTGGTGTCCTCCTCTCCATCATGCAGCAGTCCAGCCCTTCGAAATCCGTTGGTGATCGTGGATGTTTTCACACTTTTCCACGCTGTCAGATTTCACCGGTGGAGTTGAGCATAACTTGCTTTTCGCAAGTTTATCGCCGCTCGTCATCCACGCCTCCTGCTGAACGCGTAGCGTTAATTTGAAGTTTGTTTTTCGCGCTACTTGTACGGCACTATGTTGCCTGGCGGACGGACACGTGACCAACATACCACTCTTGAACCCAGATACTGTGTGTCTGATCACATGCCCTTCCGCCAGGCAACGTAGTGCCGTACAACAGCGGAACAAACAAAACAAATCGTCTTACGATATGACAAAAATCATGGACAATCCATAGAAAAGCCGCACCTGACTAAAAGCCGCAGGGTTCAAAGCTTGTGCAAAAAGTAGCGGCTTATAGCCCGACAATTACGGTAGTTACACGTAAACATGAGCCAGAGCTACATGTAACAGGTCAATCAATAAAAGAGGAGTGTTTTTAGATGAAAAAATGAATAATTACCACCAGGCCGAGGGTGGGCTTTTTGAGGAACTAATATGATCAAACAAAATAATTTTTAAAAAAAAGTCAAATCATTCAAATCATGGGCTGCTCAAAACTTTTGGATAACATTTTAGATGATAATAACTGGGTATCATCTGTACAGCAACAGAAATGTGTAAATTGTTTTTTAAATAAATTGCCTAAGAAAAGCATGTCTAACATAAAGTTTTCTGTAGAACTCCAAGACTAACTTCTGTATGTGAAGGAGACTTCTTCTTTAAATGTACAAATTTTAATCTGTCAGACAACAGCACAGTGTTTTGCCTTTATAGCTAACAGTGTATTCTAGTCTCTGTAAACTGTTGTGATCAACGGTTGAATGCGGCACTGAGGTGTAACAGGACAAGCCGTTTTCAGGCCACTGCCAGAGGCCATAAGACGATTATTAAGCTTAAGGTTAAGGTTTTGGTCTGTGAAATTGATCTATATTTGAATAAAGCTGGATTATGTAAGAGCTTTTTAAGTAATGGTTTAACCACATTAAAAGCCTGTAATATGTAACCTGTTATTAAAAATAAACTGATAATACTGAAAGGCAGTAATTACTGTTAAGAATTGTTTGAGGAGTCTTGTAGGGGTGGGGTTTCATAGACATGTTGATGGACTGGATGAAGTGATTGTCAGTCAGATTTTGTTTGCACAGACTGATTTACCTACCATGTGTAAGTCTGACTGACTCCAAGTGTGGGATATTTTGGTTCCATAGTTTAATGTTTTCTCTTTTGTTTCCTTTCAGAGATGAAGCAGCCTGTTTCGCTATACAAAAAGGTCTTCAGGCATCCCGCAGCTTAATCAAGTACTTCAAACACAATGACATGGAGGACTTGGAGAGGTTGCTTAAGGAGCAGGAGCTAGAGGACCTGAAGGTTAGGACCGTTTGAGAAACTCAAGTGTCACAAATGTGCTGTAATGGTGTTACAGGTGGTACAGGATGTTAAATGCTTCTACATTCTCGCTATTTTCATTGGGTTTTTTAAAAAATCTCCAAATAAGAATGTTTCTCTTGCAGAATCCTCGCAAAGCTCGAGTGACCCGGAAGTTCATTGTAGTGGAGGGGCTCTACATCAACACTGCAGATATCTGTCCTCTGCCTGAACTGGTAAATGGAAAACAATTTTGTTTCCAATTTAATTTTGCTTGTTTTGCAGAAAAAAGTTAAAAAACCCCACCAAAGCACAGGCAAATATTATGGCTTAACATCGTTCACCTTCTGTAGTTGAGCTGATGTCCGTCTACTACAGTAGACTAAATCATTCACCACTCGCTTGATTTCTTGATTATACCAGATAGTGTACACATAGATACTTTTGCCATTTATTGACTTTATGTTTTGTTTTTTATGTTTTTCTAACTTCCAGGTAAAACTCAAGTACAAATACAAGGTGCGGATCTTTCTTGAGGAGAGCATGTCATTTGGTGTTTTGGGAGACCATGGCCGAGGAGTCACAGAACACTTTGGGGTCAATGTGAGTAGTTTAGCTTGAAATGCAAAAATACTTAATACTGGCAGTAAACAGTTTAACAGCTGATTCAAAATGTGTTATTATCTTTCTCTCTTGGTAGCTTTACCATAGTCAAACTAGTCTAGGTCAGCTGATGCAATCAAATAAATAAAAGTGATTGAAATATAAATAAAATAGAAGGTTTCTTTGCAGACAATGGCTATGTAACGTCTGGAATCTATGGACACGATCAAATGCTGAATTTTATTTGTTGTAAAGCTTTGTAAGATTTACCATTACATTGAGCTTGCACAAATGCACAATCCTTTCGGACTAATTTTTGTTAATGGCAATATCTGAATCTTTGGTTAGCAGACTAGTGATTTGCACTAACGAAAAAAAGAAAGGAAAGAAATGTGTGTCTCCTCATTTATGTGGACCTCTTCTTCGCCAGTATTCTTGACTTGGCTGTATGTTATGAAGGGGTTTTGCTTGCAAAGGGAAACGTTATGCAGCCATCCATTTTAGCTGTCTTCTAGCACTTTGGCGTACCGTGGTGTACCAGTCGGTTACAGCCACACTTAAAGCTTCTGAACTTTCTTTAGTAGGCCTGTAGATGTTTGTCTAGGTCTAATGATAGCCTGCTTCATTTAGATTAGTGAATCTAATGTGGGCCTTCTGCTCAACCATTTTCTGATTGCCATAAAAATGTTGTGGTCCAAGTATCTGGTGTGCGTGTGCGTGCGTGTGTGTGTGTGTGCGGTTGACAGAGCAGTTTTGAAAAATGTTCTGTCAGCCTACTTTCAGGCAGTTTCCTCCCACATTGAAATCTGAGGCAATGTTTGAACACGAATGTCTCAAAAGCTATTAAAGATAAAAGTCTCAAACTTTCATTTTAGTGGTAAGAAAAGGGAGTGAATCACGACAGATCAATAGATGCATCAGTTGCTCAGAATTGACTTGTTAAAATATAACAAAAACTTTTATTTTGTTGTATTTTGCAGAGGGACTAATAATAAACTTCACATTGCAAAAGACAGCTAGTGACAGTTTTGAGTGGTGTATAGTTTTATTTCACAATGATGCAAAAATAAAATGTGTAGAATACTTAAAGTGAAATTTGTAGTGACAAAAATGAAGAAAATCTGTTTTTATTTAACTTTTTAAAACAAATATGACAGTTTGTCATTAAATTGCACTTTGATTGCTTCATTTTAAATCTATCTTAGCAAAATGAAAAAACTGTGTTTCTTGCAGATAGATGACATTGACCTGATAAGTGCTAACATGGAAAATGCTCTGGCTTCCATCGGAGGTTTCTGCTGCGGCCGCTCCTTTGTCATCGACCACCAGGTACTGTAACAGCCGTGTTGGGAGTCTGTTTTGTAATGCATCATCAGATAATCAGCCAGCATTTTTACATGTCGTTGTCAAGATTAGTGATTAATCAAATGCTTGACAAATCATTATATCTAGTATATATCTGTTGCTTTTTTTGTAACGTTTCACTTATTTACACGCCTAGTTACATTTTATACTGAAGTACAATTTAAATAAAAACAGAATGCAATGATTTGCAAATCTCATTGACCCATATTTTAATCATATTTTATAGAGTAGGGGTCTCAAACTCGCGGCCCACATCACCCCTACTGTGTAGCAGCGCCACAAATGTCTGTGAACTGAGGAGACCAGTTGCTGTGACTTTGCGAAGTGTTTTTAATTGGTGAAAAGTCTGGACTGCAAGAAGGCCGGTTAAGCACCAGAACTCTTCTATTATGAAGCTTTGCTGTCTTAATAGGTGAAGTAGAGATGCAGGCTTTTGAAGCGAGCACCGAGAACAGGATGGTGTCTCTCCTCTCATTCCATCTCAATTGGTCGAATTTTATGATAGAAAATATGAACATTTATAATATTTTAATATGAAACAAAAGTAAACTACTTTCATTGTGGATGTGTTCTCAAATCTTTTGGGAAATGTTTAAAGACACATTTAATAAGGTGCCAACAGTTTCTAGGCCTAACTGTAAACTCAGACCTCAGTCATTACACCTAGCTGAGTGAAGTGAATCTGGGGAAACGTAAGCTGAAATTATACTGATATGGGCCAGAACTGCTGGTTTGTTATTCCATTAATCGATAGGTATTTTTAAGGTGATCAATTTTAGCACGTTAATCATGAAGATATGATTTAGTAAAACTTTTTTTTTTTTTTTTTTTAATGTATTTTGTAGCGTCTCTCAGGTCAAGGCTACTGTTTCTCTGCCTCTCTGCCTCCCATGCTGGCTGCTGCTGCTATCGAGGCTCTCAACATCATGGAGGAGGACCCAGGTACACAATCTGTTCTCATCCACTCCAGCTCCGGAAAAATACATTATCATTAGAATTTTTGTAAAAAGAATTTCTTCTGTTTTGCAGATGTTTTTCGAGTCCTCAGAGAAAAGTGCAAACATGTCTACAACGCTTTACAAGGGTATGTTTGTGTTTATGATGATTTCTTTTTTTCCTTCTGTAGGTGGGGGAGGTGTCCCTCCACATCAGGTTTCTGATTCAGCATCATTATTTGCATCCCCAGACACTACAGCCTTTCACACATAGAGGAAACACATAGGCTTACATTCAAATTATGCTCTGGCTTTGTCTTCCTTTACAGTGTCCATAATAAATTGTGTTTTGGTATATGTTTGCTTTATTTTCTATGTGAAACAGAACACCAGGTCTAAAGTTAGCTGGAGTTCCAGTGGCCCCAGCTCTTCACTTGGAGCTAGAGAGAAGTTCTGGTTCCAGGGAATCTGACATGAAGCAGCTCCGTTCAGTTGTCGATTATGTAAGTCTAACAGTACCAGATGATTCAATCAGACGCACACTGAAACTGTTATTTAAAGTTTTTGGAGACCTCTGTGGGATTTCATATATAACTTCAGACAGAGTGTCAAAGTCAAGATGAAATCCGGTAACACTTTATAACACGACCTGCGAATAAGGCCCAAGTACCCTGTACTTGTGTGCATTTTGCAGACAACAAGTCAGGTTGTTGCAGAAAACAATAAAACAATTTTCACTGTAAAACCTGCCACTAAGGCACAAATACACAAGAAACAATGAAACAATTCACTGTAACTACCTTCTTACACTTAAACTTAACCCCATTGGGGATTAAGGGGCGTCCCCATCAAAACGCAAAAGTATGGACATGTCATTGGCACATTATTTTAGATGACAGCAAGATAGTACCATAACTTCACAAATATAGTTTTGGTTTTTTTGTTTTTTTAAAGGCCAACAGTGTTTAGAAGTGCTTGTATGAGTGGGTGTGAATGGGTGAATGAGGCACGTTGTATAGAGCGCTTTGAGTACTCCGGGAGAGTAAAAAAGCGCTATATAAGAATCAGTCCATTTACCATTTACTTGTGTGAATAGTATGGTATATGGTTAAGACTGGGACTACATTGTAATAGGATGCGACTGCATAGTGCTTTCATCATTTGATCAGTAGTACACAGTGTTTTTAGTATCTGTATTGTCTTATGCCCAAAACATTCTTATAATTCACTTTCGAGTTCCCATCGATCACGTGATGGAATACTGTATAAAATATGTTTAGTTTCTCATCGAGTTTCTATGATTTCTGTCTTAGTGTATGGAAAGACACGTGGCTCTGACCCTAGCTCGGTGTCTGGAAAAAGAGGAGCGCTTTCTTCCACCTCCCAGGTAAAAGACCCTACATTTCTATGCACCTGGCACATTATTAGTTCTGTCATGGGGTTTAACATTGTTTAGTACTTTAATGCATTTGTATCTCAATGGTCCATAGCTTTTTTGGCGGTGGACCAGGTTTAGCGTGGGGTAGCCATCTGCCATGACCCGTTGGGGTTGTACGTGCTTTATTATTTGATGGGTTAAAGTCTCATTTGAGGGTGATTTTGTTTGAAGCATTCAAACATTTGATTGAAATAATTTGTTTAAATAACATTACCTTTACACAGTCTCAGTGTGTCTCACTGCTCCACCTGTGTGTCTCCAGTATCAGAGTGGTGGTCACCATTGAACAAACCGAGGAAGAGATCCAGAAGGCTGTGGCTTGTATCAGAGAGGCAGCTTCAGCGCTCCTCATAAGTTAGCAGACATCACTGGAGCTTTAACAGAAGTCTACACCACTGGTTGGGTAAAACAACAGCTTGATCCGCAAGATGCGGACCGACTCGTGAGATCTCTACTAATGAATGAATGTTAATGATAAATTTTCTTCCTTATTAATATTGTGTTATATGTTCTACATGTTGAAAGTTAGTGTGGGCCTTTCTGCTCTGAGTAAAAATGCCCCCCAAACACTATTAGAGAACATTTTCAGTTAGAACTAAAGTTGATTTCCACAAAACAAATGACTTGTTGCCTTTCTATTTAATGACCAAAAAAGCCTGTTGTACTTTTTGATTGATTTGTGTCTGCAGTCTACTCCTACTTGAACTGTGCACAGTTGTTCCACTTTTGTAACAAATAAATACAGATTTTTACACCTTGGATCATTTTCAAGAGAATTGAGATGATTGCATTGTGTAGTTTATGATTACGCATAACAGATTTTGGAAAGCTCTTTGTTTTCAAAGAGAAATCTCGATGTTGCCTGGAGTCCAGCATATAACTCGATGAGACATGTGAAAATACTAGCTTTGAGTTTTCTCAAGGCCCAAACTGAGGTCACAGAGAGGACATCCATAGAAGACTGGAGTAGAAACTGAGTTCTTATTGCTAATAACAGTATTCAACAGTTTTTCAGAAAATAGCAACACTGAAGACACAGTGTCCAACTACTAAAAGATTTTGATGTGCTGAATTGAAATATTTCAGATAAAACAACTGACTGGCTGTTGTTTCTACCTGTGAACATTTATTTTTAGATGTCTTCTCACATGTTTATGGTTTCTTTATACAATATTTCACCTTTCTCAATTGTGCAACCATTTTAGTTCCATTTGGTTTTATTTATAAAGTGCCAAATCACAACAACATCTGCCTAAATGTGATTTATTATCCCTCGTTCAGAGTTTATCTGATCCAGCCCTAATTAATATGCTTTATTGAAAAGGAACATTTTAAGCCTAATATTAAAAATAGAGATAGTGTCTGCCTCCCAAATCCAAGCTGGGAGCTGGTTCCATAGAAGAGGGGGCTGAAAGCTGTATGCTCTGCTCTCATTCTACTTTTAAATACTCTAGGAACCACAAGTAAACCTGCAGTCTGAGAGCAAGCTGCTTCGTTAGGGTGATATGGTGCTATGATTTTAAAGATAAGATTGGGCCTGATTGTTCAAGACCTTGTAAGTAAGGAGGATTTTTAAATTCTTGATTTAACAGGGAGCCAATAAAAGGAATCCAATAGAAATGTCCTGTAACTTTTCTGGCTAGAGGCTCTTCAAAGAACTTTTAGAACAACCTGATAATAACGAATTACAATAATTCACCCTAGAAGTAATAAAATCGTTTTTATTAGCATCAGCATATTTATTTTTAATTCTGAGACGGGATGTTTCTAGAGATATTTGGTTCATGTGTTTGTTTATCCACCTTGAGGAATCACCAGTAAAACACTTCCTCTTTTTATTATTATTTATTAAAGCAAGTTTGAATAATTAAATTGCGAGGATGAATGATTTTCCAGGGAACACCTGAGAGGACGAGAGCAAAGGTAGGTATGAAAACTATGAATAAACACGAGACACATGAAGCCATGAACTAACTTAGGTTAGCAGACAGTCTAGCAAAGGCTGGTGGAGAACACTGGTCTTAAATACAGCTCAAATTCAGTTCCAGGTGGTTATACTTGGGCGAGCGATGACTGCTCCGCCCCGAAAAGGAGAGCAGACAGTGTGGAAAAATACTGTGACTCACCAGACCATGACAGAAATCAGCTGCAAGTGCAAGTAAAACCAATAAGGGCGATTGACAGGAACAAACAATTCCAAGGAAGTGAACCACTGGAAACTGATTCTCTACAAGAACCAGTACTCTGTTCCCATCCCTAGCTATCTGTACTTTACCTCAACATTTATTGTTCTAACAACTTTTTACTTTTACTCCCTACAATTTAACAAAAATATCTGTATTTTCTTTTCCTTAAATTTTCAAAACAGGCTTGTTACTTTTGATTTGAGACATTTAAAAGGCATTATTATTATTTAACATGACTGCAGACCTTAGAACATCAGACTGAATTGAGCCTAAAGAGAAGAGAAAAAAAATCATATATTTAATGTATACCCAGATAGCAAAATGACTCCAGCATTTAGTTTGTTCCAAAAAAGAGGAACATAAAGGAAGTGACATGGCAGGTAATATCAAATGCAATGTTTCTGTCTGCTCAACAAATATCAGCAAACAGACAAACTCTTTGTGTGAAGTTTGTTGCACAGTGTATCTACTAGAGACAGCACACACACTAATATATAACAAACTGTTTGTTATTGAAGGGTTGCATGAAAATACTCTGCAGTTTAATGCAGTATAAACAGGTTAGCTTTCTGTTTTGTGATGTAACTGCAATTTAAAGTAAAGAACAGTGTGTTATACTAGTGTACTATGGATGCGGTGTTTCTGGGTTATATAATGGATAGCAGAGATTCATTTGAATTTAAGCTGATGATGCGTAGATTCAGTCACTGAAATAGGCATAACCTGGTGATGGAGGACAGCTATGTGGTTCGGCCTCCCCCTGACACCACACCCTTAACCCGCTGCTCCACCCCTTCCCTGCAGCTGAGCCACAAAGCACAGCCCGCCACACTTTCATTGTATTTATATAGCACAAGGTTGAGTTAGCTTTTCGCAAAAATTGCTGGTAGAAACATCCTTAAAAGAACTATTTTTTACTTTCTTACTTTACTTTCTTACTTAGAGTAAATTTCAGAGCCTGGTGTTTGAATTTTTACTTAACTAAAGTAATTGAATCAACTTTTACCAGAGGATTTTTTTGACAAAAGTATCTGTACCTCTACTTAAATACGGAATGTCTGTCAATGTTTTGCCACCTCTGCTGCTTTAAGGTGTGAGTTTGTGAGTTATACCAGGGAGTAAAGTACTCCTGTGAAGTGAACACTTCAAGTGGCTATTCAGAGCCCAATACCAGTAAATAACTCTCAATAAAAACCTCATTTCAAAAACCATTTTTGAATTCCAAATAAAAAAAAAACAGGTGTTCAAAATTGTTTTTCCAAACACAATTTAAAAAAGAGAAATATAGTAAATTTTTTCAAAAATCAAAGATTTATTTCTGACATTTAAAATTCTACTCTCTTTTCCTTTTCCAGTTAGCTCATGGATTAGCTATTATATTAGCTGTTGGATTAACTATCTGATATCATGCATGATATCAATTCCTTCATACTCCAGGGACTGCCTGCATATTCCTGCCATAATCCTGAGGTGGCTGTAGTTCACCAACTAACCAAAAGGTTGGTGATTTCATCCCCGTGTGCTCCAGTCTGCATGCCAAAAATCCTTGGGCCAGATACTAATCCCAAGTCTCTCTGATGCATCCATCAGAGTATGAATGCATGTGAATGTTAGATAGAAAGCACTTAGACAAAGCATAGAAAAAACTGCTTGTGTGAATGGGTGTGAATGGGTGAGTGAGGCAAGTTGTGTAAAGCGCTTTAAGTTCTCAGATAGAGTAGAAAAGCTTTACATAAGAACTAGTCCATTTACCATTTACTACATGGGGGGGGGGGGATGCATCCCCAGATCATCATTGACCTACATCCAACGTGGTGACGCTGAACAATATGAGAACAGCAGCCTGACCAAGGCTTGTGACAGAGCAATACTGGAAAAGCATATGACAGAAGGATGCAATCCATAACATTAATGTTCAGTGGCTTGCAGATCTTAGAGCAGATCATAACAGCAACCTCTCTGAACAATGCCAGACATCCAAGAAAGGGTCTGAAGCATGAAGAGTTGGTCAGCACTAAGCCCTGATATGAGGGGGGGGGATACAGAACGAGGTTACATGTTAATTTACTGATGATGTCCTCAACATGATAGCCTGTGCACAACTTTTACAAGTGTGACACATGCCTTATTTTGCTCACACACTGAATTTGTTTGTGAAAAAATCCATTTAAGAAACCCTTGAACTGATATATTGCATCTAGTACCACTGCTAAGCAGAAGCTATTAGACATTCAGGAGCAAATGGGAAAACCTGTGATGAAACTCCTACAGGAAGTTGAGACTAGATGGAACAGCACATTAAATAGGTTTCAGCGCCTGTGAACGAGCTGCAGCAGCCTTGTCCTCCCTGAAAACAAACTTTGACTCCTTTCAACAGTGCTGACCTAGAAACAGTCAACTTCTCAAGCGCAAACAAGTGCTTGTGTACCATCAAAATCAGCCACTACAGTACAAGAGGCAAGTGAACATCATCAAGAGAGGCTGTGGGGCGTTTTTGACCGCAGGGTAGATGAAACCAACCAAAAACAGAGTCTTACTGCTGATGCTTCTGTTGAGGTTCAGCGCTATCCCTCAGCCTCATATCTACCAAGAGGAGATAACCCTCTAGATTACTGAACCCAGCATGCCACCATATTCTCTCATCTATTCCACCTGGTCAAGACATAGCTTTCTACTCCAGCCACATCAGTCCCCCTGTGAAAGAATATTCTCCAAAACAGGAGAGAGCAAGACATGAAACCTTCTCAGCTTGAGTACTGTTGAACAGTTGTCTTTCTTAATAAAAATACTCAAATGTATAGAAGAGCCCCATACAAATACTGACTGGTTCAAATAAAATATCCATCCATAGAAATAATACTACAAACCAACACAAAGGTTAGAGACAAAAAGACACAAGACACACAAAAACATTACAGTTTATTGAGTGCAATGTTTTTTAATCACATTTATTTGGTCACCATATGTAATAAGTGATGTGTTTAAAATGTTTCAAAATAATGTTCTATCTCTGCCATCACTACTGAGATGTGTGGAATCAATACAGATGCATGGAGTTCACAACATGAGGGAGGACATAACAAAAAACAAAAGGAACGTGAGACCATACATACAAGTATGGGATAACAAGTGGTCAGGAAGCCAGTGGAAAAACAGCTGGTAACAGTTAAGAAAGACAAAACCGAGGAACCAAAGCTAAACATGAAACGCATGAGACAAAAATAACAAAAAATGTGATTGAGACTTCACAAGGCAAAGGGGAGGCAGGATGACACAAGGAAATAAACAGAACCTGACAACTGAAACAAAGAAAATCCACAAATATGAATATTAGAAATGACAAGAACAAAGAACAGAAGTGAGACCTAATGACCTAAAGGAGAAGTCAGGAACTACAGTGACAATAACTGTGACTTGACCAAGAAACTACTACTAATAACTCAGATGCCAAACTATAAAATAGAGTTAAAATAATGCAAAATGATAGAACCATGAAATACTTACCAGATTTTTTTTTAACCTGTTCTGTCCAGCAGTTGTAACAAGCAAAGGTGTGGTCTGAACGCTACGCTGTCTAATATATTTGCTTTCCCAAAATGAGCTCTGCAGACTCTAGATTCCTCGTGTTAATGTTTTTATTTGTAAATAGGCTATTAACAGGATAAGGTTTGTAGATCTGGCAGTCTGGTTGTTAGGATTCTTGGGTTCTGTCTCTAGATGGTGCACTCTTCCTAAAACGTGGTTTGCCATATTGCACTTCATGCGCGCGTCACTGCTCGCATTTCAACGCGAGGACAGAGGCCAACGCAGGACTAGCAGCTCAGAGGCAGCCGCTCAGCCCGTCTCTCTTGTGGACTGTAAATGGGATGAACGACCGCCTGATTCCCTCTCCGAACCAGCATCTGTCCTCCACCTTCGTGTCTGACGATTTGGAAAGTAAGCTTTCTCTCCACCTACGACTGTGGACAGAAAACGAGAAGTCAAAAGAAGAGCATCGGCTCAAACAGTGGGAAAAATAAAGTTATCAGTCTTGTTGTAAAGTTTCCTTAGTGAAAACGTACGCCATGGTCACCTTCCTAAGGAGTTTGCTCTGGATACTTGTGTTGTCGCCCAGTCTGAAATGTGAAGGTGAGTTTCTTTCAGACTCCAAAAGAATTTGGATTAAGGTGAGAAGTGATGGGCTACACAACATAAAGACCGGCCAGTCGGTAAAGATTTTGTCCTACACATTTAGGCTCTGGCTTGAAAAACAGTTTGTGATGTTTCCACGTTGTTTCCACTCCTCCACACACAATAGATTTTGTTGACCGCTTTTGCAGTCCGAGTTAAGAGATCTGTTTAGAAATGGAGTTTCCGTTGTTTAAAGAGAATATCAATATTTTCGCAGAGAGCACGGATGGCTTACTACCGCTTAAATTTCCTACTTTACCCAAACTTGGACACACACAGTAAATATAACGAAGATTCTTCTCTAAATCTCTTTATACATTCTCTCCTTTAATCCTTTTGAACTTTGCCCTTTATGCTGGTTGAATTTTGTAGTTGTGTATTTGTATTTTTTAAGTATACACGTTTCACGATTTTAAATGGAAAGTGTGTGTGTGTGTGTGTTGGATTGGTGGAGGGGGGGGGGGGTCTCCCGTAAGTATCTGTGACCACTTAAGCACTCTTTGTCCTCTTTCAGCTTGTTGACGTGTGTTCGTGCAGCTCCTAGTCTTCGTAAAAAGGGGTGCTTGTGTTGGACTCAAAGGACCACTATGTAGTTGTCATGTTAATTGAACGCATAGCTCGAGGTGATCTCACGTCTTTGTCAGTCATGCTAATTAATTTACTCCCCCTGTGGGAGGTGAGAGCTCTGCAGATTTCCTGTTTTCAGCTTTCGTTCTGAGGACTTACCATTTGGTATTAAGGGAAAAAGGTGGGGGTGGGGTGCAGAGAGCTAAATGATTAGCACATTCTCCTCCTGCTCTCTGTTGTTTGGTGTTGTCGCGGCATTTCTTTTTAACTCTGGCTACTAGGATGAAGAAGCTGTGCAGAGGTCTCCGATTTAAAAATAAATAAATAGATGAGAACATTAAGGATTTACTCTTTTTTCGTGGGGTGGGGATAAGGAAAATGAGTTCTTTTTTCCATTTTTCCTTTTAGTAGTTTTAAAACTCATACATTTGTACATACATAAGCCTCGACTTACTCTGTTCTTGTTTTAACTTGACTTTTTAAAGTTTTAAAATGGAGGCATTGCAATGTGTTGGATCCCTGCTTTAACCATACTAAGATATATTTTCTGACATTCTTAAGGAATTTCATGTGTGCTAAGAACAATGCATGTGATACTGAACAGATTTCAAAGAAGAATTTAAAAGAAAAAGAAAAATTGCTATATTTTATTTCATTATGGGAATCTCAGTCTCTCTGACAATACACAGAGCAGAGTTCAATTTTACATTTCTAGATACATCCACGAGCATATTTAATTGATGTCAGGCTAAAAAACTAGTTAAGTTGGATGCATTTTAGGGTGACGAGCCATACCAAATCCTCAGAAACACTACGGGGTTGCATTATTATTTTGTCAGTCTGATGCCCTCTGACCCCTCTCCTTGTCAAACAGCCTTATTACAAGGAAATCGAGTGTAAAGTTTAGGACTTGAAATATCCTCCCTTTTGCATCTGTACTGCAAGTATGGGATAACAAGTGGTCAGACATGTATCCTATGTTAACAGTTCATGTCTCTCAAGTTCATATTTGGAGAGAGCAGGGATTGTATGAAATGAACAGGCTGTTTATCTAAAGTTAAACACAGGAGGCTGAAAAGGGACATGCTTGGAATTACTGAGACTAAGAGGAGTCCACAGATGCATTGATAACAGGCTTGTGAAAGTAAAAGGTGTAAAGACTTTAATGTGCTTTGAAACAGTGTTTGTTGGATCGGCTAACGGCATCTGAGAACTGTCTGAATTTGTTTTGTAAAACTTACAGAATGATTTAAAAATCATTCTGTACATTTTTAATTTAGCCATCTTCTGTAGTCTTTCAGAAAGCATAGAACCACCCATAACCATCATTTTAGTTAGGTTGTGTAAGCGCTTACAAAACCCAATTCATTTCAAACCTACTATGGCCTCAAGGACATGTTTTTAGCCTGCAGCCAATGATCACGGATACCACTTTCGGAGTGAATGTTCATAAGAAATTATTTAATTGATAGCAACCTCACGTAAAAGAAACTGAGATGTGAGCAAATAAACTACAAACAATCATAACCAATCTGTTAAATATCCTCAGTAAATATTTACCCTATTTTCATGGCAGTTGGAGAAAAAACAGCCCTATACTATCTCCACAAAAGTGTGTTTTACTAGTTGTTCGGTGCTATCAAGGTACCAAACCGTCTTGATTAAGATTAGAAAACATGCAAGTTTTAGATGAAATGGAGTGGACAGCTCTCTTTCTTTTGTTGTCCTGGTAACAAATCATGTCAAATGACAGTTTAAAAAATGTATTCTAGCCACAAAACATTTTGTTCTACTGAAATACAGCAGATTCAGAGGCTTAAAGATCTTTATTTGTGAGTGAATTGTCAGATCCTTAAATATAGATGGACACATCATTCATTGTTCTGGACAGAATAATACAACAGGACTTTTAAGAGCTGGATAAAGATGGTTGATTATTTAAAAAAAAAAAAAGATGTATCGGTCCATATGTTAGTTGTGTGTGTGTGGGTTTTTTTTTTTTTTTTTTTTTTTTTTTTTTTTTTTAATTATTTCAGACATACAGAACCATGCAAGAATAATATTCACATCTCCCCATTACTCTAGTGACTAGGTGGAACCAGAGGATCAGGAAAACACATGTTTGTAGTAGTGAAAGCAGTATGAAATGGTCAGACTGTTGAGGCCTAATGCTAAAATGTGTTGCTTCAGCAATCTGTATATGTCTGAGTGCTGATGTGTGGAGTATAAACAAGGAAGACATTTTGTATCAGAGGGAATATACTGACTAGTTTAACAGGAACAATGAAAAGGCTGCAAAAGAAAGTTTCCCAAAGTAGGGAGCTTTTTGTATACAAACGAGAAATCACACTTGAGGCTTGGTTGAAAGAACAGATGATTATCTGCCAAACAGATGTGCTTCAGTGTACAGAGTTATTGCAGTAGGTATGAAAAGTTTCCTGTAGCTGTCCTTGTAGCCCCATTGCTATATCAGCCTGTTATGGGAAGTGCCCTGCTGACTGTCCAGTAAGTTGTTCAGAGAGTTAAACCCAGTTTAGACTTATGCGGAAATCTACGTCGTAACTTGCGAGGTAATTGGAAACCCCTCACCGCAACCTTCCGTGCTATTCGGTTATTGCAGGCTGCGTTGACCTGACATGTCCTTACATTTCTCAGGAGGTGCACATCAGGGTACGTGGAAGGTGGTGTTTAAAGGGGTTTCTGGTTATGACATAGATTTCCTGCTGAAGCATAATTTAGGCGTTATACTTGATGGAAAAACAGTTTATTCGGCGACGTCAACCACATCATCAAATGTATCCAGTTTGTTAGAAACCACAAGGCACAGCTTTTCTGATAAATTTTCTTCAGTTTGTTGGTGATGTCAGCCTCTGTGCTGCTCTTCTTGCAGACTACAGAACTTACTACAACAGACTGGTGAAAAAAATCTGCAATAGTGCACATGTTGAAGGATCTTTCCCTTCTTGTATACAACCCCAGTTTTGGTGTTGGCCTTCCAGTACAATCTGTGCACTTTGAGGGGAAAAGGTCAAAATCACTGAATGCAGTTGAGGTGTGTGGTTGGAAGGAGGCAGAACTAATCCTGTTAGATTTTTTATTTTTTTTTAAATAAATTGTTTAGCTTATTTGCTCTCTAGGCTGCTCACTGGTTGTCTCTCACCTTAAACCCAGTCATTTATTTCAGGCTATTTCACACTTTGACTTTTGCTGCCATGATGCCAAGTCTCTCTTGGAAACTAGATTTTTAATCTCAATCAGTTTTTTACCTGGATAAATACAGGACTAATAAAAAATTAAAATAAAATAAAATTCCACCAATCCCTTGTGCTAATTGGCTCAAATTTAGCCCCCCGCTTCCTCCTGTAGGAGTCTATGAATTTGATCCAGGGATTGTTGTTCTCAGTCAGAGCTGGTATGAGTTTGTGTTCATGGAATTTCATATTTTTTGTTAGAGATCCAGTAAAACTGGTAATGTCCTCTTCATGTGTTTCACAGATAGCCCTTTTCCAGTATTCCCTACTCGACTCGACTCAACGCTACTCTGATTTGGTTGTTTTATATTACAGTTGAGTACCACCTAATGTCGTTATTAGCAATGCAGGCAAAAGTCCATAAAGTCATTTGCACGGGACACAAATACAACAAAACAATGGAGCACATCAAGGCGATGTTATACCTGCTGCTACAACTCTTGAGGATACAGTTTTTTCAATTAACTAGAGGAAGATACTTTGGGGTCAGCTGGACTAGACTGGTCAGAAATGCAAAGGACGGATTGAAATGGCACTGTTTGCATTGGTGGCATACATGGATACATGTCTAGTACTCTGTTTTCTTTAGTGGGACAGCTGGGATACTGCTAAAAGGTTATGTTCTGTCCAGTAGCACATTTATAAAGTCAAGGGTAATAATGATAATGATTTCTATAATATGGGCATATTCCAACTGCTACCAGTTCAATATCCAGACAACACAAATCTTCTTTTACACAAAGATTCAAGGCTCCAACTTACAATGACATAAAGTTTCATTTACCTGTGCTGCTAAATATGCATGACAGCTGTGCACCAAAGACATATTTTTTGCAAATGGATAAATGTTTTTTTGGACCACCCCACTAAAGTTGGTGAGGGTCTTCAGTCACGTTCAATATGATGGCCTTTGGCAAGAAGTGGGGCTGGTGGTGGTGAAGAGGCTGTAAGCAAATGGATTTCTTACTTTGGGCTTTGGAGGAACCTTTAACTAATAGATCATTTAGATTTTTCTAGTGTACAGTGGATTTTCCACCAGCACCCCTCCTCCCAAGAAAGTTCTTTATGAAAATAAATATATCTATAGAGTGCTGAGACTTGAAGGTAGAGCATGTATTTCTTAGTCTGGCTTGATTTCCTTAGACATACACACTTAGTCTGCAGCAGAGCAACACATCATAGATTATACTCCCTTATTGCATTTGGGAGGTTTTCTCAATTCTTTGGTTACCTGGCTGGATCGGCTGTTAAAATGTGCTACATAATCTGTCTGTTAATTAAGAGAGGGTGAAATGTGGATTGTCAGGTCTGTGTCTCCAGGAAGAGATTACGGATGTTTTCAGTCTTGCTGAAGTCCAGCATCTGCCTGGCCAATGTCTGTTTACATTATAAGATATTTGGAGCCACAGGCACTGTTGTTGAGCCTGTTCGTAATTATCCTGTTAAAGTGTCCCAGGATGTGTTCTTATTTTTTATGGTGCATATTTCTCTACCTTTGTAACTCTTTTTCTTTTGTGAGTTTTTAACAGAGCAAGGGATTTTCAACATAGCATTTCTGAACATATTAGTTTTCTTTAGAAAGCATACATTATTTTTCTTTGCACAATAAAAGAATTATTTAGAAAAATACAAAAAATTACCAGGGTCAATATTATTAGTCCCCTGAAAAAGTGAAACCAAGAAAAGCTCAACTTCTGCAGAAGAGACTCCTTTAAACCAGACTGAAGTATGCTAAGGACAACCTGGAGAAACATTATGTATAAAAGCATCTTTTGGTCACCTGAGATAAATCTAGAGTTCTTTGGCCATAGAGACGCTGCTTATGTTTGGAGAAAGAAGGGCAAGGACACAACTGAAACAACACATTCCCCAAACTGAAACGCAGCATAAAACAAAATACCGCAAAACAATCAAACAAACATAAAACCTCAAGTAGTAAACAGTAGAATTCGGTTTGAGTTGTTGCTTTGTCATCCAACATGACAATGACCCGAAATATGTTACTCCTGGTTTAAAAACAAACAAACAAACCGTTTCTGTTTGCTTGAGTCCCACTGAAAATCTGATAGGTAAAGTTAGCAGAACCTAAAAACATTAAGGAACTCATTGCTTTAAGTTTTTAAGTTGATGAACTTGTCAGTTGAAGTCAAAGGTTATCAGAACTGTAGTATTTTGATTACAATTGACTTTCGGTAAATTGAATTCAATTTTATTTAAATAGCGCCAAATCACAACAGTCGCCTCAAGGTGCTTTATATTGTAAAGTAGATGCTACAATAATACATACAGCGGGGGAAAAAAAGCAAAACAATAATCATCATCTAATGAGCAAGCACTTTAGTGACAGTGGGAAGGAAAAACTTCCTTAACAAGAAGAAACAAACCTCCAGCAGAACCAGGCTCAGGGAGGGGCGGCCATCTGACACGACCAGTTGGAGTGAGAGAAGGAAGACAGGACAAAAGACATGCTGTGGAAGAGAGCCAGAAATTAATAACAAGTATGATTCAATGCAGAGAGGTCTATTAACACATAGTGAGTGAGAAAGACCGAAGAAGAAATACTCAATGCATCATGGGAATCCCCCAGCAGTTTACACCTATTGCAGCATAACTAAGAGAGGATTCAGGGTGACCTGATCCAGCCCTAACTATATGCTTTAGGCTTAAAAATGTCCTTTTTTCTAATCTTTAAAGTAGAGATAGTGTCTGTCTCCCGAATCCAAACTGGAAGCTGGTTCCACAGAAGAGGGGCCTGAAAACTGAAGGCTCTCCCTCCCATTCTACTTGTAAATACTCTAGGAAGCAAGTAAGCCTCCAGTGCGAGAGTGAAGTCCTCTAATAGGGTGATATGGTACTACAAGGTCATTAAGATAAGATGGGGCCCAATTATTCAAGACCTTGTATGTGAGGAGCAGGATTTTGAATTCAGTTATGGATTTCACATGGAGCCAAAGAAGGGAAGCAAATGTAGGAGAAATATGCTCTCTCTTTCTAGTCCATGTCAGCACTCTTGCTGCAGCATTTTGGATTTACTGAAGGTTTTTCAGGGAGTTTTTAGGACATCCAGATAATAATGAATTACAGTAGTCCAGCCTAGAAGTAATAAATGCATGAGCTAGTTTTTTTTTCAGCATCACTCTGAGATAGGATATTTCTAATTTTAGAGATGTTGTATAAATGGAAGACGGCAATCCTACATATTTGCTTAAAATGTGCACTGAAGGACATATCCTGGTCAAAAATGACTCCAAGATTCCTCACAGCGTTACTGGAGGCCAAGGTAATGCCATCCAGAGTAAGAATCTGGTTAGATACCATATTTGTAAGATTTTCAGGGCCGAGTACAATAACCTCTATTTTATCTGAATTTACAAGCAGAAAATCAGAGGTCATCCAGCAGTTTAACTAATTTGAGTGTGTTATCTGGCTTCATGGATGGATAAAGTTGGGTGTGAACATGTATGCTATGCCTTCTGATGATACTGCCTAAGGGAAGTCCTTAATTAACCTTAGTGTTTGAAGAGGACTCTTCATTTACATGAACAAATTGGAGTCTATTAGATAGATCTGATACAAATCACTGCAACGCACTAGCTGTAATACTTACAGCGTGATCTAATCATTCCAATAAGATATTATGGTCAACAGTATCAAACACTGCACTGAGGTCTATCAGGACAAGCACAGAGATGAGTCCACTGTCAGACCACAAGAAGATCATTTGTAACCTTCACTAAAATTGTTTCTGTGCTGTGATGAGCTCTGAAACTGACTGAAACTCTTCAAATAAGCCATTCCTCTGCAGATGATCTGTTAGCTGTTTGACAACCACTCTTTCAAGAATTTTTGAGGTGAGTAGAAGGTTGGGGATTGGCCTATAATTATCTAAGGCAGCTGGGTCTAGAGATGGCTTTTTAAGTAACGGTTTAACTACTGCCAGCGCTAAGGTCTGTGCTACATAGCTGACTATTAAAGATTGAAGCATTAATGTTAGGACTTCTTTGAGCAGTTTTGTAGGAATGGGGTCGAAAAGACACGTTGATGGTTTGCAGGAAGTGGTTACTGAAGTTAACTCTCAAGGATCAATTGGAGAAAAAGACTAAATGAATATCAATGGTACTGAAAGCAGCTGTAGAATGTTAGGTTGTTACATCTGTAAGATGAATATGAGTAATTTATTCTCTAATGGTTAAAATTTTATTTGTGAAGAAGTTCATGAAGTCATTTCTAGTTAACGTTAAAGGGATGGTTGGTTCAACAGTGCACTGACATCTTGTCCGCCTGGCTACAGTGCTGAAGAGAAACGTAGGGTCATTCTTATTTTCTTCAATCAATGATGAATACTAAGATATTCTAGCTTTACAGAGGGCTTTCTTTTAAAGCAGCAAATTATTTCTCCGGGCTAAATAATCTTCCAAATTGGTCATATGCCATTTCCTCTCCAGCTTACAAGTTATCTGCTTTAAGGTACGTGTTTGAGAATTATACCAGGGAGCCAAGTACTTGTGATTTGAGGCTCTCTTTTTCACAGGAGCTACGGTATCCAGAATCATACGCAGTGAGGAGCCGAAATTATTAACAAGATTATTATATATTAATATTAACAACTCTGCTTATACAAAAGTCATTATCATTTCTTTAGTGCAGAAGAAAAATACTAAAATATATATGCTATATTATACAGTACAGAAGACACAATGTCACACCATTAAAAAAGCAGGAATAGGACACTGGATCAAATATTGTTCCGGTTGCTGACCCCAAAAGCTGAATGGGATATTGCTGACAATGAAGTAATTTGTGGTCCAATCCTTTAAAGTCAGTTCTATGCTCTGTCTTTACTTCACGATACCACAGCATATTGTGGCAGAGCTAATGGAGGATGCTAATAACAGTTGCGAGGCTTTTCCGACTGCTACACAAACAGGTTATTTTTATATATTTACAGTCTTTCACTTAACTGCAAAATGGTCAAAGTAAGCTTACACAAGAGAAAAGGTCTAATGATGATGTTTTGTTTTTTCTTTGCTCATTTACCTTCACTCTCTTGATGTTCAGAGGCCTTATGTAAGATGCTAGGAGGATGTTGGTTTGGTGTAACTGTTGTTAGTAAGCTTTTATTATACCTAAGTCTTGTTGTCAGCCTGATTAAATATAGAATGTTAACTTACTTCAGCTATTAAACTCTATTGTTGACATGGACAACTGGAAACCCAATAGCTGTCCATGTTTAAGTTATTCCTATTATTCTACTTCGATGTCCGCTTGAATTTTTCTGTTTGAGGTGCGTTAGTCCTTTATAATGTAAATTCTGCATGGAAACATGTGTGCGATCACAGAAAAAAGGGCAGGCATGTGGATGTACACATGGAGGTGCATAATTATGAGTTGATGACTAAAATTTAGGCCGTGTTAAGGTCAGTGTTCATGACCCAACAGTAAGAAAGAAAGAGGCTGGGTAAAAAGGGATCCATCGGACAGTCCTGAGTCAAAAACCACTGTTAATCAAAAAGAATCCAAAGGATTATCTCACATTTCTTAAAATAAATATCTTGATGATCCCACAGACTTGTGGGAAAATATTCTGTGGAGAGAGGGGGGGAAAAAAGAACTTTTTGGATGGTGGAACACTAACACAAAATTGCATAAAAAGGACATCATTATCAATCATGAATTCTCCTTTCTAGCCGAAAAATCCTGTGGTTGTCACCTTTACTATCTGTCAGGAGTCTGTAGAAAGGATGCTTCTTCTTCTTGCTGCTCTTCCAAAACATCCAGCAGATGCTTAGTAAATCATAGGTCAGAGACTGGGCCAAAGGGTTTTAAAGAAAATAGGAGAAGAGTTTTTGTTCACAACTAAATGAAATTCTGCTGCTGCTTTTCAGTTCTGCTTTACTGTTCTTCCCTCAAACTATTTGGATGGAAAGGAAAGAATGACTAATAACTGGTTTGGAGAAAGATAAACAATTGGCACATACTAGTGCTTCATGGGCATCAAAACGGCCTCTTTTCCACAGCTAACTCTGGCTTTTAAACAGAGCCAAAATGGTATGCACCTACTTATCTAAGATCCAATGAAATGGAAATAACTCGGCTCAGTCCTCATCACAACCTTCCCAGTGCCATGTATTGTCTTGTATTTGATTACCCAAATGGTAAAATAAATTAAAAAAAACTCTTTGGTGTTTTTTTTTTTGTTGTTGTTGTTTTTTTCAAACGAGTTGTCTTTTGTTGTTTTAACTCAGTCATGGGGATGGAGTTACTCTTGTGTAAGCTTCAATGATGAGGGCTTGTAGGGTGGAAAGATAGCATCAGAGAAAGGGGAAATTCCAGTGCAGGCAAGTGATACCATCTGACAGTCCATGATACATTATGTGAGAGAGACTGCAACATAGTTTTTCATACATGTTTATGTGTAGATGATAAGCGTGAATGACCCTGTTAGTCACATCTGGATATAGTTTGTGCAAAAGAAGAACTTCACCACCTTTGATTTCCAGTTAGAATTTAGTCCTACAATCTCAAAAAGTGCTTACAATATACAGTTGTCTAAAAGTTTCCATCCCCTTTTCACATTTTGCACACATCTTTATTGTATAGTATACATTTTAAAATGGATTAAAAACTAGCAAATTATTCACCTGCAATAATTAACTAATATCAACAGCAAAATACCATTATAAATATATTTCAGATTTAAAAAGTAAAATATTTAATTCGCTTAAATATGTTTTGGGTGTTTGTTTTTTTTTGCAGTTTTCTCTTATAAAGAGAGCGAACAATACACAAAGAATCACAACTGTCAACTTTAATGACAACGGAAATTAAAGTGATTTGGAAAAAATGCTTTAAAAGAACTGCCCAAATCAGTGATCAGAGATTGACCTTAAATGAGCTTCATCTACCAGTGTGTGTAGAAGTAGATGAATTAAATATAGAATCTACTAAACAAGTGGACATTAACAAACAGAAAATAATAAACAGGCTGCTATGACATAGTAGTAATCTGTCATGGTAAATAGCAACAGAACCATGAATGCACACAGTAGTGTTTTTTTTTGTTTTTTGTTTTTTTTTAATAGATGTGTCTTCTTTTGGAGCCACATAGCAACCCGACTGAGTGGCTACTTGGTATGATGCTTCAGGGTATTGTGGTGTGTTTGTCAGCCACACTAACCTTTAACTTTTATGAATTATCATAATCATCATATGTCCTTATTCTCAGTGGTGAGTTGATAAATGTTTGACAAGTGAAATGATTTGTTGTACTACCACACATTCCGGTTAGATTCGGAGTTTCCAGTCTACAGTTGGCTTAGGGGAGTAACAATTTTGGATTTCCGCTCTCATTTTTTCCCTGTCTAATTTGGCTTTTGATTTTACCCTCGTCCCCTGGCAGCTCAGCTCAGCAGTTTGGATGTTGCATGTGTGTAAATGACTTCTGAATAAAAATAGCCTTTTAATTTGGAAGGGTAAATGACCATTTCTTGCTTCCTGCTTTTAACCAGTATCAAAGTTGAACCCATTTTGTGTGCTTACCCTAATTACACAGCACTTTTGCTCCAGTTTCTACCAAAAAAAAATTAGGGAAAATGAACAAAAGATGAAACAGATCTTTCATCTCATGATAATCATTGGAAAATTCTTGATCCTGTGGTTACCTAATCTTCCATCTAGATGTATGTGATACACTTAGGTACATGTTCAAACATGTTTATCCAGTCCACACAGTATCTCTCCACACCAATCAAAGCCAGAAGACCACTGCAGAGACCCCAACTGTCAGTGGTGGCTCATTTAAACTGTAGAAATGATCTACAGACATGAGAAAAATACTTAGTCAACTTACAGTTATGGCACAACATTGATGTAAAAAAATTAATACTACCAGAA
The DNA here is from genome assembly GCF_963969265.1 of Rhamphochromis sp. 'chilingali'. NCBI lineage: Eukaryota > Metazoa > Chordata > Actinopteri > Cichliformes > Cichlidae > Rhamphochromis > Rhamphochromis sp. 'chilingali'. Next base: position 8,959,146 of record NC_137930.1, read on the forward strand.
CTTTCCTGGCCCTAAACTGTAAATGTCCAGGCAAACATAATGTAAGATTTACGTTTGGTAGTTTGCTTAAGCTAGTTAAGTAGCGCTTATCTTTTTTTATATACGGATGAACGATTTCTTGTTCTTTCCCTCCTACATAGTGGCATTATTTACCCATTCAGATCGAAAATGCAAGTAGCTGTCGGTACTTTAGCTTTCATCCTGGCAGCAGTTTAAGGTGACAGATTCTCTACAACATACATGTAGATGTCACTGAACAAGGAGCTCTGGGAGGGATGTTGCCACTTTCAGGGATTTAATTAAAGCTATCGGGGCAGAATATGGATCACAAGACCACAAAATTTATGTTTTCCCTTCGTATCTTTGTTTTTCCTCCATGGATAGATGATCCAAGTACTCTTGCCTCGAGACAGGTGAAAAAAAAAATACACTGTAGTCCTGCAGTACTACCGACTGTCCTCTATTTGCGGTCATGGTGAAGTAGTTTTGCCCACCAAGATAGCAAGCTCGTCACATGGCTGAACTTTGTCACATTTCTCAAAATACACAATGTCTAGCTCTTTGCCTTCTTGATTTATAGCGATTTAAAAACCTTTCCAAATATCCAATTTTCCTCTTTTCTTTAGTTCTATACTCTCCAACCTGTCCAGTTTTATACTTCAAAAATGTTGTTGCAGTTATGGTCTCTTAAATTTCTGTTGCACTCTCCATCCTCCTAACAATCTTGGGACCTGCTATCTATTTTTAGCTGCCTGCTACCACCTGTGGTGACCCTATAACTGCTCCTGCAAAATGTGCGTTGGGTCTGATCCCAGTCCCAATGCAAGGCTCTAGACTGGGGAACCATGACAGTATCTTCCTCATTATAGGAGATTCCCAGCATCCCTGGCTTATCGGGATGCCTCTGGTTTTGTCAGGGATAGCAGACCATGCCATCCATGAACTCCTCAGAGATTTGTGCTTCCATCTTAAGGTAAAGTAATGCTGAACTGAGGGAGAATTTTGTCTTTGGAGTTATCTATGAAGACAGCTTGTAGGAATTGAAGCACTAGGAAACAGGTCTATAGCGTGGTGGGAGCGAGAGTGCTAAATGTTTTTCGAAAAGTCCAGTCAATATGATGGTTATATTTACTCAGCCATGGATGACCTAATAACTGTGGTATACGGGTGCTTTGAATAGATATAACTGGATTTGTATTGTTACCAGAAATGGAAAGTTATTGGTTCACAGTGTTGGGAAGGTTACTTTTAAAATGTATTCCGTTACAGAATACAGAATACATGCCCCAAAATGTATTCTGTAACGTACTCCGTTACGTTACTCAATGAGAGTAACGTATTCTGAATACTTTGGATTACTTAATATATTATCGTGCTTTTTACAACAACGTGAATGTACTATTGCTGTGTGATTTATTACTGTTACTGAAGGTCCGCGACTCCGAACTGTAGTAAAGGGACCTCTGACTAATACGGCGGGGTCCCTGTCGGCTCATAGCCGAAAAATAGCTTTATTTTGTTGTGTGGGTCAATTTTTCTTGCGAGAGACAGAGAGAGGCGTTGAAAGGCTGCTCCAACGGAACTTATTGTTTTCGGAGGAAAACACGAACACGGTGTACAGTCGAGTCTTAATAGCTTACTTACAACTGGGCTCGTCAGGCTCTCTTCTTGGCTGCAGTGGTTATTATTATATTTACATGCTTCCAGCTCCCGTTTTTCCTCGATGACAACTCGTACCTTTCCACTCACCTTTTTCTCCCTCCTCGCGCTCACAGACACATAACGTGTATGGCAGTCCATTCTCCCTGCAACACGAACTACACTGGCCATGATGCTACATTCTTTAGAGCTATGCTTGTAGCATTCTGCCTGTTAGCTTAGCACAACAACAACAACAACGAAAAGGCGCTCTCTCACCCAGGGAACACACAGTCGCAGAAAGAGAGAGAGAGCGTCGCCCTGTAACCATGGCAACCGTAACGCTGCCGCCTGGAACAACAGAAGGTAGCTGTCAAACAAAACCCAAACAGTCCTGACCCGCGACAAAATGAAACAGGAAAGTACCGCAGTGTAATCCATTTATTTCAACAAAGTAACTGTATTCTGAATACCACCTTTTTAAACGGTAACTGTAACGGAATACAGTTACTCATATTTTGTATTCTAAATACGTAACGGCGGTACATGTATTCCGTTACTCCCCAACACTGTTGGTTCAGTTCAGTGTGTGTAATATCTAGGAGACGGGTTCCATCAATTATCCATTTACATTATATACAACTGCTTTCATTGCCTCTGATACTTATCTAGACTCTTTCTCTTCAGTTGATCGTTAGTTAGTTAACTTCAGTAATTACTTCTTTCAAAGCATCAACATGTTTATTAGACCCCATTCTGCCAAAGAAGCTTAAAGATGACCTACCAATGATCAACCCATCTCTATTAATGGGCTATGTACCACAGGCCTTTAAGGTGGCAGTAATTAGACCATTACTTAAAAAGCCATAGATGTTCTAGCTAACTGGTGAATCTCCAACCTTCCTTTTATTTGAAAAGTTCTTGAAAGAGTAGTTTTAAACAGCTAACTTAGACTAATGGTCAAGAGTTTTGGAACGCACCAATTTTCAGTAAATCAAAGTGGCCAGGGGTCACTGACTATCTTCTATACCTTCACTCCTTTTACTCTTCCAGCTGACCAGTACGCCCTCATCTCTGGGTGTCTTAAAGAGTTGCTTCATACCTATGGAATATGTAACTGACTGAAGAGGGAGCCTCTCATTCAGAGAACCAACATTACAATGTAACCATTTTTGTTTGTTTGTTTGTTTGTTTGTTTGTTTGTTTGTTTGTTTGTTTTTTTATGTGATACATACCATGTATACATAACGTTGCTGGCTTGGGTCCTCAAAGCGTTATCCCACAATACTGACAGAATGAAGATTTCTTTCTTTTTGCATTTGCTTTAATTATAGAGTATGTGTGGTTGTGTATGTAATTATAGGTAAATAATAAATGGTGTTCATTTCAGTAAATCAAAATGCTTAAATGAACACACATGAAGTTACCACTGTTGTGTCATATGTGTAAATGCATATAAGTCTTTAGCCTTGGACATGTAAAATAGGCTGAAACCAACAAAACATAATTTTGCCTCTTGTTAATGTCCTAAACACAAATTTTATTTGTTTTCTTTTTCTTTTTTTCTTTTTTCTTTGTATTAGTAAGTCATTATTCTAGCCCTCCGTGATTTGCTACCATATCGTGGGGGGGTTTGGGTGTCCCAGGGATCCCAGGGGCTATGTTGTCCAGGGGCTTCTGACCCATGGTAGGGTCTCCCATGGCACACAGAACACCAAGGGTAGTTCACCCTGCCCAGGATTGCGTTACCGGGGCCCCCGCCCTGGAGCCAGGCCCGGGGAGGGGGCCAGCATCTGGTGGCTGGGCCTTAGTCCATGGGGCCTGGCCGGGCACATCCCAAAAAAGGGACATGGCCCCACCTCCTGCAGGCCCACTACCCACAGGAGGTGCCGTAGGGTTTGCGTGCATTGTGTGCTGCACACGGCCAGGAGGGGAAGCCTTGGTGAACCAATCCCCGGCTACCAAGACTAGCAATTGGAACATGGAATGTCACCTCTCTGGTGGGGAAGGAGCCTGAACTGATGCGTGAAGTTGAGAAGTACTGGCTAGATATAGTTGGGCTCACCACAGCTTGGGCTCTGGAACCAGTCTCCTGGAGAGGGGCTGGACTCTGTCTCAGTGTGGAGTTGCCCCTGGCGGTGGGCTGTAGTGGGTATCCTAGTATCCCCTCGGCTTGCTGCCTGTACATGGGGGTTTCTCCCAGTGGACAAGAGGGTTTGTTCCCTGTGCCTTCGGGTCGGGGACTTGGTCCTGACTGTCGTCTGCGCTTTTGTGCCACTCGGCGCATAAGTGATGACGACAGGGCGCCACTCTTCTTGGAGCCCAGCCTTCTTGGGGTCCCTTGGTGGGGTGCTGGTGGGTGCTCCGCCTGGGGACTCTGTTATCCTACTGGGAGACTTCAATGCTCATGTATGCAATGTCAATGAGACCTGGAGTGGCGTGACTGAGAGGAATGGCCTCCTGGATCTGAACCCAAACAGTGTTTTGTTGTTGGACTTCTGCGCAAACCGTAATTTGGTATAACGAACACCATGTTTGAACATAATTGTCCATAAGCGCACGTGGCACCAGGACATGCTAGGCCGCAGGTCAATGATAGATTTTGTAATCGTATTACCAGACCTGCGGAGTATGTAAAAGCGGGCAGATCCAAGTCATGCTGGAGAGATTATATCTCTTGGCTGGCCTGGGAACGCCTTGGTGTTCCCCCGGACAAGCTGGAAGAGGTGGCAGGGGACAGAGAGGTCTGGTCTTCTCTGCTTAGGCCGCTGCCCCCTGTGACCCGGCCACTGATAAGTAGAAGAAGATGAATGGATGGATGGATAGTATATTAGTATTAATGGTGTATTTTATAAGCATTTCAAACTCTAGTAGATGGAAAACTTTTAAGATTGGGTAGCGTGAGTGAGGTAGTAAAAAGAGTGCATTTACAGAGGTTAGTTTGTAGCACATGTTGAAAAAGAAGAAAGAAACTATACAAAGTAGTATCTTTGAGGCTTCTGTATAATTACTTTGGTCAAAATAGTAAATGGACTGATATTCAAACAGGTTTTTTTTTTGTTTATTTTGTATTTTTTTACCTTTTGAAATGCTAAACCTTAGTAAATATATCACAGACAGTTTGGCGTTTATTAGTGCCTATGGACCCTTTGATTAGTGGATGTCATGCACCTTCTCCTTAGTCACTGTACATCATGTATATAAAATCATGTAACCAGACTTGGTTCCAGTTCTCTTTGCGGTAAAGTACTGCTTCATGTTTCTGTTACAATGCACAGCGGTGTTTTGTGTAGTCTTTTTTTTTTTTTTAAATAAATTTTTTATGTAAAAGCTTGTATTTTATATTACAACCTTCACATACTTTAAAAAGAGTTTGCATTGGATAATCACCTGCTAATTATATTCACAGCTCATAGCTGATGGACTATTCACCTGTCCCTCATCTACCTTTCTGCTCAGTGTGTAAGATGTTTACCCACTCCTCGGCCTCCATTAATAATAGTGATACCTGGATGTCCTCTAATTTATTGCTTTTAAAGTCGAATAAAACTGGGGTTATTGCACTTGGCCCTTAGAAACGTGGTGTCTAACCAGATATGTACTTTAGATTGGCCTCCAGTCACATTGCAGAACCTTTGAGTCATTTTCTCAAATATGCAGGACTGCTTTGCTTCATTTTGTGCAATATCCTTAAAATTAGAAACATTCTGTCTCTGAGTGATGCTGAAAAACTGGTTAATCTATTCATTACTTCTAGGCTGGATTATTGTTATTGATTATTATCAGGTTGTCCTAAAAACTGCTTGAAAAGCCTACAGTTGATCCAAAATGCTGCAGCCAGTGTACTGCATGGGACTAAAAAGAGCATATTTCTCCTGTCTTGGCTTCTCTATATTGACTCCCTGTTAAATCCATGATCGAATTTAAAATCCTGCTCTTCACATTCAAGGTTTTGAAAAATCAGGCCCCAGCTTATCTTAAAGACGTCATATTTCTGTATGACACCAATAGAGCACTTCACTCTCAGACTGCTGGTTTACTTGTAGTTCCTGGGAAATTTAAAAGTGGAATGGAGTTTTCAGGCCCCTCTTCTGTGGAACCAGCTCTCACTTTGAATTTGGTAAACAGACACCCTTTCTACTTTTAAAGTTAAGGCTAAAACTTTCCTTCTTGACAATGATTATAGACAGAGCATAGTGTTTCTTCTGATTGTCAATGTTTTCTCCGTTTTTTTTTTTTTTTTATTCCTTTTTTTTCCTGTAGGGTATTGTAGGGTCTTTACCTTATACTAGAAAGTGCCTTGAGGTAATTATTGTTGTGGTTTGGTGTTATGTAAATTGAATAGTGCTGTCAGCACTAATCTTGTTAAAATAACGTTAAAGCTATTACCGCATTAACGCTGCAAATCTCCGTTAGTGAGTTAACGTAGATGGATGCTGGGTGAATGGAATGGGCTGGGCTAGAGCCGGGGTGTTGCTCATGCTGCTTTTGCCCTCCCCTAATGGCAGGGTCACCGGGAACGAATGGGGTTGTGCCTCGCAGCCATGGTTGTGCCAAATGATGTCCTTCCTGGGCTCTTATTAGCTGTCTCTTGGCTCTTTGCAGTGCTTTGGACTGTTCTTCCTGGCTGTTTGTGCTTCCGGGGTGAGTCTTCGATGAGCCGTCTGGCCTCTGTTAGATCTTGGTGAGGGTGTTTTGGGTTTGATCTTGATCGTCAATGTGGGTCGCAAGGCCTGAGGTCTCTAGGTTTTTGTGGCTGTCTGTCACAACCATAGGTTTTAGTGTTCTGTCTTTGGTGATTTGGGTGGCCGTGATGGGAATGGAGACATTCTCACCATGTGAATCACCATACTGACTGCTGTTGTTTCCTCTCTGTCCTTGGGTGTGTGTTTATTTATTTATTTTTATTTAGGTGACATTATCACTTCTAGACAACTTCATCAGGTGGTGACAAGATGACACCATACTAGCTGATCAACAGATCTCAGTAGCTCTCTGGAATGTGTATTAATTAAACAAAAATATGTATTGTTGCATTTTCAGTATGCTCCTTGTGGCTTTGCAGAACTCCTTCAACCACAAGCATTCTTTGTGAGAATGAAGACAGTGATTAGATTTCAAATCATGATTTCCTCCTTTGATTCTGTGGTTCTTTACCTCTCCTTACTAAATTTGAGATTTTATTCAACTAGCAACATCTCTCTGAAGTAGCTCTGCTTTCAGTACATTTTTGTAGAACTCCAGCCTGCTCTCTGAAAATATCAGAAATCTCAGAGAATAAGAGTGTAGGGCATAAAAAAGGCATAAAAGTGTAGATGAGTGTAGGATGAATAATAACAAAGACAAGGGTCAATACACTATGCTACAGGAGGAGATCAGCACACACATTTTCAGCAAGATAGCCAGGAGAGGGAAGGAAAGTGTTGTGGTGTGCCAGACAGCCCTCAGTCAAAACCCCAGCACATAGAGCCGTAGCCTGGCCTCTTAGCGCTCAAAGGGCCTTTTCATGACAGAGGCAGCAAGCTCTTGGAATGCAGCAGCCAGCAGCCCTATTCAGCTGCAGATGGAAAAGCATCCCATTGCCCCAAGTCCCTCATTTTCCAAGGCATTTGATACATGTAATCAATCACAGCTGCTGCCTGGTTTGACCAGGCCTTAGGAAGTTTAACTCAGTTTTTGGTTTTCTTGGTTTTTACTATAGTGCAGCATAAACATTAGTTTATTAGAGTCCTTAATACTACTCTGAACACAATTATAAAGACCTTTGACAGCACTTATTAAACCTGACTGTATCCCCATTAAGTGGATCCTAGAGGTTTGCATGATGATGGTTTTGTCTTCTTAGGCTTTGTCTTTCATTCTTGTAGTGGATGATGTAAAATGTAAATTGAGGACTGAATGTGATTTAACAGAAATGGCATTTCTCATTTGACACAAATGTGCAGGAATAAAAAATAAAAATTGCAACATTGTACTAGCTTTGCTGTGAAGGTTATCAGTCATCCAGATCATGGTAGTCTAAGGAACCTGGAAATAAAGTGACTGGATTTTTATTTATTTTTTTAATTATCGAAGATGTTTCAACTCTCATCCAGCCTGTAGTGGTAATGGCTCACACCTGTTTTCACACCTTGACTTATGTGAGGAAGCACATGATTAATAGTGGGTCAACGAACCTCTTATAGCTGATTATTATTATTTATTTTATTTTTATAAATGGTTGAACAGACATAGCACATATTTGTTGGTTTGTCACTCTATCTTGGTATACCATGAAAAATATATCCACATTTATCAAGGCACGTCTTACCTTTAACAATGATATGCCTACCTCCTCAAGCATATTTTTGCATGGGCTACATGTTGTGGAGGGGTTTTTCTTTGCCAAAAAGACAGTTTTGCAGGCATCCACTTTAGTTTAGTTTGCAGAGGGCCTCCTTCATTTACATCAAATGAAAATTCCGCATTTAAAATTCTGGGAGGCACTTTTACATTCTCACTACTTGGGACAAAGCAGAATTTTAAGCACCACCTTAAGATAAGATAAGATATACCTTTATTAGTCCCACGAGGGGGAAATTTCAAGGATAGAATGCAAAATTTTAGTCTGTATTTTTAAGTCTTTGCAACATCTTGGAACCTCCACCAGTTTGCATGGTCTTGTTTTTATTTTAGGTTTCACTTGAACTCATTCCCTCAAATTCTGTCCTCCAGATAATCCGGGCCTCTCAGTAGGCATAGGTGGTGTGGCTGAAGCTCAGAGTGGAGCTGCGCCAACAGTCGAAGGTGAGATTGAAATTCCTTTTGTTTTCTGATGCTGTTTGTGTCAGTTATGTACACACCTAAAGCTCAATTACTATTGGACTATTTGTATAATCCATATCAAAAATGACTTGTATTTTGCTGTTTGCTGTTGCTATGCACTTCTTTCTGTTGTGATTTTCACAGGGATTTAGCCAATTTAAAAGAGAGCCACATTCAAGAGACAGAGAAAACTCTGACTTTAAGCTTGACATAGCTCACCAAGCCATAATCTCACTTTATAATTTCACCCAATGACTTGGTTTCATCCTACTGACCTCTGTCATCACATCAAAATGTCACATTTGGACTTTTTGAGCTTGTCTATTGACTAAAATCAAATGCTGTGGTCACGAGCTACATCTGACAATGTAGATTATATCTGGAGAGCTACTCAGAAGTAGTGACTAGACAGATAAACTGTTAATCAAGGAAGGACCCATTGGTCTGTATGCTAAAAACTAGTTGGGAATATTGCAAGTAGTGTCAGTACTTTAAGGGAAAGATTCAACACTGATGCAGAAAGACTGAGTAGAGTGTTTCCATTCCTAATTAGAATATATACAGCATTGTCTTGTGACCCATAGGCCCCGAGCTCACCCAAACTCTGAGTAAAGCACATGGCAGATTTAAATAATTATTTCATAGTAATATGTCAGACTCCCATCAGCAGATCAAAACATTATAATTCACAATTTCTGTTGCTGTCTCAGTATCTTTGATTTAGGAATAGCTCCTCTGTGCAGTTATCAGCTGCATTCCTTGAGTAGTTGTTTCTGGGACAAACAAGCTATTGCTCTTAGTGGGCCAGGCTTTTGAAACTTGCAGGAAAGTCTGTTTTGTTAGAAAGCTGCTTTTCATTACTTCTGTCTCGCAGGGATAAGCCTAATCAATCAAGTACTTGAGCTTTGATATTTGATACCTTACTAGTCCCAAAGTAGTTTGGACTTCAGCCAAGAATGATGATGGCCCTGTGGATCACTGAGTGTTGGCCGGCAGGCATTCTGCCCCAACCTGTGCTGGACTACATTACATTCTGTAAGTGACTGATAAGAGAATTAAAAATGTTGCTTCACAATAAAGTTATGCGGCAACACTCTTGAACCGGAATCTTAGTTGTGGCCTTAACTTTTTCATTTTTCGTGTTGTGAATTGCAGCAGAGTTGTGTATTTTTGACAGATTATCATTTGTCAAAATAAAGAATAAATTAGCCTAAAAAGCCGGCGATGCCCTTACACTATGCAGCGGTTAGCTTCTGAGTGTTGGACCAAGACTGTCATAGTGCAGGGACCTCTGGTCACACCACAACTTCAAGCCAGGCAGTCACTGGAGTAGCAGCCAGGACTGCATGGAAATGATAAAGAACTGTGAGGTTGTGACTGACCCATACAAGGGAGTGTGGGGTTTTGTTTTTTGGGGGGCGTGGGAGGCAACTGTGCAGTTCATTGTTTGTTTTGACTCCTTTAATCACTAATGCCTTTTTTCTCCTTTCCTAACTGCACTGCCCTTACACACTTATTTTCATAACAGAAAAATTAACAATTTGTGATTAAAGAGCTTTATGATAACATTACTCTTCTGTAGCCTGTGAGTAGAAGTGCTGTGTCAGGATGGGAAATAGGCCACAGATCTGTTTTTCCACTGCATGAACTCCAGAATCTGTCTGCTGCTCATAAAGCAGAAGTACCAATAGCCATAATCTTAGTGTGTATTTATCATTATCTCTGCACCTATTCCTTTTTATTCCCTTTCTTTACGTGTGTTAAAAAATATTTTGGTAAAAGTCCTGAATCAACTTATTTATTCAAGTAGAACTGAAAAAGTTCAGGCTCTGAAATGTGATACAGACTGTAAAAAGTAGGTCAAAATGTTATGACAAAAAAACAAATAAACAAATGTTATTGGAATCTAAATTCTAACTTTAATGAATTTTCTAAGATTGAATTGATTATGTAGGACACAGTGGAAAAAAAAAAAAAGAAAAAAAAGAACTATTGTTGTGTATATTTTTGGCTGATGACTTTGCCTCCACATCTAAACAGAAAAATCAGTACAGTCGGGTGTTTTTAAAAAAGTGGGGCGCAGCAGGTGGGGGACAGTAAGATCAGTTGTTGTTGTTATGTGTTTTTATAAGCAAATAACTGAGGTATTGTACAACAATTCACAGTTCCTAGAGTGAAGACTGTCATGCAAAACTATCACGTTTAGTAAATATCCTCAGTCCAGATTTATCCAGGGAATCAAACTATTTTTAGTGTACTGAAAGGAGCTTGATATACCGTGCAATTATGGTAATTTTGAAAGTTGCTGTTTGTGAGGCTGTTCACATGGATTGGGTTTCTGTTTTGTCCCACCCATTATTCCAGTGAAATTGGGCTAAATAACAAAAACACTCATAAAATACAGTTTAACATCTTCCAAAATTAAGCTTAATTCTATCATGAGTGGGTGTGTGGCAGACGAGATGTGGATCCAAGTGCAAGACTCGAGAAACGGGAACTGACTCAGAAAAGAAGCTTTAAAGCTAAAATCAAAGAATTAAAAAACAAAACAAACAAACAAACAAAAGACCTAGCAGGGCTGGAGCAAGGGATCATAATACAAGGAATCATCAGGGAACCCATGAACTAACGGACACACAACCACAAGGGGCGATGCGACAAGGGGCGATGCGACAAGGGGCAAGCGGAGAATCGGACAATAATTACAAAAGATAATGAGCCTAGGGAGAAACACACTGAGAACAAATCAGGGATACAAAAACAAAAGGGAAATGACTCTCAGTACACAAGACAAAAGACTTTCAAAGTAAAACAACAAGTAATTAAGAAGTTAAAACCTAACACAGACGGAGATTTAACCTACAAACTTGATATAATGGGATATCAAGGAAAACTCAGAAGTTAGGGTTTACTTTGCTAGTCTCGTAGTGGGTTACTATGAGCAAAACAGACAACAAGAACTAAGGCTACCATGATACCAAGTGAGTAGAGACAAAGTATAAACAATAAACTAAGAACCATACTTTAGTTATTTACTTTTTTTCTTTTTTGAAAAATTGTGTACATGGTTCATTAATACTGGACTGTAGATTGGAGGAAGGTGCTGTGAACAGATGAGTCCAAATTTAAACTCTTTGGTCAGCATTGTCATGTTTATGTCCGCAGTAAACCTAGAGACTGTTTTGATTATAGATGTCCTGCACCCACAGTGAAACACAGTGGAGATTCAAATGTGGAATTATTTTTTAAAAATTATTATTAGGTATGCACACAGGTGTACACACGGGTATTCACAGACGCGGACTACAGCTTTCTTGGCTGCTGCCTCAAAGCACATTGTGCGCTGTCTACCTTACGTGCTGCACAATATCGTTTATTATTTAGTATCTACTGATATCTACTGCTAGCTAGTTTATTGTGATGGTGCCGTGTTTTTTTTTATTATGTTGCTCTTTGTTGTTTGTTTTCTCTTCTGTTTTTTTTTTTTCTCCATACAGGTGACCCAGGTGTTTTGTTTTTTTTGTTTGTTTTTTTTTTCTTTCTTCCCCCCCTTCTCACCGTCTCTTCTCCCCTCTGGTTTTCTTTCTCTCCCTCTCTTTCTTTCATTCTTTCTCCCTGTCCTATCCCCCAGTCATGTCTGTCCCGTTTGTAGCAACTGAAAATAAAATAAATTCATAATTATAATAAAGGTCAATCAAATGGACCAATATGGCAAGGCCATGATGATCCACTTGGTAAAATAAATCCGCTTGGCATCTTTCTTGGCCTTAAGACAACAATTCTGATGGCTAAAGATCCAAACAGGACACACACACAAAAAAAAAAAAAATTATTATTAGTCCTTTATTTATCCAGGTAAAAATCTCACTAACATTCAAATTTCATTTCAAAGAGACTTTAAGACCTGGAAATGGAGTTCCAGTTCTGTAAACTCCATGGGCAAATGAATGAAAATTGATGGTATCACGAACAAGATGGTCTACCACAATATCTTAGTGCTTCATCATCCCTTCTACACTGAAATTGATTGGTCATGGGTTTATATACCATGAAGACAATTACCCCAAGTATGGTCCAAAGCTTTGCAGAGCTTTGAAACGAACAAAATTTTTATGGAATAATAAACCATCACAGATAAGTCCATCAATCCAGATCAAAACTTCTAGACACAAATATGCTTAAACACCTTCAAAACGACTAAAGCCCCAACTTACACCTTGTCCAATACAAAATTCTCCATAGAACCACACTAGAAAGGACAAAGGATGTTCCAACATCTTCCTATACTCTTGTCTCACACCCTCTAGCTGTAGCAGTAATACTATGATTATGTAATGGTTCAAGGGTTGATCAGGCTGCATCCCAGTTTGCTGCTGGTTCAGGGGAGCCGTCTGCTTGTGTGCTCACAATTATTAAAATAGGTTTCACTGCAAAGAATAAAAGCAGAGACACACTGTACCAATTAACAATCAAATGCAACAAACTTGATGCTCCAGATGTTTTATTAGACAGAATGCTACTATCAGGCTTAAAACCAATGTTTTACTTCTTCAAGGATATTTTTTGGAGTTCCAGAAGCCAGTCAACAACATCACGCTCTTTCAGGGGCAGACAGCCACCCTTCATTGCAAAGTGGCAGGAAATCCTCGGCCGTCTATCCGCTGGCTGAAGAATGATGCCCCTGTAGTACAGGAACAGGGACGCCTAACCATCCGCAAGACAGAGGCAGGCTCAAAGCTCCGCATCCAGGACCTGGACACAACAGATACGGGCTATTATCAGTGTGTTGCATCGAACTCAGTCAAAGTCATTTCTGCCACAGGTGTTCTTTATGTCAAACTAGGTAAGACTGAAGTTTATTTGTACTATAACTTTTAATTTTAAGGCTTAACTGTATGGGTTAAATAATTAATATTAAGTGTTTATTTATACAACTTCTGTTTACACACGTCTCAGTGAGGTCAGTGGCTTGTGCAGGAAGCTTTTACTAATCATAAAAACTGCAATGTTTCTGACTGTAGAGCCAGTCACTCCTTATTTTCATGTACTTGTTTTCTTTCTGATTTACAGGACAGATGCCCACACAAGGCCCAACTGAACCGTAAGTAGCCATCTTCTTGTTAATAGTGTGTTATGTGTGTTTGTCTGTTTGTGTTTATATGTTTGTAAGTATTTTTAATCAAGGATTTTTATTTTTTTTAACAGTTTTTGCTTGTTTTATTTTTTGTCTTGTTTTGGGGTTGGGGGTTATTGTTGTTGTTGTTGGGGTTTTTTTTTTTTTTTTTTTAAATGGTAAATGGCCTGTATTTATATAGCGCTTTACTAGTCCCTAAGGACCCCAAAGCGCTTTACATATCTAGTCATCCACCCATTCACACACACATTCACACACTGGTGATGGCAAGCTACATTGTAGCCACAGCCACCCTGGGGCGCACTGACAGAGGCGAGGCTGCCGGACACTGGCGCCACCGGGCCCTCTGACCACCACCAGTAGGCAACGGGTGAAGTGTCTTGCCCAAGGACACAACGACCGAGACTGTCCAAGCCGGGGCTCGAACCGGCAACCTTCCGATTACGAGGCGAACTCCCAACTCTTGAGCCACGATCGCCCCATAGAAATTAGCGAATTTTAAGTGTCAACCTATAGCACACAGATTGTGGCTATAAGATGTTAGTGCCTTTATGTGTTTGTACAGTTGCTGATGGACATTAGCAACTGTGGCCAGATGGTATCAGTTTATTTGTCCTTCAGGAACTCCCTGCATACTTTTGTAAAATTTAATGGAAATTGAAATTAGTTTCAGCAGTCTCCCTCAAGCAATGCTAAGATTGTTAGTGCTTGTATTAAGACCAAGATTGTTGTCTCTTACTGATAAATTCCTAAACTGCAGTGAAAAAATGCACAAGAAAAATTGACAGTACTGACCAAGCCAATAACAGTAGCCACATGCGGCATTGACTGGACATGTAGTTACATTGTTTTGATGGGTTTGCGGGTTTGTGGGCTTGCAGTTATGACATAGCTACATTGCAGATTTCCCTTTGAAGCATAGATCCCCAGTAATGTCTGATTTAGACTTCTGCAGCTGTAAGTGGACGCCGTTGTTGCTGGCATTTGTGCTTGCACTAGTTTAAAAACCTCACCTTTGCTCCTCCAGAGATGGCTTTTGTCATTGCAGCCAAATAGCTCAATGTTGGTCTCATCTGATCATGAAACCTTTCTCCAGAAGGCATTTGGCTTCTTCTGGGTAGATTCAAATTTCAGTTAAGGTTAAAGGTGTCCATTTTGGAGCAGGGACTTCTTTCATGGTCAGTACACTCTCACTCCATGGTGATGTAAAACTCACTTCACTGTGGAGAGTGACAGTAGTATTCCAGCAATTTTCAGTTCATGTTAGGTGTGAGCCTTGCTTGTAAACATCCCTACCAATTTCCTCTATCCTGAGTGTGACCGTTTGGATCTTGTTTCAGACCATGGCAATGTGGTGACACATCTGAATAACTTGGGCACAATTGTTTGAACTGCTGGTCTCAGAATCTGCAGTGGTTTAAACTTGTGTGAAACTTCCAACTTGTATAAATCTACAATTCTCCTTCTTAGATCATCACTGAGTTCCTTGGACTTTGTGAGTAGTGGTCAATCCAATGAGTGCTTTCAAACTGCTGGCAAAAAGAAACTAGTAGTTAATAATTATCATTAACAAGATGTTAACAAGATGTTAGTACACCTTGGTCTTGATAAGTTAAAAGAACCTGTACAACCTCTAGCACCACTTAATAAAATATATAAAATGTATGCATATATTTGAGTATATATGCATACTTACAATATTAGAGAAAAGTTGATTAAAAATGGATGCCGTACAAGCATCACACCCTAAAAGAACATTTCAAAGAATTCAAAGCCCAAAATTAGCATGAGATGAGTGTAGTGTATATAAATCTTTTGCCCCAAGTGCATTTACCTTAAATACAGCTTTCTCTGTCTACTTTGTCAACTGTGTTGCATTAAACTTTTGTGTCATAAATCTTTGTAATGTTAGGTGACCTGAAATTACTGTTTCGGAAAGTCTTATATAAGGAGGTTGAATAGCCCAAAGTATGAACGGTAAATTAATAGTGGTGGAAGCCACTGACCTCTTTTGCTGCTCCTTTCTGTTTTTCACTAGTTTCTGCATTTGGCTAGGGCTAGTGTCACTGCTGCTATCATCAGCATCTTTGGACCCTAAAGATGTTTTACAGGTAGCCCATCTTCTTCATGATGGCAGAACAAACAGGATGAGCACTGCCAGAACCCTTCAAATTGACATCCACTAGGCACTGGTGTGAAAGTCTCTGGCTAAACAATAACATACAGACTTCATCGGGCTAGCCTAAGGGACCGACATCATCTAGTCGGCTCTGTGCTCATTAACTAGCACTGAAATGGTTTTCCAACAGTCTTGAAGAAGTTCCCAGAGATGCTGAGCACTTGTTGGCCCTTTCGCCTTCACTCTGCGGTCAATTTCATCCCAAACCATCCTGATTGGGTTTAGGCCAGGTGTCTGTGGAGGCCAGCCCATCTGGCACAGCACTCCAACACTCTCTTTCTTGGTCAAATAGCCCTTACACAGGCTGGAAGTGTGTCTGGGGTCATTGTCCCGTTGAAAAATAAATGATTGTTCAACTAAGCACAAACCAGATGAGATGGCGTGTTGCTGCAGGATGCTGTGGTAGCCATGCTGGCTCAGTGTGCCATCAATTTTGAATAAATCCTCAACAGTGTCACTAGCAAAGCACCTCCTCCTCCATGCTTCATGGTGCGAACCATGCACGAGAGGCCATCCGTTCACCTTTTCAGTCGCACAAAGATACAGCGGGTGGAACCAAAGATCTCAAATTTGGACTCATCAGACCAAAACACAGATTTCAAAGATTTCCACTGGTCTAATTTCTAATCTCACATCTGTGAAGTGAGAACATTTCATCGAATACATCATCAAAAAAACAAAGGGGGACTACTTTGAGGAATCTAAAATATAATACACATTTAGAATTATTTATCAATTTTTTTCTTTGCTACATAATTCCATTGATCATGCTTCATATATTTGATGTCTTCAGTAAGTATCTACAATGTAGAAAGTAGTGAAAATAAAGAAAAAACATTAAACGAGAAGGTTTGTCCAAACATTTTCCTGGTTAATTACAGGAATCTAAATTATACTGAATTTCTGGGTAACGTTTAAGAGTTTACAAAAATTGTATAATATATCAGCTGACATTCATGCTTGATATGGATTATTTAAATATGCTTATTACAGAAGACCAGTATGCATGTGTAATGTGCAGCTTACATTGCAACAGACTACGTATATTTCTGAAGCAACAGGTTACATCTACAAACAGCAAAGATGTGCAGAGCGTATAAAGGCCAGACATCATATTACATCACATTTTCTCCTGAAGTCATTTAAAGAATTTAAACCTGTTTTTTTTTTTGTTGTTTTTTTCTCTTTAGGTCACGTGAAAAACATTTTTGCCAGCCATATCGTGGCATTGCCTGTGCTCGATTCATCGGTAACCGCAGTATCTATGTCGAGTCTCTGCAGAAGCAAGGGGAGAATGAAAACCGCATTACAGGTGAGGAAATTAGGCATCCTTCATGGTTGATATATTCCTTAATTCTAAACTTTAACAATATCTGAAATTTCCAAGCAAACAGTTACAACTTTTTCCACTTTTTTTAAGCTGCCCTCACTATGATTGGAACATCCACCCACCTGTCTGATCAGTGCTCTGAGTTCGCCATCCCATCCTTCTGCTACTATGTCTTCCCTCTGTGTGATGAGCAATCTCGGGGCCCTCGGCGCCGTCAACTCTGTAGAGATGAGTGCGAGGCTCTGGAGAATGACCTTTGTCTTGCTGAGTACACCATTGCCAGATCGAATCCTATGTTACTCATGCAGCTTGAGCTCCCAAGCTGTCACTTGCTGCCACAGCCAGGAACACCTGCTGCAGCTTCCTGTATGAGGATAGGAATACCACCAGAAAAATTGGGTTCATGTAGGTGGATGAATGCACACACAAAAATGTATAAAAATACCCCAGTTATGAAACAAATGTGCAAGCATACACCCCATTACTGCATACTATATTCAGTTAGGGTCATAAATATTTAGATACTGACATTATTTTTCTAAATATTCTTCTGTACACCACCATTTTGCTTCATAGTCTCATATTTTCAAACGAATTGGGCATTTACCTGATAAGTTTCAAGGACTATTACATGATAAAATAAGCACATAAAAGATCTAGAGATGATTTCATATGGATGCATTTCATAGCTGTTAACCAGCCAACCAGCCAATCCCATATTGGTTGTTTGATTTGAAATCCAATCTGGTAGTGTAGAGAGGAAAAATGACAAAACATTATGTGTTGTCCAAAAAACTTACTTACCTAACTGTATTAAGCAGGGAGGTTCACTGTAAAACTGACCAAAGCTGTATCGTAGACATAACTTCCAGCCCTGCGTTTGTAATTCTGGGTACCATTTTAATTGTTTATATATTTTTATATTCTGATTGGTTATTGTGGTTATCTCTTTAATGCACAAGAGGTCTACAGTGGCATACACAGTTTAATTTTAAACCACCAAATTTCCCTAAATAAAAGTGCATTTTTTTGTCTAAACCACTGATGGGAGACTGATGCATTTCATAAATATAGCGGTTCACATTTACCTTAGAAATTATGTTGCACCTATTTTAATTTTATTTCACAAATTAATACAATTTTTGCGTTTTAAATAATTGAGTCAAAAAATAACCTGCAAGGGTAAACATAGAACTAGGAGCAGAGGATCATATATTTTACTTTCAATTATAATTAATACATCATTTAGCACTCATTAAATTCTCAAAATTTCAGACACCTGAAATTCATTGTCTGTCTGTCATTGTCCGTTCTACAGATTCCCCCTCAGATCACAGCTGCTATAATGGAAGTGGAGTTAACTACAAGGGCACAATCAGCATCACTAAATCTGGTCACTACTGCCAGCCATGGAGCGCTCAGTACCCGCACAGTCACCAACTGTCTCAGGAGTATCCTGAGCTCTGGGGAAGTCACAACTTCTGTCGTAATCCAGGAGGCCTAATGCAGGCACCCTGGTGCTTCACCCTGGACCCTCTGGTCAGGGTGGACCTGTGTGAAATCCAGCCCTGCAGTAAGTAGCATAAGGGAATTTCCTCCTAAGTTGTGGAAAGTGCTCTCTTGATACCTTGGTGTTTAAAGTTGACTATGAAGACTATGGCATGTGAATCACATCATTTTCATTTTCATAAGACAATTCAGTGAGCTTTCTTGCTCTGTGAATGAGGCCATTATCATCCATCAAGAAGCTACAACCATCAGGTGATCACTTAGAACAACTCTGTGTTGATTTACCATTGTAAATCACTTAGACCCTTCCCTCTAAATGACAAAGTGGACCGGATTTCCTCATGGGAGGGCTCAAGGTTTTCCTGACCTGTCTGTATATTATCCATTTAAATTTAATTTATTTTTTTTAGAGTGCCTCAAGGTGATTTTATATTGCAAGGTAAGGGTCCTGCAATGTTAAAGAGTAAAACCCAACAAGCAGATGTTCTCCTATGAACAAGCACTTTTCAACAGTGGGAATAAATTAACCTCCTGTCAAAAGGATGATGGATCTGAGAACCTGGCATCTATTGTGAGAGGCTGTTTTTTGAACCAGTTTTTGTCTGAGTGTATGGCTGGGTCTGAAGTACACTGGGACACTCAGACAAAAACTGGTTCATCCCAAGGACAAAACTCCTAAACACAAATTAAACTACATAGTACATGCTGTTCAGTGCTACATTGGCGAGACCAAACAGCCACTTCATAAATGCATGGCACAACATAGACAAGAGCCACCTCAACAGGGCAAGACTCAGCTGTACATCTGCATCTAAAGGACAAACGTCGCTCTTTGAGGATGCCAATGTCCACATTTTGGACAGAGAAGACAGATGGTTTGAAAGAGGAGTGGAGCCATGTATGTCCATTGTGAACGGCCATCTTTGATCAGAGGGCGGGGTTTACAGCACGACTGTCTGCCATCTATACTCCAGTTATGAGATCCCTTCCCAGCCTTAATGCCCACTCACATCCAGGGCCACGTGATCTCACTAAATCACAAGATAAGATGGTGCTAGGTCTCACAATGTGTTCACCTGAAACCTTGGCTGCCTAATCAACCTTTTCAAATAAAACTTCTTAATCTTTCAGTCAACCCAGAGCTCATAGAGGTGCCTTAGGTGCCTCAGCCTTAGAGGTGCTAATTCTTATTCCTGCCACTTTGCACTTGACTGCAAACTGCCCCAGTGTGAGATTGAAGCCACTACCTGACAGAGCCAACAGAATCACATTATGCACAAAAGGCAGACGCAAGAATCAGTTCAATTACATTTTATTTATGTAGTGCCAAATCACAAAAACAGTCACCCAAAGGTGATTTATATTGTAAGGTAAAGACACTACAATAAGAGAGAGAAAACCCCAATAGAGATTAAAGAGGGCAGGGAGCTAGAGATTAATAATAGCTAATGATTAAGTACAGAGTGGTGTGTAAACAAACAGTGAATGAAGAAGTTGAGTGAGTAAGAAAAACTCAGTGGATCATAACTAATGGGGGATTCAGAGTCACCTGAACCAGCCCTAACTACATGCTTTATAAAAAGGTAGGTTTTTAGGACAGCCCGATGATATTAATTTACAATACTCCGGCTGAGAGGCAATAAATGTATGAACTAGTTTTTCAGGATCATTCTGAGAAAGGATGTTTCTAATTTAGAGATATTACACAAATGCACGAAAGCAGTCCTACATATTTGTTTAATATGGATTGAAGAACCTATGACTGTGAAGATTCTTCACAGTATGGTGTCGAACCAGAGTAAATATCTGGTTCGACACCATGTTTCTAAGATGTTTAGGGCTGAGTACAGCAACGTTACTTTTATCTGAATATATAAGCAGTAAATTATCAACATCATCATTGTCATCAACATCTTTATGCTTTTAAGATATTTGTACAGTTTAACTAATTCTTGTATGTCATCTTGTTTCATTGACATTTGGAGCTGTCAATGAAGCAATCTTGTACAAAGCAGTCAAAATGTATACTAGACCTTTGAATGATATGCCTTAAAAAATGATGTATAATGTAAACAGAACTGGTCTTAGCACAGAACCCTGTGGTACTCATAATTAAACTTTGTGTGTGAAGAGGACTCCCCATTTACATTAATAAATTGGGAGTCCATTAGGTAGATGTGATCCTTGGCTCATTAAAAGTAATGGGGCTCAAGTTCTGTGTAGTTGAGCAGGCATCAAATGGGTCACTGAGTCACATAATCCCTCACAGGTCCCAAGAAGGACACAGTCAAATGCCTTCCGCAAGTCCACAAAGCACATGTACACTGGTTGAGCAAAGTCCCATGCACCCTATTATAGAGTGGCTAAAGAACTAGTCTAGGGCTCCTCGGCCGAGGGGAAAACTGAACTGTTCCTCCTGAAATTGAAAGATGATTTCCCCCTATTATACCTTTGTGTATACCTTATCAGGGTGGCCGAATAGCACAATCTCTCTATGACTTGAGCACAGCCGCTGGTCCTCCTTTTTAAAGATGGTAACCAACAATCCAGATGTCCCACCCAGGGCTTTAACGAACTTACTTAAGAAAATCTCATACACCCCTTTGGGCCCATGCCACCAGGGAGTTTTTTTTGTTTGTTTTTTAACCTCCCTTATTGACCTTCCCTCCAGTGATGAGCAAGGCATCCCCTTGTCCTCAAACTTTCCTCTAGAGAAGTTTTGAATGTAGGATTAAAGAGATGAGTATTCCTTGGCTATATCCTCAGTTTGTCTGTGGAAAATCCATATTCCATATTCCCATCCCCTCCTAAGTCACCCCTACTAAGACGGTTTACCAGAATTGTTTAGAGGCCAACAAAATGTTTGTTTCTGCTAGTCCCACAGGAGTCCCACAGGCTAGCCAAGCCTGATAGGATGACGTCTTCTCCTTAATGGCTCTTTTCATCTTCTGTGTCCACCATCTCGTTCGGGGATTATCACGTTCTAAATCTTTTAATCTAGAAGCAGGCAGTTGTCATTCACAGGAAGGCAAGCAGCTAAGCAAACAAATCCAGCAAGGGCAGGCAAAAGCAAAATCCCCCAAAAATATTTACAGGAATTAGCCCACTGACATGGGCAATGTTGTGAAATGGAAGGTGCTGTGGTATCATTAGTTTTTTTTTTGTAAACAAAACAAAAAACATGGGTTTTGATATTGCATCATTTGAGATTTTTTTCCATGAATCTCATTTTGACAGGTACACTTTTCAGGTATTTCAGAAATACTTAAATACTTTTTTAATGTTTATTCACACAATATTTGAAATATTACAATTATTCTACAAAACAGATATTTTCTCAGATTATGTTTAAAGCTATAACAAAAGAACGTATGATTAAGAAAAATAATACAAAACATTGATCGTCACGACTAGAAATCTGCAGCATTTTTTCTGCAATGTAGACCCCATCAAGAAAACCCAGTTTTAAAGCCGAAGATTTCAAAGGCATGTTCTTAACCATCCACAATGCTTTCCTATTAATCTGTTATACAATATTGCATACCTTTTATTATAATTTTCTTTAAAAAAAAAAAAATCATCCTATTGAGCAGCACACATCATTCTTAAGAAAAGGGAAAAGCAGTTTTCATAGTCAATTGAGTAAACTTAATTTTCAAAAAAATATATATATATAACATGTGCTTTTGATGCTGCCAGTTGGTCACTAGGTGAAACAAATAAGCACAACTTCTGGCTGCAGAGCTCCATTCACTGTGGATTCAGGCTCCGCTACAATAGTTCATCTAGATCAGGGATGTCAACTATAAGAACCGGGGGCCGGCATAGACTCTAATCTGGCCCTCTGAACAATTTATATTTTTGGACAGCTTTTCCTCCTGACAAAGACCTCACCCACAGCCAGCCACTATACACCAAAGTAGTGAAGTAATAGATAAACAATTAAATGACAGAAAAGCTCCTGTTTTTCACTGTCTACTATAGAAATTTTGGTTTTATAAATATGGGACAGTCTGGGCAGTGAACTACCAGAACTCGTTCTGTAATTTTACACATTTATCATATCAAGAAACTCAGTTGTACTTCTTTAGCCTATATTAAGAAATCTCAGGGATTAAATGTGTAGTTAAGCATCTTTATGTTGACAGAAAGTGGAGTTTCACCCATCTGGCCCACTTCAAGGTTCAAGGTTCTTTATTTGTCACATGCATAGTTATACAAGTATAACACACAGTGAAATGTAGCCACACACAGTGAAATGTAGCCATACAACGCCACACATCTAAGGTTGATAAGTTTATATTTTTATTCATTTAGAAATCCAGAAATACTGTTCATAAAGAGACTAGCAAAAAAAAAAACATTAAAGAACTGATTTGGGTAGGTACTTCCATCTATGGTTATTGGTAAAATTATTGTTCATTGTTTTGAAAATTAGTGAACAAATGCTGATAAGTAACTTTTTGCAATTGTGGAACAAGTACGTCACTAAATCCCATGCTTGATTAAAAGCAATAATGCTACAGTATATGTTGTACATTTTGTAAATAAAAGTACAAAGGTTTTGCATTACAATATACTTTAAATTCTATATAAGAATCTGCACAACTGAGAACTAATTCACTGTAGCCAAATTACACCATCATTTATTAGCTCATTTGTATTTTATGCTAATCTAATTCTGATAAATGGAGTTCACAGTGAAATATTTGCCTTTTGTATAGTATATCTTTTCATGAATAAATAAAAAATTTATAAGAAAGATTTGCTCTGTGATTCACATCAGTAACTTGTTTTCTCGATTAAAGTAAAGTTTGCCAGTCTGCATATAGCTGTTGTTTCTATTGTACTGATTTATCACTGACTTCACTTTGATGTTATTTGCAGTTACATGTGTCCGCTGCAGGCTGAGCAAAAACGTTTTTTTGGCAGGTTTAAATGTCTCTATTATTATCATTTCTAAGTACCTGGGTAGTTTTCCTTTTTTTAAACTAGAATTTAATTTTCTGCTGACCCTTGAAATGTTGGAAAAATACATTAGAAATTATTTTCAGAACAGACTATTTAGCTAAGAACAGCTTCTAACTTTACTTGCTTCCACTCTAAAAGAAAGATTTTTGATCTAATCAAACAAAAGAGTGTCTGTTTCACACATTCACTGAGGGACAGAGATGCAATAAACTGTTCCTATTCTACTGCAGCACCTTTTGTTCACACAGGTCATTTTTAACACAATTTGACATTCACACACAATCAACTGGTAACACTAAACTACGCTGCACACATGGTGACAAAAGATCATTATATATAACTGCCCTATTAGCTATCATGTGCCTGGAGAGATTTGGACATGAGATTTACCACCATCACGTAGCTTTTCACATTACTCTGGCAAAATGCCAATACCCACAAAAACTAACCCCAGTTTTGGGGAAACACACATTTGTTACTTACCCTTTCAATACATGAGTACAGTACAGTCTTAAAGACTTCTTAGTGATAGTTGTCAGTATTTCCCGTGCTGCACAGCAAACAATAACTTTTGATATCTAATTCGGCACACTTTATTTTCCAAATTGTAAACAAATGCGGTGTAAAACAGCGCTGATGTTGCTGCCATGGTGAAGTGTCCATCATAACCAATCATATTAGGACACTCCTCCTTCCTTTGGGCTCCACCTCCAGACATTTAAAAGTCAGTTGCAGCTACCTGCAGCAGCATGCGTAAAGCAGACACTTCCACGTGTGTTCAGAGTTCCGCGCACCAGAAATTTAACTGCGCGAGTGGCAGTGAATATAAAATAATTTTCATTTTGTATATAATTTGACCTTGTTTCTGTTATTATTTCAGAGCCACAAGAAAACCCCAGGAAGGAGATCCTGTTTATTTTAATACCTGCAGTTGCCATCCCATTGGTTATCGCTTGCCTCTTCTTTCTGGTTTGCTTGTGTCGCAATAAACATAAGGCTTCAAATGACACACCACCTCGTTCCCAGCTCAGCAGCTCACCCTCCCAGGACACGGAGCTGTCGCCCCTGAATCATCAAAAACAACAGGTAGTAATAATAATAACAAGGTAACATTAAATATGGTCACAGTAAATGTGATTTACATACATTTGTTTAAGTATTGTTGAATTCTGGTGGCCAGAGTCTTTGGTGACATGTATTTATTGTTTCATGGCTGCAGGCGAAGCTGCGTGAGATTAACATGTCAGCAGTGCGATTTATGGAGGGGCTCGGTGAGGACCGGTTTGGCAAGGTGTACAAGGGCCACCTATATGGCACAGTACCTGGTGAGCAGACCCAAGTGGTGGCCATAAAAACTTTAAAGGACAAGGTAGATTCTGCTCTTTGTGAGGAATTTCACCATGAAGCTATGGTCCGTTTCCATCTGCAGCACCCAAACATTGTTTGTTTGCTTGGCGTGGTCACCAAAGAGCAGCCAATGAGCATGATTTTCACCTATTCCAGCCTTGGTGACTTGCATGAGTATCTGGTAATGCGCTCCCCTAACTCCGATGTTGGCAGCTCAGATGATGACAAGACAATCAAATCCACTCTAGAGCAAGCTGATTTTATTCATGTTATCACCCAGATTGCTTCTGGAATGGAGTACCTTTCCAGCCAGCAGATAGTCCATAAAGACCTTGCTGCTCGAAACATTCTTGTGTTTGAAAAACTCGGTATCAAAATCCTGGATCTTGGGCTATTCAGAGATGTTTACTCTGCTGATTACTACAGTCTCATGGGAACAAGTCCTTTCCCTATTCGTTGGATGTCCCCAGAAGCTATTAAGCATGGCAAATTCTCCACCGACTCTGACATCTGGTCTTATGGAGTGTTGCTGTGGGAGATATTCAGTTATGGTCTTCAGCCATATTGTGGCTACTCTAACCAGGATGTAATTGACATGGTGCGCAGCCACCAGTTACTGCCCTGTCCAGATGACTGCCCGGCCTGGATTTACAACCTTATGCTGGAGTGTTGGAGTGAAGTCCCAGCCCGGAGAACTCGCTTCAAAGACATCCATGCACGTCTGCGCTCCTGGGAGAGCCTGTCCAACTATAATGGCTCTGCTCAGGTGTCTGGCACTAGCAATAATACTACCCAGACCAGCTCTCTTAGCACCAGCCCTGTTAGCAACCTTAGCATAAATACAACAAGTGCATCAAGATACACCAGCCCTAAAAAGAGCTCACCATTCCATCAGCCCCAATTCATGCCAATAAAGGGTCAACTACATCGGCCAATGGTGCCCCCACAGCTCTACATCCCTGTCAATGGATATCACCCAATTCCAGCTTACCCATACCTGCAGAACTTTTACCCCATGCAAATACCGATGGCAATGCCACACCAGCAGATCCACCACCCACAACAAATGGTTACCAAATCAGGTTCTCAGCATAGTGGCAGTGGATCCACATCTACAGGATATGTGACCACTGTCCCTTCCAACACTTCTGCCACAGAGAGAACAGCAATGGTAAATGAAGACTCTAAGACCAACGATGAAGAATTGGCTGATGGGGCATCAGAGGAAGAACTGAACCAAAACCAGGACTTGGCAGTGCCAGAAACAGAATTACTAGGTGAAAGTGAGGCTCCTCAGACTGAAGAATTGGCGATCCACTTGTCTGACACATAACTGAAGGACAGTAGATCTGAAATAATATGCCAGCTGTGCTATTTTTGCCCAAAATTCTATGAACACATTGAATGAAGGGAGCCATTTTTCCACAACCGTGAATAAATGTCTTTGTATATAATGTCCCATGTTTGTATCTCTCAAACCCCTCTGATGAAGTAAAATGAATTGTGCTATTCCTCTTTTTTAAATGTTGCCATTTGGAAGAAATGATATTCTTTCAGTTGCTGTGCAACATAAAACTTGTTCTTAACTTTAGAAAAGTATTTTAGAGTTTTTCTTACAATGGTAGATTGTTTACCTTCTCTAATGCTCACGGTGTTACCAGATTTTTAATTTTCACGTGCCAGTGAGACAGTTTGTGTGGAGTGTAATATGGATGATGATCTTGCCATCAGTGCCACCATTAATTCTTGGATGCCATACCTTCGACTTACTCATGGAAACTGATTGTTAAACGAAGGCTGAGATGATTCCTAAATGACTTTGTTCATTGAAATGAAAAAATGGATATTTGATAACTCAGAAGTGAAAAGGTTCTACTGTGCTGAACAAGTGTTTCGCAACTCTTGTACCCCCAATTTTTATGCTTGCTTTTTTTATGTTATTATTGTATTGTCTGTGAATGCAGAACAACAGTTTATGGTGTATAGAACTGATTCAGAATTGATTTTTCTTTCATTAAAATGGTTTCGTATAACACACATTTCCATCCATCAAAACAATAAAGGTTTACACCCTTATTTTGATCATTTTCAGGCCAGAGACAGTTTTTATTCCTCACGACACGTGTTCCATGAATTTGGTACTGTTAACATTAACTTTTATACCCAGCTGAATAGATCTGTAATTTATTACTTTGGTTTGATTTTTTTTTTTTAGTTTTCTTTTTTTTTTTTTTTTTTTTTTACAGGAAAAGCTGGATAAGCTTGGTGTTAGTCCTTTCCACCAAGTTTGCTTTGTTAAAGCTGTTTTCTGCTTCCAGTATGTGAATATCAAATAAAGTCTTATGGATCAAATTATGCCAGTCTTTCATCACATGGATCACTTGTTTGTTTTTTATTTTGTCATCCCACATTCAAAGTTCAAACACTACAGATTTTAGACACTTTAGACCTAAAATTAATGTATATTTATTAGTCAAAAACATTCATTTGTGCTAGTAAACGTATAACTAGTGTAACAACCTGAAAGTCTCCATGTGGCAGTGAGAACAATGAGCTTAACAAGTAAGGTCCAGTTATTTGTTTTAACAAACATTTCAGGCACATCCTCTAGTCTATTTGTAGGATTGTTGGCTGTCCACTCAAGAAGTTCAGAATACAAAAAGCAGAATAAGAGATTTTTGACTACCCGACTTCTGTCTGTATTAAGAGTGGCCTTTGGTGTCTTATTTCAGTTGCTGCACATGTCAATTGATTTTGTAACACCAAGACTTTAATATTTGAGACTGCTATTAAGCAGGTCAAAAATGAAATTTCATGCTCATCTGAGGCTACATATATACAAACCCGATTTACTTCACACCACATCATTTTTCATATGTAGGAAAAGGTAAGTTCATTAGATGAAACTTAAAGGATCTTTGGCTCACGTCTTCATCTGGATCAGCGGTCCCCAACCCCCGGTCCGTGAGTCCTTTGGTACCGGGCCACGAGAGTTGAGGCTCAGGTGTGAAATGTCAAGTCAATGAAAGTAGAAAAATGTTTTAATATATATTAATTTTATAGTATTTTGTAAACGTAAACAGGGGTGGCCATTTTTGGCCACGAACAAGCTGAGAGGGAGTTTTTTTGTTTTTCTGTTACTGCACAAAAAAAAACAAAGATACATAAAACTCATTGATACTTTTAATTATTGCTATGCATCTAACCTCCATCATGGTTAGAAAATAATTCAGTTTGCATGTTTTATTTGGAAAAAAATTGGGGTTTTGTGATTTTTTCCATTTATGAGTTCCTAGGATTATGTGATCTAACTGGTATTTAAAGGGTTAGAATTCTGAATTTGAATGAAATTTTGATTTTCATGAACAGCACTGATGCTAATCTAAAAAATCAAGTAAAAAAAAGTGGAAATTTTTCTTAATATATATGAATTTTATAGCATTTTGTAGTTGTAAACAAGGGGTGGCCATTTTTGGCCACGAACAAGCTGAGAGGGAGTTTTCATGTTTTTGCTCTCTCTGCACAAAAATAACAATGCATTATAATCAATGTTGATGTGAATCAATTACATGACCCATACTCTACTATTAATAATACAAGAAATTTCAGTAGCAACTCAATTATATAAAATTGCAAGATTTGAGGTTGTCTTCCAGCTAGTCGCAGTGGACAAACAAACTGGTGTTTAAAGGGTTAAAAATGTAAAAAGTAATAATTATTTTATATTTATGAAAAGAACTGAAGTTACTTAAAAGCTTTATGCAGATAAAATGGCAAAATAAACATGAAAATAACAGACCTAATCTGTTGGTGGCCACGAACAAGCTGAAAGGGTAGTGATTTTGAACAAAGGCAAGGCAAGGCAAATTTATTTGTATAGCACAATTCAACAACAAGGTGATTCAAAGTGCTTTACAGAGACATTAGAAACAAAAACAAATAAAAAGTATGATTTAAAATTGATTAAAACAAGCAAACAAACAAACTAACTAAACACACACATTTCACACCTGTTCGCGCGATCTGAACCCTTATCGTAAGGGGAGCTACCAGTCCTTCTGTGGATGAGCTACTTTCTATTTTAAATTCCCTGAATTTAAAATACTCTCTAGACCCAGTCTAGACCCAGCTGGGGAGCTACCCAGAGCTCTAACCCACTTAACAAACAAACAAACAAACAAACAAACAAACAAACAAACAAACAAACAAAGCAGTATGTAAAATCAAAACAGATAAAATCAGAACAGTAGATAAAATCAGTAGTTAATGTAAGTTTTGAAATTTAAGCTTAAAAGTGTGGATTTGGTGCTTTATTCAAATGCAGCTGAGAACAGGTGAGTCTTCAACCTGGATTTAAATAAACTGAGTGTTTCAGCTGATCTGAGGCTTTCTGGGAGTTTGTTCCAGATATAAGGAGCATAAAAGCTGAATGCAGCTTCTCCGTGTCTGGTTCTGACTCTAGGAACTGATAAAAGACCGGATCCAGATGACCTGAGGGATCTGGAAGGTTCATACTGGGTCAGGAGGTCACTGATGTATTTTGGTCCTAAACCATTCAGAGCTTTATAGGCCAGCATCAGAACTTTAAAGTCTATCCTCTGACGGACAGGCAGCCAGTGTAAAGACCTCAGAGCTGGACTGATGTGGTCCACTTTTTTGGTCTTAGTGAGGACTCGAGCAGCAGAGTTCTGAATGAGCTGTAGTTGTCTGACTGATTTTTTAGGTAGACCTGTAAAGATGCTGTTACAGTAATCAAGCCTACTAAAGATGAATGCATGGACTAGTTTTTCCAGGTCCTGTTGAGACATCAGATCTTTTATCCTTGAAATATTCTTGAGGTGATAGTAAGCTGACTTTGTTATTGTCTTAATGTGTTTTTCTAAGTTTAGGTCTGCATCCATCACTACACCCAAATTTCTTGCCTGGTTTGTGGTTTTTAGGTGTATAGATTGAAGTTCTCTGGTGACCTGTAATCGTTTTTCTTTGGCGCCAAAGACTATTACCTCAGTTTTGTTTTTGTTTAGTTGGAGAAAATTGTGGCACAACCAGTCATTAATTTCCTCAATGCATTTACCAAGAGCCTGTACAGGGCCTCGGTCTCCTGGTGACATTGTGATATATATTTGTGTGTCATCTGCATAGCTGTGGTAGTTTATTTTGTTGTTCTTTATAATCTGTGCCAGTGGGAGCATGTAGATGTTAAACAGAGGGGGTCCCAAGATGGAACCTTGGGGAACTCCACATGTGATACTTGTCTGCTCAGATGTGAAGTTACCTATTGATACAAAGTATTTCCTGTTTTCTAAGTATGTTTTGAACCAGTTTAGTACAGTTCCTGAAAGACCTGCCCAGTTCTCCAGTCGTTTGAGTAATATGTTGTGGTCAACTGTATCAAATGCTGCACTGAGATCCAGTAAAACTAAGACTGGCATTTTTCCACTGTCTGTGTTCAGACATATGTCATTAAACACTTTTGTCAGAGCGGTTTCAGTGCTGTGGTTCTGTCTAAAACCTGACTGGAAGGCATCATAGCAGTTATTCTGTTTTAAGAAGTAATTGAGCTGTTGAGAAACTGCTTTTTCAATGATCTTACTTAAAAATGGGAGATTTGAGATCGGCCTGTAGTTGTTCATTTGTGTCTTGTCAAGATTGTCCTTTTTCAGTATAGGTTTGATTACAGCAGTTTTTAGTGGTTCTGGAAACACACCTGATAATAAAGAAAAGTTGACGATCTGTAACAGGTCTGACTCTAAAGTCTTTGAGACCTTTTTGAAAAAACTTGTTGGCAGGACATCTAAACAGCAAGAGGAGGAGTTCAGTTGACCTAAGATGTCCTCCAGGTCTTTGCTGTTAATAGGTTGAAACTGTTTCATGGTGTTTAAACAGTTTTTCGGTGGACACAGTACATATCCTGGATCTGCTGTTGATGTACCAACTGCTTGTCTAATCTTTTGGATTTTGTCTGTGAAGAATTTGGCAAAGTCATTGCAGGCCATGGTTGAATGAAGTTCAGCTGCCACTGGCACAGGAGGGTTTGTTAGCCTGTCAACTGTAGAAAATAAGACCCGAGCATTATGGCTGTTTTTAGTGATGATGTCAGAGAAGTAGGACCTTCTTGCACTCCTCAGTTGTAAATTATAATTGTGAAGTTTCTCTTTATAGATGTCATAATGAACCTGGAGGTTTGTTTTTCTCCATCTGCGCTCAGCTTTCCTACACTCTCTTTTTTCATTTTTCACTAGTGTGGAGTTTCTCCATGGAGACTTTTTCCTTCCAGAGATAACCTTCACCTTAATGGGGGCAATAGTATCCATTACATTTAACAGTTTTGCATTAAAGCTATTGACGAGCTCATTGACTGAACCTTTGGACAGGTCAGGTGTTAATGGGAAGACCTGGTTAAAGATCTCACTACTGTCTTCAGTTATACACCGTTTTGTGATCACTGCTGTTGATATATTTGTGTGGGCTGAGATTTTACTTTCAAAGAAAACACAGTAATGATCAGATAAGCCCACATCAGACACAGCAATGTTTGAAATGCTCAGGCTTGGAGATCAGTAGGTCAAGAGTGTGTCCTCTATTATGTGTGGCCTCTGTCAGCCCAAAGTTGCCCAGAGTGTTACTCAGGTCTTTAGTCCCTTTGTCCTGAGGGTTGTCCACATGGATGTTAAAATCCCCAACAATAATTACACAGTCGAAATCAACACAGATCACAGACAGCAGTTCACTGAGGTCATTAATGAATCATTTCAATGTAAGCAGCTGTCTCCTGGAAGTTTTCAGTCTTTTGAATATGTGGCTTTACAGCTGAAGGCCCCATCCAAAGTTGTGTTTGTTAATGTTTACAGGCCTCCCAAATGCTGCACAGACTTTTTTAAATAAGACAGCATCCCCTCCTCCTCTCCTGCTTACCCTGGCCTCACTGATAAAACTGTAGTTAGGAAGCCAGAAGATTGCATGACGTCGTCATTGAAAATAAGCGCAAACATTCCCATTGATTTTTCTTTCAACATATGATGAGGGGAGAGCGCGAACGCAGTCCCCACTACCAGAAATTATGTAGTCGAGATTCCCACATTTGGGGAATTCGCAGGCTGTCAGCAAAGCCAGAGTGCAATGGCTGAGCCTCGGCCTGAGAGAACCACCTTCGTGATCATGGTATCTCTCCTACCAGGTAAGTATGAATTCTTTAGCTCACGTATGGGGCAGTCTTTCACACACAAACCCTGCACACTCACGGTGCTCACAATCTCAAAATCAACACAAACACAGCCTGTAGGAAGCTGGGACTACACACTATTTATATATACACATGAAGCAGTTTCCAACAGAGCCCCATAAGGTTATTTAGCTTTACAAATACCGGGAGAATTTCCCATCATGCATTGCTGTATCTGCGCAACAAGAGCTAGCTGAAAGATAACTTTTTTTCATCCATTTAACCTCCTTAAATCCACCAACAAACCACCAGAAGTTCAGCTAACTCAAAGGTAAAGCACGCTGCTAAACGAGTTTGTCTGATACTCGGGAAAAAGAGGATAAACGCAAAAGTTTTCTAGTTGAAGCACAGTCACTTCCGGTCTTTTCGTTAACTGCTGCTAGGCAACCAACAGTTTCCCGCTACGGTCTCGGAGTATGAACAGTGTTGCTCACGAAAACACGTCTGTGAACATGTCCGTGTGCAACAAACAACCAGAAAACAATCCAAATAAAAACACTAAAAATTTACTCATTAACAACGACTGAATTCACTCAGAGCAACTTTTTGCTTTGGCGGGAGTTTATTACCTGCTAAAGATGGCAGGAAGTCTCAAATCACGCGGGTCCGGCGCACATACACGTCTGGATGGTACAGCATAACCAGGTTAAGACATCTCTAAAAAAAAATATTTTTGAGTGTTTTTCAGTGTTTTTAATTATTTGTTTTAATTTTGTTTATTTTCCATTGTTCACTGTGGCCTGATAAACATTTTATCAAAATATATTTCATAAGGCCATCGCTAAATATTTACAAGAAATCAGGCATTATACAGTGTGTAAACTTCAGTGTGATTTGGATGCTCAGCAGAAAATGTAGCCAGATATCAGCTGGGTTTAGATACATTTCAGATAAGAAAACCTTTGTTAGTCCCAGAGTTGGGAAATTCAAATTGTTACTGCAGCAGAGTACACAAGGCAGGAACAAATGAACACACACAGCATACCTAACAGCAATAATGCTATGCAAAAATAGAAGAAATATAGACTAAGAAATAGATAAGTACTTATATATGTAAGTCTATTTATCTATATCCATAGCCATCTATCTATATATATCTACATACATACATATACTTATATATGATGTAATAATACAGATTACTATTAGAAGAAGAATGAAACACAAGAAAACCCCAGGAAGGAGATCCTGTTTATTTTAATACCTGCAGTTGCCATCCCATTGGTTATCGCTTGCCTCTTCTTTCTGGTTTGCTTGTGTCGCAATAAACATAAGGCTTCAAATGACACACCACCTCGTTCCCAGCTCAGCAGCTCACCCTCCCAGGACACGGAGCTGTCGCCCCCGAATCATCAAAAACAACAGGTAGCAATAATAATAACAAGGTAACATTAAATATGGTCACAGTAAATGTGATTTACATACATTTGTTTAAGTATTGTTGAATTCTGGTGGCCAGAGTCTTTGGTGACATGTATTTATTGTTTCATGGCTGCAGGCGAAGCTGCGTGAGATTAACATGTCAGCAGTGCGATTTATGGAGGGGCTCGGTGAGGACCGGTTTGGCACGGTGTACAAGGGCCACCTATATGGCACAGTACCTGGTGAGCAGACCCAAGTGGTGGCCATAAAAACTTTAAAGGACAAGGTAGATTCTGCTCTTTGTGAGGAATTTCACCATGAAGCTATGGTCCGTTTCCATCTGCAGCACCCAAACATTGTTTGTTTGCTTGGCGTGGTCATTTCATAGTGCAGTGGTTGGGTGTTAATAGGTATTAACAGGTATTGCACACTGATATGCAAAGACCCCAGTGTGTGAATATGTGGTGTACATTCATTGCTGTTGTGCAGTGTACAGTCTGACAGCAGCTGGAGGGAAAGGCCTCCAAAATGTCCACTTGGAACACGGCCTGTCACTGAAGGGTGACCTGTATGGGGTGGGAGCTGTTATCTGACAGGGATAACTACCTCCACTGGGTCAAGAGGACATCCCAGAACAGAGCTAGTTTTCTTGATGAACCTGTTCAGTTTCTTCCTATCCCCAGCAGACCACACCATAAAACATGGACAATACCACCACAGCGTCTGAGGTCTTCAGGAGCTCTCCCTGCTCCCTTCCAAAAGACTTCTCTGTTGCAAATACAACCGTCTTTATCCTTTTGTGTAGATGGACACTCTGTTGTTACTCCAGATCCGTTTATTAATCAGATCACTTATATGAGTCAGCTATCTTAATGCCCATTCTCTGGATGTTCACTGGTGTAGGTGGAGTCCACTACCTGCTCCTTGGTTTTCGGAGTGTTGATCTGGAAGTGGTTCTGCTGGCACCAGTTGACAAAGTCCTCAGTCAGTTCTCTGTATTCCCTGTTGTCCTGTTGTACACATCGAGGAGATGCTCTCATTGCCCACCCATTATTTTAAAATAGAGATAGCCTACATAGTTCATACATATGAGAGACCATTATGAGCCAATTAGGAGAAAGCATTAAATGAGCTGTGGGCCACTGCTGGCACTGTCATCACATTGGAGGGTCACTTTAGTGTTCAAGTAGTATAAAAACGTTTGTCTTTAAACAAGAAAAAACTCACTAATATTTCAGAAAATGTAGTGTTTTGTTTTAATTTTCAAATATTGTATAACAAGGCAAAACTGCAAATGTGAATGCAAATTCTTTTTCCTCAATCTTAATTAACTAAAACCTTTCATTGAATAAAAAAAGAATTGGCACTCAGACATGTGGCAGCACTTTGCTATAATTTTTGTTTTATTTAACAAATTAAAAATGCAGACATAAGTGTACATTTATGTCTACTAGTGAAAATTGTTTTCTTTACAAATAACTCTCACTGAACTAACACAGCCAATCCCTCAACATGGTTTTACTCTCTGCTCATATTGCCTTCATATTAAATCATTTTTTGCTTTTTATAGAAGTTATTTTCACATTGCACTCAACAACAAAATCCCCCGTAACAAAAACTAACTTCAAGGACCAAAATGCACAATATTTCCTCACGTCAACAGTACGGGTGGCAAGTAGGGGTGATGTGGGCCTCACGCAAGTCGGCCCCGGGCCGTGTGTTTCAGACCGCTGATTCACCTACTGTCACTATAGTGAAATTACTGTTTTTGTTTTGAAAGGTTACTAGTGGATGCTGGCAACCATCTTGGAAGAGAACAATACAATCTGTTGTAAGGCCTTCACTGGAAAATTGTGTATTTAGAATATAATACCAACATGTCATTTGAAGATAACATAGTATTTCAGTGACCAAATAGTATTTGGGTAAAAGTCACTGAATAGTGTTGGAATAAAGTGTGAAATTTGTGAAGAATTAAAATATCCAGGAGCTCAAATTGGATATTTTGTTTCAATCATATTTTATCAACACAAATTGCACAGGTTTATTGAATATGAATAACTTCACCTCAGTTGTTTAAGCTCCTGCCAAAGCAAAACATCTGTGTGCAACCAGTGTCCACTATTGAATTAAGTAAACCCAACATGTTCTTTTTTAGTGCATAATCACATTTAGTGAAATAAACTATTAAACCAGAATTACATATTAGGATTTAGCCAAGTGTTAGAATGTAATGCAGAGAAGTATTTCTAGTAGGCTTGTTTTGATATGCCTGTTTTCATTTTATTTTCTAAATTTTAAAGAAGGCTTTAGAAAGGTCAAAATAAATCTTCTGTAAGGGAGTATCAGCTATTCTAGTAGAATTTATTTTACCAATGCAAGGGTGCATTAGTACCTTGTAATACAACATATGTATTTCATAAAGGGCGAACACAAATGTCCAAAGAGACTTCCTGGCAGCTGCCATTTTAAGTATAACCTCTGGTACGGGCACGTTCAGTTTGCAGCAGCTATACAACAGTGGCCTCTAGAGGTGTTTACACACTACGACCAAATCAGACAATGCAGCACAACACGCAGGTCGCCCCAATGAATTGATTAGGCTGGTAGCAGTGACTTGTTAACTTATCATTTATCAAGCATATCTCCCATGAATGATATGAAATAATTTAGAGACATAACATTGACTAAACAAAGTAGAAGCTGCAATCAGTTTTTAGGAAAGTGAGTTTAATAAGAGTAAAATAATGCAGTAATTTTTTTAGATTTTATAATCCCTTTATAAATCATGTTGGCTACTGCCTATTTAGACAAACAAACAAATAAATAAACAGTCAGCAAAAACAAAAAAGTTAGTACCCAGGGATAAAAATGTTGAGTATGAAAGGGAAACCTAATGGACAGATGTGATGCCTGAACAGTGGTGGCTTTAAGTGATGTATCAACTTAAACATGCATCCACAGTCTATGTTACATAAGTACGATGATCGGTGGTGACGGCTGGCGCCACTTTGGAAGCAGAAACTGTTGGTTTGAAAGCCTTTAGTGTCTCCTTGTGGCGGGACTCTTATACTGTACTGTGAGATGTCGAGCAGTGACCCCCCCCCCCCGTCACTCTGGCTCCTACCTCAAAGCACACTGTGCGCTGTCGATCTTACGTGCTGCACAATAATATTCAATATTTAGTATTTACTGTTATATTCACATAGATCATCGCGATGATGTTATTTAGTATATTGCTTTCTTTTTTTTTTTGCTCGTTTTCTCTTTTTTCTTTCCTGACAGGTGATCCAGGTGATTGATATATGTATTTTTTTGTCTGTTTGTTTTTCTTTTTTTGTCCTTTATCACGTTCCTCTTCCCCGCTGTTTTTCCTTTCCTCTTTCTTTCTCCATTTTCTTTCCCGCAGTCAAATCTGTCCCATGTTTAGCAAGTGAAAATAAAACAAAATAAACAATAAAAGCAAAGGTGAATCAAATAGATCATTAAGGCAAGGCTGGGATGGTCCATTTGGTAAAGTAAATCTGTTGGGCATCTTTCTTTGTCTTTCCACAATAATTCTGATGGCAAAAGAACCAAACGGGACACGCAAAAAAAAAAAAAGAAAAAGATGTCGAGCAGTGTCAGTAGTATGCTAGAAAGTGATACATTAACATTTCTGGGGTCACCATGAAGAGCTCACTTCCTTTCTTGCTCAGTGTGTAAAATGTGGTACTTAATGGATTGAAAAGAAAAAGGATGGCACCCTTGTAGTTCACACAGGTGGTGATGATTCAGGGTTTTAATTTGTAAGGTTTGAATTTTGAGCCATCATAAATTTTAAACCAGGAAAGTATAATATTTAACATATGATAAGTCAAAGCTAATATAGCTGCTCATATATAGCTACTTATAATTTGAAGAGCTGCCTACACCAATGAGTAGACTTCCCAGAATGGAAACAGCACTCTGTGTGGTTGGAGAAAACAGTCAAGTTGTTAAGAACTCTGACTGAGAAGAATCCGCCTGTGTACAGCAGCAGGCTGCCTTCCTAGAATTTGGATATCCCCCGTGCGCTCGTCTCTGCATTATGTGCAATCCCTTTCTTAGAAAATTAAAACCACAGCAGCTTTTTATAGTTTTCTTCATTCACTATCAGCTTACACCAAAAGTCTACTCTGAAGAAGATTATTCAAAACATGCAACACAGTCACCAATCCCAGCAAATCCACCCCTAAGTCAGACTGTACAATACAGAAAATAAAAGAGCTACAGCTCAGACTCTACAGGCTTCAGTTAGCATGTTAAATGTGAAAGTTCAGTTAGAAAAAGACTGAACAAAAACGGCCTGAGTTTAGCAATTAACCAAAGTGACAAACATTGCTCTAAATAATACTCCCCTAATCCAAGTAGTCACCCAAACCTGGACGTGGATTTAGAGGCCCGAGGGCCATCTCACACATTTATTCAGAATAAAACAAGTTTCAATTAAAAAAATCAAAATCTTGTGGACGTATGCCTTTTACATGTTGGTAAAATGTTTAGGATGAGATGGAGATGTAACACTCATGCACCCTGAAAATTATGAAGGTCTAAATATGTATCAAAGGGACTCACTGAACATCAGTGGATTTCTATGGGGCAAACGTACTTAAACTAGCCACTGTGACCATTGAGGCAGAGCAGAATGAATGATACTGATGGGAACTATGAGAGTTTGTAGTTAAATTCCTGCTCTTACACACTGTAAAATCTAATTAGTTAGAACTCAAAATAATTGAGGAAACTCGTTGCCTCAAAAAAATTGAGTAAAGCTTAGCTAAAAATGACTAAATTAGGACAACTTATTTATTTTGAGTACTCTGTACAAGCTCATTTGTTCCCAGAACTCAAGAAAATTGGATCAAGTTTACGTAAGTTGACCAAGTTAGGGCAACTTACTCATTTTGAGTACACTGTAAAGCCTTGTTAGTTCCCAGAACTCAAAAAAATTAAGGAAACTCATTGCCTCAAAAAAACTAAGTAAAGCTTACTTAAGATGCCTGTTAGGACAACTTATACAGTGCAAGTCTGCAGTATTAAGAATAACTTGATATTTCTGACTGTACAGTGCTAATTGTTTACTTACTGACAAACATTTCAAGTTCAACTAAATGAAAAAACAATTTGTGGTAACCTGAATAAGATTAAAAATAATTAACAACACTTTTTGTAAGGATGTTAAAATCAGACCAACTTTTATTTTCAAACACAACAAAGTATAACAGCCAACATACTGGACACTGTTCTGCTGAACAACAAACAATTATATTGCCATCACTGTTATAATCTTACAATGAAACAAGGTCGCAGATGTAATTATTCTGAAAATAAGTTTAGGCCTACCACAAGTTTGTTTTGTACTTACATTACTTATATAATCAAAATAAAAATATGTGTTGTTCTGTCACAAGTGCAGTCTCTAATTTAAACAACACATTTGTTTTGCATTCCAACACATGAGCTGGAATGTTGTAATATTTTAAGGATGGCTTGTTTCCAGTCCAGGCATTACTGCCTGAATGACTATCATGGATCGAGGTGATCCAAATGTAGGTGCAGAAGAAAGTCTTTAACTTCCCTTAAGTACAGTGGCAGTGGATGTGGGTTGGAGATGCAGTGAGCTTGAACCTGCAGGCGACCATCTTCACTGACCACACCATCTGTGACGGAGGACTCATCTCTCCTGGTGTCCTGCAAGCAAACAATCATATTTTTTGGAACATGAACTTAATTGCTTTCTTAAAACATTTTTTTCTGCATTTGGTATAAAACAGACTCCAATTTGGACAATCTCAGGCTCCCTCCCCACTGGAGAGGTGACATTCAATGTCCCAATTGTCAGTCTGGATAGCCCTGACCCCCACCCGACACACAATAATGTCATTAAAGCATCATTTTAAAAAGGGCTATGCAAACATGGCCAATAACTTTCATTCTAATGATGTGCAAAATGATTTGGGCACAAAACAAATTTTGCTGTTAGAAAACTTGCAGACTTCACTATATTCAGTGTAGACCCTCTAAACTAAGTTTGGGGGATGTGATCTTTCAAGAAATGCAGACCAAACTGTTGTTGTTTGTTTACTTACACAGCATGTCTTGTAGAATTAACTGGAGTCACCAGCAACAGCCTAGTGCAGTCATATCTCAAGTCTAATAACAGAAGACAGGAAAAGATCAGTAAAGAAACAACTTCCCCAAACCAAAAAACAAATAAAACAATAAGTAAAACAGGCTGATCTAAAGTTCAGCCTGATTAATATAAATGTCACTGACAGTTGCTAATATATTGGAAAACCAAAATACTTACCACTGAGTTGATGTCTTTCTGTCCAACAGCAGGAGTGCTGGTCCCGAGCCTCAAAGACAGTATGAAGCAAGCAGAGGGAGAAAAAACAGAACATTTTTCAGAAACCGATTTGATCCTTAATGGCTGTGCAATCATTGTAACATAGAGTTTGCTTATGTTGTTAAATAAAGGCTAGATTTGACATTAATAGATGCCACAGATGTTCAAGGTGCCACAAAGCATGAAAAAAATGGACATCTCAGAAAATGTCGGGGCATTTTTGCAAATATGTGATGTCTTGATAAATCGAGCAGATATTTGAACTTTCGACAGCTACATTCTCGCCTGAAAATATCTTAAAAGTTGATTTTGTGACCCAGAAAAAGTACTAAGTTTTTTAGCCGCGCTCCTCCGCGCTTACAAGTACGCACAGGCTCCGACAACCGTGGCCGACATATGCGATCCTCCTTTCCCCTAGATTACCCTTTCTGGGTCACAAAATAACCTTTTAAGATATTTTCAGCGGAGAATGTAGCTGTGTAATGCTCAAATATCTA
Source organism: Rhamphochromis sp. 'chilingali' (assembly GCF_963969265.1). Taxonomy (NCBI): domain Eukaryota; kingdom Metazoa; phylum Chordata; class Actinopteri; order Cichliformes; family Cichlidae; genus Rhamphochromis; species Rhamphochromis sp. 'chilingali'. The sequence goes on from NC_137930.1 coordinate 8,999,509, forward strand.
CTTAATTTATCAAAATATCACATATTTGCAAAAGTGCTTCCACGTTTTCGGAGAGCTCTGTTACCCAGCTGACCGGGAGGTCAAGGCTTGATAAGAGTCCGCAAGCACAGCTAACTCTTGGCTTATTGTTTTCACCCCCCCCCCCCGAAGAATTTTGTCTGGGCTCTTATCTCACTTTTTTATTTCAAACAATCAACAGAAAATTTCACAGACATATTTTTATGTAAGGTTTTTAAGGCTGTGGTGTTAATTTTTAAGTAACATGAGCCCAGCCGCAGCAGCAACGCTAGGCTAACACTAACTAGCTAGCACGATTATAAACCTGGTGCTAAACTAAGAGAAGCCACAAAATTAGTTTGAATAAGAGTAAACATTTACTCACCAAGTCAGTGTATCAGGTAAAGATCCACAGCAATGACAACAATAATCCCTTGAGCTGACGCTTTTCTAGGTTTGCTCAACATATTCCATAAAAAATGCTGGCGCCATGAACATGCGGACTGATCCGTGCTAGGGAGGAGGACGGTAGTGACGTGGCATTTTCAAAACACATCTTTCATCCTTCCACACTGAGAAGAAAAACTTCCATCTTACTTAGTTTTTCTAAGTTAAGACAACTCAAATAAATTGAGTTTATCAGCATTTCTGTACAGGACAGAACCATCTGCTTTAATCTACCATGATGCTCTGTGTTATGTTGTCATGGCAATATGAAGTCAAATAAATACAAATTCATAAAATGCACATTTGAAGGAGGACAAGAAGACAGGCAACTGGAAGAGCTTTTGAAGCAGGAAAACTTTTCTGGATTACTCTTAATTTAACTGGAAATTTTGCGAATACAAGTCAAGGAGGAAACAAGGAGGCAGGTTGGATTATATTTGAGGACAGGACGCATGAAGGAGAAGCATGAGGAGAGAGGAAACAGCAGAGCGATGGTGCAGAGCTAATCGTGAGTCAAGTCGAAGAAGCAAGCATCAAAACTGTGAGTAAACATAACACATAAAGACTTAAAAATTACTGTGCTGATTAAGGAAACATTAAATTTGGTTAGTTTGGGGTCTGCAGCTTCAGGTTTGTGGGTTCAGTTGGTCTCAAAATTGAGGAAAGACAAAAAAATTTCTTTTGAAAGGTTGTTGGAGGATTTTTACTGTAAGAAATATCTGGGTGTGCAACTGCTTTTATTTAAAAAAAAAGTTGCATTTTATTTAGTCACATTGGAAAGGGAAAATTGGAGGATCGGGACAATAATGTGGCCAGATTTACTGTTTCCTTAATCAGAACAATAATTTTGATCTGAACTAGAAATTTTGAAATGGGTTATTTTCTTTCTTCTCTACTGATCACTGTGTGATCGGTTGAGTTACTTGTCAGTCTACATTTATGTTAAAGGTAATTTTAAAAAATGCAGTTTATTCGTAATTTTGTAGAAAAAGGCTCCGCACCTATGAAAAAAAGAAAATGGGTATCCACACCCCCAAAATTCCTGTAGATCAGAGTAGCTAAGCCCTGGTTAACTGCAATTATATAACAGAAGATGAAAAATATTGGAATGATTGAAAGAAACAAAGATTGCTTTAGGGTTTGAAGATTTGACTTTCTTATTGAAAGAGACGAAAACTAATCCATGTGTGACACTGAGAAAAAAACTGAAAGCTTAAAAGATCTGGAGGTCTGACTACTGTTATTCAAATGTGCAAAATTGTTTTAATGACATTAGAAAGAAAAATGGGATGTTTAAAAAGGTAATATATAAAGATGATTTTTATATTACTTGAAAAAATGATGTTGTTTAGCACTTCTGTACTTAGAAAAGTGTTGGGTCACTAGTAAGCTGAGATTTAATGTGATAAACTGAGGAAAGGTAATATAATCTACACACTCGCTATTATTGTTGCAATCCATACACCAGTTAATATTTAATCAATCGTCATTCATAATTGGTGATCTATGCAAGTTTTAAGGAATAATATTTGAATTGAGGTTGAATGATGCTCTGCCTCTGTGGTCAAGTACAGACATAGGCCTTAAGCAACCATGAGCCACTGATAAGTGTGGCAGATTAGGAAACATGCATACAGTTCATTAGTTAGACTCCTATGAACCACTAATAGGAGAAAATGAGCACGCAATAAAGTGGACTTGTTAGGGAGAGATTGCCATCAGAGTTAAAACACTCCAACTCAATTTTGATGACAGAAACAGCTAAAAAATGAGCGTTTTGTTGACACTGATGACAAAATCCTGATCAGATACAGACAGACACATGCATACAACACACACTACTGCTCAAAAGTTTGTGGTCAGATTCAAACATTCTTGTCTTAATTTTAAAATTATATTTGCTATAACATAAAATTAGGCAAAGTTTATCAGAAATGTTTTCACAGATGTGTGTTTAATGAATCATTTATGTTAAATCACCCATGATGCATTAGGAAATGTCTACACACTTATACATGGGCCCATTTTTAGTAACCATCACTGCTGTGTGGACAGATCACATGGTTATAAACCAGCTGAAAACTGACTTCAAACTTTTGAGCTGTAGTGTAGATTGCAATGATAGCGTATAGTTATCTATTACAGAAGAACATATAGAAGTATGAGGACAGGGAGACACTGTAAAAAAGTTATGAGCTGTCTTGCTGCAGAGAAAGTGGAGTCTGTCATCCTTGAAAAGCTCCCAAGATAGGCAGCTGGCAGGTTGAATGATGCTCTGCCTCTGTGGTCAAGTACAGACATAGGCCTTAAGCAACCATGAGCCACTGATAAGTGTGACAGATTAGGAAACATGCATACAGTTCATTAGTTAGACTCCTATGAACCACTAATAGGAGAAAATGAGCACGCAATAAAGTGGACTTGTTAGGGAGAGATTGCCATCAGTGTTAAAACACTCCAACTCAATTTTTGATGATAGAAACAGCTAAAAAATGAGCGTTTTGTTGACACTGATGACAAAATCCTGATCAGATACAGACAGACAGACACATGCATACAGCACACACTACTGCTCAAAGGTTTGTGGTCAGATTCAAACTGTCGTCTTTTTAATTAATAATTTACATTTACTTTTAACATAATATTACATGAAAATGATCAGAAATGTTTTCACAGATGTGTGTTTAATGAATCATTTATGTTAAATCACCCATGATGCATTAGGAAATGTCAACACACTTATACATGGGCCCATTTTTAGTAAGCATCACTACTGTGTGGACAGATCACATGGTTATAAACCAGGTGAAAACTGACTTCAAACGTTTGAGCTGTAGTGTAGATTGCAATGATAGTGTATAGTTATCTATTACAGAAGAATATATAGAAGTCTGAGGACAGGGAGACACTGTAAAAAAGTTATGAGCTGTCTTGCTGCAGAGAAAGTGGAGTCTGTCATCCTTGAAAAGCTCCCAAGATAGGCAGCTGGCAGGTTGAATGATGCTCTGCCTCTGTGGTCAAGTACAGACATAGGCCTTAAGCAACCATGAGCCACTGATAAGTGTGAGAAATTAGTGCACTTAATGCAGCGGTCCCCAACCCCCGGGCCTCGGAAAGGTGCCGGTCCGCGAGAGTTGAGGCTCAGGTGTGAAATGTATGGTTTTCAGGGTTTTTATCGGTATTCAGAGTTATTTTGTTATCGTTTTTATCGTTAACTCGGTTTCCCTGGGTGTTTTCAAGTGTGTCATAAATAAATCTTCTTTTTTCCGGTACCGGTACTAGTTTTATTTTGTTGTATTTATCCGCGACACCTTAAAGGCCGGTCCATGAAAATATTGTCGGGCATAAACCGGTCCGTGGCGCAAAAAAGGTTGAGGACCACTGACTTAATGCATGTTTCCTAATTATATACGTATGAGCCACTAATAGGAGAAAATGAGCACGCAATAAAGTGGACTTGTTAGGGAGAGATTGCCATCAGAGTTAAAACACTCCAACTCAATTTTGATGATAGAAACAGCTAAAAAATGAGAGTTTTGTTGACACTGATGACAAAATCCTGATCAGATACAGACAGACACATGCATACAGCACACACTACTGCTCAAAAGTTTGTGGTCAGATTCAAACATTCTTGTTTTAATTTTAAAATTATATTTGCTATAACAAAATTAGGCAACCTTTATCAGAAATGTATTCACAGATGTGTGTTTAATGAATCATTTATGTTAAATCACCCATGATGCATTAGGAAATGTCTACACACTTATACATGGGCCCATTTTTAGTAGCCATCACTGCTGTGTGGACAGATCACATGGTTATAAACAGGTGAAAATTGACTTCAAACTTTTGAGCTGTAGTATAGCTTGATTGCAATGATAGTGTATAGTTATCTATTACAGAAGAATATATAGAAGTCTGAGGACAGGGAGACACTGTAAAAAAGTTATGAGCTGTCTTGCTGCAGAGAAAGTGGAGTCTGTCATCCTTGAAAAGCTCCCAAGATAGGCAGCTGGCAGGTTGAATGATGCTCTGCCTCTGTGGTCAAGTACAGACATAGGCCTTAAGCAACCATGAGCCACTGATAAGTGTGAGAAATTAGTGCACTTAATGCAGCGGTCCCCAACCCCCGGGCCTCGGATCGGTGCCGGTCCGTGAGTCGTTTGGTGCCGGGCCGCGAGAGTTGAGGCTCAGGTGTGAAATGTATGGTTTTCAGGGTTTTTATCGGTATTCAGAGTTATTTTGTTATCGTTTTTATCGTTAACTCGGTGTCCCTCGGTCTTTTCAAGTGTGTTATGAATAAATCTTCTTTTTTTCGGTACCGGTACTAGTTTTATTTTGTTGTATTTATCCGCGACACCTTAAAGGCCGGTCCGTGAAAATATTTTTGGGCATAAACCGGTCCGTGGCGCAAAAAAGGTTGAGGACCACTGACTTAATGCATGTTTCCTAATTATATACGTATGAGCCACTAATAGGAGAAAATGAGCACGCAATAAAGTGGACTTGTTAGGGAGAGATTGCCACCAGAGTTAAAACACTCCAACTCAATTTTGATGACAGAAACAGCTAAAAAATGAGCGTTTTGTTGAAACTGATGACAAAATCCTGATCAGATACAGACAGACACATGCATACAACACACACTACTGCTCAAAAGTTTGTGGTCAGATTCAAACATTCTTGTCTTAATTTTAAAATTATATTTGCTATAACATAAAATTAGGCAAAGTTTATCAGAAATGTTTTCACAGATGTGTGTTTAATGAATCATTTATGTTAAATCACCCATGATGCATTAGGAAATGTCTACACACTTATACATGGGCCCATTTTTAGTAACCATCACTGCTGTGTGGACAGATCACATGGTTATAAACCAGGTGAAAACTGACTTCAAACCTTTGAGCTGTAGTGTAGATTGCAATGATAGTGTATAGTTATCTATTACAGAAGAACATATAGAAGTATGAGGACAGGGAGACACTGTAAAAAAGTCATGAGCTGTCTTGCTGCAGAGAAAGTGGAGTCTGTCATCCTTGAAAAGCTCCCAAGATAGGCAGCTGGCAGGTTGAATGATGCTCTGCCTCTGTGGTCAAGTACAGACATAGGCCTTAAGCAACCATGAGCCACTGATAAGTGTGAGAAATTAGTGCACTTAATGCAGCGGTCCCCAACCCCCGGGCCTCGGAAAGGTGCCAGTCCGCGAGAGTTGAGGCTCAGGTGTGAAATGTATGGTTTTCAGGGTTTTTATCGGTATTCAGAGTTATTTTGTTATCGTTTTTATCGTTAACGCGGTGTCCCTGGGTGTTTTCAAGTGTGTCATAAATACATCTTCTTTTTTTCCGGTACCGGTACTAGTTTTATTTTGTTGTATTTATCCGCGACACCTTAAAGGCCGGTCCGTGAAAATATTGTCGGGCATAAACCGGTCCGTGGCGCAAAAAAGGTTGAGGACCACTGACTTAATGCATGTTTCCTAATTGTATACGTATGAGCCACTAATAGGAGAAAATGAGCACGCAATAAAGTGGACTTGTTAGGGAGAGATTGTCATCAGAGTTAAAACACTCCAACTCAATTTTGATGACAGAAACAGCTAAAAAATGAGCGTTTTGTTGACACTGATGACAAAATCCTGATCAGATACAGACAGACACATGCATACAACACACACTACTGCTCAAAAGTTTGTGGTCAGATTCAAACATTCTTGTTTTAATTTTAAAATTATATTTGCTATAACATAAAATTAGGCAAAGTTTATCAGAAATGTTTTCACAGATGTGTGTTTAATGAATCATTTATGTTAAATCACCCATGATGCATTAGGAAATGTCTACACACTTATACATGGGCCCATTTTTAGTAGCCATCACTCCTGTGTGGACAGATCACATGGTTATAAACCAGGTGAAAATTGACTTCAAACGTTTGAGCTGTAGTGTAGATTGCAATGATAGTGTATAGTTATCTATTACAGAAGAATATATAGAAGTCTGAGGACAGGGAGACACTGTAAAAAAGTTATGAGCTGTCTTGCTGCAGAGAAAGTGGAGTCTGTCATCCTTGAAAAGCTCCCAAGATAGGCAGCTGGCAGGTTGAATGATGCTCTGCCTCTGTGGTCAAGTACAGACATAGGCCTTAAGCAACCATGAGCCACTGATAAGTGTGAGAAATTAGTGCACTTAATGCAGCGGTCCCCAACCCCCGGGCCTCGGAAAGGTGCCGGTCCGTGAGAGTTGAGGCTCAGGTGTGAAATGTATGGTTTTCAGGGTTTTTATCGGTATTCAGCGTTATTTTGTTATCGTTTTTATCGTTAACTCGGTGTCCCTGGGTCTTTTCAAGTGTGTTATAAATAAATCTTCTTTTTTTCCGGTACCGGTACTAGTTTTATTTTGTTGTATTTATCCGCGACACCTTAAAGGCCGGTCCGTGAAAATATTTTTGGGCATAAACCGGTCCGTGGCGGAAAAAAGGTTGAGGACCACTGACTTAATGCATGTTTCCTAATTATATACGTATGGGCCACTAATAAGAGAAAATGAGCACGCAATAAAGTGGACTTGTTAGGGAGAGATTGCCATCAGAGTTAAAACACTCCAACTCAATTTTGATGACAGAAACAGCTAAAAAATGAGCGTTTTGTTGAAACTGATGACAAAATCCTGATCAGATACAGACAGACACATGCATACAACACACACTACTGCTCAAAAGTTTGTGGTCAGATTCAAACATTCTTGTTTTAATTTTAAAATTATATTTGCTATAACATAAAATTAGGCAAAGTTTATCAGAAATGTTTTCACAGATGTGTGTTTAATGAATCATTTATGTTAAATCACCCATGATGCATTAGGAAATGTCTACACACTTATACATGGGCCCATTTTTAGTAACCATCACTGCTGTGTGGACAGATCACATGGTTATAAACCAGCTGAAAACTGACTTCAAACTTTTGAGCTGTAGTATAGCTTGATTGCAATGATAGTGTATAGTTATCTATTACAGAAGAATATATAGAAGTCTGAGGACAGGGAGACACTGTAAAAAAGTTATGAGCTGTCTTGCTGCAGAGAAAGTGGAGTCTGTCATCCTTGAAAAGCTCCCAAGATAGGCAGCTGGCAGGTTGAATGATGCTCTGCCTCTGTGGTCAAGTACAGACATAGGCCTTAAGCAACCATGAGCCACTGATAAGTGTGAGAAATTAGTGCACTTAATGCAGCGGTCCCCAACCCCCGGGCCTCGGAAAGGTGCCGGTCCGCGAGAGTTGAGGCTCAGGTGTGAAATGTATGGTTTTCAGGGTTTTTATCGGTTTTCAGCGTTATTTTGTTATCGTTTTTATCGTTAACTCGGTGTCCCTGGGTCTTTTCAAGTGTGTTATGAATAAATCTTCTTTTTTTCGGTACCGGTACTAGTTTTATTTTGTTGTATTTATCCGCGACACCTTAAAGGCCGGTCCGTGAAAATATTGTCGGGCATAAACCGGTCCGTGGCGCAAAAAAGGTTGAGGACCACTGACTTAATGCATGTTTCCTAATTATATACGTATGAGCCACTAATAGGAGAAAATGAGCACGCAATAAAGTGGACTTGTTAGGGAGAGATTGCCATCAGAGTTAAAACACTCCAACTCAATTTTGATGACAGAAACAGCTAAAAAATGAGCGTTTTGTTGACACTGATGACAAAATCCTGATCAGATACAGACAGACACATGCATACAACACACACTACTGCTCAAAAGTTTGTGGTCAGATTCAAACATTCTTGTCTTAATTTTAAAATTATATTTGCTATAACATAAAATTAGGCAAAGTTTATCAGAAATGTTTTCACAGATGTGTGTTTAATGAATCATTTATGTTAAATCACCCATGATGCATTAGGAAATGTCTACACACTTATACATGGGCCCATTTTTAGTAACCATCACTGCTGTGTGGACAGATCACATGGTTATAAACCAGCTGAAAACTGACTTCAAACTTTTGAGCTGTAGTGTAGATTGCAATGATAGTGTATAGTTATCTATTACAGAAGAACATATAGAAGTATGAGGACAGGGAGACACTGTAAAAAAGTTATGAGCTGTCTTGCTGCAGAGAAAGTGGAGTCTGTCATCCTTGAAAAGCTCCCAAGATAGGCAGCTGGCAGGTTGAATGATGCTCTGCCTCTGTGGTCAAGTACAGACATAGGCCTTAAGCAACCATGAGCCACTGATAAGTGTGACAGATTAGGAAACATGCATACAGTTCATTAGTTAGACTCCTATGAACCACTAATAGGAGAAAATGAGCACGCAATAAAGTGGACTTGTTAGGGAGAGATTGCCATCAGTGTTAAAACACTCCAACTCAATTTTTGATGACAGACACAGCTAAAAAATGAGCGTTTTGTTGACACTGATGACAAAATCCTGATCAGATACAGACAGACAGACACATGCATACAGCACACACTACTGCTCAAAGGTTTGTGGTCAGATTCAAACTGTCGTCTTTTTAATTAATAATTTACATTTACTTTTAACATAATATTACATGAAAATGATCAGAAATGTTTTCACAGATGTGTGTTTAATGAATCATTTATGTTAAATCACCCATGATGCATTAGGAAATGTCAACACACTTATACATGGGCCCATTTTTAGTAACCATCACTACTGTGTGGACAGATCACATGGTTATAAACCAGGTGAAAACTGACTTCAAACGTTTGAGCTGTAGTGTAGATTGCAATGATAGTGTATAGTTATCTATTACAGAAGAATATATAGAAGTCTGAGGACAGGGAGACACTGTAAAAAAGTTATGAGCTGTCTTGCTGCAGAGAAAGTGGAGTCTGTCATCCTTGAAAAGCTCCCAAGATAGGCAGCTGGCAGGTTGAATGATGCTCTGCCTCTGTGGTCAAGTACAGACATAGGCCTTAAGCAACCATGAGCCACTGATAAGTGTGAGAAATTAGTGCACTTAATGCAGCGGTCCCCAACCCCCGGGCCTCGGAAAGGTGCCGGTCCGCGAGAGTTGAGGCTCAGGTGTGAAATGTATGGTTTTCAGGGTTTTTATCGGTATTCAGAGTTATTTTGTTATCGTTTTTATCGTTAACTCGGTTTCCCTGGGTGTTTTCAAGTGTGTCATAAATAAATCTTCTTTTTTCCGGTACCGGTACTAGTTTTATTTTGTTGTATTTATCCGCGACACCTTAAAGGCCGGTCCATGAAAATATTGTCGGGCATAAACCGGTCCGTGGCGCAAAAAAGGTTGAGGACCACTGACTTAATGCATGTTTCCTAATTATATACGTATGAGCCACTAATAGGAGAAAATGAGCACGCAATAAAGTGGACTTGTTAGGGAGAGATTGCCATCAGAGTTAAAACACTCCAACTCAATTTTGATGATAGAAACAGCTAAAAAATGAGCGTTTTGTTGACACTGATGACAAAATCCTGATCAGATACAGACAGACACATGCATACAGCACACACTACTGCTCAAAAGTTTGTGGTCAGATTCAAACATTCTTGTTTTAATTTTAAAATTATATTTGCTATAACAAAATTAGGCAAAGTTTATCAGAAATGTATTCACAGATGTGTGTTTAATGAATCATTTATGTTAAATCACCCATGATGCATTAGGAAATGTCTACACACTTATACATGGGCCCATTTTTAGTAGCCATCACTGCTGTGTGGACAGATCACATGGTTATAAACCAGGTGAAAATTGACTTCAAACGTTTGAGCTGTAGTATAGCTTGATTGCAATGATAGTGTATAGTTATCTATTACAGAAGAATATATAGAAGTCTGAGGACAGGGAGACACTGTAAAAAAGTTATGAGCTGTCTTGCTGCAGAGAAAGTGGAGTCTGTCATCCTTGAAAAGCTCCCAAGATAGGCAGCTGGCAGGTTGAATGATGCTCTGCCTCTGTGGTCAAGTACAGACATAGGCCTTAAGCAACCATGAGCCACTGATAAGTGTGAGAAATTAGTGCACTTAATGCAGCGGTCCCCAACCCCCGGGCCTCGGAAAGGTGCCGGTCCGCGAGAGTTGAGGCTCAGGTGTGAAATGTATGGTTTTCAGGGTTTTTATCGGTATTCAGCGTTATTTTGTTATCGTTTTTATCGTTAACTCGGTGTCCCTGGGTCTTTTCAAGTGTGTTATGAATAAATCTTCTTTTTTTCGGTACCGGTACTAGTTTTATTTTGTTGTATTTATCCGCGACACCTTAAAGGCCGGTCCGTGAAAATATTTTTGGGCATAAACCGGTCCGTGGCGCAAAAAAGGTTGAGGACTACTGACTTAATGCATGTTTCCTAATTATATACGTATGAGCCACTAATAGGAGAAAATGAGCACGCAATAAAGTGGACTTGTTAGGGAGAGATTGCCACCAGAGTTAAAACACTCCAACTCAATTTTGATGACAGAAACAGCTAAAAAATGAGCGTTTTGTTGAAACTGATGACAAAATCCTGATCAGATACAGACAGACACATGCATACAACACACACTACTGCTCAAAAGTTTGTGGTCAGATTCTAACATTCTTGTCTTAATTTTAAAATTATATTTGCTATAACATAAAATTAGGCAAAGTTTATCAGAAATGTTTTCACAGATGTGTGTTTAATGAATCATTTATGTTAAATCACCCATGATGCATTAGGAAATGTCTACACACTTATACATGGGCCCATTTTTAGTAACCATCACTCCTGTGTGGACAGATCACATGGTTATAAACAGGTGAAAATTGACTTCAAACGTTTGAGCTGTAGTGTAGATTGCAATGATAGTGTATAGTTATCTATTACAGAAGAATATATAGAAGTCTGAGGACAGGGAGACACTGTAAAAAAGTTATGAGCTGTCTTGCTGCAGAGAAAGTGGAGTCTGTCATCCTTGAAAAGCTCCCAAGATAGGCAGCTGGCAGGTTGAATGATGCTCTGCCTCTGTGGTCAAGTACAGACATAGGCCTTAAGCAACCATGAGCCACTGATAAGTGTGACAGATTAGGAAACATGCATACAGTTCATTAGTTAGACTCCTATGAACCACTAATAGGAGAAAATGAGCACGCAATAAAGTGGACTTGTTAGGGAGAGATTGCCATCAGAGTTAAAACACTCCAACTCAATTTTGATGACAGAAACAGCTAAAAAATGAGCGTTTTGTTGACACTGATGACAAAATCCTGATCAGATACAGACAGACACATGCATACAACACACACTACTGCTCAAAGGTTTGTGGTCAGATTCAAACTGTCGTCTTTTTAATTAATAATTTACATTTACTTTTAACATAATATTACATGAAAATGATCAGAAATGTTTTCACAGATGTGTGTTTAATGAATCATTTATGTTAAATCACCCATGATGCATTAGGAAATGTCTACACACTTATACATGGGCCCATTTTTAGTAACCATCACTGCTGTGTGGACTGATCACATGGTTATAAACCAGGTGAAAATTGACTTCAAACGTTTGAGCTGTAGTGTAGATTGCAATGATAGTGTATAGTTATCTATTACAGAAGAATATATAGAAGTCTGAGGACAGGGAGACACTGTAAAAAAGTTATGAGCTGTCTTGCTGCAGAGAAAGTGGAGTCTGTCATCCTTGAAAAGCTCCCAAGATAGGCAGCTGGCAGGTTGAATGATGCTCTGCCTCTGTGGTCAAGTACAGACATAGGCCTTAAGCAACCATGAGCCACTGATAAGTGTGAGAAATTAGTGCACTTAATGCAGCGGTCCCCAACCCCCGGGCCTCGGAAAGGTGCTGGTCCGTGAGTCGTTTGGTACCGGGCCGCGAGAGTTGAGGCTCAGGTGTGAAATGTATGGTTTTCAGGGTTTTTATCGGTATTCAGCGTTATTTTGTTATCGTTTTTATCGTTAACTCGGTGTCCCTGGGTCTTTTCAAGTGTGTCATAAATAAATCTTCTTTTTTTCCGGTACCGGTACTAGTTTTATTTTGTTGTATTTATCCGCGACACCTTAAAGGCCGGTCCGTGAAAATATTGTTGGGCATAAACCGGTCCGTGGCGCAAAAAAGGTTGAGGACCACTGACTTAATGCATGTTTCCTAATTATATACGTATGAGCCACTAATAGGAGAAAATGAGCACGCAATAAAGTGGACTTGTTAGGGAGAGATTGCCATCAGAGTTAAAACACTCCAACTCAATTTTGATGATAGAAACAGCTAAAAAATGAGCGTTTTGTTGACACTGATGACAAAATCCTGATCAGATACAGACAGACACATGCATACAACACACACTACTGCTCAAAAGTTTGTGGTCAGTTTCAAACAGTTGTCTTTTAATTAATAATTTACATTTACTTTTAACATAATATTACATGAAAATGATCATAAATGTTTTCACAGATGTGTGTTTAATGAATCATTTATGTTAAATCACCCATGATGCATTAGGAAATGTCTACACACAAATACATGGGCCCATTTTTAGTAACCATCACTGCTGTGTGGACAGATCACATGGTTATAAACCAGGTGAAAACTGACTTCAAACCTTTGAGCTGTAGTGTAGATTGCAATGATAGTGTATAGTTATCTATTACAGAAGAATATATAGAAGTCTGAGGACAGGGAGACACTGTAAAAAAGTTATGAGCTGTCTTGCTGCAGAGAAAGTGGAGTCTGTCATCCCTGAAAAGCTCCCAAGATAGGCAGCTGGCAGGTTGAATGATGCTCTGCCTCTGTGGTCAAGTACAGACATAGGCCTTAAGCAACCATGAGCCACTGATAAGTGTGAGAAATTAGTGCACTTAATGCAGCGGTCCCCAACCCCCGGGCCTCGGACCGGTGCCGGTCCATGAGTCGTTTGGTACCGGGCCGCGAGAGTTGAGGCTCAGGTGTGAAATGTATGGTTTTCAGGGTTTTTATCGGTTTTCAGCGTTATTTTGTTATCGTTTTTATCGTTAACTCGGTGTCCCTGGGTCTTTTCAAGTGTGTTATAAATAAATCTTCTTTTTTTCCCGTACCAGTACTAGTTTTATTTTGTTGTATTTATCCGCGACACCTTAAAGGCCGGTCCGTGAAAATATTGTTGGGCATAAACCGGTCCGTGGCACAAAAAAGGTTGAGGACCACTGACTTAATGCATGTTTCCTAATTATATACGTATGAGCAACTAATAGGAGAAAATGAGCACGCAATAAAGTGGACTTGTTAGGGAGAGATTGCCATCAGAGTTAAAACACTCCAACTCAATTTTGATGATAGAAACAGCTAAAAAATGAGCGTCTTGTTGAAACTGATGACAAAATCCTGATCAGATACAGACAGACACATGCATACAACACACACTACTGCTCAAAAGTTTGTGGTCAGTTTCAAACAGTTGTCTTTTAATTAATAATTTACATTTACTTTTAACATAATATTACATGAAAATGATCATAAATGTTTTCACAGATGTGTGTTTAATGAATCATTTATGTTAAATCACCCATGATGCATTAGGAAATGTCTACACACTTACACGTGCGCCAAATTTTAGAAACAATCACTCCTGTGTGGACCGATCACATGGTTATAAACCAGGTGAAAATTGACTTCAAACATTTGAGCTGTAGTGTAGATTGCAATGATAGTGTATAGTTATCTATTACAGAAGAATATATAGAAGTCTGAGGACAGGGAGACACTGTAAAAAAGTTATGAGCTGTCTTGCTGCAGAGAAAGTGGAGTCTGTCATCCTTGAAAAGCTCCCAAGATAGGCAGCTGGCAGGTTGAATGATGCTCTGCCTCTGTGGTCAAGTACAGACATAGGCCTTAAGCAACCATGAGCCACTGATAAGCGTGACACTACTGCTCAAAGGTTTGTGGTCAGATTGAAACAGTCGTCTTTTAATTAATAATTTACATTTACTTTAACATAATATTACATGAAATTTATCAGTAATGTTTACACAGATGTGTGTTTAATGAATCATTTATGTTAAATCACCCATGATGTATTAGGAAATATCTACACACTTATACATGGGCCCATTTGTAGTAACGATCACTGCTGTATGGACTGATCACATGGTTATATACCTGCAACACATCTGACAAGTGCAAACAGAAAATGGAATGATCCATCACAAACTTCAACAATTTGCTCTTTTTAATCCACACAATGATTTTGGTTTGTGCTGATATCTTTGGAAAAAGATTTCTTCACTGACAAGTTGGGATCTAACATCACAAACTGACATCTGGTGATACGATGTACCAAATAAAAATGGGCCTCAGTAGATGTCATGGTTCCCTTGCTCTCTTTTGCTGGCCTGCTTCTTTCTCTCTCCTCTTTCGGTGTATGCCTGTGTTGTTGTCCGTGTGCTTGTCTTTTTTAGGGGATGCTCCTCCATCTTCCCGTCCCTCAGTCACTTGTGAACAATCAGCTGATTACTCGCCTGTTCCTCGCGAGGTCTTCATGCTGGCTTCTAAACAACCAGATCATTGCAGTACCAAGGTAACGTATTATGCCACAGTCATGTCACATTTTCCATCAGTTCTTGCCTTTGAATTGAATAGAATAGAATAGAATAGAATAGAATAGAATAGAATAGAATAGAATAGAATAGAATTCAACTTTATTGTCATTGCACATGCACAGGTACAGGGCAACGAAATGCAGTTTGCATCCATCCAGAAGTGCTTTAGTGATATAGATATATTACAATATATATTAGCAATAATATAGATATGTGAGTATATTACAGAAATGGGTCTATTATGGTATGTTATAATGTACACGGTATGAAGTAGGTTGTGAATATTCTATAACTATAAGTATGTACAGGCTGTAGTGAGTACAAGCTATGTACAGGATATGAACAGGATATAAATATGAAAAACTATACAGAATATGAAATAAATAACTTTACAGAATCTGGGATATACAGCTATACAGAAATGGGAACTATGCAAGTTGTAAACAGTTGTAGGATTAAAAATTATCGAATTTACAGAATGATTATTTACACAGAGCTATACAGTAGTGCAGTTAAGATAAGTGAGGGTGTAGATAGTTTCTACAGAGGCTATATAAAGTGCTAGTGGTTGTGAGTGGTGGTTCAGTCCATGTTATTATTGTGTTTGAGGGTACAGTTGTCCATTGTGGGTGTGTGTATGTTCAGTCCATGAGTTTAACGTGGGTCAGATGTCAGGAGGCAGAGTTCAGGAGTCTGACAGCTGTGGGGAAGAAGCTGTTCCGGTACCTGGTGGTCTTAGTCCGGAGGCTCCTGTGGCGCCTCCCAGAGGGCAGGAGGGTGAAGAGTCCATGTGATGGGTGACTGGGGTCTTTGATGATTTTCCCAGCCCTTTTCAGACACCGCTTCCTGTAGATGTCTTTTATGGCAGGAAGTGGTGCTCCGGCGATGCGCTGGGCAGTTTTCACGACCCTCTGCAACGCCTTCCGGTCCGAGGCAGAGCAGTTCCCGTACCAGACTGTTATACAGTTGGTCAGGATGCTCTCGATGGTGCAGCGATAGAAGTTCACCAGGATGTCTGAGGACAGGTGGTTCTTCCTCAGAGTCCTCAAGAAGAAGAGGCGCTGGTGAGCCTTCTTGACCAGCTTGGAGCAGTTGGTCGTCCAGGTGAGATCCTCGGAGATGTGGACTCCCAGGAACTTGAAGCTGCTCACACGCTCCACAGCCGTCCCCTTAATGTGGATGGGTGGATGTGGGTCAGCATTCCTCCTGTAGTCCACGATGAGCTCCTTGGTCTTCTCGGTGTTAAGCAGCAGGTTGTTTCTGTCGCACCACTCAGCCAGACGATCCACCTCCTCCCTGTAGGCGGCCTCATCGTTGTCACTGATGAGGCCAATCACCGTGGTGTCATCTGCAAACTTAATGATGGTGTTGGAACCATCAGCAGGTCTGCAGTCGTGGGTGAAGAGGGAGTAGAGGAAAGGGCTCATCACACAGCCTTGTGGTACACCGGTGTTCATTGTGATGGTAGATGAGCAGCGGTTATCCAGCCGGACATGTTGGGGGCGGTTGGTCAGGAAGTCCAGTAACCATTTGCAGATGAGGGAACTGATGCCCAGGTCTGTCAGTTTCCTGATGAGTTGTGAGGGGTGGATTGTATTGAATGCTGAACTGAAGTCTATAAACAGCATTCTGGCGTAGGTGTTGTTGTTGTCCAGGTGTGAGAGGACAGAGTGCATTGCGATGGAGACTGCATCCTCTGTGCTCCTGTTCCGGCGGTATGCGAATTGGTGGGGGTCCAGGGTGGGGGGGAGACAGGATTTGAAGTGTGCTAGGACCAGTCGCTCTAAGCACTTAGTGATGATGGGGGTGAGTGCTACTGGGCGGTAGTCATTGAGGCAAGATGGGTTGCTCACTCTTTGTTTCTGTGCAGACGTTTCAGTGTTACGGATCTCCATGACCTTCTGTGACAGTGTCTGAGTGTGCCTCCAGACAACCTTCCCTACCTCTGCCCCGTCTCCTGGAGCCCACAGTGTTTATCCTGTATTGATAACTATCTGCAAATATACCTGTAAGACTTTACCACAGTGTCTCATCATCATTCTGTTGTTTTCATAACAGTACACTGTAGAAATAATGGACTGTCTAATAGGTATTGAGGTCATAGTGAATGTAGTTTATTAGTGTGTGTCGTAGTATGATTTTGTTGTTTATAGGATTTAAGATTAGAAAATAGAAAATAGTCCTGGGATGGGAACAAAGAACTGGGGTGCAGGGAAGTGGGGCAATTAACCCCAAACACAGGACAGTAGCAAGATTTACTGAGGGTGAGGGGCAGACAATTGCCAATGTACATTACCTTAAAAGGAGATGGGGGTCAGGGTGTCAGCACCCCAGGCCACTTTACCAGTGTTTTTCCATTGTGGGGGATTTACTGTAGAAATTGGAGACCAGAGACTATAACTGTAGCTGTTGTGTGAAACTCTTCAGATCAGCCTTTAGAGTAGGACTGCACAGGATGCAGTGTGCTGATCTCCAGATGCATCTGTAAGGAAAATGGGTAATAAAAGGATTGTGTGAAATTTGGAAACATCTCTGCGTGATCTCTACCGAGACAAAAAGAATTGGAGAGTCTCAACAACACTAAGTAGATATTCCACTAAATCTCATTTGTGATTTATGATAAATGTTACCGTTAATTATTTATATTTCTTTACGCTTCTGATTAATTTAGTAAAACTTCTAAACGATTTTTACTGTTGTCAGAAAATAAGACATTTTTAATTCTCTACAGACTTTTGAGCTGTAGTATAGATTGCAATAATAGTGTATGGTTATTGTTTATAGCAGATGAAATAGCAGTATCAGGACAGATACGAGAGAAACGCTCTCGTATTTTAACATTAAACTCATAACTTTCCTTTTTGATGGTTTGCATTTGGCCTCTCAGGGCCACTGCAGTACAGTCATCCCCCCCCCATTTTTTTTTTAACTTAACCCAACAACATAGTTGGTTAAATTATACAAAAAAAAAAAATCATATGTGCCCATAAAAGAGGTCAAAATAACAGAACTCTACTCAAAGTTAGCAACAACCAATACTGATACCTCAAACAAACTGACCTCACTAAAGAAGACAACGGGGGAAACTTAAATAGTGGCTGATCAGCCCACAAAAATCACAAAAAGGGGTAAAGCACACAAAAACCTAACTGAGACCAAAACCAGTTATTTATTATCCTGTAAATTAAACCTTATATTTAAAGAAAGACCAATGTGAATGCAGTGTTGTGTGTAAGCCTCTACACTGATATTACCACTGTGTGGCTGTAACTGCAGCCATCACACCGCCTGACCACGTTAAGGTGGTAATCTCTCAGGGGGAAAACAGAAAAACAAAACAACAAAAAATAAAATAAAATAATGCTCATCAGATTCTAACAATTCAAAACATGACATTTACCTTAACTGGATGACCTATATAATAAATATATTCTAACCCAACAATAGTACTTCACACTATTGCCAATATTAACAAAACCAAAAAGGGTAAGCCAAGTTATTTAAAAAAAAGACAATTCACAAAGTCTTGAAAAATAGAAATAAAGAATAAAAATCCTCAATCCACTCTATAACAACAGTCTCCTGCTTCCCTGCAGATCAACACGTTCTCACTCCTAACTCGTCATATGTGCGACGCCCATACAGCATGTATCACTTCTCAGTTATTTATTGCACTTCTTGCTCGTCAGTGAGGCACTTCTAGTGCTTTATCTATTTTTGTGTGGGGACTTGTTATAAATCAGTCTTCAACCTTTAATCTCTCTCTGAAAATGACTGGGATTAAATGCAGTATAATAAACTTTCCTGAACGTGTGTCTTGTCATGATCTCCAGTGCTGCCATTTCATAGGATCTCCTGTCCAGGGCTTCTCAAACGTTGGTTGTTTTTATAACTCCTCTCACCTTCTGCTCTTGTGTCTGCTGTGATAAGCCTTTTATACTCACCCATTTTATTTCCATTTCTGTTTCTCACTATTTTTCTTAACAAGATTAAACCAGAATCAAGGTATGACTCAAGTATGTGAGGAAATTCTACACTAATTGGTACCTGCGGTCTTTCTTATGTTACATACCACACCCCAAAGAATGGACACACATAATGCAGACACATTTTCAGTGACCCAAATAACATTCAAACACGCTCCGTATCATAACCTCCTTTTTGTTTGTGTTTATTTTAAGCAGTTGATTTAACATAAGGATTAAAATAGAAAGAACAATCCTTGAAATAACACATGTGTGTGAAATACATAATAAAAAACATAAAATAAATAAAATAAATAACTATGTCAAACCTCCTGAGATCCAGCCTCACAATCACTTGTTCTATGATGACTAAAGGAAGTTTATTTACTTCACAGACCCAGTGACGCCCATTCAGTTTCATTATCCAGGAAATAACAGCTGATGCTCACTTCTGTTTAAGACACAGTCCAATCTTAGGTTCCTCATCCTGAGTGGAACAATGGGTCTATAGAATAGAATAGAATAGAATAGAATAGAATGCCTTTATTGTCACTATACAGTTGTACAGAGCATCTCATACTCAGTGTAAACATGCTGGGGGGGGGGGGGGGGGGGGGGTACAGTTCTGCAGCGCTATGTACATATGGACAGTATTAACATGAGGAAAAACATATATATATATATAAAATGTACAATATACAAGACGTAAGTAATATGTAATAAATAGTGTTATGTATATACAGTTGAGTATTGCACATGGAATTGGTATAAATAGTGTTATGTATATACAGTGTGAGTACAGCTGCCTTTTTCAGATCATCTCTACATTATATGAGTTGATGATTCTAGCATTACAGAAAATGTCTTAATTATTCCAGACTGAACTGTGGTGAGATCTTTTATTTTCTTTCTTGTGTTTCAGTGACAGCCTTAGCCATCACAGCCGGGCAGGTAACAAACCTATTTGCTTATTTATTTATTTTTGTCTCTAAAACTCATAAATACATATCAATACATGTATTCATTGTGAAGCATCCTGATGATCAGTAACCAAGTGTTTCTTCCTGAAACAATTACATGTAACTGTGCTGCAGTGAGGATAATACGATGTAGTATGAGGGCAAAGTTAAGAAAGGTATTATCGATCATTTTGAGAATAAAGTCAAAATGTGGAGATTACAGCTGTCTCAAGGCAAGCTGCCATGGTTGCTACTGTATATCATCTGAGTTGGTGAAACCGTACTTCAGAATTGGTTTTAGCAAGAAGGAAACATGAGCTAAAATAACCAGAACACAACTTTAAAATGCTTTTCACCAGGAGTTTTAGCTCATGAGCTAAAACTCCCTGGTTTTAGCTCATAAACGCAGTGTGGTGATAAGTATTAGGTTGTACCAAAAAAGGGCTGGTAATAATAATAATGGATTGCATTTATATAGCGCTTTTCAAGACCCTCAAAGCGCTTTACAATTCCACTATTCATTCACTCTCACATTCACACACTAGTGGAGGCAAGCTACAGTTGTAGCCACAGCTGCCCTGAGGCAGGCCGACAGAAGCGAGGCTGCCATATCACGCCATCGGGCCTCTACTAGTAGGCGGTAGGTGAAGTGTCTTGCCCAAGGACACAACGACCAAGACTGTCCGAGCCGTGGCTTGAACCGGCAACCTTCCAATTACAAGACAAACTGCCAACTCTTGAGCCACGATCTAATGGACAGATGCAAGGTTATCGATGGTTACATCCTCGTGTAATAAAGAGGTTGAATGTTGTATCACACAATGGCTGATCAATTTGTTTCACTAACTCATCTAAATAAGGAATTTTGTAGCAGAAACAGTAATTATAGCAGTTTGTTGTGGGACAGTAATGTCCATATCAACAACTTTTTTCTTGTGGCTCTAATACTCCATCGTAGCGTAGAGCCTCCCCGTCTTCTCTGTAGCTCAGTTACTTGATCTAAATCCTTGATCAGCTGTGTGCTGAGCTATGGCCCAGTTAGATGTTAATGTGTGTTCTTATGTTGTGTTATAGTGACAGCTGTGTGTACTGCTGCAGGAGCAAGTAAGCAGTTTATTTATCTTTAACTAATTTGAATCAAAGCCCGATCCATGTCTGATACATGTCTTGTCTTCCTGCAGTAGGTGCTGTAGTCACTGCTCCTGCTCTTCTGGGAGCTGCAGGTTTCAACTCAGCTGGAATAGCTGCAGGCTCCTGCGCTGCAGGCATGATGTCGTCTGCTGCAGCTTCTAATGGAGGAGAAGTGACAGCCGGAGGTGTGGTGGCTGTTTTGCAGTCAGCAGGTAAATAAATAATTAGATGTTTTATTAGGATTTTAACTTACAACAACATGCAAAAAGAAGAAGTTCATGGCTTTGGGCCTTGGATTCCAGGCCGGAGTTGTGTCCTCAGCCTGTAGTCTGACTTGGACGAAGAAAACTAAATCTTGTGGACCCCATTGCAGTGTGAGTGTGGTGGTTTCTTACTGGTCAATAGTAGACCTTACTACAGTCTTGTACGGGAGTCATTTTGAACCGTACGTAACATTTGACGTTTGTCGACAGGATTTTTATTCAGCATACAAAACCACCTGCCTTAGACTGATCAATATGGCTGATGAACTATCTGAAACCGTTAATATGGTGTGTGTGAATATCAAATAAAGTCTTATGAATCAAATTATGTCAGTCCTTCATGACATGTATCACTTGTTTTTTTTTGGAGTGTTTTTTTTCTTTGTTTTTTAATTTTGTCATCCCACATGAAAAATTCCAAAACTGCAGATTTTAGACACTTTAGACCTAAAATGTATATTCATTAGGGGAAAAAAACATTCATTTGTGATAGTAAACGTAAAACAACCTGAAAGACTCCATGTGACAGTCAGAACATTGAGCTTAACAAGTAAGGTCCAGTTATTTGTTTTAACAAACATTTCAAGCACATCCTCTAGTCTATTTGTAGGATTGTTGGCTGTCCACTCAAGAAGTTCAGAATACAAAAAGCAGAATAAGAGATTTTTGACTACCCGACTTCTGTCTGTATTAAGAGTGGCCTTTGGTGTCATATTTCAGCTGCTGCATTGGTTAAGTGATTTAATACTTTAATATTTGAGACTGCTATTAAGCAGGTCAAAAATGAAGTTTCATGCTCATCTGAGGCTACATATATACAAACCCGATTTACTTCACACCAGATCATTTCTCATATGTAGGAAAAGGTAAGTTCATTAGATGAAACTTAAAGGATCTTTGGCTCACGACTTCATCTGGATGGTACAGCATAACCAGGTTAAGACATCTCTAAAAAATATATATTTTTGAGTTTTTTTGAGTGTTTTTAATTATTTATTTAAATTTTATTTTCCATTGTTCACTGTGGCCTGTTAAGCATTTTTATCAATATATATTTCGTTAAATATTTACAAGAAATCAGGCATTATACAGTGTAAACTTCAGTCCAGTGTGATTTGGATGCTCAGCAGAAAATGTAGCCAGATATCAGCTGGGTTTAGATACAGTTCAGATAAATTGGGAAATTCAAATTGTTACTGTAGCTGCCCACTTGGAATTACCACTCGTGACGCAGAGAGCTTCAACTGATGCAACTTTATTCTCTCCTCTTTAAACCACCGACAATATGGCACCGTGAAAACTATAAAGATGCACAAATAAATACCATTAAACATTCAAGTAGAAAGTGCAGAAATGTTCACATTTTACTATAGAAAATTATTTTGATTAACTCAAATAGTGATATTGACATAAATCAATAGTTTTTAAACTATTTATGTTACAGCATTTAATAAAATGAATTAACGACAACCTTTCTGTCTCTTAAATACATCAATTCAATTCAATTCAATTTTATTTATATAGCGCCAAATCACAACATAAGTCGCCTCAAGGCGCTTCATAGATACAGAGAAAAACCCAACAATCATATGACCCCCTATGAGCAAGCACTTTGGCAACAGTGGGAAGGAAAAACTCCCTTTTAACAGGAAGAAACCTCTGGCAGAACCAGGTTCAGGGAGGGGCGGGGCCATCTGCTGCGACCGGTTGGGGTGAGAGAA
This sequence comes from Rhamphochromis sp. 'chilingali', assembly GCF_963969265.1. NCBI lineage: Eukaryota > Metazoa > Chordata > Actinopteri > Cichliformes > Cichlidae > Rhamphochromis > Rhamphochromis sp. 'chilingali'. Next base: position 9,022,529 of record NC_137930.1, read on the forward strand.
GGAAAACAGGATAAAGACATGCTGTGGAAGAGAGACAGAGGTTAATAACAGATATGATTCAATGCAGAGAGGTCTGTTAACACATAGTGAGCGAGAAAGGTGACTGGAAAGGAAAAACTCAATGCATCATGGGAATCCCCCGGCAGCCTATGTCTATTGCAGCATAACTAAGGGAGGATTCAGGGTCACCTGGTCCAGCCCTAACTATATGCTTTAGCAAAAAGGAAAGTTTTAAGCCTAATCTTGAAAGTAGAGATAGCGTCTGTCTCCTGAATCCAAACTGGAAGCTGGTTCCACAGAAGAGGGGCCTGAAAACTGAAGGCTCTCCCTCCCATTCTACTTTTAAATACTCTAGGAACAACAAGTAGGCCTGCAGAGCGAGAGCGAAGTGCTCTAATAGGGTGATATGGTACTACAAGGTCATTAAGATAAGATGGGGCCTGATTATTTAAGACCTTGTATGTGAGGAGCAGGATTTTGAATTCAATTCTGGATTTAACAGGAAGCCAATGAAGGGAAGCCAAAACAGGAGAAATATGCTCTCTCTTTCTAGTCCCTGTCAGGACTCTTGCTGCAGCATTTTGGATTAGCTGAAGGCTTTTCAGTGAGTTTTTTGGACATCCCGATAATAATGAATTACAGTAGTCCAGCCTGGAAGTAATAAATGCATGAACTAGTTTTTCAGCGTCACTCTGAGACAGGATATTTCTAATTTTAGAGATGTTGCGCAAATGGAAGAACGCAGTCTTACATATTTGTTTAATATGTGCATTGAAGGACAAAAATGACTCCAAGGTTCCTCACAGCGTTACTGGAGGCCAAGGTAATGCCATCCAGAGTAAGAATCTGGTTAGATACCATATTTCTAGGCTTTTCAGGGCCGAGTACAATAACCTCAGTTTTATCTGAATTAAGAAGCAGAAAGTTAGCGGCCATCCAGGTCTTTATGTCTTTAAGACATTCCTGCAGTTTAACTAATTGGTGTGTGTTATCTGGCTTCATGGACAGATAGAGCTGGGTGTCATCTGCATAGCAGTGAAAATGTATGCTATGTCTTCTAATGATACTGCCTAAGGGAAGCATGTATAATGTAAACAGAATTGGTCCTAGCACTGAACCCTGTGGAACTCCATAATTAACCTCAGTGTGTGAAGAAGACTCTCCATTTACATGCACAAACTGGAGTCTATTAGATAGATATGATACAAACCACTGCAGTGCAGTACCTGTAATACCTACAGCATGTTCTAATCGCTCTAATAGGATATTATGGGCGACAGTATCGAATGCTGCACTAAGGTTTAATATCAGGGAAACAATCGTTTGCAATCATTAACCAACCTCTTTCTGCTTCCAAGGGTGCTAATCATGCTGAATCAGCTAGCCAACCTCCTCCATGCACATCTCTTAGCCAGTCTTTCCACACCACAAACAAATGACATGCATATACAATAAAAAACGAATTCAACCACATTGAGTAAACTTTCAAAGTTATAGCATGTGACAGATAAATAAAATACATCATTTTGCATGAGTATTTTCAAATTAACGTTTTTACTCACTCTGAAGCAACGTGTTTGTGTCGTTCCACTGAGAACAGAACAGGAAGTCTGACACAATAAAAGAGGAAGTGCTAAGGTACTCTTCAAAATAAACGCGCAAAGTAAAGTGGCTTTGCCGGCATTTACAGTTACTGCAGCAGAGTACACAAGGCAGGAACAAATGAACACATGCAGCATACCTAACAGCAATAATGCTTTGCAAAAATAGAAGAAATATAGACTATGCAGGTACAATGAATAGATATGTACTTGTATATGTAAATCACTCTATCTATCTATCTATCTATCTATCTATCTATCTATCTATCTATCTATCTATCTACACATACACACACACACAAATACACACACAAATACACACACACAAATACACACACATACATATACAGACATACATATATACACATATATGATGCAATTATACAGATTACTAGTAGAAGAAGAATGAAACATAGTGCAGTGTTTGGGTGTTAATAGTAGCAGGTATTTAGTATTGCACACTGATATATGTAAAGACCCCAGTGTGTTCATATGTGGTGTACATTCACTGCTGTTGTGCAGCGTACAGTCTGACAGCAGCAGCAGCCTGTCACTGAAGGGACTGCTCAGTGTTGTCAGGGTGACCTGTATGGGATGGATCGAAGATGGGGTATTTTAATCGAGTATATAGGGAAATGTGAACTCCTCTGACAATCTGAGTAATTGGATAACGCACTGTTATTGAAATTTCCAACTTCTGAGCCACAGAAAGAAATAACAGGCTTCATTAGGTTACCTTCCACTTGTTGACAGCAACTAAATAAAACCAACATATCCACATAATAACACCTTAAAGCAGGGGTGTCAATCTTAAATGAGCTGTGGGCCACTGCTGGTACTGTCATGTCATTGGAGGGCCACTTTAGTGTTCAAGTAGTACAAAAACAAACAAACAAGAAAACACCCACAAATCTTTCAGAAAATGTAGTGTTTTGTTTGTTTGTTTTAAGTTTCAAATATTGTATAACAAAACTGCAAATGTGAATGCAAAAAACTTCTCACTCTTAACTAACTGAAACCTTGTTATTGAACTAACAAATAAAAAGGAAAGATACTCTCTTTCTGGCCAGACACGTGGAAGCATTTCTACAATAGTTTTGTCCATATTTAACAAAATAAAAATGCAGACATAAGTGAACACATTAGTTTTTGACTGCTAGTGAAAATTGTTTTCTTTACATATAACTCTCTCACTGAACAAAGACAGCCAATCCCTCAACATGTTTTTACTCTGCTCATATTGCCCTCATTTTAAAACAGTTTTGCTTTTTAAACAACTTATTTTCAAATTGCACTCAACAACAAAATCCCTCGTAACAAAAACTAACTTCAAGGGCCAAATTGTATTTCCTTTCTTCACGTCAACAGTAAGGGTGGCAAGTTGTTAGGGTCCCTGGGTCGTTGACCCAGTGTTTTGTGTTTTTTGGTTCTTTGATTTTGCTATTTCATTATATTCTAGCTTTGCTTTACAGGTTTTAGGATTATTCTTAGTTAAGGTTCTCTGGGTGGGGTTTGGTTAGTTTTAGTGTTCTGGTTTTCTGTCTGTGTTCCTTAGTTGCTGTCTCCCCTGTCTGCTGTATTCCCACGTCCAGTCAGTGTCTGTGTCTGCCCTGGTCCCATGTCTCTGTTCCCTTTGTTATAGTGCCTGCCTGTGAGTCTGTGTTAGGTTTCCTGTTTTACTTTGAAAGTCCATGTCTGATGTTAATGTGTCTGGTTTTGCTTCCCCTTGTCTCGTTAGGCCTGATTTGCCCCAGCTGTGTTTCCCTCCTGTTACCCATTCCCTGATTGCTCCCTCTATGTATTTAAGCCCTCTTTCTTTGGGTCTGTGCTGTGATCTCCTCTCATTTATGCTGTGTGGTCCGCCTGCCTGTTCATGTAAGTTTATTTGGATTTTTGTTACGGTTGCCACTTTTTGCCATCCAGCAATAAAAGCTGAGTTTTGAGTTACTTTCCACCTCCGAGTGTCTGCACATTGGGTCCTTCTGCTTCCACTCCTGCCTGCACACAGCCTTAACCTGACACAAGTAGTGCTGACATGGGCCGCAAGTGGCCCCCGAGCCGTGAGTTTGAGACCCATGGTTTACCTACTGTCACTGCAGTGATATTAGCGTTTTTGTTTTGAAAGGTTACTAGTGGATGCTGGCAACAATCTTGTAGGAGAACAATACAATCTGTTATAAGGCCTTCATTGGAAAATTGTGTATTTAGAATGTAATACCAACATGTCATTTGAAGATAACATAGTATTTGGGTAAAAGTTACTGAATAGTATTGGAATAAAGTGTGAAAATTGAAGGATTAAAATATCCAAGAGCTCAAATTACTTCACCAAAGCATGTTTCAATCATATTTTATCAACACAAATTGCACAGGTTTATTGAATATGAATAACTTCACCTCAGTTGTTTAAGCTCCTGCCAAAGCAAAACATCTGTGTGCAACCAGTGTCCACTATTGAATTAAGTAAACCCAACATGTTCTTTTTCAGTGCATAATCACATTTAGTGAAATAAACTATTAAACCATAATTACATATTAGGATTTAGCCAAGTGTTAGAATGTAATGCAGAGAAGTATTTCTAGTAGGCTTTTTTTCATATGCCTGTTTTCATTTTATTTTCTAATTTTTAAAGAAGGCTTTAGAAAGGTCAAAATAAATCTTCTGTAAGGGAGTATCAGCTATTCTAGTATTTATTTTACCAATGCACGGGTGCATTAATACAACATATGTATTTCATAAAGGGCGAACACAAATGTCCAAAGAGACTTCCTGGCAGCTGCCATTTTAAGTATAACCTCTGGTACGGGCACGTTCAGTTTGCAGCAGCTATACAACAGTGGCCTCTAGAGGTGTTTACACACTACGACCAAATCAGACAATGCAGCACAACACGCAGGTCGCCCCAATGAATTGATTAAGCTGGTAGCAGTGACTTGTTAACTTATCATTTATCAAACATATCTCCCATGAATGATGTGAAATAAATTTGAGGCATAACATTTACGTCACAAGTTAGAAGTTGCAATCAGTTTTCAGGAAAGTGAGTTTAATAAGAGTATAGGTAAAATAATGCAGTAATTTTTTAGATTTTATAATCCCTTTATAAATCATGTTGGCTACAGCCTATTTAGCAGTGCAACAAGAGCATCAGACAAACAAATAGAATATGTATAGTGACAGTCAGGTCTTGGCAGCTGATCATGGCATCTGGTACAAGACTCCAACCCCCCCCCCCCCCCCCCCCCAAATAAAAAAAAAAAAAAACCCACTCCGTCTGGACTGACGTGTATGTATACTTACAACCAAACAGCTGAAATTAACTGTATTAACCCCGGTTATCTTTTTTCACGTATTTACTACTATTTCCTTTTTGGAAATAGACTTTTTAAAATCACTTTTAATTTTATTTCAAAATGAAATATACAGTATTAAAATTAAAATGTAATTTGTTAATAAGACATATATTCAGCAGTGGAAATAAAATTAAAACAGACTTATACCTACATTAAAAGACAACAGAACATCAAGGAATGGCCTAAGTCTGTTAATGCAACAGTGCGTAAACAGTGTGAATTATGTAGTAGCTAAATTTGACTATAAATATAAACCAATGTGACAACCTTAAACGTTAGACGCACGGAGCTTCTACAGCTTCTTGTGCTGTTTTAGAAGTGTACGCCCCATTTGCAACATTGTTGGGAGTAAATGTGCATATTTATGCCATGGTAAAAGTAGTATAAGCAATAAATACATCGGAAATATTTTGTTTTCGTAATATGAGGACAAATCCGAGCACGGTCTGCGAGCCGATTGTCGCAAATGCTTCACTCCTACTGTGAATGACGACAGACATTCTTAAATAAGATTTGAGCTCTGGTGAAGCCAAGAGTCATTGGCTAAAGTTAGAAAATGCTGCATGCCGATTGGATGCAGTAGCTGTCATTTAATTTCACGCTGCCAATGCACTCAACCACTGACCTACTAACACAGATCCATGAGTCACTAGCCACCTTGAAAGGAAAAAGCCAAGGGAGGAGAGCAAAGTACTTTATAACTTGTAGGATTTTCTTGACAATCATTTCCTTATTAGCTGATGGAAAACCTATGCTGCTTCTGTGTGCATCATACGCGGTGGAAAACCAAACCAATCCCCACAAGCAGGTGATAGAAAAGGTACAGTTTTGATTTGCGGTTAATATTAAATGTCTGGGATTAACATTAAGCGTTGTACAGGTTTGTAGAGGATGGTGCCTGATCACACGCCCAGAAATCACAGGGGCGTTTAGCTAGCTTATATTTCAGTCAGCTGGCTACCTTCTGTGTGTCCTCGCACAAAACCTATTTTAAATGTAATAACAGCCTCGGTAGTTTCCAAGTTAAAAGTGCGACAAAGCTCACGTTCGAGTGTGTGCTTTTTAAAAAAATATATAGTTATAACCGGTATAATAGATGTTTAATTTTATTCAGGCACACGGGCCTACCAGTAGCAGTGATTCATAGATTACAACACTGTGTTGAAACACAAGAATGTGATGTGGCTTGTAGAAACATTATCAAAGCACTGTGGCTTCTGTCGATGTGTGGACAACAGAATGGGTCCGTCCACGTCGGGACAGCAAAGTAACGCTTTCTTCTCTGTAATGTTGTAACAGTTTACTTTTCAGGGCGTAGATGGACCTCGCGCTTCAGCCGCCAATGTCATGAGTAACGAAGACAATGATGTCATGTACAGAGTTGAATGCCCACATTGTCTTAGTAAAGTCTGTTACATACAGTGTTAGCTACCTAACACATGTGGACAATTTTAGAGCTATTTTACTTGGACGCAGAGCTGAGCAATCACTGGTCCGTATTGTTATTGCCACACAGGCAAACATTGCATAATGTCTGCACCAATAGAAATTGCTGGCACTCGGGATGGCAGGAGCGGGGCTTATTGTATAATACCGACACAATGAAGGAATCTGGGGCAACAGGACGCGTTGACGGCCCGGTGCTGGAACGCCGAGTCGATCGCTCTGTACTGCTTGTCGCGACTGAACCAGCAGCAAACACTCGGTCAGCACCCACCCTCCAAGTGTCGCACGTTGCGATAACATCGCCACCGTTTTTAATCATGTATGATCCAAATTTAGGCACGATGTTTTGTTGCCTCGTTAAAAAAAAGACAAAAGGACGCGTTCGTCAACGCCAGCTGGGGTTTGCACATCGGCACCATAAAATCTGTAGTAGACTGCGTAAGGGGTTCAAGTAAATGAAAAGAGAAATATTTCTCCTGTATTTCAAATGGATTTGTCGGGGATACAGCGCCTTCTTGCTTCTAAAAAGTGGGAGACCAAATTGTAACACACAAAGTTAGTGTCTGAAAGTTACCAGACTATAATGTATACACAAGTCTGTGACCTATTAGTCATGTCTCTCTCTTCCTAAATGTAGACCCAAGTCAAGGACAAAACGAGGGCACAGAGTCAAGAAGAAACATTTGAGGAAACTGTATCACACCCTAAACATAAATTTTTCTAATTAAAAATCTTTCTGCTCCTCTTCTAAATACCACTGTTTGCTGCAGTGAGTGTGAAAGACTAGTTCAAAAGAAATTATTCAGGTTACAGGCTTCGTGTTTCTCATTTTTTGTGATATCATGCCTTTATGTCTATTTTCATCATTTTGAATAAAAAAGTTTGTTTACTTCAATTTCCTAAGCTTGGCATGTGCAAAAGAACTGCTACTTTAAATTTTAATCAAGGTAAATCATGGGGAAGCACCAATTTATTGGCCAGGCATTGGAACTGACTGATATACCTTGTTGACTGGTATCAGGCTATTGGTAAATAAGATGACATTCACCAATGACATCTTTAAATATTTATCTGTTACACAGCATGAATTTTGAAATCTGTTGAAGGAATCCAGTTTCTGAAAGTTAAATGATTATATGTTTTCTTCATGTTTTTTTTGTACTTTAATGAAGATTTCTTTGTTTCTCTGACACAAAGTAGGAAATGGTAATAGCAAAACTAAAAAGTAATTACCTTGATATTAACTCTCCCTATTAACCACATTTTACTCTTCTACAAATGTATTTTCAGAAATATACTGGACTCATAATTGCAGCCTTAATGTTTTATGTGTAGAGCACAAAAATCTGAATAAGCTTTAAGTGGATGATAATATACAATCTTTGATCAGCACAAGTAAATATTAAAGTATCATGGTAACTTGTTTGACATTGTTTCAACTAAACTCTGACGAAAAACATTTCTGTTGTGTCTTATTCCACAGATTTCTTCAACTCAAGCGGATTAATTCCATGTGACAGTTAATTTTGCTCGATACAAGCATTATGGTATACAGTTGAAGATCTTTTAGCATGCTGACAGTAGCAAACAGTAATAATATGCAATCAATAAAGCAAGAAGTGGACTCCAATCAGTCCTACAGTGGAGAGGATGCCCTGTGCCTGGCTGTGGCTTTACAAGGGACCAACAGAGACCTCCTGAGCCACAAAATCTCTGCACTTCCTTTCAAGGCTAAATCTGCTTGTCGTAGGAAAAGGGAGTTTATCCCAGAGGAAAAAAAAGACACCCTGTACTGGGAGAGGCGTCGTAAAAACAACGAAGCAGCCAAGCGTTCAAGGGAGAAGCGACGCATAAATGATATGGTGCTAGAGAACAAATTGGTAGCACTTGGCGAGGAAAATGCCTCCCTCAAGGCTGAGCTGCTGTCATTGAAGTTGAAGTTTGGATTGGTGAGCTCGACAGCATATGCCCAAGAAGTCCAACGGTTATCCAGCTCCGCCGCTCTTAACCTCCACCAAATGTTTATTCCACCCAATGCTAGCCAAGGTTTTACCAGCAAAGAAAAGGAGCCTATTCACCTGCGCAGCAGCTGCATATCAGTCATCAGGCATTCACCTCATATGCCCAAGACATTTACCGCAACTCAGGGTAGCTTTACTGTCTGCAGGAATGCAGAGGTCAAGCAGGAACCGGGAGAGAATGGCAGCTATAGACAAGAGCAAGGTAGTCCCTATGAACTCTACAAACCTGGCATAGCCAGCCCTTTGTCTGGAGTCTACACTCAGTCTGCATCATTCATGCAGATCATGAGGTCATCTAGTAACTCACCCAGGAGCTCGGATGATGGTGCAGTTAGCAAATCATCTGATGGTGAGGATGAGCAGCAGGTCCCCAAAGGGTTGATGCCATCTGTAGTAGACCCAAGAAGCATCATTGTCTCCACACATAAAGTGCCAGATGGTAGTTCTTCAGCTTTACCCCATAAACTGCGGATTAAATCCAGAACCGTCCAAATCAAAGTGGAGGCAATCGACCCCGAATACGAATCCTCTGGAAAGTCCTCTTCTCCTGTCAGTATTTCAGAGGGAGAATGCTACCAGGCCACAAAAAGCACTTTTGGTTGCACACAGGCTTCTCACTGCCCTTTGTCAGTACAGGTCACCAACATGCAAGACTGGAGCCAGCAGTCTGAGCAATGGCATGTAAGCCACGCAATGACACTGCAGGGTGGGTGCACGAATAATGATGAGTCCTCAAGCCCCGTGTCAAACAAAACCATTGTGGATGTAAAAGACTCTTCCTATGCACACTTGCATGCAGAAGACTGGTATGTAAAACAGAGCTTTGGCACCCTGTCTCCCAGAGCAGTCGCTTCCAAAAGAGAACAGGTACCTGGAATAGATTCTACCAAAAGCGTCGCTGATCATCATGAGACATGAGTTTCTCTGAATGACAATTGTATGCTTAGCATTATATTTGCTGTTTCACTGTGTGGACATTTGGGTTAAACAATGTTTTCTTTTGGTAAATTTTCAAATAAATGAGTTTGAATAAAATACTAGAGTCACAAATAATAGTTTTTGTGTATCCAGGCTATTTTCCAGTGAAGGTTGAGGAGAAATGGAATTACCCACATTGTCATATGATAAATTTAGTATAATATTCCTGTTCCTCTTACAAAGGCTATTTCACTTAATAATGCCAGTTCATTGTACTTTGGCTTTTTCCAATCCAAACTTACTGTTAATGAAACCAACACTTTATGGCATTGTTTGTGTTAAATTACATCATTAACAGATGGGTTTTATGTCATTTAACAAAGCAGGAAGCTATTTAATGTGAAGTGAACAGTGGAGAAGACTGGAATGTTGAAGTGGTAATTGGAACTAGTCTATGTAGCAGCAGAGTGGCGAAAACTGATAAAGGTTAAACTGTACGTGACAAATTATTCAGCATCATGTCCCTCCACGTTTTGCAAAGTAAAATAGGATCACATGCATAAGTAGCCTAAGTAAGGATTTTCTGGGTACTTTGAGAATTTGCTATAGACTGTTATTGTGTAAAACATTGTGAGTGAAAGGTTTTTTTTGGTTTGTTTGTTTTCAAGAGTCCAAACTGTTCATGATTGCTATCATAGAGCGTTGCCTATTGATATGTACCTGCTGTTGTTGAGCGCTACTTTTTTCTTTTTTTTCTTTTATTTTGTGGCGCTGAAAAAAGGTTCCAGTTGTTAACAGCAGCCCTCCCCCCTGCTGTCAAATTTGTGGCCAGGAGCAGCCTGGCCATTATTTGCCTTGAAGCTGAAATTCTTCATGTTTTAAGTCATATTATTGGTTTGTATGTTTGTGTAGTGCCAGATTACTTTTCTTTTAACAACTTCCTTAAAGTGAATGAAAGTTTTATACTTCTTTTCAGAATTATTTTGAGGAATTGGTTTGAAAGTTACAGATTGTTAAGAGAGCATTTGTGTTCAGCCTTGTTCTTTTGGTAATGTAAAGCCTGCTTATTGACATTAAACATTCATTTAACAGCACCTGGAGGCTTAAACATTTAGTCAATAACATTGTCACAAACTTCCACCAGTGGGCTGAAACACAGCCACATCCCTACTGGAGTTTAAGAAAAGAATGATACAGATTTTGACTCAAACTTTAGTACAACTTTTAAATAGGCTCTGCTTCACTCACTGTTTCACTGTTTGCCAAACTTTGTTTTGCTTTTTCATTATTTTGTTGATTACTTAAACTTTCCAGGCTGCTGGTTAAAGCGAGATTGTGAGTGACATTTGCTGGAGAATTGTAAATTTCCTTAACCTTGACAGGACTGTAGTTGGATTTTACAAAGCTTTGAAATATTTTTGAATTACACAATGCTCAGTTTATGGAAGAAAGGATCTCAACCCTAAAGTTTCTGTTACTATGTAGAATCCAGAGCCATCAGTAATCATCATCATCATATATGCCTTGTTTGCTGTTTGTAGCAAATTGGGGTGGTCACATATTACTATGTGACTTTCTATATAGTTAATATAAATGAGCAAGTTAAATCAAACATAGCTGGTATCATGTCAAATAATTTACTTTATTTCAAATACATTGTATGTGCATATTATGCCATAGTTGGAAATGATAATCATAACTCATTTTTTCCAGCAGCCTCAAGCTTTATTGTAATGTGAGCTTTTATTCACAATAAATGTCCTGTCATTAAATATATGCTTTCTTTCTTTCTTTTTCTTTCCTGAAGCTAATACTAAATGTGATATTTGTGATTGAAAATTATATTTTGGCTATATTTTCAGCTATGTCCCTTTTCTTTTATAGTATTAGGTCAATCATTAAGCAGTCATGTTGCCATAAGTCAGATCTCCCAGCATCCAAGTGGCTTTCAGTTTTTATTTTTACTCAGTGAGGAAAGACTTTCTAGTTCTTTTCACGTAATATGGCTGGATTAGGAAACACACTAGAAAATAATGCTACAGTAGCAAATTCATTTAGATGTAAAACCAACCTCTTCAGTTGTGTTAAGAATGCCTAAAATCCATCAATCCATTTGTTTTATGACAGAACAGCAAAGAGAAAAATTCTCCAAAAGTTGTTGATTCAAGCTGAAACTGTGTGGATAGCATACTGCCATTGGGAATAGAGAACACTCACCAAAAGAAATGGGTTAGTCATGTTTGTAAATCATCATACAATTAAAAACAGTACAGTTAAAATAATCTGAGTTAGGATTTAGCATTTGCTTTTGTTTGTTACTGGTTTAGAGAAATCACTGCAATAAGAAACATAATTGTTACAGCTTTAATGTGTAATTTTATATAAACACTACTCTATATAAACACAAAATACGTTTTCAACTTAAGGGACTCTTAAAGTAGAATTTTCAGTTCTGAGTTTAGCTTTCCAATGAGTTCAAGAACAAGTGTAACTTCACCTACTTTTTCTCCTGGTCTCTCATTTTCCTCCTTAGACACTGGTGATCTAATCAAACATAAGAACTGTCAAAGAGATTAAGATCCCCCCATCTTTATCCAAAATATAAATAACAGTACTTAACATCCAGTCTTTTCATCAATAAAGGGATACAGAGTTTTAAAACAGGGTTTATCTGAATGCAGTTTTGCTAATAGTTAATTATGCTTAATTCTAATCATATTATATCCAACTACAAGTTTAATTAATATCCATCGGGGGCATTCACCAGGGCATACCCGGAACACCACACCCAGGAGGCATCCTAGTTAGATGCCCAAACCACCTCCACTAGCTCCTTTCGATGTGGAGGAGCAGCAGCTCTACTCTGAGCCCCTCCTGGATAGCCAAACTCCTCACCCTATCTCTAACAGGACATATTAGCTGCATTTAACCTTCAGTTACTCTTTATATAGTTAGGTAGGAGTCAGACCATGTTTCTTTTTAGCTGAAAAACATTACACCAGGTAACCTGCAGTGTTGAAAACGTGTTTTCCGACAATGTTTGCTACCCTACAATCCGTCCTGCTCTGTAGTAAATTCAGCGACATTTGACCGTCCTGTTGCTCCCATTGAAATGTATACAGCCTATTTAAAATCTAAAACTTTAAATTGTCTGCAGCCTGCTGTTGTTACCACTGTCCTGTTTGACATGGATACTAACTAGCTAACTGACTGAATGCCCATTAACCTTAGAACACCTGTTTTGTGTGTGTGTGTGTGTGTGTGTGTGTGTGTGTGTGTGTGTGTGTGTGTACAGAGAGACAGCCAGGTTCATAATAGATATAAGGAAGTTTTTTTTTCAAAAAAAGGACCCACATTCAGGTAAAAGTGTAAAATCAAATGATCCGTCAATCAAGAATAATGTTGGATCAGTGTTTCAATGTTTATATCTCTTATTAGATGTTCATGTGGTTTGGTTATTTGCCTTTTGGTTGAAAATACACTGAGAGAGGACTTTTTGTTAGTGATCTTAATAGAATTTTTTTCATATTAATGTAATTTTTCATCTAATTGAATACAATCTATTTGTGTATGATTGCCAGCCCAAAGAGGGAGAGAGGAAAGAGGGGAACGTGAGGAGAAAGTACAAGGTCAGGAAGAACCAGGTAAGAAAACAGACAGGGAACAGTGACAGGCACAACAGAAACTGTTAAACTGGCAAAGAGAAAAAAAATCTGATTTTACTCACAATCTGGAAGTTGTGTCCTCCCTATATTAAAGCTGCTATACAGAATCTGCAAAACAAACTGGGTTGAAACATTTTTGACCCTCTTTAACAACATTCCAACATAACATTATAATTGATTGGGGAGATTAAAATTAATGATATATTTTTATGTGGTTCAGCCACAACTCTACTAAAACCTCAGCCAGTAATAGGTAGGCCAATTTTTGGACCGTCCAATTGTCTGTATGACTGCCACAGTAGGTACATCACATTATCAGAAAGTGCCAAACAGCCCTGGTGGAGTGAGGAGCTGTAAAGAGAAGCAGATGTTCTGTTTCTAAAAATGTTTTAAGCTTGTTTCAAAGATTCTGTACAGCAGCTTTAAATGTTTTCCAAAAGCACACATACACTTAACTTATCAGTGTTTCTCAAACTTTTTACAGTGTGGACCACCTGATAAAAATGTCAAGCTCTCCCAAGTACCACTATGAAAGCATGAAAGTCATAAATCTTACAACACAAAATTATTATTATTAAATTAGTAAAATTAGTATCTGCAATAAAGCTTTTTTCATACATTGTATACATTCAACCACGGGCAAAGTTGCCTCCATTTCTATAGTTTTTATTAATATTTTGTAATAATTAATTCTGTTTTGGGAGTGTTTTTTATGTATCTGTATTATATTAAACACACACATTAAAAGTGAATCTCTATCCAAAAAATGCACTCAGTTTACTTTTTACTCACTATGAGCATCATTCATTATTCTCCTCCAGTAATTAAGGTTAGGATATGTACTTTTTCTATTCCAATCCATTCTTCTTTTGCAGCATTTAAATAACCTTTATCAGATTTGATGGTTTTGTTACAGACTTTTCAAAAAAGTGTTTTGCTTTTCTTTCACAAATGTGGGATTAAATTGTGTTAAAATGCCACAGCACCAATTCGCCTGTTGATCTCCAACTTCCTTCCCCCCTCACTCGTGAACCTATCTATATCACGTTATATCACGTTATCCAAGCCAAAATCGATTTTAATCAATAAATCGATAATCAAAACCCACCTCTAATGGGAACCACCACTCCGGTCTGCCAATCCAGAGGTACTGCCCCTGATCTCCCATGCAACATTGCAGTAGCTTGTCAACCAAGACAGCCCTGCAACATCCAGAGTCTTCATGAATTCAGGGCAAACCTTTTAACCAGAAAGCCAGTTCTAGACTTTCCTGGATTGGGGGTATGGGCTTGAATCCACAGAATACGAAAAGTTTAGCATGCAACTTTTCATTCCCCCTTCCACTTAGAGTTATTTGGCCAGCTGTACCATAATGTTAATATTTAATATTAAATAACATCAAGTGTGAACAGCAGAAAATGTTGCCAATTTAAAAACCAAACAAAAACAAAAGTCTAAATAAATATTCCACTTATATATTAGATTCCTCCACATCTTCTGCACTTTTTTTTAATCAACATCTGTAAATCTTAGTACAGGGAAGGAGGCAGTGAGATCAGCAGCAGATCTCAACTTCCAGTCTGAAAGTTAATAAATATGTCAAAAGGAATTAGCTGGTGTAAGTTAGCTATGTGTTCTACGGAACTGTGAAAAATAGATTCCTAAATTGTGGTTGATGCAGTAAATGATGGGGAGATTTCATCCCCACTGTGAATTAAATGTATTGTAGAAGCAGGGGTGTCTGGACTGGGGGGGGTAATCCCTGAATGATAATTTGAAGCTGGGGGTCAACATAAAAGGTACTATTTCAATCTGTGAGAATCATAGAATTCAATGCAGTACACATACTGCAACTACCACAGCCATGGCAATCAGGGGCGTAATTTCCAGGGGGGTTAGAGGGGTTATGACCCCCCCGATAATCAAACCCAACCAATATCACCCCCCCAATAAAATTATGAATTATCTTGTGTAAATAGCCTTTTTTTTTCTTTACTCATTTAACTTATTACGAGCAAAATAGTTGCATGTTAAATCATCTGGAAATGTACCCAGATTTATTTATTTATTTAGACAGAGGACACAAGTTACAAATGATTTGCTTTCCTGCTTTTGGCAATATCTCTAAAATGAGAAGCATTCTGTCTCAGAGGGGTGATGAAAAACTACTTCATGCATTTTTTAATTTCTAGCCAGGACTATTGTAATTCATTATTATCAGGTTGTTCTAAACCCTCCCTGAACAGCCTTAAGTTGATCCAAAATGCTGTAGCGAGAGATTCCCAGCCAGCCGTGGCAGATGCTGCAAATCCCTGAGCCTGGTTCTACTGGAGACTTCTTCCTTAAAAGGGAGTTTTTCCTTCCCACTGTCACCAAATGCTTGCTTAAGGGCCAGGTCTTTCTTGGAGATGAGATTTAAATCTCAATGACACTTTTTACTTAGATAAATAAAGGATACGAAGAATAAAGAGGGGGATGTCTGACTGCTGGAGTTTTCTCTGTGTTATTGTAATGTCTTTTGCCTTGCAAAATAAAGCACCTTCAGCCAACTGCTGTTATCTTCCTCTATAAATAAAACTAAATTGAACTTTTATTGTGTATATAAACAGGGAATCGTATGAATCAAATCTAATTGTCACGTTCAAAAAGTGAGTAATTATTTTCATCATATTTACTATTGGGTTTTAAAATTAGTGATATATTTTGCACCACATTTATAAATTAAGACAACGCGCGACACGAGTAAAATAAAATTAAGAATTAAATTCAATATTTTTATTTTTCTGCCATGCAGACCGCAAATAAGTCATGTGATCTCATCACGTGACTGGGTTCAAAGTTGAAAGTCAAACAGCATTACAGCTCCTCGGTATGGCGGTCTTGGTAGGTTGCAGATCCTTTTGGCAATCTTTTCGCGTACAGGCAGCGCATCGACAAAGTGCGTGTAGGCTAGCCGCTGCCTTCTTCTCCAGACGGTATGTTCTGTCTAACAGAGTCGTGCTTTGTCCTCGCCTGAACGGCCACGGTGCTGTTACGCGATACTACAGCTCCGACTCAAAGGATGACCTGCGCGTTAGATACCTAGACGGAGAAGACAGCGGTAAGTTCTTGTCACAGCCTGCATTACCTGGAATGCGAGTTTGTCAGGAGAAAGCTGGTGTTATTGTCGAAACGGAATTCCAAAAAAGTCAAAGTAAAAGGTGGCACTCACATCACTGTGTAACATGATGTCATCCTAGACCGTAACAAAACACCAGAAAAGGTTCAAATTCATTTAATGCAGGTACATTTCCAAAAAAGAATTTGATAATCCCTTACCTTTAAGGCGAACAGAATGCAGTTTTGAGATTGTTTACTGGTAATGTTTAATAATTATGAGGAATTTCAAGTTAGTCGAATTTTCTCGAAAAGCTAGTGATATATATATATATATATATATGCTCTCTGACCATCTCGGCTATTCTTATATTTATCTTCTTTTTCAATTATATATTTATTTTGTTTATTGATTTCATTGTATGCTTAAAGTATGGTTTTAACTGCTATCTCTGTTTTATTATTGGAAAGCACTTTTGTCAACTTTGTTGTTTTTAAAAGTGCTATATAAATAAAGATGGATTGGATTGGATTCTGTTTTGGTGACATTAACGTGTGTGGCGTGGTCAGTCAGCAGGATGTCACATCTATCTTTCAGGTATTGTCGTCGTTGGAATAAATCGACCAAAAGCCAAAAATGCCATAAGCAAAAATCTTGTGAAAATGGTATGTATTGCTATGTGCCTTTTAGTCTATTTGTATTTTTTAAAATTATGGTTAGAACCAAGCAAACAATTCATAAGTTTGATCTAGAATTCTACTTGCCTGCACTACACATAGGCTTCTTTGTGCTTAGGTCATTCAGAGAGCTTGGCTACTTGAGTTATACATTATATGTAGTTATGGGTCATTATGGCTCAGGGGTGGCGATCTTTTTACATGTGTGAGTGAATTTAGTTTAAAAAGTTTTCAAGTGGTTAAAGATCTAAATGCCAGTCAATACTACAATTTCCTTTTCCACTCTTAATCTCCTCTAGTCACAACTTCTATAAACCAATTAACTTTCTTGATGAACAGTTTTAAAATTAAACGGCTTTAAGATCTGGAAGGAGTGCACACTTGTCTCTGTTCACCAATAACAGCTAACTATGACTAATCTGTCCATGTTGTTTATGTCCTCATATAACTCAGTAACAGAAAAATAGACTTCTGCTCTTTAAATATCTGCTGAGCCTAAGCACTCAGTAGAAACTTAAGAGCTCAAAAGTATTTTACTAAACTTTTAATATTTCTTAAGTACTAGTTTATCCTGAACTGTGCTTCAAGTTATTTATTTTCAGTTGTCATAATTTATAAAATGTTGACAGACATTTTTTGTTGTTGTTGGAAAACTTTTTTGTCTTTCAGATGTTTGAAGCTGTGGAGGACATCAAGAAGAATAAAAAAGTGCGCAGTGTAATTTTATGCAGTTTGGTTCCTGGTATATTTTGTGCAGGTATACTGTCCTTGCTAATTGGGCTATTTTCTTTTTGAACCATAATTGGAATAATAATAATAACATTAAAAATGCTCTATGTTTTACTTGTCATTCTTCAGTTGTTGATAAATTCCCACATCACTATGATCCGGAATCTGAAATACCCATCTTGGGTCTTGTGAGCGAAATTCGGCTTTAAATTCAGAAACGGTAGCAGATGCCAAAACTGTGTGTGCTGGTAATGCACTCCTCTGCTGTATGCCTCAGGAAGCCACTTACCTCTGGCTGAACGCTTTTCCTTTGTGTCTATTGGCAGGTGCAGATCTGAAGGAGAGGGCCAAGATGCACCAGAGCGAAGTGGGACCATTTGTATCCAAAGCAAGAGCCCTCATTACAGAGCTAGGTAAAGTCTGAATCATGCAAAATGAATTCGTGAATTGTTTATTTATTGAGTTGGAAGTGCTTTAATGGTTGTTTGAGGTTCATGCCACACTTGCACAAATCTCTACTTAAACTGTTCACACAAATAATTTATGGACAAATCCTACATTCATCAATATTTATTTACCACAATTTGTAAGTAATGTGAATACATTTTGTTTGAACCAGTACTTTTCTTAAATTCAGTTCACTTTTTGTTATATATGGCAGTTCCCAATGATGGTCAGTCCTGTATAAATACAGTGTGCGTCTCCTTGATTGATAGAAGATCATTCTTTTCATAGGAAGCCTGCCAGTACCAACAATTGCTGCAATTGATGGTGCTGCCTTAGGAGGAGGTTTGGAAATGGCCCTTGCTTGTGACATCAGAATTTCATGTAAGACTCAGAGGACTTTACTTTGTGCCTGTGTTTACTAATATGACATTAGTAGCGCCCCATAGTAAACCTGAAAGGGCTACACTCCAAGGAATGTATGAAAATCAAATATATATTATGAAATGTGTTTGTAGTACATTTTACAACTTTTATAATCTTTGAGTGAGAACCTGAGTTATGGCATGCTGCTAACACGGATGCTAAACATGCAGTAGAACATATTTTAACCAACTTAAAAATCAGTTTAACTGTGGCTTGAATTTAAAGTTTACTTGGCACTTTAAGCTTTACTTTTATGAAGATCTGAAGCACTATTGGTCTCATTAAAAATAAAGATGTGAAAAAAAAATTAAATAAATGCTTTCTTAATCCGATGTGTTTGAGAAATTTTGCTGCACATTTTCCAAAGCCACTAAATGCTACTAAGAAAAGTAGTAATTCCACCTCAGGATTGACCACTTGTGATTGGTTAGTTTATGTCACTCTTAAAATACATTAATATGCTGAGATGGAACAGAGTTGCAGTTCTCACTGTTCTTCACTTTAGTGGTTTTAATGTTGTGTGTTAAGAGCGTACATCAGTAGTAGTGGTAGTAATAATTTTTCTCTTTAATCTTTCTAGCCAATACTGCCAAAATGGGACTAGTTGAGACTAAACTTGCAATTATTCCTGGAGCAGGTACAGCATGTTTTATTTCATTTCTTTGTAAATTTTGTAGTTTCATTTTATATTATGTTGTCTATAAAAATGTAGTGTGTAAACAGAGCACTTATTAGATTTAGAAACCTTGGGAAGATAACTTGGGGAATTGTTTCCACAACTTGTCCTATAGTTTCTCCACAAGGTGGTCATTTTTACATTGAATTTCTACTACAGATGGAGGGCAGTATCAGTGTATCAATGGGTGAGGCCATATTCTATCCAGGTTTCTCCTGTGCCCTGTGCAGGTGGTACACAACGTCTCCCTAGGGTGATTGGCGTCTCTCTTGCCAAGGAGCTCATCTTTGCTGCACGAGTGGTTGATGGAACACAGGCGCAACAAATGGGTCTTGTCAGTCATTCTGTGGAGCAGAATGACAGTGGAGATGCTGCCTACTTGAGGGCTCTGGAGCTTGCACGGGAGATTAACCCCCAGGTAAGAAGATCATGTAACTGATAAGCAGATCTTTGTATCAATAATTTCAAGACCCTATTTTTACAATGCACTCTTACCCAACTGGACACTACTCCTTCGAGGTCTGCTTGTTGCAAAATGTGAGCACTCCATTGCGACTGTTATTTTTAGCTCTCTGTCAAAATTGCTATTCTAAACACCTGAATATTCACACTTGAGTTGCATGCCAGATTTCACCCTCTCTGAAAACAGAATCTCTCAGCTTGACTTTGAGAAAGTGGAAAGTCTCAGTGATTCAAATTACAGATAGTGAGTGGTCTTTGTGCTGGTATGGAAAGTCTTCTATTTTATTAATGTAGTGAGAGCAGTTCAGTTCAAGCTGTTTCACCCATAGTTGTCCCCTAGAACTCTCATCATGTTGCAGTAGAGCTCTTACAATGTGACCTAGGGGATGAAATTATGGTGCACAACCCTATAAATTTGTAAGAAAACTACAACCCTGGTGCTGGTTGGGCTTCTGCTCAGTTGTACCTTCTTCAGGCTTTCTCCCTGAACACAGCAGTTTAGACGCGGTCAAAAAAGTGCTTGAGGTGTTTAGTGCCAAATTGAAAGGATACATTTTTGTTTCCTTTGATCGTTCATATTTTAAAAAATGAACATTTTGTGCAAAACAACCTGACTAAAAAAAAACAGCGAAACGTTTTCTCATATTAACCATTTCAACCATGGCATATAAAACTTATATACATTTTTGATTTTTTGACTCCACAGGGCCCAATTGCAATAAGGATGGCAAAGTTGGCAATTAACCAGGGGATAGAGGTAAGTGTGGTCAGTGGATGGGTGCCTTTACGGTTCTTTATTTTGTTGTAATTCTGTAATAAAATGTACATTTTCAAAACTTTACACCTTTTAAAGCTCTTCAGTTTAACTCTTTGCGGACAAAGATATTTTTTGGCTATATTGCAACCCTAACTGAGAATTCCCACGTTCCCTTTCAGGTGGATTTATCTACAGGTCTGGCAATAGAAGAGGCTTGTTATTCCCAAGTGAGTAATGAAAAAGTGTGATTGTGCAGGTTGAAGATTGTTGGCATAAACGAAAGGTAGAATGTGAGGGTCAGGAAAACCTTATGTTATTCATCTCAATTATATAAAGTAGAAGAGGCTAGAGGCTATACTGCCCACCTCTGACAGAGATGTCTCTTTATTTGTTTTTACAACCAGCCAGTTTATTTCTTGCAGTAAACTGAGCAGTTTGCAATGTTACAGAGTTTTAGGGACATTTGTACCTGGAGATCTGTGCATTTAAAAAAACAACAACAACAAAAAAAAAACCTGTCTAACCAATAGGGTATTGTGAAACCATTGGGGGGGGGGTAATTTGTGTCTTGTGTATATACAAGAACACAGAAGTGGCCACGGTGCATGGTTTTTACTACTCACATGCTTTTGGTGTTTTAAGGTGATACCAACTAAAGACCGTTTGGAAGGCTTGGCTGCTTTCAAGGAGAAGAGGCAGCCTCATTTCAAAGGGGAATGAAGTCATCGTTCCAGAATCGATCAGTTCTGCCTTCAGCTCTGCTACTGTTCACTGCTTCCAACATAAATTACGGGTCAGACTGAACTCGCCAATACATTAGCCCATACAGTACCCATAGGATAGTTGACAGCTGGACCTTAGGGGTTATTGTGGGCTGATGTTTCAGGCTAAAGCACTTTCTGACTTTGTCGATTCAATTCACTTTTATTTATATAGTGACAGTTTATGACAGCAGTCACCGCAAGGCGCTTTAAATTGTAAGGTAAAGACTTTACAACTAACCACATTAAGATTTGGAGAAACAAAGCAAACTAACCTAGCTAAGTTAAATGTGTCCTGCTGTGTTCATGTCTGCATAACAGTTTTTGATTCACTTTACCAAAATGAAGTGAATGAAGATAGTTTGAGGCCCCCAAAGGAAGAAATCAATGTGCTAGTAACAAAAAATCCTTCAGATCAACTGGTTGAAAATCATTGTTATTTTTCTACAAGTCAGTTTTTGGTGCCAAATTAATCTGATTAATTAAAAAAAAAAAGATCTGAGCAAGTTGATTACTGCTCAGAGCTTGATACGTTTCCACATTTGTTTCATAGCAAACATAACCTAAACTATTTTGTTTACGTGTCATCTTTACTTTCTGTCCAATTTTGTTACTTAAGACAACATCATATTAAAGTTGTTTTTGTTTTGTTTTTTTTAATACAAACCTTCTTTAAACACATGAGGGGTGCTTAAAGCTTACACTGTCTGAAACGATCTGAAATCGGCTTGTCTCCCTTTACAGTAACTTTGTTCTGCTTGGCTATCCCTTGAACAGGACAACAGTGGGTTGTGCTTCTCTGCTGAAAGCCAGAGCCACACCTGAGATAACGATATTATGGATATCAGTTCTGACATCATACAAAGCTAAGAGTAGAGCAAAACGCCTCAAACCTATAGTTTTTAGTCTAAAGCCAGATCTTTTGGCTTATATTGATTAAAATAATGGGATACCTGCTGTGATTATTTGTAACTGGCCATGTTCATTACGACTGTCCATCATTAATTTAAGAAGTGAATATGACAGAAAAGGAAAAGCAGAGTAAGTCCCAGGGAGACTGTAGAAGCAGCATGTTGAATGTGAATTTAAATGCATCGCAGAGCTCACTACGAACTCCAAGTCACTTAATTATTTTTAACGTATACTACATTGAAAGATGAGTGGTTTTTCTTGCAGTATACATCTGTCCATAGTACTGCTGGAAAGGTCAAAAGCGTGGGATTTGACTCTACACACATCACAAGTCTGTTCGGTTTTTAGTGTATCTGCAGAAATTGAATACATTTTCAGTTTGACTTGAGAAATGTGAACTACACTTAAAACTTTTTTTTAATTATATTCTGAAATAAAAAATAAAAAAGGCTTATCAGTGTAACTTGTGTTACTGTGGTTTTTTTTATATAAATGATATTCATTTTAAACGTGCATTAACACAGAATTTTGTTAATCATCAACTTTTTGGCTGCTACCTTCAGGAGTTGTCACAGCGCGTGATTTGCTCTCATCTCACCTTATCCCTAGTATCCTTCCTTGTTACGCCATCCCTCTGCATACCCGCTGTCACCACATCCATGAATCTTCTCTGTGAGCCCGCCCTCCGCTTGAGCTGTCATATTGATATACTCGCTTTAAATTTTGTAGGCTCTTTACCTTCTAATACAGTGGCGTTAGGCAACTGGGAAAAAAAAGGAATTGTCCTGTCCATCTTGATCGCTCACAGTGAGTGTCATTTTAAACTCTTGCCTCAAACTCTATCTTCAGACTTTGGGTCAGTACCACCATCCCCACACCATACATCATAGCAGGTGTCCCTCCCATCTTGTAAATCTCCCTTTCACGCTTGCTGCTATCCTTCTGTTGCAAATCATCCCTACTGTTACTACAGATCAGAGTGGTGCTTATAAACACCTTAGACAATGGAGACTCCTGCCTGAGTTCATCTGTCAGCCTGTCCAACACCTTTGCAAATAAGAAGGGGTGATGATGTAATGTAATACCACCTCCACCCTGAACACTTATGTCACTCCAACCACACACCTCACCACTCTTTCACTGCTGTCCTCATACAAATTTCTCTGCTACTACTGATTTTCTAATGCACCACTGCAGTTCCTGTCTTGGCACCCTATCATATACTTTCTCCAGATCAATGACACTACAACTCTTTCTGACCTTCTCTATACTTCTCTATCAACACACTCCACCTTTCTTCTTAACATAGCTTCAACAATGCTTTCCCAAATCTTCATGCTATGGCTCATCAATTGTATAACTCTGACCATCACTAGATCTGCTTTCTGGACCTCTCCTATATGGTTTCAGTTTGTGAAATAGTATTTCTTTCTTGATTTCTATTTTTTTTTGTTACATTTTATACTTACCTGTTTCAGTTTCTCAAACAAATTTTAATTTTAAACAGATAATTTAAGTTAATATAATGCAGATTTTAAATTGCCAACCAACCCTAATAACTGGTTCTGCAATCCTGCTAAGCAAGAACTGCAATCAAATATTTGCAATACCTGGCAATGTGACTTTCACAGTGCTGTTGGGGAATTGTGGCAGTCTTCTTTATTAATTTTCTTTTGTTTGGTGCTGTGCTTCAGATCACTGTCCTGCTAAATAAACCAAGTTCACTTGAGTTAGAGGGCATAAACTGCTGGCCAGACATTCTTTCAGGATTTTCTGGTAGAGAGGACGATTCATGGGACAGTCACTGCAAGTCATCCAGGTCCCATAGCAGCAAAGCATAGACCATCAAACAACCACCACCATGTTTGACCATTGGTGTGATGTTCTTCTTATGAAATGCTGTTAGTATTACATGAGATGTAATAGGACACAAACCCTCCAAAAAGTTCAGCTTTTGTCTCATCAGTCCACAGGATATTTCCCCAAAAGTATTGGGTATTTTGAAGATGTTTTTGCAGTAGTTGTGCCTTAAAACTCTCCCATGAATGCCATTTCTACCCAGTTTCTTACTTTTGAATCATGAACACGGACCTTAACCTGAGGCCTGCAGTTCTTAAGATGTTGTTCTTTATTCTTTTGTGACCTCCTGGATGAGTCATTGATTACTCTTGAATTTTGGTAGGTCAGCCACTTGAAGGTTCACCACTGTTCCAAGAATTCTTGATTTGTCCATAATGATCTCACCTTAGTTCATTGGATTCCAAAGATTTAGAAAGGTTTTGTAAACTTTTCCAGTCTTATAGATGTCATTGACTTTGTATCTAATCTGTTCATACCATAATCTAAAGAAACTAATGATGTGTTACTTTGAGATGGTGTCAGTGAGTGTGGCTGGCCATCATCTGTAACCTGTTCTCTTTATGGCCACTCAGTCTACATCTGTTTTCCTGTCTTCTCATTTATGACCACCAACTTCTCCTAAATATTTTAGTCACTGTTGAAGAGTAGTCCCAACTGGTCCCAGGATATCAGCAATTTTGTATTGAACTTGTACTAGCAACCATACCTGTGTGTATTTGCCGCAGTCCAGCTTGCCTTTCTTTCTGCAACAAATACAGAAGATGGGTAAAACACTGTGTCATTATGCCCTGGAAGTCCCTGAAACCTAGTTATCAATGGATCCCACCTGTGACTACGCATCTCATTGTCCAGCCTTTACAGTGTTATGTGCAATCTCGTGGTTGTTGGTCTTGTCCCTTAGGGTTGAAGTCAGGGTTGGCTCGGGTCTCTAGCATGGGAGAGGGTGTCTATTCTGGGTGTCGAGTGGTTCTTGGGCGCCTGGGGTCCTGTGGCCCTGATTTCAGCTCCCACAAAGATGGCTGGCCTGTGGTTCTCTGGTGCTCTTGCCCTTTGGCTGTGAGGGCTCCATCTAGGGCCTCCCTTCTTCTAATGCTGGGGTGGGCATGCAGCTTTTATCAATATGTGTGGCCTGGGGTCTTCAGTACTCTGGGGGTGCTGTGGATGGCCCGGGTCTTTTTTCTGTCTGCATCTGGCCTCACATGTTGGTCAAGTTACTTGAAAAAGTAATTAGTTACTAATTACTTCTCCAAGAAATTAATCCCATTACTTTACTGATTACTCATTTTCAAAAGTAATTAGTTACTGTATTACTTCGTTACTTTTTTAAAACATGATACACAACCTGAATAAGTTATAAAGCAAAAGCCCTTTCAGGCCAGTTCTATTTTTTCTGCATAACCCATAGGCTAATTATGTTTAAGGTTGAAGCATTAGTTAATGGCAGGACTTCTTTGAGCAGTTTTGTAGGAATGGGGGTCTAAAAGACACATTGATGGTTTGGAGGAAGTAATTATTGAAGTTAACCCAGAAAGATCAGTTGGAGAAAAAAGACTAAATGAATATCAATGATGAATAGTAAGATGTTCTAGCCTAAGAAGGCTTTCTTATAAAGCAAAATACTATTTCTCCAGGCTATTTCCCTGGCTGCATGAGTATCATTTGCACCACTTACTGGACTATAACTGGAGAGCTTTCTCTAACAAACAGATTGAGCTTCTCTACCAGAACAAATACAGGAAATCTGGCATGCATTATACAATATCTCTCTACAATGCAGCAGATAATCATCTTGACTCCCACTTTAACCTCTTTTTCCCTTTCTGATTTTGAAATATTTTGCTATGATGATAATCCTTATTATTACTACTATAGCAAGAGAATTTCCCAAATCTGGAATAAATGAAGTAGATCATATGTTAATTTCAGCTTTTAAAAAGTTCTGTATAATATAAATATACACAAGTGATTGTTCATGGTGGGTCTTCCGTTGACAGATGAGTAAAGGTGTACTAATACACTAATATGGATGCATTAATAGCTAAACGTTCACATACGGGGAATAGACATTTTTGTACTGGATTCAACAGAGATGATGCTTGTGGTTTGCACACTGCTGAGAAAAAGACATCTCAGTTTAGTTAACTTCTGCTCTGTTTTATGAAAATACTTGTGCTATTTAGGAGCAATAAGTGGGCCTTGTGTTATGGATTCATCACTCCAGCAGACATCAATTATAACACTCAGTTGCAAACTTTTCAACATAGGAGTATGTTGTACCACAGAACACCACCACATCCAGAGTGAAGACTGAGTGAAGACTTTTAGGACAGAGAGTTTTGGCACTGAACTCACAGCTTTTTCCTCTTTTCAGATCATCAAACAAAATTAAATATTAGACAAAGATAACACAAGTAAATTAAAATGCAGTTTATAAATACATATGCCACAAGACCAGCCCCCAAAATACTCCTGCTCAGAAGAGGGGTTGCAAAACTGACACTGTGCCTCTTTAGCAAATCCAAGTAGCTTTTTAAAAAAAGAAGGCTTTGCACTACTGCAGGTGTTAGTAAATCTGGCCCTAAATCTTTGTTTAAAAAACAAAACAAAACATTGCACACTGTAGTTTCAACATGGCGGCCATCTGGGATTGCATTGTTAAGGACTAGGTTAACCTTGTTAACCTTGCCCCCTTCCTGATTTCCTCTTTTTGTTGTCACACTTAAATATTTCAGATCATCAAACAAAATTAAATATTAGACAAAGATAACACAAGTAAATTAAAATGCAGTTTCTAAATGAAGGTGTTAAAAGGGGAAAAACACTTTTGAAAAACTGGAGAAAAAATTCCAACCCTACATGGCCCTGTGTGAAAAAGTGATTGGCTCCTAAACCTAATAATTGGTTGGGCCACACTTAGCACCAACAATAGCAGTCAAGCATTTGTGATAATAGGCAGTGAGTCTTTTACAGCCCTGTGGATGATTTTTGTCCCACTCATCTTTGCAGAATTGTTTGAGCATGAACCATCTTTTATATGGTTAAAGGTTATGCCATAGCATCCCAGTTTGATTCACGTCAGGACTACAACTCATCAGTCCACATTTTCCCATCAAGATGTTTTCTGGCAACAGTGAGAAGAGCCTTTATATTCCTTTTGTTCAGCAGTGGTTTTTGACTTGGAACTCTGCATGCAGGCCATTTTTGCCCATCTCTGTCTTATGGTGGAGTCATGAACACTGACCTTAACTGAGGAAAGTGAGGGCTTCAGTTCTTTGGATGTTGTTCTGGAGTCTTTTGTGACCTCATGGATGAGTTGTCACTGCCCTTGCCATTTGTGTGGCAGTCACTTTTTCACACAGGACCATGCAGGTTTGGACTTTTACCTTTTAATAATAAAGTCCTCCATTTAGAAAATGCATTTTGTGTTTATTTGTGTTATCTTTGTCAATATTTAATTTGATCTGACACATTTAATTGTGGTAAACATACAAAAAAAAAAATCAGGAAAGGGGCAAACATTTTTTCATCCCATTGTACATGGTGGTCTCGCTTTGCACAGCAGAATTTGTCATTTCCGGACCTGTAATCCACAATTATTGCTGTCTGTCATGAAGTGCAGGTAAATTAAAACAGAACAAAACCTCAACCGGAGAACCATATATGAAAATCAAAATGAAAATCAAAATACAAATGTTTTTATTTTTTCCACATTTTTTAAAAAATGTATCATATTTATCTTAACCTCAAGAACAATCTACACAATCAATACATTTTTCTAGTACAATGATGGTGATCATCGGGCTCAGTCTGGGGGCGACATCACTGCACTTGCAGCCATGTCTTTTTTTCTTTTGCATCCTGTGATTAGGATTTGTTGTTTAGGGTTAAGTTAGGCTGAAGGTAGACATGCATTGCTTATGATATAGAATAAGGGTAGTCATTTGTGCAAGGCTGTGAACAGACTGTTGAGGCCCTGGCCAGCAGTTACGTGCAGACCTGGCCTGTGGCTTAATGCTGCTTGCTCAGGGCCTGACAACAGACTGAACATCCCCACTGTGGCTGGCCTCCTTCCGGCAGATGTCCCAACTCTAAGCCGGGGGGAATCCCACCACAAGTCAGAGTTGCGTAAAGAAAGACCGGTTCCCCAATACTGGAAACCTGCACCCCAGACGCTTCTCATGGGAAACATAGAAGGTGCAAGTGTAACGGCATCCTTCACAGATTTCTTCTTTTTTTTTAAGGAACATTTTTTGTCACCGCAGGACAGTTTGGAAGATGTGGCTCTTCCTCCCTGAGCATGTTTTGTGGGGCTGTTTGCAACTGTTTCTTAACATGTGGTTTGGGCCTCAAATTGTTGAATTGAAGGCCATCTCAACAGTATTTACACTGAGCAAACACTTTAAAATTTTGTACAACCAAAGTAAAGCCAACATTAGAAAATATTATTAGGTAGAACATAGTTAGGTTTGTGATGTTGAATAAAACTATCTGCACCAAATTTCACTAGAGGGAAAAATAATATTTGTAATTTTTAAAAATTGGATGAACTGAGTCCATAAAACTGGATTAACTACAAATTATATCAGTTGCCAAGTTATGAGTCATTAATAGGTGTGTCGTGTATTATAGATATAAAGGCAATAATAAAGTTATGAGGAGAAGAAATCTGGAGCTCCTATTAGAAGGAATTCAAGAATCAAGGCTCCTCTTTTCTAATAAAACAAAGGTAAACTTTAAAAAGCCAACTGCAGTTATAAAGGGCAACACATTACCTTAAAAGCAGTTATATTTCTTAATTGGGATCAGGCAGCTTCTAGAAGTTCACAGATGAGCTAAAAAGACAAATGAGTACATGAAAACCCTCAGTGTTATTCATGGAGAATGAAGCAGTCCTAGTTCACTGGAATTGAAATGGGTCAGCAATCTGACATGATCGTCATTCCTGATGTGCAGCCCAATGAAGATGTTTAATGTGTGCAAAAACCTGCTACTTAACATCCTGCTTTTGAAATCTCTTCGACCAGATTAAGCAACACAAAAAACACTTGATGGATTTTTCAAAATTGCACATTGTACACAAAATCCACACAATCTAGTCTCTCAGTTTAAATTCCTGTCTTCTTTAAGCTCTGTTTAAAATACAGAGTAGATCTGTCTTATCCATTTTTCACCAAGCTTTTGGAACTAAACATAACTAGCAGTGTCACAACAGACGGAATACCTTTTACTCGCTCCAGCTTTTTTAGTGGAAATGCATAACATTTGTTTGACGTGATCTTACATTTTACCTCAGGTCATCTTAAATGATCTTAACCCATTTTTGTTTCTTTGACAGCTTGCAACAGCTGTGGTGTTCAAGTTGTCAGTTTAATCAAATTTGACTCAAGCATTTACTTGAATGTATATAGTCAATAGAGTTTGACAGTCAGAGATAAGAGACAGTGTGTACCCAATTTCTGTTTCTGACAGAAAATAAAAACAACAACAACAAAAACAAACACATAATAATAGGTCCAACAGCTGGGCTACTCTAAACCTACATAGTAAATTAGTTGCATCTCATCACTGGTCACTTTGAATAAGTAGATTGTCAAATTTAAGTACACCATAAAATGTAAATGCTTTATCATTTTATTTTACAGTTGTTTGCCAGCTTTTCAATTGATGTCCAGTAAAAATGGACATCAATTTTGAAATGTACCAAAGTGAAAGCTATCTATCTCCTCTCATCTCAAGCAGTAGTCTGTCATCAAGCTTTTCGCCTGTTTTGGTCCTTTACATCACTCCATCTTGTGGTCGTAGTTGGCTATTGCGACTGGAATTACACCCTCCTTGGATCCCATTGGAAACTGTAGTATGTCTACTTTTTACAGGCATTTCAGTTTCACATTATCAATCGCTTGTCAAGCTGAGAGCCAAGCAGCTTTTTCTGGTTGCTTGTGCAGGAGACTGCTGGGAGATTAGCATCCTAGACACTGGCTCTGCTTTTATTGCTCTGAGAAAGGTTACAAGCAATGGAAACAGAACTACTCTCAGTAAAATAGATAATCTTGTGTGATTTATCATAATAACAGAATCGTCTACTTTTACTTGACCTTGGCCAAAATGTGTGTTATATAAACAAAATAGAGTGCAGAGTTTAAAAAAATACAGTGATTCTATTAGCATGTTAGCAAGAAAAATCTTGATGATGACGAGATGTCAGATCTTTAGTAAAGCAGATAAGTGAAACAGGTGCTGGCACACTTGGCCTACTATAAAAGTCGTTGCATCCGAGCAATAGAGACCAGATCCATTTTTGTACCTGTGAGTCTGGGGATTAACTGGCTTTTCTGCCCATCCCCAAGTGTCTACTAGAGAAGCTACAGGTTTTGGCCATTTTTCCTTTTTTTAAGTTCTGGAGGTTGACACTTAGTTCTGAGCTGAGTGCCACTTAATGACATTTTTTCAAGAGGAAAAGTGTGGAAAAAAATAGGAGTAATGTCCTGTAATGTCAGCATATAATCTAACACTTTCTAAAACAAAAACAGTTTTATCTTATGATGCTCATATGGCCAAACAGGAATGTGACTAGGGCAATGTGACTGGTTAAATAATAATGTAAGAAGTTCAGCTGCATTGCCTGAAAATTTTAAAAGCTATCAGTGCAGACTACAGCCTTCAGGTCATGGTGTTCTGGAAACTAATATTTTAATCCATCAGAAGTGAGTCAGTGAGAAACTAAGATGTTTGAATGGAATTCAAGCTAATGACAATAACCACTTGATAGCGGGTATGTTACCCAGAATATGTTGTGTGTGTGTGAGGTGTCCTCAGACACTTTTGTGGCTGCGGTTTTATGTGTTTCAAGTTGTCTTCACGGCACTTCTCTCTATAGGGTTGAGTGCTGTGTGACTGGATTAACTGTCAAGATCCAGAGATAGATTAACCTCCTAAGACCCGAACTCTTTCATGTCATGCATTTTTAATTTCTCTTTGCTATTTGGGCTGATTGGGACCTGACGAATGTAAAAACAAAGAATTACCAGATTTTTTTTACCAGATTTTTGTTTCTGAGAGAAATGAGATCCACATACGAGGACATTCGTTTTAAATTTTGATAGAGCAGCAGCAGTATAATGTCCTTGTAAGTGGATATCAGGCCCTTGTAAAGCAAAATTTTGTATTTTGGTCTAGACAACCCAAAATGTGATGTCCACATATGTGGACCCAGGTCCTAGGAGGTTAAAAATTCAAATGAAAAATTGTATAACTAGTGTATTAGCAAAACACTTAATTAAAGTGGGGGCATTTGGCCAACCAGGTAGGGCCTGCATCTTTTGAACTTGCCTGTTTGAAAACCAAGCATGAATTGAACAGGAATTGATAAGAATATAGCAATTTAGATTCTGTTATCAAGATCACTTATTGATTTGATTCTATGAGTGATTCTCTTATTGATTCTCATTGGGTTCTCATTAGCTCTACATTCATGCAAACTAATTACATGCTATGTGGTCAAATGTTTGTGTTGGTAATGGAATGTAGTGCACATAATATACAGAACACCTCTCTTAAAAGTAATGCAGTATGTTATTTAATTACGCCCAGGATACATTAATTCATTGTACAACTTGTTATGTTACTTTTGCATTACTCTGTAAAATGTCCTGAAATGCACTGTCACATAATTACCATTTACCAATAATATAAAATAACACAAATCTCTATTATAATGAGGACAGAGACATGATTTTGTACTCCAGTAGTTAGGTATGAACACAAAGCTGCCAGAGATGCAAAAGCAAAGCGAGGATGAAAACATGAACAGGCAGAAACAGATGCCTGACTGCTCATCCACTTGTTACCTGTTAAGGTCAAGCTCTGCTGCTGGTTTGGCATTTACTCAGCTTTAGCATAGACCTGGCTTCTTGGCTAGCTTAGCGTTAGCATGCAGGTGTCTGTGCAGATGCTTGCAAAGAGCCAAAGTTTTTCTGCTCTGCTTCTGTAATAAAAATGAAATGAATGTCCATATCCATACTTCAGACTGACAGTAGCAAAGTCCAAGAACTGACACGTTTTTTCTGGATGCTTCTGCTATGATCATTTGTAATGTTTGGAGAGCAGCCAAACTGCGCTTTACACTTTGGAGTTGAAAGCCCTGAAATCTTTATCTCTATTGGTGCCAGACTAATATAATGTAGTTTTATTATAGCAAAATTCTACTTATAGTGAATAAAACGAGGTAAGGACTTATATGCCATACATGCTTTTGTCAGGTTTAGTTTGTATGTGGATTATGAGCATATGCAGCACTGACTGCAGTTCACTTAGAAGGGGTGTCATAAAGTTTTCTAGAGACTATACAGAGAGCACTGACAATGTTAAAATGTCCAGAGGTCTTTAAAAAAAACACTCTTTTGTCAGACTATATTGAAAAAATCGCGTTGTAGATTTGATCAAACCTTTTGATGTAAGCGCAATATTGACTTTTATTTTGACCTGATGGTGGGAGTGTTGCATCACCATTGCATTAGTCCCATTTAATCCCAGAATTCGCCTTTCACTAACAGTGCATATGCACAAATGTGTGTGCAAACTTTACATATGAATGTTTCATGCATAAATGCACGATTTATCAGTATTTTCTTATATTCATTTGTTTGTGCTCTACGAACAACTCTGGAACTGCATTAGGCCATACGTGCAAACAAATAATCATCAGCCAAGAGCTTTTAGGAAACAAAATCTCACAAAGACAAACCATTGCAAATAGACTGCATTAAATTCCCTTTCAGAGTCTCTGTCTGTGTGTTCTGCTGGGTTCCCTTTGTAGTCATAAGTGTTATAGTGGCACGGTTAGCTCCCAGCTGGCACATCCCTTAATTCTGGGAATAGTTTGGCCAACAAGTTAATAATAATTTAATGGGGTATTATTTAGGCATGCACTCATAACTGCTAAGGACATGTGATGTTTGTGCTGCACTCAGCTGTGACATGGGGTTGTCTGACACTGACTCAGGGGAGGAGGAAACGGTGAGCCCTTCTCAGGAGACCCCTGCTGGTTCACTCCTTGGAAAATATTTCTACTGGACCAATCTTAGGACCATGCTCTACACTCAGCCTTTGACTAAGTAATAATGATGGCCAAATAGTGCACCCCAATGTAGCACTGATATTTCCTAATCTCTTAATGACTATATTATATATATTATATTATACAGACTACATTAAGTGAGTCATGACACTCACACAGAGGATGAGCATACCCAGTTGTTGGTGTCAAAAAGCTGCTGGGAAATTATTTTTCAGTTGGCTCACTAAAACTCAAAAGCAGCATATGGAGTATGACAAAACTCTGGGTGTATGTACCTCATTAGTCCATTTCACCAGAGTGCAAAGGGATATTGCTTTGTATTCTAGTGCATGCAACGTGATATCCTGAGGCAGTGCCAGATTAATATTACTGTTGTTGTGCTATGTTTAAGTTTAATTCCATTTTAAATACTTTATTTCTATTTAATGTTGAGCATCATATTCTAAATATCACATTTGTAGTGACTGTCCTTTAAGGACCAAATACCTGTGAAAAAGAATTAGTTGTTCATGAACTCAGAAACACAGGTCTACATCTTGATTTTTCAAAAAGTATGTTAATATATAATTTTTAAAAAATCAGCTGAATTAAATGGCATGAGGAATGAGTGATGTGGTCAGTATCCACAGGTTAATATTCACAGGGAATTCAAAATATAAATGAAAATTGCCAAAACAGTTGGTTAAGCTTATGTATGTATGTATGTATGTATGTATCTTTATTTATTTCAGACATAATAAAAAAAAAACAAAACAAAACAATATATACTCGTCTACATGTATTTTCATTTACGAATACGAATATATGTGTAGATATACACACACACATGTATTTGTACAGACAAACAAGAAAGAAATATAATAAAATAAAACACATTCGTCTAACATGAGATAACAGTTGTTTGATCTGAAAAGGAGTAGGAAGAAGTATGCACATACTTATTAACTCCTACCCCTGCTCGACATCTTATTAATCCCACATATTTACCTAATTCTCCTCATCACATACTCCACACAATACACAAGAAAACTTATATCAACAAGGCTGGCACGATATTTATAATTTCAATACGAGTTGACATATTTATACATACAATGGGTGATTGTCTTTTTCAATATCATATCCTTCCAAAAGTAATTTTTGAAGTGTCTTTATGAACTTGCCAATTCCTGAGCATTGCTGTAATTCTGCAGTAAAGCTATTCCACAGTTTTACTCCATAAATAGTTACACAAAACGTTTTAACATTTGACCGTGCTTTAAGGATCTTCAGATTCAACTTACCCCTTATTCCATTCAGTCATTCTCATTAATCTGTTAATCTGAAAGTGCTGATGAGCCTGGACCTGCAACAAGTTTTTCCTGCTCCATCAATGTGGTTAACAAGATGAAACTCATCTGTTATGATGGCAGATTTCTGAAACTTGTTGATTTGCTACTGTGTTTCCACACTGCTAGTAACTGATGACAGAACAGTGAAAGGAAACCAGCAGCAGCTTGCCTGGCACTCTCTTTTCCCATCAGTCTACCATAAAACACCAGAGGGTTATCCACAATGTGGATGCGCAAACCACCAAAAACAAGCTGCTGATCTCTCAGCTTGCCTAGCTCCAGTTATTGTTAACAGGAGACCGACAGCAAGCCCTCAGAGGCAGAGATGCCAGAGCTATGAGATGAAACGTAAAATAAATGCAGCTTTCAGCGACAATAGCCAACTCTGGAAACAAGATGGCAGTATTGTGCATCCTCTTTAATGTAGTCTCCAGGTTGAAGTGATTTGTCAAGTCACTAACTGGCTGTGGTAGATAGCTGCCCCTCCCTTAGCCTGGTTGCCTTTGTAAAATCAAACACCTAGGCATGCAGACTGCTTCCACAAACTCCTGTGTAAGAACAAGTCACTCTCAGGAGCTCAGTGGATTACAACATGGTACACAATAAAGTGTGGTTGCTTACTCATCTACCTTGTCTGACCATCTGAAAACAGTCATCTTTGTTGTTTACAGGAAGATTATTTACCTTGAACCTTGCCAGATGTGATTTTGTAAACCTATGGTCATATACTTAAGGCACTGCATAATTCAACAAGTAAATGATAAACTGCATACTGCATCTATAACAACAGCTTGACTTCATAGTAGAAGAGCCTGGGTACCCAGCTTGCCCACCTGCAGTCCAGACCTTTCACCAGTTGGAAAACATCTGGTGTATCATGATACAAAAATGGAAGAACTGGGATTGTTGAGCAGCTAGAATCGTATATCAGAACAATATTCCTCTGCCAATATTCCAGCAACTGGTCTCCTCAGTTCACTGATATTTATAGATCAAGAGGAGGTGGAGCTAAAGATAAACATGTCCTTGACCTAGCGTTTCTCAGTTTAAACATTTGATATAGATAGAGAGCAGATAGTCTGTCTTTCACATTACAGTATGTATCTGTAGGTAATATAAGCAGACATTCTTAGCATTCCAATCCTCTGTTAACCATCTCCCTCTGTTGGCTTTTATTGGTGTCATTTGTGTTCGCAATGCTCTAATTCTCTGATTAAAAAGGCCTCAGTAACTTCCAGATTTGAATCTGATGCCATGTCTTTTTCTTTTTGAACTGTTACAGATTTACATATAACTTTACTACCAAAAACTGTACTTGTAACCAAGAAAAAAACAAATATCACATCATAAGATGGCATTGTAGTTGCTTCATCATCTTTCTTCACTTCCAATCTCTGTGGCACAGAGAGAGTTGTTGATACCTTTGTTAACATCTTGTTTTAATCAGAATCCTAGGGTTGTGTGATGTGTTGCTGCCATGTTTCATTTCCACCAGTTCTTTAGAGTAATTTGTTCTGGTTTGCTACAATCATCTGTACCAGGTATAGAGGCTTAAGATTTTGGTACCTAAATAGATAGGTTTACTTTTGAAAAAGATTTGTAATGCATTTATGAAGCTCTAGCTCTAGTCATTTGTTTGCCGATGTTTTTCTGTTCAGGAAGTGGCTCAACAATCCATTTGAATTGTTCTACTTTATTGCTCTTAGCTGAGGTAACCAAAAGCGCAAAATAGCAGCAAATCCTTCGTCAGATTTTGAGTTACTCTAATGTTTTATATGTCAACCAACCACTTGGTCACTGACTTTGACAATGTATATATATAAAATAATTTGAAGGCATATGAATGTAATTTATTCATCTTAGAATTGTTTATGCAAGTACAGAAACTCAGAGTGCTGAAGATGCTTAAACAAGGTCGGATTGTATGTTGATATTAGGAAGCTTATAGGAAAACAGTAAGTTATGTAGTTTTTAGGTATAACATCAGTGATTGCCGTGAAATAAGATAGACTTGTAACAGTTTATTATCATTTTCATATGGCTTACATTCAAGAACAAATAAATGTAATAGGAATTATATTTGCATAATCAGAGTTTATATTAAAAGAGAATATATTCCAGTTAAAGTCTATATTTTACAGCATTTATTATCCATAACAATCTCTGAACCAATATGTGTAAAAGCTCATTTTCATCATCAGCCACTAGTTTGCATAGTCTCATAACATTCAAGTGAGCAATCACTGTGCAATGTCGTAGTAATAATCTCGTAGTCTTGGCTCAACAACATTAAATCCAGGCCTCTCATTTGCCCTGGAAGACATGAAAATAACATGCAATAATCACAAAAGATGTCCATAAAACATAAACCGGTTTGCTGTTTGTTCAGCTAATGCCTTATGATGAACATGTTACTTACTTATATGTCCAGCAGGTCTTCATGAGCTCATACATCTCCAGTGGACACTTCTCTGGGGAGTCCATACGCTTACCACTTTCAATCATCTGCAGGACATCATTTCCTTTCATTCCCTGTAAGGAGTTAAAAATTCAGAACAAATAAGACGCCATCAAATAAATTAAAATGTAAAGGCATAGAGATTATCAAAGTCATAATTTTTGTGTTGCAACCATTATTTTTTAATAGCAATAAGAAGGTTAGTACATAATTCTAAAGTCACACACTAAGATTATTATCCATCTATCCATTCGCTTATCCTTTTCAGGGTCGCGGGGGGCGCTGGAGCCTATCCCAGCTGTCATAGGGCGAGAGGCGGGGTACACCCTGGACAGGTCGCCAGTCTGTCGCAGGGCCAACACACAGGGACAGACAACCATTCACACTCACACCTAGTGGCAATTTGGATTATCCAATTAACCTATCCCCACAAGCTGCATGTCTTTGGACGGTGGGAGGAAGCCAGAGTACCCGGAGGGAACCCACGCAAACATGGGGAGAACATGCAAACTCCACACAGAAAGACCCCGGCCTGATGGTGGAATTGAACTCAGGACCTTCTTGCTGTGCGGCAACAGTGCTAACCACCGTGCCAAGATCATTATGATACATGCAATTCATAGGTCAAGATTTCATAGGTAGACAGTGAGTACACATCACAAAATTATTCTATAAATTACAACTAAACAAATCTGAAACATTTGTTTTGTAGTCATTTAGTTTACATAAGACAGCAACTATAAAGAATAAAAATTAACAAAATAAAGGCTGCAACAGCTGTTTGAATATTAAACTAATATTCAAACAAAAACACAATGTGTGAGTGAGTGAGGTTACATGTGTCACCATAACTCCTTATATTCAATAATAATAATACCTTGTATGGTTTTTGGCCATAGGAGTAAGCCTCCCACATGAGCACCCCAAAGCTCCACACATCACTTTTGGATGAGAACTTGAAGTAGTTTATACATTCAGGCGCGTACCATTTCACTGGCCACTTCCCATGACCTTTTGCCTAAAGGGAGAGACACGCAAACATAACTAGTTTTAATTTCATGCCACACTGGTCATTTTGCAGCTTCAAATAACACAATGATTAGGACTGGTTCCTGGCAGTAGTGTTCACAATATGATAACAGATACAAGTAAGGCAGATTGACTGGTGTTAGTGTTACAGTTATTTTAATGCTTTACAGCAGGGATGGGCAAATCCAGGCCTCGAGTGCCGGTGTCCTGCAGGTTTTAGATCCCACTCTGGGTCAGCACACCTGAATCAAATGATTAGTTCATTACCAGGCTTCTGGAGAACTTCAAGACATGTTGAGGAGGTCATTTAGCAATTTGAATCAGCTGTGTTGGATCAAGGACACATCTAAAACCTGCAGGACAGTCCTTGAGGCCAGGAGTTGCCTACCCCTGCTTTACAGTAACACTTTCATTGAAAGTGACTTACTTTTAAACAAAAATCTAAGAGTGTTGATGCATGCTCAATCATGAAGATAAGGAAATCCCAAAAAGTTTGTGGGATTCTGTTCATGAGGACAGTTTTTTCAGTGGGAGAAATATTTTGTCAGTCATCAAAGTGACTTCTTTAGACAAAATGTTTCTCTCACTGAAAACGCTACGTCCTCACGAACAGAATCAACTTTTTGGGAAAAATCTAAGACGTTCATAGAGATGGACCATCAAGGCTTTTTGAGAGTATAAGGACAGATGACGTGTCATCCTATACCATATGTTACCTTGTAGTAGTTTTGATCCTCAGCAACAGCTTTAGAGAGGCCAAAGTCACTGATCTTGGCATAGTGCTGTGTGACCAGCAGTACATTCCTTGCAGCAAGGTCCCTGTGGACAAAGTTATGCTCCTCCAGGTACTTCATCCCCATAGACACCTGATGGACCAGCTCTGTGATATTCTTTATGGCCGTTTGCCTGGAGATGAGTTGTTGTTACTTTAACTCTAAAAGCCACCATAAACCTCACACAATATGAGAACTGTATTTTGAAATCTTTGATTTTTTTATATACTGTTATTTTGAAACTAAAACTTATAAATAACTTCACATTTAGAAAAAAGTGATTTGTCACTTCAATCTCCTAAACTAGCAGATTACAATATTGACCACAATACTAGAGTTTTGATTAAGAGTGAAATGGGATGTGTAGGTGTTTCAGAGAACACTGAAACATAGAATGGAGAAGTACGGCATTGGATAGGATGTGTTTCTCAACAGACATTTGCACATATCTTAGCTGATGTGAATATTGCAAGCTCTAATTGCTACTGTGTAGTGCTCTTTTGTAGCTAATGTAGATACTTGTAGAATAACTTGTTATTCTACAAGTTACTTGAGTTACTTGTAGAATAACTCAAGTAACTTACCACAAAACAGTACCTTTATAAATAAAAATTCAGACTCTATCATAATGTACTTGCATTAATGTGAAGAAAAAAAAACAATGTTCAAACAAACCAAATTGAGGAAAGAGCAAGGCCAAGTCGCAGTACATACTTATTTTTCTGCAGGAACTTGTGGAGGGGTCCCAGCTCAGCCAGCTCCATAACTAGCATGAGGTTCTCTGCTTCACAGATACCAATCATCCGGACAATATACGGATTGTCCAGCTGCTGCATTACATTGGCTTCCCGCAGCATTTCGTCACGTACTGACTGGTTATTATCATCATTCTTCAAGACTTTAACTGCAACTGTCTTCTCTGTCCTGATATGCAACATGGATTAGTGTAAGTATTAATATGTTACTACAACAGAAATGCATTTTTCAGACATTTTGACTCATCCACAGTCAACATTCATCATCAGCAAAACAACATAGTGGTACGGATATCAATAGACACAACTGTCAATAAAGTAAACCAGTAAGACAAAAGCAGTATACACTTGCATTCTGTATAAAGGGGGAGGGGGGGGGGGGGGGGGTGCTATAATGAAGCCATCTTTTAATGACTGCAGGGACCAAGACTGTGATATTTGTGTCCTGTGGACTTTGCTTGGTTTTGATTTGTATGATATGAGCTGTGTGTTTTTGGAATTTGAATAACCGATTGAATATTTCTTTGGGAAAACAATGAAACAAGATGTGCTGAACTCATGTTTTATTTTTTGGGTTATATCAGTGAATCACTGACAGTGAGTTTGCCTGCTGCAGTCAGCAAATCATAAATATCATTTATGATAGGGAGAATATTTTAAATTTGTAAGTCTGATCATTTAACAAAGCATTGTGGTGCAATGTTTGTATGTAGTAATATGGTTTAATGTAGCATACTTTCTCATCTTGTAGGTGCCTTTCATGACGGTACCAAAATTCCCAGAGCCCAGTTCTCCATCCTCCAAGAAAAGATGTGAGCGATCCACTGTAGAACTCCGCAGTTCATCTGGATCCGCATAAGGACTCTCATATACCTCTGTGTCCATTGGCATGGCCTCTGATGAAGAATTCAACATGTCAAAATTAGGAAGCAGTGAAATATTAAATGAAAACATGTGAATTTGGATTTTACAAGTTTAGAATGTTCTCTAGCCAAAATAATAGCTCGTTATTCAGGTAGATTTTCCCTATTCAGATTTATCATAATCTATCTGTCTACACTGTAAAAGAAAATCCTAATATAAAAGGGTTTTACTGTGTATTTTACAGTTTTGTACTGTTCTTCTAGAATATCATTAAATTTACATCAATAGACTGTGATTTCACATTTCAAGTGTAAATTAACGTAAAATCACTGTAATGTAATAAAACACAATTTTCTTGTTTTTTAAATGTATTTGTCTGTACATATGCATATTTAGATTGTTAAAATACATTCACAAATGTATCATGATTTCACAAATATTTGTCCGTTATTTGAAAGATTGAACTGTTAAATTCAAATGTAATGCTATGGAAAAATATATAAAATGATTCTTATAAACTTTTTTTACATCAAATAATTATTATTATCATTGCTATTTAGGGCGATCGTGGCTCAAGAGTTGGCAGTTCGCCTTATAATCAGAAGGTTGCCGGTTCGAGCTCTGGCTCGGACACTCTTGGTCGTTGTGCCCTTGGGCAAGACACTTCACCTACCACTCACTGGTGATGGCCAGAGGGGAATTATAAAGTAGAATTGTAAAGCACTTTGAGGGTCTCAAAAAGCGCAATATGAATGCAGTCCATTATTATTTAAACCAACTGTTAAGTGTATATTTCTGTATATTTAAATATTATTATTCATATTGCCACATTAATTGACCTTGTTTATAGGTAATTTCATTAAATTGTTCCAAATTTAATGTTTCAAAGCACTTGAAAAAGGTAAAATCCCATGTAAAATTAGGGCAACAAATTGTATTTTCATTAATGGAAATAACCGTATTTTTATGAGTAAGTTATCTTCTGTTAATTTACGGTATTATTTTGGCGCCCCAGCTGCCGGAATATTACTGTTTTTTTAAGATGTTTTCTCTAACAGTGTAGTATGTCCCCTATATGAAAGCATAAAACTGATTTTACTTATTTTTGAAAAACATTGTACTGGAAAAAATATTGAAGGAGTACTGTACCTTTAGCATCACTCATTTGAAAGTGAAAAGAAATGCATTTTTTAAATCCGATTACTGTAATCCAAAAAATCTGTCATTTCTGACAGATTCAAGTTAAAGTTCATCCTAATTTTCCTTGAAGACTGGTCATCTCGAGTTACATTTTCAGGGTAAAGGAATAGTCTTGGTTTTTGTTAAACAAACAAAAATTAAAAGTATCCCTTGTCTTGTCTCATTGATATGGAGTCGTAGTGAGAGGCTTTCCTTTTTTGGTCTGGATCAGGTGACCTGGATGCTCTCTTGGTTAGGTCTATTCTGCTGACAGCACTAAGTACTTTCCTTTCACTCTCTATAGATTCATATGCCAATATTGCATGTGATTATCTTTTGTCTGCTTGTGTTTTGTCCCGTTTGTTGTATGCTTTTGTTACACAGAGCAGCTACGTGAACGGTACTCACACAGAGGTCAGTTATCTTTTTCATTTCTTTACATCTTCATGATATACAACTCTGGATACTGTAGCTCCCCAGAAAAAAACCCCTCAAATATACCAGGGAGTCTGAAATACTTGATCCCCTGGTATAATTCTCAATACACACCTTTAAAACCAATAACTAGTAAGCTAGAGATATTAAAATAATTACGTAGTCTGGAAAAATTGTTTGCTGCTTTATTTAAAAATAAGCCCTCACAAAGCTGGAACATCTTACTATTCATCGCTGGTTGAAGAAAATAAGGACAACCTTAGGTTTCTCTTAAGCACAGGCTGAAAACAAGTTTGTTTTGAGCCAACCATTCGTTTAACCTTAATGACTTGATGAATTTCTTTACAAATAAAATTGTCACCATTAGAGAAATATTGCTTGTAACCATCTCACAGACATAATATTATCTACAGTTACTTTCAGTACCATTGGTATTCATTTAGAGTCTTTTTCTCCAATTGATCTTTCTGAGTTAACTTCCGTAATTACTTCCTCCAAACCATCAACATGTCTTTTAGACCCCATTCCTACAAGACTGCTCAAAGAAGTCCTGCCATTAATTAACGCTTGAATCTTAAATATGATCAACCCATCTCTAATAATGGGCTATGTACCACAGGCCTTCAAGCTGGTAGTAGTTAAACCTTTACTTAAAATAGTAACAGTTTTTACCCAACTCTCTTAGCTAATTATAGGCCAATCTCTAACCTTCCTTTCATCACAAATAAATTCTTGAGAGAGTTGTTATCAAACAGCTAACAGATCATCTGCAAAGGGAAAGTTTATTTGAAGAGTTTCAGTCAGGTTTCAGAGCTCATCACAGCACAGAAACAGATTTAGTGAAGGTTACAAATGATCTTCTTATGGCCTCTGACAGTGGACTCATCTCTGTGCTTGTCCTGCTAGACCTCAGTGCAGCGTTCGATACTGTCGACCATAATATTCTATTACAGCGATTAGAGCACGCTGTAGGTATTACACGTACTATGCTGCAGTGGTTTGTATCATATATTTCTAATAGACTCCAATTTGTTCATGTAAATGAAGAGTCCTCTTCACACACTGAGGTTATTTATGGAGTTCCACAGGGTTTCATGCTAAGATTAATTCCTTTTACATTATACATGCTTCCTTTAGGCAGTATCATCAGAAGGCATAGCGTACATTTTCTCTGCAATCCAGATTACACCCAACATGACATAGAATCTATGCTAAATAATATTTACACAGTATGGAACATGCACAAGCAAGTTAGCAATTGAACAACAGTACATCAATATAGGGTTTGACAAAGGCAGTCTTACCTTTACCTTTACCTTTACCGGGTATCCTAGTTTCATAAGGATTGGAGTTATCTGGAGGCCTGGGACGAGATGGTCGGTTCTGTTATCATCAGAGGAGACAGTGTTAAAGAACATTCATTATGAGAATGCATGAAGTATAGCTAAATAGCACTTACTGCTGAAAGTAACCTGCAATAAGTGAACACATGATTTCAAAGAAGGGGTTTAAGACAAGTTTACAGTCAGGGGGTATTTTGACTCTCAAACATCTCAAGCATAAAATCTCAGAAAAAATTAGGAAGAAGACTGTACAAGATAAAACTGCAGGATTCAAAAAGGGAAGAAAAAAAGACATCTGATCCAAAACTTAACTGTAACAAAGCCAG
This sequence comes from Rhamphochromis sp. 'chilingali', assembly GCF_963969265.1. Taxonomy (NCBI): domain Eukaryota; kingdom Metazoa; phylum Chordata; class Actinopteri; order Cichliformes; family Cichlidae; genus Rhamphochromis; species Rhamphochromis sp. 'chilingali'. Next base: position 9,065,904 of record NC_137930.1, read on the forward strand.
GCAAAAACAAGAATAAAAAAGAAAACAAAACAAAAGAAAAAATGGCAGAGGGATTTTAAAGGATGGAACATGTGGACAATATTATCACAAGCACATATAGAAAGCTACCAAATGGCTGCTTGTGGTTCTATAATGTAATTGCACTGGGTAACCTCTGGATGGTGTTAAAACATAATTACAAATACACCAACTAAGATGTCACACCAATTCAATAAGCTTGTGTGCACTGACATCCATTATTTACTTGGATGTGAGATCTATCAGAGGGATTAGAAAGGACATAATTCAAAGGACTAATATTGCAAGAAAGAGTTAGTAAATAGAAATCCACATTCCATTAGTGAAGAAGTGCAGAGGTAGAAGGAAGGTGGAGGTTACACACTGCTGTGAGCAACTATGACTGAGGAAACAGGATGTGTGTAATGCACCTTTTTTATGCCGGGAACTTTACTGATGATGGTGAAAAATCCATCTGTCGCACTTTGCTAAAAATCAAAATGTCAGAGAGGTTATCATTAATGGTAATATTAAAATCATGCATGAAATTATTACAATAGGAAAAAGATTAATGGGAAAAATAGCTCCAAACGAGGATGTGTGAAGTCGTCTGACACACACATTCATCTACACATTACAAGAAACATTTCTATGTTTGTTTTACCATACAGGGCTTCCTGAAGAAGCCATATCATTCTAATAATAAAAAACAACCCTTGTCGTAATGGTTAATGGTAACCCATACAGGCTGACTGCTGAGGCCAATTTAACCAGCATTTCTGTTTCAGTTGAATGTATTAATGCACATAGATGGAACTTACAATGGCAGAACCAAGTCTAGGATGGCCCGGTGGAAGAAAAGGCCGTCCTATCAGCCCTGTGAACATGGAATAAGACAAATGTTAATCAGCTGTGTATACAGTGTTATAATTTAGATTATTAGATATTAGTTAACATGCAGTGAAATTTGCTTTCAATGAAAGTCTTCCTGTAAACACATTTCGATTAGTTGTGTTTGTGTTTCTCACCAATATCTCCATCAGGCCTTGGACAGGGCTCTGTTAGTACTCGCAAAAGACCATCTGGTTTGTATGAGTAGTGCTCCACCAGCTGTGTTTAAACAGAGGTGTAGGCAGAGTACACACATAAGTTTTACCACCTCACCTTGTAATACATTATACAATTTCAAACAGATTAAGATTGTTGAAATGTTCTAAGTAGCCCATAAATATAAAGCACACTGGGATTACCTGCCACAAGGTGTCAAATTTCTTGCCCTCTGGAATGGAGAGCTTGCCAGCCGAGTCCTTGTCAATACGATAATGCATGACTTGTCCTTCATGCAGTAAACACAGAGCATAAGATCCATTCGCATCTCTCTGCCGAATCCTTCACATAGAAAAAAAAGGGAGAATCGTTTGAAACAGTTTTTGTTTCTGTAGTTCATTATAAGTGGCGGAGGGCTTTCACTTTGGTGGCCTCAGAATCTCATCTCTGATTTTTGCAGATGATGTGGTTCTGTTGGCTTCATCGGGTGAGGGCCTCCAGCTCGCACTGGAACGGTTCTCAGCCGAGTGTGAAGCAGCGGGAATGAGGATCAGCACCTCCAAATCTGAGGCCATGGTTCTCAGCCGGAAAAGGGTGGAGTGCCCACTCCGGGTCGGGGATGAGTTCCTGCCCCAAGTGGAGGAGTTCAAGTATCTCGGGGTCTTGTTCGCGAGTGATGGGAGAAGGGAGCCGGAGATCGACAGACGGATTGGGGCTGCAGCTGCAGTAATGCGGACGCTGCACCGGTCCGTCGTGGTGAAGAGGGAGCTGAGTGTAAAAGCGAAGCTCTCAATTTACCGGTCGATCTACGTCCCTACCCTCACCTATGGCCACGAGCTGTGGGTAGTGACCGAAAGAACGAGATCGCGGATACAAGCGGCAGAAATGAGCTTCCTCCGAAGGGTGGCTGGCCTCTCCCTTAGAGATAGGGTGAGAAGTTCGGCCATCCGGGAGGGGCTCAGAGTAGAGCAGCTGCTGCTCCACATCGAAAGGAGCCAGCTGAGGTGGTTCGGGCATCTGACAAGGATGCCCCCTGGGCGCCTCCTGGGTGAGGTGTTCCAGGCATGTCCCACCGGGAGGAGGCCCCGGGGCAGACCCAGGACACGCTGGAGAGATTATATCTCTCAGCTGGCCTGGGAACGCCTTGGTATTCCCCCGGATAAGCTGGAGGAGGTGGCTGGGGAGAGGGAGGTCTGGGCCTCTTTGCTTAGGCTGCTGCCCCCGCGACCCGGCCCCGGACAAAGCGGATGAAGATGGATGGATGGATGGATAGTTCATTATATACATATATACCATTAAATAACTACAAAAATGTTCACATCTGACTGCAAACTGTGAATCAGTGATTAGGTGGTTTTTCAACTCATCTGATAGCTATTATGGAACGCAAAAGCAATGAATATCTTTTTTTACAGTTTCAAGATGTATTAACATTATTCATGCACAATACTTCAAGGTCACAAGAAAAAATGTCTATAAATGTAAAAAAAAATCCTACTTATTGTAGAGTCTTTACCTTATGCACCTTGAGGCAACTGTTGCGATTTGAAGCTATACCAATAATACTAAACTGAATTGGCCTAAAATCCTAGTGCTCATGAATGAACTCATGAATTTGTACATTTTTCTGTTTGTTTTCATTTATTTATTTTGCAAATTTACAACTTTAATTCAGAAAATTATGAATATTTTCCACTGCTGCGTCTGTATTGCTTTTTATTTATCTACGATGGCTCACTAAGCACAATGAAACCAAATATTAGTCTGAATTTTCAATTGAGAAATCATGTTACCCCGCCTATTACCACATACTGTGTCAGATGTGATAAGTTGTGGCTAAGTGCAACTTTTTTCATAGACTTGCATTTAAAAAAAAACCTCATCACATGGAGACATTACAGTAAATAAGAAGTAAGGAGAACTAAACAGGAAGTAAAACTAATAGCCTGTGTGCTATTATCAATAACTGTGCTCCAGAATGCTATGTGTGCAGTATGTGATTCACTCTTAACAAAATTTCAATAAAATTTAGAGACATAAGCATAACATGATGATGTGTTTCAGTGGAAAGTAAGTTTCCTGCTAGATGTTACATGAGAGAAGGGACAGAACAGTTACATTTTGCCCTGCTGTTAGTCTCCCTCTTGTTTGGCTACTTCAGGAAGTCCTTTGCAAACTGCCAGAGCGGAAACCACAGTGTGTTTGTGTGTTTGTGTCTCTCTGTGTCTGTATGTGTGTGTATGTGTGTGTGCATGTGTATGTTCCTCTCTTTCTTCAAGCGAGACCACAGCCGCTCAACTGAAGCTTGAGGTTCTATAAATACTTTACAAACTTTATTCAGTGGTTTCAAAGCAAAAAGACATTTTATGCATTTGACAAATGAAATGTAATAAGATGGAATGGAAGCAATACAGTGCTAACATAGCTGTGTTTGTTTAGACTGCTTGCATTTGTAGAATTTGATGTATTTCACTTACATTACAAAACCATATTAGAAAATCATATTTAAAAAATACTTTAACAACGAACAAATTGACATAATATGTATCTTTCAGTCTTCATCTATTCTCCACCTTTTTGAGAATAAAAGTTACATAAGAGAACTACTCAATAGGAAATACTCAAGAGTTCTGCCCCAGAGGAAAGGAAATTTCTAAATATTTTCATTGCCCAACCTATTTCTCAGACACATAACTGAACTGAGTTTCGTGTCATTGTGAGAGTTTAATCATTTGCTATCTCTGAAAGGCAGAAGCTCCTGGAGGGAAAAAAGCTACCCTCAACTTTAATAATTTCTTTGCTTTTTCTTTTCTCACTTCACTGATCTTGAGTTCACAGCTCTTGAGATAACACTCAGAAAATGCAACAAAAAAGGATGACACTGCACAATCTTAGGAGTTCTAGTTTCAGTCCTGTACTTGCCCTGCTTGTTATTGTGTTTCTTCAGTATTTGGATGTTGTAAGTTGTCTGAGACTGTATTCTTTTGCTCACTAATTTTGTAAAGCTGCAGATAATATTACTATTTTACTTTACTTTTGCTGCTCACCATAGTCTTTCATTTGTCTCCTCTGAAATAAACATATAGTTAAGTTAGGTAAAGTAAAGGCAAACCAAATGGAAACCTCATGAGGTTATTAAAATGTCAAGTTCTGAGAGGATTTGGGTTACAGAATATTGTATGGCTTTCTTGAAAATAAATGAAAAGACTCTGTTGATGTTGTCTTTAAAACAGTGAAATAAATAACTGACTCAGTCCAATTCCAGGTGATGTTGCAGTGTTGTGTGTATAATGAATTAATTTACTGTTTTGGCCAGACCTCAGCAATATGAAGTAAGACAATGAATCTGAATAAGACTTCTACTGTCATTGAAACAGCTGAACGTTTGAGTCTGATTTCACTGTTTTACAGGGTTAAAACAAACAAACAAACAAACAAACAAACAAACAAACAAAAAACCCAAAAGCATCCTTTTCTGAGTGAATTAATACATTAATATTAAATAACAAAACAATTTACTGTGCATGAACCACTTGTAGGTTTTGTCACATTTCTACCAATGTGGTAATGTTTTTTTACTCTAGTTTATCCTATTTAGCAGTTAGGAATGCTATGAACACAATGAACATAGTGAACGTTAAACTAAAATATTTTTAAAATGCAAATGTAGTTGAATAATATTTTTTTACCAGCTAACTTCTTACAAAGTGAAGCTAAGAGGAACTGAAATATTAAAACCACATTAAACCAATGTCATTTGTTTGTAAAACAACACCTCGTTACATTTTTCAAGGTCTTTTCTAGTGCCATGAGGGCCATTTTGTCACGGGCAAGAATGTAGAAGTTCAGCACGAGAATCACTGTATGAAAAATACAAAAAAAAAAGCCATTTTAAAAGCAATTAGTCCAGAGTCAGACAGATGTTTTAATATTTTGTCTTCCATCATGGTTAAGGTCTCTTCAGCTGTGTCAATTCAATGCACACTATTTGCACACACTATCAGTGGCAGGTTTCCCAGCTAAACTTGTACAAGTGATTCATTTTATTGAATAGAAAAATTATGAATATAAATATGGAATCGTAAAGTCCATAAAGAGGTTTTCTTCCAAGCCATAACTCTAAATGCTCTTCAGTTAGATTTTTCTACCCTGTCAGATAGAACTCAAATTCAATCCATGTAGTAACCGCAAGCAGTTCTTTAAAACTATGTTTTAACTGGTTTTCTAAAATTTATTGATCAGGACTAACAAAACATGAACATGAAACATGAAAAGACAATTATTTTTCAGACCAGAACCAAAAGACGCAGTGTAAAATTTTACCATGAGAGGAATGATATTATTCTTCTGGCTTTTTATAGGATTTTCTACTACTGCCTGCAAACACAGCAAATAATTTAATAAAAAGAGAATTAATATAATACTTACAGAAACTTTCCATTTGCACGCGGGCCACATTGAAGCCTGGGCTCAGAGTCTTCTCGTGTTATTGTTCCATGAAACCAGGGCATTCTTTCATGAGCAGTGGTAGCGATGAGCTTCTCCAGCTGAGGTCGCTGGCTGATGATGGCCTGCTCCAAAGCTGCACCCTGCAAACAGGCAACACACTTAGCTGCACTTGTAATATAAAGCTAGATTAATGCTGCCTACGTCCACCCAGAGCACACTCATAAAACTCACTTTAACTCTAGATTTATCCAGGTATAATGGCTGACTTACATATTGTGCCTGTCTAAGAAGTGGTTTTGTACATACATCCATGTGCAATTGAGAACAAGAGGTGACGCACAAGCAGCAGAGTCTGAGGAATAGTTGAGATAACCATTTATCTGGGCGACCATGGCTCAGGGGGTTGGGAAGCGTATCTGTAACCGGAAGGTCGCCGGTTTGATTCCTGGGCTCTCTGTCCTGGTCGTTGTGTCCTTGGGCAAGACACTTTACCTACCGCCTACTGGTGTTGGCCAGAGGGGCCGATGGCGCGATATGGCAGCCTTGCTTCTGTCAGTCTGCCCCAGGGCAGCTGTGGCTACAACCGTAGCTTGCCTCCACCAGTGTGTGAATGCGAGAGTGAATGAATAGTGGCATTGTAAAGCGCTTTGGGTGCCTTGAAAAGCGCTATATAAATCCAATCCATCATTATTGAATTTTCAGTATGGAAGAGACAGATTGGATACCACTATTGTTGTGGTGGAGATACTAGAACATCAACACAACCTGAGCTATCAGTTGCTATTTGGGCCTCCTGAAGTGAGCAATGCTTAAATGGAAATTTTGTTGAGTCCCTTCAACATTACTGGGAGTCCATGATGGTCTTATCTGGTCTGGTCTACTAATGAGGACAATTTTTAAAGGTAGCCTTTTGATCAAGATATGGTAACACAGTAGCATTATTTAAAAGAAGTCAAAGTAACATTATTACCAAAATTGGAGACAGACCAAAGTGACTTACCTCTGACTTTCTTTACTTCCTGCAATTATATGCTTTTTCTAGGCCTAGGGTTTATTAACAAAATTTAATGTGTGTAAAATGTAAAATACACTTTTAACATCTCAACAATTATGTTGGTGACTTTTATCATAAATGTAAATAAAGCCCAAACTGCAAAAAACCATCATTTAGTTTGCTATGGTATTCCATAAAATTCTGACTTCTCATTTCAAATATGGTTTTCTTATATTTTATAATAGAGATGAAACTTACCTGCAGGTTCCAGGTCTGCTTTACATACTCCCGTATGAGTTTTTCCTTCAGGTCCTCAAACGGCCCAACTTTCGGCTGCATGTTCTTGGGCCTGTTACAAGGCTTCTTCAGCAGACACACAAGACCGTCTGGTTCTTGGGAATGGTAGTCAATCACATCAACGGGACTTCTGTAGCTCTTACCACCAGCAATAGCATACATGTCATTGGGCTGTCTTTCAATTGTGTAGTGGTAACAACGGCCTGCATTTGACACGGACAGTGCAAAGCCTCCAAGATAGTTTCGGCTTTGGCGTAGGAGGTACAGGCCATTGCTTAGGCCTGTCTGCCGCAGGTAGTCCTCTGCCTCTTCCCTGGTAATATTGCCATAAAAGAATGGCAATGAATTTACATTGTCAGCCATACTGGCTTTTGGTGAGTGGCTCCCTTTAAGGAAGTCCCTTCACAAACTTCTTCCACTAGGATGAAATTCACCTAAAAACAAAAATTGGAAACAAATAGGAAATGAGACAGATTTCAAGTAGAATTGCATGACATGATAAATCATTTAGCACTGAATCCCACAATCGAATCACAAACAATAAACAATCCCAGCATATGGTGACTGAAAAGTCAACATGTGTGATGATTTTCTTAGTTTGCAAATGTGTATTCCATTTTGTGTTTTGAGTCTTTCATAATGCAAAAATGGTGATTAGTTTCTGCCTGTTTAAACACAGCAGTATTTTTGTTTCCGGGGAATTTTTTGTTTTGTGTTATTTTTAACTCTGTCTAAATTTGCACAGCACAGCTGCTCTTTTGCATGAAAACTAAAATCTGAAAAAACAATAACTTTAACCATTTGAAGCACAATATTTAAATGGCTCAAGCTCACTTTAAGTTCCCAGAAGACATGACGTGATAGTGTTTATAAAATTTGGATACTTTTTTTTTTCGTGTAGAGCTGCCTACCTGCTTTGCAATGTAAACTAAAGCACATAAAGCAAGTTATCATTGGGTTTCAGCAGCATTGCTTTTTGAACTCACAAAGGTCAGAAATAAGTCTGAGCTGTCAAAGGTTTTGGCCATGTTTTAGCCATAAAGACACCACATAGACAGGTTCCTGACTTTTTCACCTATTATTGTCTTTACTGTGTTTTTAGGTTCTTATGTGGAACTAACCTGACCAAGTCACCAAAATATAAGGATTCATTTGCCTTTACTAACATTTTAAAGATACCAAAGTATATCCTGGACACCAACAAGTGATAGATCAACTTTGGGAAGAAAATAACTTTGACAAACCACTTCCTTCTTTGAGAGAAATATGAATCTATTTTAATGCTGAATGCAGACTGCAACTGAAAGTATGACATTTTTTTGCTGGTTAGACAGAACCATTTCAAATTCAACAACCATTAATGTACACATAATGAAAACTAAAACTCAGCTGAAAAGTTGCAAGGATGGTGACCTTAAAAACCTGACCATCATTGGTAGGCCTTTTTTTCAGATCACTGTGCGCATGATTAGTTTCAGCAAGACAATTCTAGCTTTTCTTAAAGTAAAGTGACCACAGTGATTATAAAATGAAACCTTAGATTAACCGATTAAATAAAAGAATAAATAAATAAATACAAGGTTTAGACATTTTTTTAACTGTTGCAGATATTAAGACAGTGCACTGACCTTGTTTTTATGACCCCATTGTTCCATTTAACAGTTAACAAAATCTTTCCTGTTTGTAATGCACAACAGTCTAACATTGAAAATAAAAATTTAAAAGGGAATAAGCTGCACATTTGTGACCTAAAATAAGCAGCTTCTGGTATTTCCTGACAATGTCATCACACTACAGACCTCTTGAACTCTGCTCTCCTTGAGAATCTACCTTCCTTTCAGACTGTTTGATGTTGTTTTTGATTGAGTTGTACTTTGTATTTTTTGTTTTCAATGAAATGCTAGTCACTAGCAGTTAATCCTTTTTAATCATTTTACTTGCTAAGCAGGAATGTACAAATAGCTTTCAATGTGCAGAAAAAACAATTAAATCTAGCATCCATAACTTCACACGTAGAGATAGATATATGGTAGAACAGCTACTAAATGGAGTAGGGTTTTCCTTTTCTTTAACGAAACACGAGGACTACAAATAAATTTCCCTCAAAAATAGAATTAATGTTAGAGTACTTTTGTATAAAAGCTGTCCCGGATCTCATGTCATAAATATGTCACACTAAAATGCTGTCACTGTCTCTGAAGACAGTTCAGATAGTTAACTGTAACACTTTTGTTTATAGATAAATTTGATGATATTTTTTTTTTAAATCCAAATTTCAGTACTGGGCATCCTTTAATGTGTCACACCCAAACTCTGTGGTGTCATTCAATGGCTTATGCAGTTGGAAAGAACCCAAAGACACGTGCCAGAAAAAAAAATGCTATGCTAGACACAATTATTTTTATTTCTTGATCAGTTTTTAGCTGAGGCAGTTGTTTCAGTGAAATCATGCTGAGTATTTGAAATGTCTGGTGTTTTTTTTAGGCTCAGAAGTGGAATTAAGCACTTTGGTCAAATGTATTTTATTATTTTCCACAGCTGAAAAAAGATGCTAAAAGTGCCTCCTGATAATCTGACACTGTAGATAACACGAGATCCAGAACATTCTTTTCTCTTTTCTTTAAAAACCCTATTAGAATGGTAAAATAAGAAAACAATGGCCAAATCACTTAAATGATTTTAAATGTGTTATTCATTGAACATAATTATTACTTCCCAAAACAAGCACAGCAGCAAGTGACAAATGAACAAATGAAAATGATCTCACACTGTAGGGCAGATTTTTTTTTCTGATCAAAAACAAGTCAGCAGTTAGTGAGAAATGGTAAGCCTCGATAAGACAGTAAAAAAAAGAGGAAGTATAATTATTGTCGTTAACGAGACAGTCAAATGTAGCTTACTGGTAAATTTTAAATAGTCGTTTTTGAAAGAAGACACAAAGACTACACTTACTGTAGATATTGTTGTGAACTAGTTCCACTGTTCAACTTCAGAGCCCAGTTGAGTTTTTCAGCCCTTCAGTATATCAACTTCCAACAGTCTGAGCAATACATGAACAGGTCATCTTAAATTCAGTCAGCTCCTGACAAAAAAAAAAAAAAAGTGCTGTCAATATCTCATAAAACCAGGGAGCTTACACTCACGGGTATCCTGGTTGTGTTTTCCAGCTGAAGCAGGTTAACCTTTACTTTAAGTACTGACACACAGTAAAGCGGTGGAGCTCTGAAGCTTCCTCATTTCAACGACTTCCTTGACAATTTAACTCTTATACTTCCCTTTTTTAATCTGCACACTGACCAACAAGACAACAGGAAATGATGTGGCAACACCAAAAACACAAATAAAATGTGTAATTCAAATTCATCGTTAACTCGGGTGGAACGTTATTTTTTGGGGGAAATTACTGTTTGATATTTTCTTTCTGGCCTGTAAAAAATGTGAGATTATCTAAGAGAATGTACTTGTTAAATATAGTTCTTTTTCATCTATTTCTTGTATTTAAAAAAATGTTAACATTTGGCTTTTTTTGGTATGTGCTATGATGTATTTCACATGTTTTATCATATCTCGAAAATTCTAATCTTATAATGAATTTTAGAGCTGTTTTTTCCGAGCTTGGTGGGTCTTCAACATGTTTATGTCAGTCATGTTGTTCCATGTTATCTTCAATCTCATCATCTTTAGTTTTAAAAATTATTCTGGATAATATTATATAAATATTTCTTCATAAGTGAGCTTGGCTGTTACCTGCATGTATTTACTGTTACCTATGTTCCCAATTGAGAGTTTTATGTATTTTTTAAAAACAGGTAATAAACGTGATACTTCGAGTTTTCTGACATCAACACTTTGAAACTCTCGATGTGTGTGTGTCAGTATAAAATAGCACAGGGTGGTGGAAAGCAGACAGGGACAGTCAGTCACTCGTGTTTACCACTCAGGAAGCGCCAGCTAGCTTTGGTGTGTGTAAAACTCGTCACATACTAAAACAAAGACACACATGCATGCATATGTACATCCTCGATCGTCCTTGAAGCTGCAAGCTCTGGCTGATGTGGTCATGGCCAAAATGTTTCCAATCAGTTGCAAGTAAGCTGAAAATTGCACAAAAATGTAAAATGCATGAACTACAACTGTAAGGAGGTGGTGTGTTTCTGTAACTTTGTCAAGACCGTTTAAAACATTTCCTTTCAGAAGTATAGTGTGATCACACCAAGTTTCTCACCTACTACTTATACTTACGTTTCTCTTCATCTCTAAAATGGGCTGGTTTAACTATCCTGTTTGACCTGTGGATTTTAATTGGAACAGAATGAAATATCCGTCTATAGTTTAAAACATTATTAAACAAGGATGTAAATTTATGAGGTTATGTGGTTATAAAACTCTTTGGTGTGTAGAGTTATATCTCAGACTCTTAGTGGGTTATGGTTTACACACATAATGAAAACTTTACAGTACATTACAGTAAATCGTTTGCAAACATGACTAAATTCTGAATACATTTAATGCTCTACTAGACTGTAACTGGGTGGTTACCAAAATAATTTGAAAACACAGTTATGCATGAAAATCAAAACACAGAGCTAACTACTGTTTTAGTACTTAGTACCTTTATTTATCATAATGATCTTTATCTCTGCTTTTTTTTTTCTTTACAATTTGATAGCACATATCAGAATGTATCTAAGTGAGTACAAAGGAAATTCAAGAGTGTTTTTGAAGTTATTGAAAAAATACCAGTCATGATTAAAATGAACAGACATTATTTTTTTCATCAAGAAAAGGCTCGTTTTTGTTTTGGGTTGCTTTTACAATTTCAGATAGTTATAGCCAAATAAAGAAGGATTTTATTTAAAAATAAAACTGTGATGTTACAAGTATAGAAAAAAACTCTGAATCACTTGATCCTACTGCAGTAATCTCTGTGACTGGGTCTGAGTAAAAGTAAAAGAGAGAAGGGCATGAAAGAGATTGTGTAACACTGACATTTCAAGCTAAAGTTGTTTTATGCAGATTTAACTTTAACTTCAGGGCTAAGGAGGCTAAGGTTTCTTTGGAGTTGATGCTCAGGGGAATGGAAAAAATCTCAACCTATGATGTCAATTGTACATTTAGTGGTCTTTGTACTGTAACCTTATTGCAACTATGTCAAACTTATGTGTCTTACCACTGTGGAGGAAGTGAACTGACTTCACTTTCTCAGCTGTTTTTACACAACTTTTAATTGTTACCTTCTGGGTGTAAATTAAATATTAAGAGTAACATTTAAGTGCTTGCATGTATCCAAAACGGTCAGGTAATACAAACGTGACTTCACCGGTACCTTCTGAAATGCAGTGACATACACATACACAGCTTTAGTATGCATTCTGACCACTTTTAATTTTAGTGACAGTTGGGAGAATTTTTTTAAAGGTTTTATTTTGAAAGTTTGATTATCAAAATTCTGTTAACATAAGCATCACTACTGGAAGATTTCATTTACCTACCGGTATATACCATATGGCTCCACCTTGTGGAGAGCCATACCATCTCAACATTGCACAAACCTCATATATGCTACAATAATGATGTATACTCTTTAGATTAAAAACCATCATACACGTTAGCACTACACTGAAAAAATAATAGTGCACACTCGGTTAGCTTAACATGCTATGGTTATATGATCTATAAATACCACAAACAAAGCTCAGATTAAACCTTTAAATGTTTAATATCTGTCTAAAATACTAATGTTTTAACCAGTACATCTGAACAGTGACATACTCATATTCTTCAGGTTGGTCAGATAAAAATAAAAAGAAATTTAAAATGAACTGGCAGCAGGTCTCTACTTTAAATATAAATAGTGTCTACCACTTGCTTCTTCTGATGGTTTCCTAGTGTACTATCAAGTATCTTGTGTACTTTTCTGTACATTATTTTAAACTGTACTTTCATGGACGAGTGCTAGTGTGGGTGTGCTTAACTTGTATATGGCATAAATGCTTATTGAGTTCTTCTGCCTATGTTCACACTGCAGTAGAGCTGCCGTATTCATGTTGTAATTATGTTCTCCTTTTTGTTTCCATCAAGTTCGTGTTTTCTATAATTAAACATTGTCAAATGGTGTGTTGCACCATGTCTTAAATACATTTCTTTCCTTTTCTGTTCAGGCATCTGTATGCTGCATATTTAAATGATCATTATTCACCATATTATTTTTTTCTTATAGTCATTTTACTTTCAGAAACAGATCAAAGAACAGTGTTTCTTAAGAGCAGTGTTGATCATTTATTCCCAACCTTTTTTTTTACTGTCTCACAACTTGATTTTAAATGTTTAAAAAAATTATAGGTGTTTACTGATTTACCTAATCTAACTCCACCTCATCCAAAACTGATCCACACCTTCCTTTCCATAGAATAAAAATAAATTGCAAAGACCAGAACACGCAATCGTAAAAGTGAAAGAAAGAATCTTAATTTGTTACATCTGTAAGACAAAAACAACTTGTAACTAAGGCAAAAACAGGAGAAACATGACCAAATAAAATGGAGAATGTGTAAATTGACCCACAATATGATCAATATCAACATCAATATGATTACCATACCGTGTTCTTACTATGACTCTTGTTAGTATTCTCCACAAAATTTCCCTTAATTTTGTTACTTCTGTATCTGTAACACACACACACACACACACACACACACACACACACACACACACACACACACACACACACACACACACACACACACACACACACACACACCAGAACAGAAAAAAACCCAAGTGGGCCATTAAGACACAACTGTGTCATACTGTGGTATAAACGGATTATACGGAGAAGCAGCAAATCATGCGCAGTGGAGGAGCCCACAGTTCACTTCTGTGTTACTGCTGAACACAAGCTCCATTTTTGCATTTGTAACGTGTGTTCTGCTAAAGCTAAACTGTGATCCGTGCCTTTTAATCATAAAAATATCCTTACATGTGCGACAGAGCATAGCGAATAATATGCTTGCCCCTGCAACAGAAGGGTTCACGCCAGTGATCTTTTGGGACACGCCTCTGTGTCACATTTTATCCGCATCATTTGCAAGGTTTAATTCCTGTCCTGGAACATTATCATCGGGTCAACTCATGTTTTTTCTGTCATATAAATTCTATCTAAATGAAGCTGTTACAAAGATGCGGCGAAATGAATCGATATTTGCGGTCATATACTCACCCTCTGGAGCACAGTCCGTTTATCTTATCCATCAGTCACCCCATTGCTTTTATTCTGTTCGGTCGCCTATAACTTTAACATCACTATGCTGGATAAATTTGATGGCGATCTGTGGACACAAATGTGGTATCCTCGGAGCTCATCAGTAGCATCCTTACTGCTTTGAAATATTTACAGATGCAGAATATGAGCTTCCGGAGCTTCGCCATCCCTGGATCACCTCCTATTGGTCCATACCCACAAACACATGCAGTGATTCTGCCGACCTAATGCCCCCTTATTCCCTGAAGCAGATCATCTTGTTGTCAGAGTTAACAGGCATATCTGTCATATTTCTATCAGTGTATGCACTATCGACCAATTCATATCTGTTTAATGTCAAATTTGTTACAGAAGTAAAATGAGGTCCATTCAGCATGCAGTAGACAATGTCGCCAGCAGGTGGTGATGTTGCTACATAAGGGTTTAATTTTCTGCTGCTTGCGGATAGTTTTTCAGATAGCGCGCGTGCGGCTGTCACTGCCTCTAAAACAGGCATGCTTATTTAAAATAATCTCTATTCTAAATAGCTATTTTGTTTCTGAAAGCCCAGGTGACTGTACGTGTGAGTTTGTATTGGATTCACGTACTTGTTTTTCAAAATGCATTTTTTTATATATAAGGAACACTCGCCAAGAGCAGAGAAAGCACGTTAAGTGGATCAAACACACACACGGTCTGGAGAAGGGTTGTACGTTTCAAACTACAAAAACTATGGTTGACGGCTATCGTAATTCCTTAAACAAGACGGACTTTTATGTACGACCTTGTATATGTATAACCTTGTTGTTGTGATGACCTAAATTATCAGACTAGCTTTATTTCCATTTGTTCCAATAAAGATAAAGACGACTTATGAGAAACCGACGTTTCCTGCTGCTACAGTGGAGGAGTAAGGAGCAGAGTCGTTACGTCACTGTCCGGGGTTTCCTGGAGAAGTGAACCCTACGGCGTCATGGCGGAGGCCGGTTGTGGAAAGACACTGGATTGAAATGCTAGCTTTCTACAGTCGCTGCTTATCAACGGGCACTGTATTTTGTAACTTCTAAAACGGCAAACGGGACTTTGGTTAAGAAGAGGAAAACCAACATTCTACCAGTTCTATCGACCGGAGTCTTTCGGGCTGCGCTCCCTAACCGGGAGATAGCTAGCAAGTTTACGGTAGCATTAGCTACCAGCAGCTGCTAGCTCGCCAGTTAAATAAAAGAAGAAAGGACCCCTGGACTGGAAAGGCTGGTTTAGACAAATATTTTATCGGAGTTTCACGAGTAACCTAAACTAAAGACAGGTAACACACATCATTTAGTTACTTAGTCCTTACGCTAGCGAAAAGTAAGCTAACGTTGCATGTTGATGTTGTAAAAGCCGCGAGAAGTGAACAGCGAATGAAAACAAGATGGGAGAGGGTGAAGTTGGTTAGCTAATTTGGTTTTGTGGGTTTAATGATGAATACTAAATTTGTTTAACTGTTCATCCCAATCCACTGATTGCGCATATATTTACATAGTTAAATATTATTGATGATTAACTTTGAGTATCATCTGTAACTCTAAAGTTATCATTCTATTGGTTTCCTATTAGAGCAAAGTTTTCTCATTTTGTTAGCTTCTGTGCTAGCCTCGTGCTTCATAGCGTTAGCTAATGCTGTTTGCCTTGACAGCCCTTGTGATGGCCTGTGAGCCAGTTCTCCTCATGTTTATTTCACCCACATTGACACAAAATGAAACAAAGTACCAAAGGTACGTACAGTTTGAGCTACTTGGTTGCGGTGCATACCGTAAAGGTATAAAGTTCACAGTTGTCACGTGTAGGATTTTAAATCCAGAAAACAATAGCACAGCATAAAGCGGCTAGCAAACTGTAGCTAGATAAACATAGCAAAGTGGTTACAGGTAATCAGGTGGTTGCAGGTTTTGTGCTGAATCTTATTTTGTATATTTGTTCTTTATAGCTGGCTATGTCTGCATACGCTACTACTACCCGCCAATCGCTAATACTGCCATCGTTAGCCGGTAATAGCTAGTTAGCTTGAGCTACTTGCTAAACTGTAACCATAGTGATAGTGTACCCAAGTGATGACTTGAGGGTGTCCTGAAACTATTTATTCTGATTTTATTTTTATTTATTTATTTAGTTTTTCATCTTCTTCGGGTACACACGGAGCTTCATGTGTACATGAAAACACGCTGGTATAGTGCAGGCCTGATAGGCCTCTGCGGTGTGGGATAAATGACGTTCAGCTAAGTAGCATGTAGTGACAGCCATCCACACAGATCACACTTTTCTAGTTTTAACTTGAAATAGTCATATCTCAACACGTTTATCTGTGTTTCAGACGCGGTTCACTTCTCTCAGGATGAAACCACAGACCTGATAGATGTCTTGAAATGGTTTCAATTGAAACTAATTTAGCGAAAGTATATTTGCGTCCCTGCTTGCATGGTTCACAGGACAAGCTTTGATGCATTGGTTGTAGTCAGTCACGGGTGGTACACTAAGCTTGTACTTTGCCATATGGATCTGAGTTTTATCAAGCTCCACCTAATCAGATATTTTAATGCATGTTGTTGTGAAATTCTATTCCTGATATTATTCTTGTTTCAACGAGTAATAATATAACCCCAAGTATTTGTAGCATTTGTAGCATACAGTTCTTTTTAAACTTGTGTGTATTTTTGCTCACAGGTTAAACACGTGGACCGTACTACTACAGGTTGCCAGGTTGAAGTCTATATATTTTTGACTTCAGCATGGCTGGACGCAGTGAGGATGAAAGTGTAAGCAACAGCAGTGGAGAATCCAGGTATTGATTATTTATTTTTTTTATCACAAATAGAAATAACAGTTTGTTGTTTACTTATTTAGAACATCATCTCATACCTTACATACTAGATTGTCACCATACACCTGACCGATAGTAACAACCGTCAAAAGGTGTCTGTGATGGAGAGATCTAATTTTGGTTGTTCCCTTGTGACAAGGGGTTGCCACAGAAGGTGGCAGCACATGCTTGATTTGGCACAGTTTTTTCTGGATGCAACCCCAATCAAATCAAAAGCAATTTTTTGCTTGCCAGGCAAATGTGTCAAATGTTACACCATCGGAGGCCCTTTGTCAGTAGCCAATACAAATGTTTATGTCATTTGTTATGCATTTTATATTTTTTACTTAACTGAAAAATATGTACACAATTACACATTTATTATAATTCAGTTTTATAAAATCCTGTATATGTGAGTGTAGAAAGTAGTAGAGAAATGAATACCTGAAACCTAGCTAGCTTTAGCTGCAGTGAAGCACTTAAAGCTACATAGAGACAGTATAGCATTTCCCTAATACTAATCTATAACTGTTGGTTATAAATTGTTGTTAAAGGTACCACACGTTATAGTCATCCCTCAGCATCCAAATTCAGAAACCTTGGTGTTATTTTTATTTTTTTTATTTAGCCATGTCTTTGGAGAGCCATTCTCGTGGATCAATTTGAAACTGTTTTGTTTTTTCAAATGAGAAATATTTCTAAGCTTTGAATTCTTCTGTCAAAAGCTGAATTAAGGATGACTACCCATGCCTTTATTTCAGCTCGTCTTGGTTAGTGTGACAGTCTGTTTACGTGTTTACGTGACCGTCCCCAGTCGGTACAGAATGCTGCTGCTAGGCTTTAAACCAACACATGAAAGAGACTGCACATTACTCTAGTTTTAATCTCTTTACATTGGCTACTGGTTCGTTTTAGAATTAATTTAAACATTTTAGTCCTTACTCTTCTTGCAGTCTGAGATCTTCCAGTCAAAGATTGTTAATGATCCCACAAACTCACTTTAAGAACAGAGGGGATAAATCCTCTAGAGCTGTGGCCCCTGGATTGTGGAATGCCTTACCTCCGTGTTTGCGCTGTTTTGTTGATTCTTTTAAGAAGCAGCTGAAGACTGATTTAATTAGACTGGCTTTTAACTAGTTTCAGGTTGTATACTGTTTTATGTTTTAATCTTCTGTGTTTTTGTTCATGCCTGTTTTTATTGTAAAGCATTTTGTGGTTTTTCACCTGTGAAAGGTGCTGTATAAAAAAGGTTTTCTTACTTGCATTACTTTATTAGTCCCAAGGGGACTAATAAAGGTATATCAAATCAAATTACAAATTCCCCACAGCTCTCGTCTATGGGTATAGGATTGACTGAGTTCCAGTTCCTAACGGTAAAAAAAACCAAACAACTTGTGTCAATTTATATTGTTTATTCTGAACAAAAAAAAAAGTTTTTGTCTAAGTCTGTTGGTTTTGACAAGTCCATGAGAATCCATCAGGGCTGTCTCATAGCAGTTCATTTTTGTGTTCTTGGTCATTGTCCTGTCCCCATTCACATCATTACATTCAGTGTCCATGTTAGCAGCATGCTATGATACTTTTGCCCTGGAAATGGAATCGTGTGCTTTCCTGGGTATTGGTATCAAACTTTAAATTCTAATAATGTGACAACCCTGATAAATAGAATTGATAATGATAAAATCCCGATGCCCATCCCTGTCACAGGCAGGATTTCTTGTACTGCTCCACTATTGTCACTAATGGCTCTCTAAAGCTGGAGATATGAGTGATGCAGGTGGTTTCATATTGTGACATGATATATTTACTGGAGAAACAGTTGATTATTGCTGTTTATGACAAAATAGTCTTATTTATATTTGCATAGAAAATCATTCATGGTATAGCAAGAATTTTTAAATATAGAATTCTTTGGAAGGCATTGCTGCACCTCTTTTTGATTCCATACACCTATGTGTCATGTGTCAATCTCCACCTTCAGGCTGAGCAGGAGAGGGGTTGGAGAGTGAGCAGTTGAGACTCCAAGGGGTTAAATGATTTCTGTTTCTGATATGGGAAACCCAACTTTTGTTATGTTATTTCTGCTCAAGTATGTAAAACCTGTTGTAATGTTTTGCTTTGAGAACTTGATTCATCTAGTAATTACTAATGTCTTTATATGTAACAGTAATTCTGATGATGAATCCGGTTCTGGATCGGGTTCAGCTTCAGGATCCGGCTCAGGCTCGAGTTCCAGCTCTTCCAGCAGCAGCAGCCAATCAGGGAGCAGTGACTCAGGAAGTGGCTCAGACTCTGGCAGCCAATCCGATTCTGACATAGAAAAGTCAAAGGAGAAGATCGAACCACCAAATAAGTCAAACATTGATGGAGCTGAGGTAAAAATAAAGTTTTAAATTCCCAAAAGGTGGGCTGCTATTTTCTATTGCATATGTACAAACATGATATTATTTAGAGAAGCACTTGTAAAAATGTTGCCTAAGCTTTTTGGTTCCCACTGTCAAGTTTACTTAAAAGTGAAGTTGATCGCTATTTATTGAGTTTTAAGAATTATCAGTTTAATAGATGGTTGCAATTAAAGCATTGATTGAAAAGACAAATCATCCAGCTGTCTTTGTTAATTAAAAATCATTTTAATAGCACATAAACAGTACTAGTGAAGGTCTTACTGCCATACTATCATACAGTGCTAGTATGATCTTTTTATGACCGTTGACAGTGGACTTGTCTCTGTGCTTGTCCTACTAGAGGTTAGTACAGCATTGGGCTAGGCGATAAAATGATAAAGATAATTATCACTAAATAACTTTTCCTTCATATAAATCTGAGACATGATCAATATAATCTGGACAGAACTCAATCTATTCATGTTTTGACAGACGACATGACAGGCCAATAAAATAGTGATGAAAATAGTGCTGCAGGCACTTGATGACATGTAATTTTCTACTTTTAAAATTTGAAAAAAAACTGAGGTTGTTATATTTGGCCCTAGCATTACCTTGGCCTGTACTACTACAGGGAGGAACCTTGAAGTCATTTTTGGCTAAGATATCTCCTTTAACCCGCACATAAAACAGACTAGCACTGTCTTCTTATTGTTAAAAGCATCCGGTCTCAAAACTATTTAAAAATGGTGTGTTAATAACAAAGTTACTAACACACTGTTCTAAAAACTCCCTGAAAAGCATTCAGTGGGTTTAAAAGGCCTGTGCTAGGGTGCTATCAGTTTTTTTCCATATTCTTTTCATTTTCTCCATGTTAAACCCAAAATCAATATCACAAACAAAGTCTTGTTAATAAGGTTTTATCATATCTTAAGGATCTCATACAACTTGCCTTGTTGATGTGGTTTATAGATGTACTCTTTTCCATTACCGTAGTACCTATTCGGCTCGACTCCATTAGGTGATGGTATCTGGTACCAGTTTTGTCGTCTTTTTTTGTTTGTTTGTGTTTTGTTTTGTTTTGTTTGTTTGCTTGTTTGTTTGTTTTTAAACACCTACCCGGTCGGGGTTCTGAAGAGTCTGAGGAAATCTGAAAATTTGACATCAACAGACACTTTGCTATAGATTGGCCAGTCAATGGCGTAACTTGATGCGTCATTAAAGTGACTCCTTCACTAAAATTAAACCTGCAATTCTTAAAACCCAACAATGAGGACAAAACACACCCCTGTGGTCCTTGGGTCTGACAATAAGCCGTACGCCAAGTAGTGTATACTATTGCTTTGACATGCATGTGTTTGTGTACCGTATAAATGATACCCTGAGACTTTTGGCCACATTGCTATATTGACCGTGCTCACATTAGCTGATAATGAAAAACGAGTCGCGTTGAGTCAATCCGAGTAGGTACTCATGGAAAAGGGCTATGGCTGTATATCACCACACTCTGACCCTTGCATTACACATTAGCTTAGAACAGCAGGGTTGGGCAAAACCCTGGACCATTCAATAAAACGTAGATTTTATTTAACCGGTCTGGCACATTTGCAGTGTACTGTTCCTGTTTTTGCTAATCTTTGAGTGCATTCATTGGTTGCAGTTCTGGAAGTCGAACCCAAGTATCCTAGCAGTGCAAAGATCTGCTATGCTCAGGAGACAGCAGCTTCAGCAGCAGCAACAACAACAGAGACAAAGCTCATCAAATAGTGGATCGGATGAGGTTTGTTTTATACTCTTATAGACCCTAACCCTTCCCCAAAAACATTTTTCTTGCTATTTGAATGGAAGCTAGTCAACAATTAGATATTGCATAAGTGTACCTAAGTCAAATGATTATAATCTGACTTTTCATGCATTTTGTTTTGTTTTTTTAATATTTTGTGGTATGTTTTTCCAGGACTCTTCAAGTAGTGATGAATCGGACTCCTCCAGTGGATCCAAAATGAGAAGAAAATCTGGTTCTTCTGACTCTGGATCAGGTTCAGAATCTGGTAGTGGTTCTGGGTCAGACTCATCAGCAGAAGAGTCTGAAACAGCATCAGACTATGAGCCAAGTCACAAAATCAAAAGCAGGAAGCCTCCAACCAAGTGAGTTGATAGATGGTCTTTAATTATTGCTTAGATACGCTATTTTATACTATTCTTTTAACTATTTCGTCACAGTAACTCACTTCAGCTGTTTAGCTCTGGATCTGATGTTTTGTGAAGGAATGTAAAGAGTTAAACTTCACTGCCTCTTTATCTATTATTCATGTCTCAGGATGAACTTTCGAAATGGAAAAAAAAGCAACACCCAGAGAAAAAAAGCCCAGAAAAGTTCATCATCTGACGATGAGGATGATAACTTTAAGAAAATTACATCTGGAGGGCCACGGCGGCAAGCCACGGTCAACATTAGCTATAAGGAGGACGAGGAGCTGAAGACTGACTCAGATGATCTGGTTGAAGTTATGGGTGAAGATGTTCCACAGCCTGAAGAAGATGAGTTTGAAACACTGGAGAGAGTAATGGACAGCAGGATAGGGAGGAAAAAAGGTAAGAAACAGAGTCAAGATCAAATATGTCATACATTCTGGTTAAATTGACGCTGAAATAGGAATCGCCCAGAATTATCACAGTGGTTTTAGGTGCAAAGTCAATGAGGTAAATTTTATTATTTTGATCTTTGTGTGACACAAACAGCTCAACATTCCTTATGGTCTATTCAAGTCTTTAAGTAAATACATTTTAAGCACTGTTTCTTTATTTTTCCTAACAGCAACGGGCAGTTCAACAACTGTATACGCTATCGAGGCAGATGGAGATCCAAATGCAAATTTTGATCCCAACAAAGAAGCTGGTGATATCCAGTATTTGATAAAGTGGAAGAACTGGGCCCATATCCATAACACCTGGGAGACTGAGGAGACACTCAAGTTACAGAATGTCAAGGGCATGAAGAAATTGGACAATTTTAAGAAGAAGGACCAGGAGAAGAAAAAATGGTAAGCGTTTTAACTTGGCACTGCTGATTTAAGAAAGCTTTTAAAGAGCTCTTTGCATGCTAAAGTGTTTTAAACATTGAGCAGCAGGAAATGTCATAATCATATTATTGAATAAAAGACAATAATGTAAGTGAAAGAAACTGTTATTGGACTGAAAATTCAAAATAAACCTGTCAGAAAGATGGCAAAAATCCCCAAAAGAAAGGAATACAAACACTTTAGCACTAACTAGGATGAGAAGAAAAAGAAAATTAGTTGCTGTCTTGTTCTGGAAACTATTAGAAATAACAGTAATCCACCAGCTCTGCAGATTGTGGGGGTTGCCACAGCACTATATCAACTTTCTAAAGTTTCTTATTTTTTCTATGGGGATTAACACTGCTCGCAGAAATTTGCGGTCTTTTATTTTGCTTTATGCTTTATATTGTAAGGTAGACCCTACAATAATACATAAAACAATACATACATTGTTAAATTTCAATTTTATTTTTTTCCATGTCACCAGGTTGAAGGCAGCATCTCCAGAGGATATTGAATATTTCAATTGTCAGGAAGAATTAATGGATGACCTGCGTTCTCAGTACCAGCTTGTAGAGCGAATAATAGGTATTTTTGCATATATAAAGCACTCTGCTCTCAATATAATCTGCAACACTGGATGTGTATAGCTTAATAAGTCTGATTTTTTTTTTTGACCAGGACATTCAAACCAGAAGTCAGCAGCTGGTTATCCAGACTACCTGTGCAAATGGCAGGGCTTACCATACTCTGAGTGTAGTTGGGAAGATGGTTGTCTGATTGCTAAAAAATTCCAGAAATGCATCGATGATTACATGAGCAGAAACCAATCTAAGACCATTCCATTCAGAGACTGCAAGGTAACTTACTCCAAACTTTATTCTCTTACATTTTCTGATTTGAAATATACTGAGCTTTGAGTTTTGGTTCAGAAAGGAATTCTCCAACTTCTGTTCTGTCACTTAGGTGCTGAAACAGAGACCTAGATTTGTGCCCATGAAGAAGCAACCAGCTTACATAGGAGGTGATGGTTTGGAGCTCAGAGACTACCAGTTAGACAGCTTGAACTGGATGGCCCACTCCTGGTGCAAGTAGGACAAATATCCAAGAAAACATTGTCATTATTTGGATTTTGGGGTTTCTCCTAGATCCCCACCAAATTTTATTGGGTTATGTTCTGTTCTTACATGCTGAATGTTCTATTGGTCTGCTCTGTCTTAATTCATAGAAGCAACAGTTGCATCCTTGCTGATGAGATGGGGTTAGGGAAGACGATCCAGACCATCTGCTTCCTGAACTACCAGTTTAATGAGCACCAACTGTATGGGCCCTTCCTGCTGGTTGTGCCTCTTTCAACACTAACATCTTGGCAGAGAGAAATCCAGCTGTGGGCCCCTCAAATGAATGTTGTGGTCTACCTGGGAGACATCAGCAGCAGGAATATGGTATTGTGGTTTTAAACACCTGTTAAACGGGGCTTATCAGAGAAAAGCAATTGTTTGTTTGTCTTAATTCTACAATTTAATGTTGTCTTCCTTTTCTTTTGTGAATAGATCAGAACACATGAGTGGATGCATTCTCACAGCAAGAGACTGAAATTTAACATCCTCCTTACAACATATGAGATTCTCCTCAAAGACAAGGTCAGCTGGCTTACTTCATTATAGATCCTAGGTTGTGTATTTTGCCCATTTTTATAGTTATAACACATGAAATGATAGAGCTCGACTCAGAAGATGTTAAAATTACTTACTTTTTTTTTTTAAACAACTTTTGTCTCCAGTCATTTTTGGGCAGTGTTAATTGGGCCTTCATTGGTGTGGATGAGGCGCACAGACTGAAAAATGATGACTCCCTCCTCTACAAGACAATGATCGACTTCAAGTCCAATCACAGGCTTCTGATAACGGGAACACCACTGCAAAATTCCCTGAAAGAGCTCTGGTCCCTGCTGCACTTCATTATGCCTGAAAAGTAGGCCATGGCTAATGTTACTTTCAAGCAATAACTCTTAGTATGTTAAGTATGAATTTGAATTGAATTAGTATGTCAGTACCAGTAAATTTGTTCATTTACATTAACTGCATAGGCAAAGGTGTGAGTTATATGTGCAGATAATGTTTATGCACTTTTTTCTTTGTTTACATTAAAGCAAAATAGTGGATAATGGTGACAGACAGGGCAAAATAGTTTTGACAGTGGTATAATAATATAACAAAAACACAATAGATAAAAATTTAAAGGCATTTAGAAATGAAGAATAATCACACCTAACCAGTTTGTTCCTGTTTTTCTTTTCTATATCACTATAAGTCAGTTGATTTGTGTAAAATTTGTCATTTCAAAAGGTTTCATTCGTGGGAGCTGTTTGAGGATGAACATGGCAAAGGTAGAGACTCTGGCTACACCAGTCTTCACAAAGAGCTGGAACCTTTTCTACTGCGCCGTGTCAAGAAGGATGTGGAGAAATCTCTTCCAGCTAAAGTGGAGCAGATTCTCAGAGTGGAAATGAGTGCCATTCAGAAACAGTATTACAAGTAAGAGCTGGATGATGCCTGCATTTCAAGAAACATGGGCAGGGATGTGTAGCTTGGGCTCAAAGTTTAAGCATCACTAAAAATATTATAGCATTAGTAATATATGCATGTGTCCTGTTTGCCTGTTTGTGTTCAGGTGGATCCTAACAAGGAACTACAAGGCTCTGAGTAAAGGTACCAAAGGCAGCACGTCAGGTTTCCTCAACATCATGATGGAGTTGAAGAAGTGCTGTAATCACTGTTACCTTATTAAACCTCCAGAGGACAATGAGTTCCTTAACAGAGCTGAAGCTTTACAGGTATGTTTTATGTAGTAACAATATTAATATTGATGCTGAGGTTTTACTCATTTAAAATAAATACATTTACAATATTTAAATGTATTTAATTTTCCTAAATCTGTTACCACATTTAATCATTCAATTCTTGGTTTTTGAAACCCAAATAAGAATCATGCTTACTGCAATAAATGTTAGCTGTCCATTTCATATGATAAATTCTATTCAAAACCAGATTTAGATTGTGTGTCTAAATGTCTGCAAAAGTGAAGAAGAAATGGACACGCTGCTCTAATTTAACACTATATGCTTTGTCAGCGGTGCAAAAAACCATTTTTGCCATTTGAGGGTTGACTGGTTCTCTCTATAAACAAATTCTCTAACATTTATATTATATGTTAGATATATAAATTATATCTAATTATATTTGCATGTGAATAATTGGAAAATATCATGCTACACATTTTCTTTTGCTTTCTTAAAAACTGAGGTCAAAATTCTGCAACTTAACATACGTAATACCTTTTTTTTAAGTTATTATTGTATGGAACAGGATGCATTTTAAATTATTTTTAAGGTGATCATGTTAGAATAAAAATAACAACTATTTTGTGTTGTGTGCTCCAGAAGTGTATCAGGTAAACCGTTACCTACTATATATTCAGTTTATGTCATGACTGTTGAGCGCTGTTGTCCTCCTACAGCATCTGATCCGCAGCAGTGGAAAGCTGGTTCTCTTGGACAAACTGTTGGTGCGTTTGAAAGAACGGGGACACAGAGTTCTCATCTTCTCCCAGATGGTACGAATGCTTGATATCCTGGCTGAATATCTGAGGAGCAGACAGTTCCTGTTTCAGGTAAATATATGCTGTTTTTCCAATACCATAATACATATTGTAGATACAGTTGTGGTCAGAACTTTACATCAGTGACATATCATGTCATTAATCGTGCCATGGTAATTTGGTAATTTGCTTTTAATGCTTTATTTAAACAGTTCTCTTTCCAAGATGAAATGATTGCACAGCATGCATCTTTAAAGACTTTTTTTTTTTTTTTTTTTAAACATGATTTACGTGGACAAGTTTCAATATTTTTGGCTTTTCTCTAACCCACACAAAGTCAAAAGTATGCATGCATGCTCAAATATATACATACATTCACTTAAATCTTTCAATAAGTGGTGCTGAATGTTCCACAGTGTCATTTTTTTTCCTTCTCGACAGAGCTATGGTGGGTTAACGTAATTAGTAATCATGATTGACTGCAACTGGTAGTCTCTTTGCCAGCATAAGCATGATTTTATTAAAAGCACTCAATTGATTGACCAGCAGTCAGAATAATGGGAAAGATCAAGGAGAACTGTAGATTCACACAAGTTTGGAAGGTCTTTTGGTGCCATTTCCAAACAACTGCAGATTCCAAGATCATCAGCTCATACAGTTGTAGCAAAGCCTAAAAATTTTCCAGACTTTGCCATGGTCTGGAAAAAGACCTAAACTGTCAACCTCAGATGAGAGGACGGTTCATGGTCAGATAAGACTTAGACTAGTGGAGTAAAGGTGAGGCTTTTAAACCTAAGAAGTAAGAACACTGTACTGTCAAACACGGTAGCAATATCCTGCTTTGAGGATGTTTTGCTGCCGCTGGTTCTAGTACATTGCACAAAGATACTGAATGATGGAGCACTATGCCAAAATTCTTCAACATCACTTCAAATCAACATCTAGATTTTTAAAACATAAACACAGCTTGGTGTTCAGCAGGACAAGGACCCCAAGCACATATCAAAACTGGTTTTGCAATGGCTTAAACATACCAGTATTATGCTTCTGGAATGCCTAAAGCCCTGAGCTTAACTGTGAACTCGGCACCACTGCTGCCAAGAAGACTGATCAAATATTCAGTCATAATTATGCCAGAATATTGTTGAAGACTACCAAAAGTGTCTGGTCAAGGTGCAATATGTAACCAGTAGTAATAGAGGTATATATTTGAACCTGCATGTATACTTTTTACCCTGTGTGGATTAGAAATGAGTTTATTTTATGTGTAAATTCATTTTTGAATTATGCACCCATGTATATTGTGCAAAAATTAGTCTACGGTCGAATTCGGTTCAACTTCAATTCAATTTTTTTTATATGGCACCAGGTCACAACAACAGTTGCCTTAAGGCAATTGAGGCCATGGCTTGACCTCCATTCCCATGATTAATGTATAGAAACTTCTGACCACAACACTACATACACATAAAAATTGTGAATAAAATTTGTATATCCATTCTAAATATATTAATAATTTTGAATGTTGTAAATTTGTCTAGCGATTAGATGGCTCCATCAAAGGGGAGATGAGGAAGCAAGCATTGGACCACTTTAATGCAGAGGGTTCAGAGGTACAGTAACTCTTAATTATTTTAGATGCTGTTTAGGAAGGCCTGTACCTAATATCAGTTTCTATGCACAGGATTTCTGCTTCTTGTTATCTACACGTGCTGGAGGTCTGGGCATCAATCTGGCTTCAGCTGACACAGTGGTCATCTTTGACTCAGACTGGAACCCCCAAAATGACCTGCAGGCGCAAGCCAGAGCCCACAGGATTGGACAGAAAAGACAGGTAAGAAGAAACTTAAATCATTCAAATTCATTATATTTTTTAAACTGTATTTGCATTTGTAGAGTTTCGTACACTCTCACTAGTATTAATCAGTATTAATGGACCTAAGTCTACACCAAGCTGCAACTGCTGAAAATTTACCAGTGAATTAAAAACAGTGTTCATTGATTCGTGCAGTATATGAATCAGTGAACTCGGGAGGTACAGTAGGTCATCTGCTAATCAGAAGGTTGTTGGTTTGATGTCTAGCTGCTCCAGTCCGTTTGCCAAATACCCTTTGGCAAGATTGTGACCCCAAGTTACTCTCTGTGTCCAGAATGTGAATGTGTGTGAATGTTTGATGGCTACTTAAGCATAGGAAAAAAGTGTTTGTGGGGCATGTTATATAGAGCGTAAGGGAGCACAATACAAAACCAGTCCACTTATTCTTTATCATTATCTTGCCTATCTTACCAATTGTTATGGACCGGCAGGTGAATATCTACCGACTGGTAACAAAGGGTTCAGTGGAGGAGGACATCATTGAGAGGGCAAAGAAGAAAATGGTACTAGACCATCTTGTTATTCAGAGGATGGATACGACTGGGAAAACTGTACTCCACACAGGATCTGCTCCGTCCAGGTAAGTAACTTTATGTGCTTGTTCCCATATTGTTTCTGGCAGCGCTGCCAAGTCCATTTCACCCCAAAATTTGAGTGACTTAATCTCGTGTGTGTGTGTGTGTGTGTGTGTGTGTGTGTGTGTGTGTGCGTGTGCGCGTGTGCGTGTGTGTGCGTGCGTGTGTGTGTGCGTGTGTGTGTGTGTGCGCGCGTGTGTGTGCGCGCGTGTGTGTGTGCGCGCGTGCGTGTGTGTGTGCATTACTGCATACAGTTCAGCACCATTCAACAAGGAGGAGCTCTCTGCAATCCTGAAGTTTGGGGCTGAGGAGCTTTTCAAAGAACAAGAGGGGGAGGAGCAAGAGCCTCAGGTTTGTACCACAGTGCAAATGTCTAAATGTATTTAAAAAGCATTGCATGAAACAAACGTTTCATCAAAAAGAGAAAAAATATTTCAAAAGTATGTTAACACTCTTTGCCTTTAAAATAACATTTAATTAATTTAATTAAATAAAACAAATTTCCCATCTGTGGGACTAATAAAGGTTCTTTATCTTATCTTTATTGCCCCAGTACACTTGTACATTGACCTACTCCAACTATCAACTGGCCAGAGACCAGAATTAGTCGATTAGTTTGTTTTTTTTACGATTTACATTAATTTACGATTCCAAACTGGTCCATTATACACATGCACAGCACTTTATGATCCATTCTTGATCATGCTGCAGCAAGAGTACCTGACATGGACTAGAAAGAGAGAGCATATTTCTCCTATATTGGCTTCCCTTCATTGGCTCCCTGTTAAATCCAGAATTGAATTCAAAATCCTGCTCCTCACATACAAGGTCTTAAATAATCAGGCCCCATCTTATCTTAATGACCCTATAGTACCATATCACCACATTAGAGCACTTCGGTCTTGCACTACAGGCTTACTTGTTGTTCCTGGAGTATTTAAAAGTAGAATGGGAGGGAGAGCCTTCAGTTTTCAGGCCCCTCTTCTGTGGAACCAGCTTCCAGTTTGGATTCAGGAGACAGACGCTATCTCTACTTTTAAGATTAGGCTTAAAACTTTCCTTTTTGCTAAAGCATATAGTTGGGGTTGGATCAGGTCACCCTGAATCCTCTCTTAGTTATGCTGCAATAGGTGTCGGCTGCTGGGGGATTCCCATGATGCATTGAGTATTTCTTCTTCAGTCACCTTTCTCACTCACTGTGGTTTTATATATCACTCTGCATTCAGACAGTGTATTATTAATATCTGTCTCCCTTCCAAAATGTGTCATTACCTTACAATATAATGCACCTTGAGGCAACTGTTGTTGTGATTTGGTACTATATAAATTCATTTGAATTGAAGTCTCTTGTAATCAACTCTCTAGGAAATGGACATTGATGAGATCCTCAAAAGAGCTGAGACCAGGGAAAATGACCCCGGACCTTCAACAGTTGGAGAAGAACTGTTGTCTCAGTTTAAGGTTGGGGGGAGGTTGTCTTTCTCCTTTCAGAAACTTGATAACCAGTGTTCAATATGTTACATTATTAAAGTGGTCCGTGTATTTAGTTTGTGCAAATCTGTGCAGGTGGCCAACTTCTCCATGATGGAGGATGAGGAAATAGACATAGACTCTGAGCGAAGTCAGCGGAGTTGGGATGATATCATTCCAGAGGAGCAAAGGAGGAGAATGGAAGAGGAGGAAAGACAGAAAGAGCTGGAAGAAATCTATATGCTACCACGCATGAGGAATTGTGCCAAACAGGTACCCAAGGAGTCACAACAAATACACTATATACTGCTGGAGAGAGAAAAAATGAGGGATCACATAAGATACTCAATGTTTTATCTTGATCAGAAGTTAGAATGCGTTTACGCTGAAATCTTTCAGACATGCTCGTATCGAATCTGATCAAACTGTTAAGAACTGTTATGCTTGCAATATGAGACTGTAAATTAAATTCAGGTGATTTTTAATGGTTTGTTTGAACAGATTTATCAGAATGCAAATGAGGGCCGGCAAAGTAGAAACAGGAGATACTCTGGTTCCGACAGTGACTCCACATCTGATCGAAAGAGGCCAAAGAAACGAGGGCGGCCCAGAACCATTCCAAGGGAAAATATCAAAGGTTTTAGTGATGCTGAGATCCGGAGGTAACTATGTTAACTATGTTTTGTGTGTGTGTGTGTGTGTGTGTGTGTGTGTGTGTGTGTGTACATCTAATCAGCCTGACACATTCCTTTTTTTAACATATCTGTACACTATTGACAGGTTTGTCAAGAGTTACAAAAAATTTGGAGGACCACTGGAAAGGTAGAGTGCGCTACACTTTCATCTTGTTGTTTACATAAATGGCAGTCTGCTCAACATGTGCTGTCTTTAGGTTGGACGCGATTGCTCGTGATGCTGAACTCGTGGATAAGTCTGAGCATGACCTAAAACGCTTGGCAGAGACTGTTCACAATGGATGTTTGAGAACACTACGAGAAAACCCCTCTGGGCCAGAGAAAAATTCAGGTAACTAAAAAAAAAACTTTTCGTCCTTCTTATCATAATGTCTATTCCTCTGGTGGACATGTGGCATCTGTATTCTTTTAAAACAAGACCTTTATATGAAAAAGGTATATTAGAATACAAATTAAAATACTTACATTCACCAAAAAAAGGAGTAATTTCAAAGACTAAACAAATCAGTATTGTGTGGTTTACAAACAAGACAATTATTCCAAATAATTTCAAGTTCTAAAACAGTTTACTTCTCTCTACAGGAAGATTTAAATCTGAAAACTAACATTTGTTGTGTGTGTTTTCCTAGATACGAACTAAATAAGTAGCTTTGGTTTGAGTGAATTTCATTTAAAATATCTGTGCTGGGGATGTTACTGCCAACAAATTTCTTGTTTAACTAATTGGGGTTGAAAAATGAGACTGACTAGTCTAAAAATAACACTCAAGTTGCATTTGGGGCCCCTTTAATGGACAATCTCCAAAGCTGCATGAACAACAGCATGATGTGGTCATTTTGAGCCCTGGAATCGTGTATTCAGGCTCAATATATATATTTCTGCCTTGAGCAAAACTGAAATATCTTCTGCATTGCTGTCATGAGCTGTTTTTTTTTTTTTTGTTGTTGTTGTTGTTGTTTGTTTGTTTGTTCTAAACTGAGCGGGATCATAGCACCTTTGGGTAAATGATGTCATACTGGTTTTCTGAGGTGGCTAACATTAGCATCAGAAGTCTTCTTTCCATGCAAATTAACATCCACATGTCTGTTGAGTGGTTATATGCCAGTTTATTCTGCTGTTTCCTGGACTGCCACTCCATCTAGTAGTAGATGGCTGCATGACATTTAGAACGCAATACTTCACTCTCAACAACTACATTCATTGACTAGTGCGGGTTGTGCCAACTAGCAACATCAGCATCATTTAGTTGATTAATCGCGCACATCCCTAATCTGTGCATTTAATGCATATATGTGTGGTATATTTTTATTGTAATGATAACATGGCCGCGTTTCTATTAATTTCCAGTCATTTGTTGAAATTTCAGTTTGTTCCAAGCAATAAGGTTATAATTTGAAGTCTGTGTCAAGTGTCAGTACTAATCTTGGGAGTTGTGTTGTGGTTTTAAATTACAGATGTGCTCTAATAATTTAAGAAAATATTTGCATTCAGATTAAATTTGCACAATATTCGTTGCTGGGCTATGCGGGATCTTTCAGATATTTTTGTATTTGACAAGTTATTTTGAAATTGCTATGCTAGGATTTCAGTACAAGTTATTATTTTGTTTAGCCACAGTTTAACTTCTTGTCATTGAAATTACATGGCATCACACAGGATTAGATGAAGAAATCATGAAATAGTTTCTGTTCCGCTTCTTTGATTATCAGGGGGCAGAAGAGGGAAGGTGAAAGGCCCTACGTTCAGGATCTCTGGAGTCCAGGTGAATGCAAAGCTTGTGATCTCGCATGAGGAAGAGCTGGCTCCACTGCACAAGGCTATTCCTGCTGACCCAGAGGAGAGAAAGAAGTAAGACTGATTATTTATTTAATTTTATTTAGTAATTTTTTGCTCACTGTATCTTTTAACCATTTTCTGTCACGCTCACTCCTGATGCAAACATCAGGGTTCAGAACCTTGGGGCTCAGTATCTTTCCCAAAAACATTTCATATATGGACTGGAGGACCAGGGCTTCAGTCATTACCCGTCCAATTAGCTGATCAAGTCTGCAAGGCTTCGTCCACTAGAGAAGTCATAATCAAGATGACTGGAGGAGCAGGCAGCTAAGCTTAGAAAAAATCATTTGCTGCAAAGTGTGTACGTATGTGTCACATATCAGTATGTATTATTGTCCAGTGTGGAGTCAGTGCAGTATGCAGTCAGTCTTCAACTGAAAATGTTAAAGGTATTAACCTCCAGAGCATCAGCATTAAGATGTGATTAATACATAATTGAAATCAACTATGATCAGCAGGATTGATCATAACTGATTTTAGTTTTCAGAGCATTCTTCTCTCCATCACCTTGATAATTCTGCCTTCTTCATAAGTTCGTCCACGCTGTTCTTGTCTTTTGTGTAGACACCTTCTCCTCAACAGGCCACAGCAAAAAACAGAGCCCTAGCCACTAGAGGTGGGAATCACCATACATCCCACGATACGATATTATCACAATACTTAACGCACAATACGATATTATTGCAATTTTTTAAAATATTTTGCGATATTCAGATTCTGTACATAAAGGTAAACTTTATCAGTATTCATTTTATCTAATATCAAAGTCTGCACTGAATCTTTCTCTCATTTCAGTCAGTTTTACTGTTGACAAACTGAACGGTTTGTATTACAGTCTAGTCCAACTTAATTGAATGCAACCATCTGGTACAATTATAGCTATTTATGAAAACTATGCAGCCCCTTCAGCAACTGAAGAATTTGAAAGTAAATTAAAACAAAATATAATTTTACATTAAATAAAAAAAGTTTTAAACTTAATTAAAATAAAACATGTCTTAAATTAAAATAAGTAAACTGTCATGTTTATTGCTGCCAAAAAACAGTTAAACACATTTGGACAGTGAAGGAATGTCAGGATTCTTGCTCAGAAAAAGGATCAACATGCTCTGAAGTCAGAGCACAAAAACCTTTTTTTGTAACAAAATATCGATTTCTGTTGTCCCTGTATCGACACATTATTAGCAAGCAAAATATCACGATACTACACAGTATCGATTTTTTTCCCCCACCCCTACTAGCCACCACTCTATGGGTGAATGACCCATAAAGAAATGGATTTATTACAACAATAGTGCTGCCAAAATCACGTTGTTTTTCTAAAAATAAAAACAGGTTTAAATCTTTCAGATCTCTAATGTCACATTACAGTTCACTTAACCAATCCAACTAGATACAAACTGGCTGTATCTTTCTTTTTATAAAAGGTCCCATTTAAAAGATCTACATACTTATGGATTTCAAAAAATAAGTTAAATATTTCTATTTTCTTTATTTAATAACTGTATTAATAGTAATAACTGTATGTTTGCATACGTAAAGCACTTTATAAAAGAGAACAATGACCAACGAGTCTTACACTCCGGATTTTCCTCATCTGGCTGATTGTACCGAGCCACGCAATCAGCTGGCAGAGCCGATGCTTGCAGAATGCAATCGGTGCCATTTCAATAAAACAGTCTCTTGTTTCCTAAGCACAACCAAACAGTTTACAACATCACAGTACTACATGCACATCACACCACAAACATAACTGTTTCTTACTGAAACAGTTAAGTTTCTGTTTCTTACTGAAACAGTTAAATGCGAAAATTCTGACATCCATCTGCATGTCCACAGGGGGGGGGAAAAATCTCCACGTTGCACATTTAGGCAGTTTTACTGTCAAACCAGAAGTATGACTCAGTCTGATTTGCTGTCTAAGCTGTTGGTCTTTTAAACATCAAAAATAAATCAGTAACACACAAATTCTCTAACAGGTTTTTCTGCATACACCAACCGTGCCCCTAGAGGTGACTAACTGTATATTTGTATGAATTTGTATATTTCTGTTTCTGTGATATTAATTTTATATTTTTGAATAGGTATGTCATTCCATGTCACTCAAAGGCAGCACATTTTGACATTGAGTGGGGGAAGGAAGACGACTCCAGCCTCCTCATAGGAATCTACGAGTATGGTTATGGCAGCTGGGAGATGATTAAGATGGACCCAGACCTTAATCTCACACACAAGGTCAGTCCATGCACAATAAATGTCTAATCTCATGTATATAATTATTTATGAATACATAGATGCTCAGGAATACGTGTATTTGCTTCGATGCTTCATTTAATACACAGCTTTGCAATGTGCAAAGTGTTTCACCCACATTTGCTTCTAAAAACAGACCTGCAATACAAACATATTTAGAAGGAGCATGTGTTTAAAAAGTGTGACAACATGAACAGTGTGCAGTTTTCACTGGGGATATTTCACTGTGTCCATTGTTGAACAGCTCCTGCCAGATGACCCTGACAAGAAACCACAAGCCAAACAGTTACAGACCAGAGCAGACTACCTCATCAAGTTACTGAGCAAGGACTTGGCCAAAAAAGAAGCACAGAAACAAGCAGGAAATGTAAGTCTTCATATAACTTTACATGTCATCTGTGTATCTTGATATTTATTTATTTTTTTGTAATTGTTTTATAGATTAATTATATCTATCTCTAAGTAGTCTGACTTTCTCACACAGTCCAAAGACATGTTAACTTGGATCAGGGCAGTTGGTGATTCTAAATTAGTGCACCTGTCCAGAGTGTACCTTGCCCTATGGCAGCTGGGATGGGCTCAAGGCCCCCCAACCCCTCAGGATGGATGGAAGGACAATTAAGTTTTCCAGAATCTATAATGCTTCTTTGTATTTAGGCCAGCTCACGAAAGAGGAAACCCAGAAGTAAAAAGAGCAAAACTCAAAAGTCAACAAAGACAGATGAGATGGTTAAGAGCCCATCCTCAGATCTCCCATCAGACAAGAGGTCAGATGATGAGGATGAAATGGAGACAGACAAGGTACATTTATTAATTTATCTATTTTGCTTTTTTTTTGTGCGCTGTGCCTAAGATGAATATATTGAATTTTCAGTTTGAAAGTAAGTTGCTAACATGCTCTAATGATCAGGATCTGGCACCTATGAAGCTACCAAACCGACGAAGCCGAGCAGACAGGTTGGTGGTTAAAGAGGAGGATGACGAGGAAGACGACGAGGAAGAGAACTATGATGAGGAATGCGAGCAGGAAGCTTCCTCATCAGGGGAGCAGGAAGTCAAAGAGAGGGAGATAAAAAAAGAAATCAAAAAGGAGAAGAAGGAGGAAAGCTTTGAGATTAAGGACACAAAGGAGCTAAAAGAGAAAAAAGAAACAAAACCTCTTGAGGTTGTACATAAACAAGAGGAAAGCAAAGAAAAGGTGATTTATATTTTATTGATTGATAATTATACTAAGAATAGAATTGTAATTTAGTCAAGAATTAACTCTCAGAACCTTTTTACATCAGAATGAAGCCAAAAATGAGGTACGAGAACGGACAAAGAAAACTTATGACACGCCGGTCCACATAACGGCTAGTGGAGAGAATGTGCAAGCAGCTGAAGATTCTGAGGAACTGGATCAGAGGACCTTTAGTGTGGTATGTTGGGCTAATAATCAAATCTCTAAATAGAAAATAGTTTCATGATTAATGTCATGGATTAACAGATGAGCATAATTCAATTCCAGCAACAACATGGATTTCACTTCCTGAGGTGCATATTTGCTTTTGTGTTGCAGTGTAAAGAGAGGATGCGCCCAGTAAAAGCAGCTCTGAAGCAGCTGGACAGACCGGAGAAAGGGCTGTCGGAGCGCGAGCAGCTCGAACACACACGGCAGTGCCTCATAAAGATAGGAGACCACATAACCGAGTGTTTGAAGGAGTATTCAAATCCGGACCTGATCAAACAGTGGAGAAAGTTAGTTTACGTGGCCTCTTCTAGTTAAAGTCTTGATTAACATGTCAAGTTAAGCAGCTGACTAATGCCATTTGAACCTTGGACACTTTGTCATGAATGTACCATGTGGGTCTGTTCACTAAGTAACATGCCCGCATGGTAGATTTGTAGCTTTGAATAGATGTGGACGTGTTTCTTCTTTTTTAAATAAATGAGGCATCTTTGTACATTTTAAGACTGTCATAAACACTGTTACACTCAATGTCTCACACAAGTGTTATTTGAGTAATTTATATTTGCTAAGCAGATGGAAATGTTTTTTGTTTTTATTCCAGAAACTTGTGGATATTTGTTTCCAAATTCACTGAGTTTGATGCAAGAAAACTACACAAACTTTATAAGCATGCAGTAAAGAAAAGGCAAGAGAATGCCCAGGTATGTAAAAGCACTGTCATTTCTTATAATTATAATCTCTACTGACGTTAGAGATCCACAGTGATGATGGTGATGATTTTTCTTAGGCATTGGAGCAGAACACTAGAAGTATAAACACCCATGGCTACAGACATGCAGGTATAGTCTATTGTCTCTCACACACACACACACACACACACACACACACACACACACACACACACACAGACACAGAATAGGATGAAAAGGTTGACACTGCTGTCACTTTTTCCCTTCTTTGTCTTCAGATATTGAAAGGCTGAAGGACAGCTCTCACCAGGACGAGAGCAGCAGGGACAGCTACAGCTCTGACAGGCATCAGCCTTCAGGAAGACACTTTGAGAGCAGCACCAGTAAGGAGAGACACAGCTCTGACTCCCACAGGAAATCCACAGCTGGAGAGTCCCGAAAAAGACCGTATTCCTCTTTCAGCAATGGAAAAGACCACAGAGACCACTACAGACCAGACAGCAGGGATAGAGACAAACAGGACAGGTGAGGGATGAGAACTGCTCAAAGTTCTTCTTCCAGAGATAGAAATGTCCTCAGTTGATTTTTACAGGCTACACAAGTTCTTTAAGGCCCAAACATGAAATGCTCCACAAGTAGGTTTTAAAGAATTCAGAATTGCTTTTGCAAGACCTTCATATTCAGGGAGGAAGAGAGCCAGGTGGAAAACACCACTAAAATGCTTTGATTTGTATTGGAATTAGACTGAAGTTAAGGTCATAGTGAAAGAAGTGGCCGTTTGTGTTGTTTAGCCATACTGACACTAATGTGTATGTATGCGCAGATACTATGACGACAGCAAGCACAGGAAGTTAGAGGAATTCCGCAGTAGCCGAGACCACCGGCTGGACATGAAGGATCATCACTCAGACCACCGCTCTTCCTACCGCTACCACTCAGAATGGCAGACAGAGCAGCGAGGCTCAGCCAGTGGGCAGCGCTCACCCTACGACTCCCGGTCACCACTGGGGCACCGCTCACCTTTTGACTACTCATCAGACCACAAGAGCACACCAGAGCAGATTTGGAGCAGCCGCAAAACATAACAGGAGTTGCCCAGGTCTGCAAGTAGCAGCCATAAACTCGGAAACACAGCAAATGCCTTACACAGACTGTGGACTCCAACCTGAAGCTGTTTGAAGCACTGCGTATCAGTCAGTTCAGCATGACTGTCATCTCCTCGCTTCAGCAGCAGCTCATCTCGGGAACCCGGCAGGGAGCGGCTCAAAGCAGGCAACAGATTAGAAAAATAAATAAATCAAAGCTTATTTTTGTATTTAAGAGTTTAAAGCTGTAGTGTCGTGTATGCTCAACAGCATGCGCCACAATTTTTGTTATTTTTATAAAACGTTTTTTTACACAAATGGACACAATTGACCCTGAGTGCTGCCTCATATGTCACCAACCTATGACACTGGATCCTGTATTTGACTGTTAGTTGTCTCTGTGTCTCAATCATTCTTAATGTGATTATCTACCTTATTTAAGTGTTAACTGAACAAGAAGTTGGTTGTCACATGAATAATGTTATAAGGTGATTTTTAAGGTGTCTGGACTCAGGCTCACCACCTGAAGTACCTCATTTACAGCATTTGTCATTTCCTCAGCAGTTTTCTTTTTGTGTGTGTGTTTTTGTAATTCCCCCACATAAGGCATGCATTATTTAATAACACATCTTAGCTGTAAAAAAACAAACAAACAAAAAACACATGGATGCTTTTTTCCCTTTTTTTTTTTTTTTTAGCTATCATGTTTGTTTTCCTTAAATACTACTATTGTAAATTTTTTGTAAAATAGTAAATCGATGGTCTTTTTCCTCAGGCTCTTTGAATTTATTATGACTTGGCTTACCCCATCAACTCAGGCTTTTTGTCATTCTATAAATGAGTTTCTGTATATTTCTTTAAGAATGTAACTTTTGGTAAAGGGAAAGGTCTTTTAAGCATACCCAGTGTTCATTCACTAGTGCTTAGTTCTTTGATCTCTGTCGTGAAATGAGTGAGTTGGCAGGAACTGACTTGTCACAGTCTGGAAAATAGAAGCATCTGTTAGATGTTAAATAAAATATGCTTTTTACATGACTTTTTTTTTTCTTTACCTTTCATAGTTTATTTGTAGGCAATAATAATCTTTCTATGCAGCCAAGTATATTTGTGGTGAACCACCCAACTGAATGAAGTCACTGTTACAGTTCGCTCTGTTGTAGATAAATTTTCTCTATATTTCCAAAAGAATTTACACTGAAAATGCATGAATTTTTATGGACTGTTTTATATAGTTGTTTATGAAGCCATTAAAATCAATCACTGTACTCCCTCCTACCACCTCAACAGTGTGTTACATTTTTGGTTTTGCCACAAGTTAACCTTTTTTGGAACACACTATTACAAGACGTTGCTCAAAAAAATAAATGAACACTTTGAAAATATCAAATCTCAATAGGGGGGAAAATTGCTTAATATCTATGTTGCTATGGACTGAATACTGCTTTAGGAATGGATGCCTGTCATGGTGACTGATGGAAATTTAAATTACCAAACTACACATAGCTGAATTTAAATACAACCTGAAACCCAAAGAATGAAAAAAATTATGCGGCAGACTAGTCCATTTTGCTGGAATTTCGTTGTATAAACTTAAACTGGTACTCAGTATGGACCCCATATACTTTTATGTAAGCCTAACAACACTGGAGCACGCTCCTAACGACATATCAGATGGTTTCCTGGGGGATCACCTCCCAGACCTGGATCAGAGCATCACTGAGCTTGGTGGCGTCAGATGGACCAAGACGTGATATATCCCAGATGTGTTCTGTTGGACTTAAGTCAGGTGTGGGGGAAGTCAATGGTGTCAATTCTGGTGCACCAGGAGGAAGTCAGGTACCACTGCACCAGTGTTGGTCTAGCACTGGATCCAAGGACTTCATCCTGATATCCAGTTAGTGTCCCATTGCCTGGCCTGTAGAAGTCTGTTCATTTCTCCCCCAGAACATTACTAACCCACCACCAGTGGGTCAGTCATGTAATATGAGTGATGTTACGCAGCATAATGTTCTCCACAGCTTCTCGCATCTATCACTGCTGTAGGACTTGCCAGTTCTAGTATTCTATACAAGGACCTTCTATAGCCCAGTCCACTACTCTTAGGGTAACTAATCTCAGCAAACCTTATTGCAGTGGCACATGTTGCTATGGTAAATGGACTGATTCCTATATAGCGCTTTTCTACTCTCCTGGAGCACTCAAAGCACTTTATACAACATGCCACACTCACCCATTCAGCACTTTCTTCTATGCTTTTCAGTGCTTCCTAGCTAATATTCGCTTCGATGGATGCATCAGAAAGCACACTGGTATCTTAT
Source organism: Rhamphochromis sp. 'chilingali' (assembly GCF_963969265.1). Taxonomy (NCBI): domain Eukaryota; kingdom Metazoa; phylum Chordata; class Actinopteri; order Cichliformes; family Cichlidae; genus Rhamphochromis; species Rhamphochromis sp. 'chilingali'. The sequence goes on from NC_137930.1 coordinate 9,106,063, forward strand.
TGAAGCATCAAACCACTAACCTTCGATCAGTAGATGACCTGCTCTACCTCCTGAGCTACAGCCAGGAGAGGAGTCAAACTTAGAGGAATCTTAGAGGAGTTGAACTACCTTTGCAACCTGTAGGGTCCAAGTCTCGCCTCATGCTACAAGTAGTGACCCGGACTCTGGACTTCTACACAAAAGCAAAACTAGTGAAAAACAGAAAAGAGGTAAAAAGTCAGTGGCCTGTAACACCATTCCTGTTTTGGGGGTTGTTTCATTGTTCTACCTGTAGTGCACCTATTGTTAATTTCATTAACATCAAAACAGCTGAAACTGAATAACAACCCCTTCTGCACCTTAACTGACCAGCTAAATAACCAAGAAGTTTAATTGACTTGAAGCTACACTCTGATTAATTCAGTTCAGTTTTATTTATACAGCGCCAAATCACAAAAGCAGTCACCTTGAGGTGCTTTATATTGTAAGGTAGACCTTACAATAATACATACAGAGAGAAAAAACAACAATCATAAGACCCCTCTATGAGCAAGCACTTCAGCGACAGTGGGAAGGAAAAACTCCCTTTTAACAGGAAGAAACTTCTAGCAGAACCCGGCTCAGGGAGGGGCGGAGCCATCTGCTGCGACCAGTTGGGGTGAGAGAAGGAAGATGGGATAAAAGACATGCTTTGCAAGAGAGCCAGAGATTAATAACAAGCATGATTCAATGCAGAGGAGTCTATCAACACATTTTGAGTGAGAAGGGTGAATGACGAAGAAATACTAAATGTATCCTCCAGCAGAGCAAAAAACCCATTGCAGCATAACTAAGGGAGGATTCAGGGTGACCTGATCCAGCTCCAACTATATGCTTTAACACAAAGGAAAGTTTTAAGCCTAATCTTAAAAGTAAAGATGGTGTCTGTCTCCCGAATCCAAACTGGAAGCTGGTTCCACAGAAGAGGGGCCTGAAAACTGAAGGCTCTGCCTCCCATTCTACTTTTAAATACTCCAGGAACAACAAGTAAGCCTGCAGTGTGAGAGTGAAGTGCTCTAATGTGGTGATATGGTACTACAAGGTCATTAAGATACAATGGGAACTAGTTTCTCAGTGTGGATATGGAACAAATGGAAGAAGTAGTCGTAAATCTTTGTTTAATATGTGCACTGAAGGACATATCCTGGTCAGAAATGACTCCAAGCGTTACTGGAGGCCAAGGTAATGCCATCCAGAGTAAGAATCCAGTTATATACCATATTTCTAAGATTTTCAGGGCCGAGTACAATAACCTCTGTTTTATCTAAATTTAGAAGCAGAACATTTAGAGGCCATCCAGGTCTTTATGTCTTTAAGACATTCCTGCAGTTTAACTAATTGGTGTGTGTTATCTGGCTTCATGGATAGATAAAGCTGTGTGTCATCTGCATAGGAGTGAAAATGTACACAATGCCTTCTGTTGATACTGCCTAAGGCAAGCATGTATAATGTAAACAGAATTGGTCCTAGCACTGAACCACGTGGAACTCCATAATTAACCTCAGTGTGTGAAGAGGACTCTCCATTTACATGCACAAACTGGAGTCTATTACTCACTCTAATAGGATATTTTGGTCAACAGTATTGTTGTATTTTTACATCCCTGTACAGTGACAGCTAAAAACACACTAGTAAATGAACTGGTTCTTATATAGCAGTTTTCTAGTCTAACTGAGACCTTAATAAAGCATTTACAGAACCTGTCCTCATTCACCCCCATTTATACAAGCACTTTTTTCCCTCTATGCGTTTCCTACATAAGTGCTCTTTATCAGAGTATAAAGCAACCTAGGGTTACTGTCTTGCCCAAGGATATTTGGCATACAGGCTGGAGCAGACAGGGATCAAACCAACAACCTTCCAATTATTAGGTGACCTGTTCAACCTCCTCACATCCCAGCTGGATTTACACTATATATAAGGCCAGACCGAAAGTGAATAGTTTTAACCTTCTTTTTTTTTCAAAACATTTCATTAAGGGGATATAAAACACACAATTTGTTCCATTTGAAGTCTCTTACTAGTTAACTTAACATCTTTTCAATGAGCTGATCAAACTGGCACCAAATATTACTTAGGCAGCGATAAAGGAAAAACAAAAGAACAGCAAAGTACATGAGTTGTCAGTAAGACCTGAGTCATATCAACTCCTCAACAGCAAACTGAATAATCTCCATCAAATCTGTTGTACGATCATTAACATTAGGAAATGGTTTTAGTAAAGTAGTTTTTATTTGGTTCAAGAAGCATACCAGGACTACCATACAGTTAAACTGAGAGCCTTCCAGAAAAACCAAACAAAACATGGAGCGGCTTTGACTGCTACAGTTTTACATTTAATATCACAGGCATGAAGCTTACAGATGTGTTCTGAATAGGTGCTGTAAAAACTGACATTTTCAAGGCAAAATTTCTTCAATGAGTCAGCTACAGAGCTGGCACTGTGGACAGACTTCATTCTTAGGAGCTCTTCTTCTCCTCAAATATGAGGTTTGCTGTGGCTTTCTTAGCTGTGGACAAATCACAAACAAATACAAAGATACTGTCAGTGAAACGTAGTACATCAGCACTGCAGATGTTTGACTTTAGAAACCTGCAAAATGGAATCCAAGATCAACTTAATTTTAATTTACAACTACAAAATATAAACATGTCTACTATGAAACTATTTTAAATTATGGCCCACCCCTAGTTTTGGGGATTTGGACCTTGTTGTGCTGTTGTTGTGTACGTTTGGTACAGTGGATGATATGTGAAAATCTCCTGTATTTTTTACTGAAAATGTTTCAATCCTTTTTTTCTGTTTTTGGTTGACTTTATTATTGCCATTTTTTTTTAAATAACTGAAATGTATACAAATTCACAAAATTACTCCCAAGCTAGAGAAAGAACTCAAGTTGGAGTATTGTCTGAGGTTTGCTGTTCTTACATTTAGCACACAACATGTTTCACTTCAGGGATGCTTAGTAGCTGCCTATCCAGGCAATGTGGGAAGCAGGACACGTGTTTCTTCCCTCTCGTAAGAGGGAGACCATTATCTGCATTACACTCACATGAATACAAAGTGGTCTCTGCTAGGAGGTTTAAGTCTGTTTAATATCTAAGGAGCTTGAAAAGAAAGGCCAGTAGACTTTTTGAGTTTCTTGAAGACGTTTCACCTCTTATCCGAGCTTAGCTAGCTGAATGTGAGCAGCTACAGTTAAATCTCTTGAAGGCAATTTTTCATTGCATCTTAAATAGGATCTGATATATCATTTAGGCTCTTTTAGCAAACACTACACAATTATGATGATTTAGTCACCCTCATCCTTGAACTTGTCTGCAGCTTCTGACGCCTTGTCCTTGATGTTATTCACTACATCATCAATCTTGGCCTCGTTCTTGAGGAAGAATGGTCGAATGATGCGGTTATATATCTGCACCGATCCATTAGAAGGAGTTGGAGCCATACACCACACCAAGAAGGCACACTGGGGAAAAAAAACAAAATTTCTCTCAAAAAATTAAAACAGGTATAGAATTTGGCACTAAACAGAATAATAATAATATAACTTTCAGGCATTATGACCACCTGCCTAAATTGCTGGTCCCCCTTTTGCTGCCAAACCGGCCCTGAGTCATTGAGGCATGGACTCCACTAGACCCCTGTAATGATTTTGTTGTATCTGGCAGTATGATATTAGTAACAGAACTTTTAAGTCGTGTAGGTTGGGAGGTGGGGCCTACATGGATCGGGCTCGTTTACACATTACATTCTACAGATGCCCGACAGGATGAGGGGAATTTTGAATCCAGGTCAGCACCTCAAAGTCATTGTTGTGCTCCCAACCATTTCTGCTTTGTTGCAGTGTACATTATCCTGCTGAAAGAGGCCCACCCATCAGGGACTACCGTTTCAATTAAAGGATGCACACGGTCTCGTACAATGCTTAGGTAGGTGATATGTGTCATGGTAACATTCACATGGATTTCGAGACTCAAGGATTCCCAGCAGGGAATTGCCCAAAGGATCATACCGTCTCTGTCAACTTGACTTCTTCCCTTAGTGCATACTGGTGCCAGGTGTTCCCCAGGTAAGCAACACACACACACACACACACACACACACACACACACACACACACACACTAGGCCATCCACGTGATGTAAAAGAAAATACGATTTTTCAGGCCAAATCACCTTCTTACATTGCTCTGTGGTCCAGTTATGATGCTCACATCCCTAGCGGAAAACATTCAACATGACCCTGACTGGTCTGTGGCTTTGCAGCCCGATGCACAACAAACTGCGATGCACAGTATCCTGACAGCTTTCTATCATAACCAGCATTTTTTCCCTCTCCTATCATGACCAGCATTAATAGCAATTTCAGGTACAGAAACTCATCTGTTGAATTGGACCACATGGGCCAGCCTTTACACGTGCATGAATGAGCCTTGGATGCTCGTGACCAATGTTCCCTCTAAGCTGCGCGCGTGTGCAATTGCGCACTGCTGGCACGGTCGCTGCGCACAGAAAATCTGCGTTGGGCACAAAAAAAAATCTAACCTGAATTGAAATTAAAATTAATACTTTAAGAATTCTTTTTTGCAGTGTTAGTCAATAAGCTACTGGCTGCTCCCGTATGGAATTAGCACGATGCCACCTTATCCCATAGTCCAGCCAATAATGCGATTCACATTCGTATATACGCAGCTAATCAACGTCATTGACAGGCTATGACAGCGTCCTTATGTGCCGACACCGGTGTTTTAGCTAGCAAAGCAGCGTGGCTGATGTGGAGTGAAGCCACTTAATGACAACGTGTACAACCACTGGAGATGTGAGCAGGACAGACCGAACAATTGACGGAAAAAGTGTGGACTTTATACCAGTTTTTAAATTGTGTTGATAAAACCAGAGTTATAATAAAAATGTATCTGCAATGTTTGGTTTTCTTCCTGAATACTATCGTTGTTTATATTTACTGCGGGAAGAAACGGTAAAAACTGCATTTTATAAGGAAAACACTCAAAAGCATTCTCCGCCTGTGAGCAAAGACAAAACCAGAAAACCCCACCCTTTCTTATTGGTCGAAAAATGTACCATATCTACCAATCAAAAAATGATATGGCAACAAGGCATTTAATTGTTTAGGAAGGGGGGAAGTTTTAGGAGTAGAGCGGTGTTTTGAGATGTGAGAGATTTGCGACGTTTAGCGCAAATCTTGTGTAGTTAGTGTGTAGTGTAGTCGATAGTTTTGTTGTGTGTGTCAGAACAATGAGGCGACTGCTGAATGTTACAGGTGTTACAGCAGTGATACATCTCCTGTTGTCAGGCCTGCAGGTACCAGGCTGTTGTTCTCCTTCATCTCATAGTGGACAGAAATTATTTTTTTGGACTGACACAAATAATTTGTGTGGCATCAGATTTGATGCAGAACAGCTGATTGTTCTGTAAATAGTTTGAAATGTTTGTTTAAAAAAACGCCTTGGCTGCATTTTAAGGTAAACAGCTGCAAAAAAACTTTGTTGTTTGCATAACTCAGTTACTTTTTTGAAGAAGTAACTATATCATTAACTGCCCAACATTGGTCATTATATACTGTATTTTGCTGACAGAGAGTTACAGGACTCTCTCCCAGACCACAGACTCAGACTCATAATACAAGTCAGAGCTTTATAAAAATAATATTAAAAAAAAAAAAGAAAGTTGTGTTTTCAAAAAATACTACACAGGTCACGAACAAGATTTATTTAAATTTTCATTGTAAGTGGGCTAAAGCAGTTAATTAAAAGTAGTCTAGCATAAATGTAAATGCTGTAATTTGATTATTTTAATAAACCATGTAACTTGGATGGATTTGATGCTGGCGTGACCACAGTGCACACGTCTGCTGTTGCTCACAGTGGTCCAAGGGACCGCTCAGGGAGTTTGTGTGTTCGCTCAGACACGTGAAAAATTAGAGGGAACATTGCTCATGACCCTGTTGCTGGTTCACTACTGTTCTGTCCTTGAACCATTTCTGATTGACACTGACAACTGCAGACTGGGAACATCCTACAAGAGCTGCAGTTTTGTAGATACACAGACATCACAATTTGGCCTTTGTCAAACTCGCTCAAATCCTTGTAACAGATCAACTTCAAGGGCAAAATTTTTATTTGCTCCCAAGAGATTCTCCGTGTTATTTACTTCACCTGTCAGTGGTCAAAATGTAATGCCTTATCAATGTAAGTGCCAGGAGGACAGGCACAGAGACCAACTGGATTACCTTTCCAATATAGTAGAATGGGAACCAGGAAAGGAAGATGTCAGCAAAAAACTCTGCCACACTGAAGACTCCATACACCACCCAGTAGGTCAGCCACTTAGTATCATCATCTTTGGTGGCACTTTCAATGGCCTTAATCCTGGGAAGAACAAAGACATGTTTGGTACTTCTTTTACACATACCTGTAAGCACTGTTCTGTAAGGACCATGAATGTGCACATGGATCAAGCTCATATCTCGCTTTCAATATGCAGCATGTATTGATGTATTCAAGCATCAATAATAAATTGAACAGACAATACCACCTTGTGAATGCATAGGATGAATACACAGAAATCGGCCTGTTAATCAATGGGTCATGAATTTTCATTTTCCTCCAGTAGTACCAACACATCCATTATATGTCATTAATACTTAAACTCACTTAGTCTATATGGCCATTTGGTGAAAACGTGCATGTTGAGGTGTTCACAGAATACATCACAACAACATTTATACACACCATTAAGAATTTATCACACAAATGAGGGGTTTATAAATCTTACAGCAGTGGTTTGATTTATTTGTGTGACTACAAGGCACACAGACCATGCCATGCCTTCCAATATTACAGCCATACTCGTCATTTTCATGGGAGACTAATGTTACAATCAGTTTAACTCATATGTGAAAAGGATCAACTCTGAAACAAGTTGTTTTTTTTTATTCTATTATTGAAAAGCACCAGAACGCTACAGTGATGAAACAGAAGCTACAACATTTTGATCATGCTGTTGATACAGATTTTGTCTAATTTAGACATTTCGTTGCCATTTAAAATTATTAAAATGAAGCACAGCTACCATGCTCCACTTGCAAGGTGTCGCCTGGGATTCACAGTATTCACAGTAGTGGACAGCCTGAACTACAGCCTTTTCCAATTCTCATCCTAGCTAATCAAGCAACCAACCAAACTTTTTTAACTCTGCTGCTCAACCCACAAATGCATTTTCCTTACAAATGTAGTACTATTTAAGGGGGGAATAGACAGGATTTCCAACACCACAAGATTTATTGCAACAAACAGAAACACTGTTACACAACTAAGAAATAATCACGCAAACACCCAGGCAACCATGTTGCAAGTAATGGCTTAACTTTTAAAGAGCTGCTAGCTCTAGAGATTTCAGTTTAGTTTCGAAAGGATGAGTCATTTCAAATAAGATTTACAAAATCAGGATAAAATAACCTGTTATAAACAGAGTTACAGTGAAGATAACATATGTTTGTACAAATAAACCTATGCAGATTATTAGCTCCACTCTGAGCTTATTGTTTAACATTATTACTCTTTTCTTCTCTTGTACCAAATAATGTAACACCCATACTTTTGACTTGAGAAAATACTGATATCTTAAGATTAATAAAATGTATCAAATGTTGAGGACAATTCTGGTTACTTTCTATCAAGCTGTTTCTCAAAAAACTTGAGACAAGGAAAACATTCATAGTGACGGCAGCAGGCCAACATGTGACACTATGCTGACTGCATGTAGTATTAGCCCTGAGATTTTACTAGATAATATCACAATGATAAGAACTGTTTTAAAACTTTTGATGACAAAATTTTTTAAATGCTTTCTTTGTAAGTCACAGGGGAAATCCACTAACTTTATAGATGAAGTTCAGTTTACAATTAATAGATGATAAATCTGTGTAGGTTCTCAGTCATCCAGATCATGGTAATCTTTCAGTTCCCAGAACTGATGAAGCTTCAGAACTGAAGAGTCTTGGATGAGAGCTGAAGCTTCTTCAAGAATCTCAAAGTAGTCCAGTCGCTTTTCTTTCCAACTGCCTTAGATTAGTAGCCCGTTAAACATTTTTGTAACTCTGTGCAAGAATTGCTATAAAAAAGGCAAAACCTTACATCGCTGATACCCCGTTATGATGAATTATTTCCATGGGTCAAATGAAAATAGATCATCTATATCTATCTAGCAATGTTCCCCTGTGTTAGCAGATGTTAAACCAAAAAGCTAGAAGCCAGGGGCTAATTAAGGGCTAACTACGGCAATAATTGATAAAAAGTCACCTCACATTAAAGAAAGTTCCTGGTTCAAAACTGGGCCTGTCTCAGTGTTGGGCCTGTGATGGACTGGTACCTTGCCTCTTATCCCATAACAGCTAAGACAGACTGCAGCTCCCTGTGACCCCAAATTGGATAAATGTTGGGACGTTGACAATGCATCTCCAGCCAAAACCCTTTTTTTAAATTCTTTCTTCATGACATGGCAGCATCTCCTTATAATTTCCTTAAATAACAGCACAAATTAGAAAATGGTCAGTATTCATTTTACTTCCTAAAAGAGAGAAGTAAAGTTTTTGGTAGCTATAATTTGGTAAATTGCAGCCAGATAACTCATACTATTTGGTGGAGTGCAGTAAATTAAAGGTTGACAAAGCCAAAGTAGGTGGTGCAGACAGATAGAAGTATTACATTTCTGTACAGGCAGCAAATTGGCTTGTTTAACATTCAGCTATTTCTAGCCATCTGTAATTATTTACAGAAAATACATGGATAAATATATTTCAGTCTAATCGAATAAACAGGTACCATTTAAAAAAAAAGAAAATTAAAAAAAAATCTTCCATACAAACATGCTCATAAATCCAAAATCAGGTGTGTATGTTATCTTTTTTTTTTTGCTAGGTTTTTACTTGTTCAGACTTCTGATTGAGTTATGAGCAGCACCTACTTTTTTCTGTAAAACGTAATATTTTGATTTATCCTTTACATTTCTTTAAACCTGGGCCACCCATTTCTTTATATTTGCATAGTAGAGGCCAGACTTCCACTATAACGCTCTTATTTCTTTAAGTGCTCCATAGGTCTTTCAAGTGTCCTGAACTGGTATGGAGAAGGTGAGCAAAGGGTTACAACAGAGTGGAAACTGATTGTTCCAGGCTTCTTTTCAGCCATTGTTGTTGGGGATCTATTCAAAATGTCCTAAATACTTTTAACGATTCCTCCAAAGAGAACCGAGTACTGTGTCAATATCACAGCCGGGCACATGCAGTGATTTGGGGGCTGGAAGCTGCTGGCCTTCGCTGAGGGATGGAAATCTGTTTGTCACCTTATGTGTGACAAAAGAATCCCCTGTAATTACACTGATGATAGAGCTATATAAGATTTTCCCCCTTAAAATTACTATAGCGTTTTGTCTGAGATGTGCAGGCTTTCAGCATTTTCCCATAAAGCTGCGTGTTTTATTCCCTACATTCAGGCTCAGGGGTCATATGGTGATGTTGCTTTGACTGCATAATCACAATTTTAAAAATAGATATTAGTTGTCAATAATCTGTTGATTGCTTGGTTTAAAAAAATAGTCTGTGTTTGCATTGTCACTCATTAAGAACTGGTTGTCTCCCAATGACACGCTAATTCTCTCCTACCTGTCAGTACCTGGAGATTTGCACCTAAAACTAACTATATAATAATATAATATTATATAATTTTTTATACTGCAGTATTAGATTGGACACTTTTTTGCAACACATTTATATTTTGTTGCATCTCCTGTGTCCCTTTCACAGTGCCAAATTTTTGAAGCAGAGTATTACAATTAATCATAAAAAGTGATGTATTAAGATTAGCAGCAGATGAATCAAGTAACGCCAAAAAATAAGCAGGTTCTGCTATGACTGTTAATTACTTTGGAAAACCAGCACATACATTGCGAATTTCCCCAATACAATACCAAGCTGTGAATGAACGCCCCTCCACACTGGTTTTCCTAAATGCTGCTGCTTCTTCAGTTAATTGCCTCTTTACAGCGAACGACTGTAGCTAGTCTGAAAAGGAAGACTCAAATCAGCAGTAGGGCTGGGTATCGTCACTGATTTCAATAACTGATTTGGTTCCGATTCACAAGGTCCCCATTCGATTCAATTCAATTTAATTTTGACTCAGACAGTCAGAAATATTATATTCTAATCATTTATCAGAACATATCCATATTTTTATATCTATGTGGGCTATAAAAACAAAGCTGACACTTGTGAGACTTAATCAGAAGTCTAAGCATCACAGCAGATGTACTTGTGATCGTGGAATTTCTTTATTAGGGGAGCTACAATATCTAGAGTCGTAACCAGTGAAGATGTAAAATTATTAGCAAGAAAATCGACCTCTGTGGGAGTAGAGTTCAGGTAGCTGCTCTGCACTATGCTGGCACATGGCATTGAAGAAGAGAAGAGTGGATAATTTAAATCCTTAAACTTCATTACAACACTTTTAGAGAAACACCTACTGTGATGAAATCCACTCCCCACTGCTGTGTAATGACTTATTGTAAATTGAAATGTTGTTAGGAAATGATAAGACAAAACTGGTTCTTTTACATTTTGAGATAAGCCAGTTGAGTATAAATAAATTAAATACCATCAATGAATCATTTGTTTACTAATAGGGACTTAGAAGACAAAGACCTATACAGTTTAATAATCCACAGTTCACTGTTTTACTCTTTGGTGCAGTTGTGGATATTATATTGTTCTCCCTTTGTGATTTTTTTAATGCTTAAATTGTTCTTTTTCTTAAAACTAACATTTTTGTAGGTGCTTATGTATTTTATTGTCATTGTTTGTTTGCGGGAAATGATAATTAAAGACTGGTGGAGGGCAAACGCACTCAAAAATTAAAAACTTTGCACAAAAAAGAAGCTTAAATATTAAGTAAGCCTACAGATCTATATCCTTTTGGAGCTTAAGCGCTACAATACCCTAAATAAATCTCACAGGTGTGGTCATCTCGATTAAAGGAGGTTGTCCTTAGCGCTGACATGAACGCAGGCCTTTTTATAGATTCAGTGACTTGAAAGCACAACGACAGGAGCAAATAACAGGCGATTAAGGCCATTTCCAAGTGTTCTGAGAATAACATATACTTACGATATGTAGGCTGGATACAGAAACCCGATGAGGTTACATAGCAGGGAGGCTCCGTATCCAAAGACCAAGTAAACTGCGATTACACCGATGACAGCTGAAACACATCACACCACACAATTGTCAAGATTTTCTTCCCACGAATACATTAACCGGATCATACCTATATACCTATGTTACAACCAGTAACTACATTATGGAGACTACTTTTATAGTATCGAGCTGGTGATGTAAAATAAACACAATTTCTTTTGTTAGCTTATGGCTAAAGGAAACTGCAGCTAAATGTGAGTCTGTCCATCGGGCTTTTATTTCCTTTATCTATGCGTCCCTCAGTGATGCGGACAGCCTCTGCCTCTCTTTCCACCCGTCAACACTCACCGAGAGCAATGTAGGTCCTGCTTACTCCGACTTTTGCTTCCACCTTTGCCAGGGCATCTGTCAGCAGATTCTTTTCATGGAGAAAATTTTCAAACCTTTCTCTGAGCCCCTGCGCCATGGCTGCACTTCCTGCTTAGCGATGATGAATTACGAAACGATCAGAATCAAACTGCGCCACGCCTGTAACCTGACACGCCACTGTTCTCAGACCCACGGGCGTCAAAGTCAGAAGAAGGGATGTGTGGCACATGCATCAGATCATATCCTTCAAAATAAAAGCAATGGCGCTGTAACGCAAACAACCACTTAGTACAAAAAAACAATAATACAGACAACTGCTAGTAGGTCGATGTTTTGTGTGTGTGTGTGTGCTGCGCGTTTAAAATAAAAACAACTGGCACTGTTCACATGCTCTGTTAATTATATGCGGTATAATAATTAATCAAGGATAAAATGTGTATTTCCCACTATTGCATTAGATTTTTTTCTGACAATTGTAGGGAGCATGCAAATTTACTTGAACAGTAAGCGGAAGTAAATGTGGTTACATGTACTAACTGCAGTGAACTTGATGCAGCTGGTAGCAACCAAAAAAAGGATGCGGGTTGATTCCACCAGTCTGTAGTCTTACAGGCATTGCAATAGTGTTATATACTCGGTAGAATGCTCAGAAACCTTTAGTTTATGGATTACAGACTTAGATATACGTCAGATATAGGTTAAGTCAGAAACTGCTGTTGCTACTGAAGAACTACTTAAATTAGAGAAATAGTGCCTAAAACGCTAAAGTCAGGGCGCAAATACAATGGTAACTGCAGCCACACCCTTCCCTGCTTTGATGACATTGCAAAATACAAATAGGGACCTATTCCAAGAAGCATGTTCAACAAATTCTGAATTTTAAAAAATAAACTCAGAGTTGATTAAATCTGAGTTTGGCCAGTCTAGAAAGCTGATCAGTGTTATGTCAGTGAGCTCTCCTTGAGGTTGTATGGTCTCCTTGAGGTTAGCGATTGTGTGACTAGAGAAAGACATCCATCATCAACAGAACTCCATTGTCCGATTCACCAAGGCAAGGGGTGAATAAAGACTAGTGCATCCATTTTAATCCAATAGATACATGAATATTAAAATCTGCTAATGTGGGCCTTTTGATAACAGCAACTTTTAAAAAGTTATTTAGTATACTTCATAGTAAAATTAATAAATAAAATGTCCAAAATTATACCAAAAGGTTGAAGTCACAGAATGATACTCAAATAAACCATCAGTGCAATTTGAGTTATTGTGTGCTGCTGTTTTTTATATTAAGCAGAATGAGTAACGTCAAGAAAAAGAAATTGAAATCCTGAGGACATATTTATTTAGAAGAGAGTATGGAGACGGTCCCAAATTTTGCCAGCCCTTGCTTTTAGTTTCTGCTTTTATTGTTCCATAATGGCTCCTTTTAAATTGGGTGCCCTCTTACTAGTCTTTTTGATGCTCACCACTTCTTCACCTTTTCTGCTCTTTTGGAAGGCTGGACAGGTAACTGTGGGTGCCCTGTATACATGCGTCGCACTTTTCTCCTCTCCTCCTCACCCTTATCTTCCCTGCTTAGCCTCTATGTCCTTGTCTTGTCTCGTGTGCATTACTTTCCCTGGAACAGCCTCCCACTGTCGTTCTCTAAAACCTAAAAGAGAATTATGGATTTGATCAACTGGTCTCTGAATGCTATTGACACCCTTTTCTCAACGAGAAGTCTGGGCTCGGGAGAGCCTGAGTGCCCTGGAGGGACTTTCCCTGCCGGATACACGATGGACGGGTGGCAGAACTGGAGGATCATGTGCCTGGCGGGACTGTCGATCGAGGACGCTGAAGATATCTATCTATTCGGAACCGTGATGACAGGGTTCTTGCTGATCGGAGTTGGCTTAGCCCTGGTTTATCGGAGAAATAAAAGAGCGGAACCGGCTGTTCAAACCCCCCCAAGGCTGCCAGCTGGAATCGAAGCGATGGGACGAGGCGCGACCTCTCACAACGAACGTAATATGGTCAACGCCTTGGAGACGCTTACAGCTGCTGTGAAGGCTCAAAGCAACAACATTGAGCGTATGGGGGGATACATCAGAGAGAGGCCTGCTCAAAATGAGACCCTTGAGCGACAGTTGGAACACATCGTGGAACGGATCACTGCAGTTGTGAGGTCTCAGAATCAAAAGAATGACAACACCATGGAACAGAAGTTTGATACCATCATGGGGAGGCTCGCGGCTCTCCAACGGAGATTGAGAGACCAGTGTCAGAGTGTTAAAGAGCAGCCTGAAAATTCTCCTGGGCTGCTCGCATGGAAATTTACAAAATCAACATCAACATTGCGGACCCCCATCACGGCGCCAGCTGCAGGCCCAAGGCTGGAGCCGAACAATCACTCCCTGATAACGACTGTGTTACGGCTATTCTTCCCATCCCATGCAAGGACACCTGGATTGGCTGGAGGACTGTTTACTTAGCCTGATAGGCCGAAGGACACTGTCTCAGCTGAACTATGGACACGCACACACATACACTTACACTGATAAGCACTCACTCATCCCCCCTCCCTTTCCAATGCCTTCGATGCTTGTTGCCCCCTGGGAACACGAGGTGGGTCCGGGCACGCGCTGTCGAAGAGCGGGGCGATGTCTTACGTCGCCCCCGGCTTAAAGACGGCGCCGTTGCAGGATGGCTGCTGTGTTGCTTGGGGTTACTCCTCATCCCCTACCCATCCCTGTGGCTTGTCATGTCTTCCACAATGTTGTGCTGTGGACATTTATGTGCTTTTTTGTGCAGAGGAGTTTTTTTGTTTCCTGTTCTCATGCTGTCCTACCATGGAAGCACAGCATGAGTGGAGGTCTCTTTTTTTCCTCTTGTACCTTCCCGTTGTTGTGTACATTTCAGTGTTTTTTTCTGTAACGCTACCGATCTCCGACTTGTAACCCCATGTGATGTCTGTGTTATGTGTGTAAGGGGGGGGGGGGGGGGGGGGGTTCCCATCTCGCTGCATGGGCAACCTGCTTGTGACAAATAAAGCTTTCATTCATTCTTTTGGTGTCTCATCAACCTGCTGCACTCTTCATCTCCTCTTCTCTCATCTTTCCTGGTTATAATAAGAATGCAATCAGAATTTGCCATTCAAACTCCATCCAAACCTGTGAGTAATTAAATAATGTAAGAAAAATGTTCTGTGTAATATGCACAATACATGATTTTTTTTTTATTTTTTATTTTTGGAAGGACTCCAAAACTTGTCACAACAAAGATGGGAAACAACTCCAACATGCACAAATATTTGATCACACAGCATGCAATTAATTTGCACAAAATGTAATGTCCATTGTAATATCTGCTACTCAGAGATGGTAATGACTCTCAAAGTGGTGCCAATGAGAATGGATAAGAGAACTGATAAGGAATTAAATCAATAAGCAATAGTGATAGTGGAATTGGAATTGCTAAGTGCTTATCAATTCTTATCTCATAGTACTATCACCCCAATAGATACCTCACTTTCAGACTGATGGCTTACTTGTTGTTCCTAGGATAATTAAAAGCGGAATGGGAGACAGATCTTCAGCTTTGGGGCCTCTCTTCTTTGTAGCTGATTGTTTTTCCCCTGCAGAGAGAAATTACAAAGTTGGAGGGAGCTGCATGCATAAAGCTGACACTAAAAAATTAACAAGCTCTGATAGTAAGCTACAAAGTACAGCAAGCTGCCTATACCTGAGGCCCTGGAAACTGCCAAAAAAGACTCATAGCCTTGGCCATCTGCTTGAAGAGGTATACCAGGGAGCTGGAAGGCAGGAGAAACCAGCTGTGCTCCACAGAACCATCTGAGGTATACTACCATTGTCAGGGGAATGAGAACAGCCCCACCAAAGCTGGAGACGAAACACTACTGGAAGAGTATATGGGAGAAGGACGCAACCCATAACAGTAATGCACACTGACCGAAGAAGCTGACTGTACTCCAAGAGTTCAAATGAACTGAAGCATATATTTTGTAAATTCAGTCAAACAGAATAAAGAACAAACAACAAAAATAGTTATCAAGGACTCAGCAGCCAATTTTTATTGAAAAAAAAAGCCCTTCAAAACAAAGTTCCAAACTAGATTTTTACTTAGATTATCAATCAAATACCTCACTAAATTAAAGCCTTCAGTTAATCCAAAATGCTGTAGCAGGAGTACTGACATGGACTAGAAAGAGAAAGCATATTTCCTTATATTGGCTTCCCTTCATTGGCTCTGTGTTAAATCCAGAATTGAATTCAAAATCCTGCTTTCACTCATGTGTTTAGGCACCTCTCTACATTTAACTGTTAGTTGGTAGTTATTATCTCTGGCTCTCTTCCACAGTGTGTCTTTGTCCTGTCTTCCTTCCCTCAACCCCAACAGTTGTTGTGATTTGCCATTATATAAATAAAATTGAATTGAATTGAATGGCTTGCTAGAGTACTCCCACTCAAATTCAAATTTAATTAGTAGGCATCTATTGGCTGATCACGTAGGTCAATCACACCCCAGGGATCATTACAAAAGGGCAGCTTGACCAGCTGTGGCTGCGTCTTACTCTCTTTTGTTTCGCACTTTCTGTATGTGAATAGAGTGTTTGTAGTGAAAGGCTGGACAGGTAACTGTGGGTACCCTGTATACATGCGACAATATAGTTTCTAGCGACAACTGCTAGAAACTAGTGATAGCCAAATGAAGTTTTCTGAAGCATTGTATCGAGAAAAAAAAGGGTTCATTACTTGAAGCTTTTTAAGAAAATCCTCTTTGGTGACATCTGGTGGCCAAAAATATGAAGTGCACTGCTTCAGTATGATTGGCCACTCTACAGAGCTGGGTGTTCAGCTTCTGTTTAATATCATGTGAGAGTTCAATGAAATATCAGGGTACTTCTGTGTTGCTTTGAACTTCTTTTTGTTTGTGTGGAAAAAATACACATATCTATTTGATTAATAAATAATTTTGACGATTAACATGTTTAATCACGTGCCTTTCTGTGTTTGCGTATGATTTTGTTTTGTTTTTTTTGTCAATAGATAAAATAAAGAAGGCATTATATAGACAACACAATCTTCTGATAGGTTGGGACCAAGTATTTGTGATCACTACAAACTTTAAATACCAAAATATGGTGTAAAAAAACAAACAAAAAACATAGTAAGCAGGTGTTGCTGGAAAGACTAATCGAGTTAGATGTCTTTATTGACCCTACTGTGACTGTGATTGATGTCTCCTTTCAGGAAGCTTCAGCTCCTCCTGGAAGCAGTGCTTATCTTGTTTCACTTGATAGAACTGAGCACCATGCTGTACTTGCTACACCTCCAGGTGCCCAAATCAAGCCCAATGCAGCTCCAGCAACCCTGCCTCGCTTTAAGCTTTTCTTTCAAGAATCCCATGGACCTAGCAGTGATGCAAAACTTGAAGTTTGTTTACAGTAGGAGACACAGGAGAAGGATAAGCTGTGTGAAGCAGATTGTGATCTCTGGCTGCAGATCCATAGGCTTGAGATAGAAGCTGAAAAAGCAGATGTGTTAGCTGATGAGTTTATGCACACAAAAGTACAGTCCCGATTAAAAGCTTAAGATCATTTAATAAAGTGGCAAATTTTTTTTTTTTATATCTTTCATGGTTGGGTCTTAACAAGGTTCCAAGTAGAGCTTCAGCATGCAACAAGAAGAAATGGGAGTGAGACAAAACATTTTATTGAGCTTGCAATTTATTGAAAACAGGCTGTTTTACAGCTGATCAAAAGTTTAGGACCACACCTCCAGTGCCAGGATGATTGCCATGATATATGCACCAGGGACACCAAACAACCTCTGAAGAAGTGGATGGCACAACACAGAAGAGCTAACTTGTCCGGCCAGGACTCCACAGTCTATTTACACCTACAGGCCATTGGACACTCTTTCAATGTTGAGGATGTACACATCCTGGACAGGGAGGAACGCTGGTTTGAGCGCGGAGTCAAGGAGGCCATTTATGTGAAAAGGGAAAGACCATCTCTGAATTGAGGAGGCGTTCATCTTTCACCATCTTACAATGCTGTGATTGCAGCCATTCCCCAATTTTCTGTGAACAGTACTCATGGCCATTGATCAGTGGTCATTGATCATTGGCTGTGTCATAGTCTGCGGTGGCAGGCCATGGGGGTGTGGGGAAGAAGGACCCAAATGCAGAACTCTTGTGATGAAAGCAGTGCGTTTATTTACAGTGCTGTAAATATTACACAATAAATCCCCATGCACTCCCGTGTCGTGTGTTCTGCTCCCGAAGTCAGTGCTTCATGTTCTCCACTTCTGTGTCCGCACACCCCGTGCTCGCTGCCTCCTGGGGGGTGAGGGGATAACATAGGCAGCTGTCAGGACACTCAACTACAGCAGGCATACACTCACTAAACTTGGCTCACTAGGAAAACTCACATGGAGTTTCACACAACGAGTTTCTCCCCCAACGAGGCTGAGCAGCTGCAGGTGCGTGGCATGAACTTCAGGTTTGGCCAGCCACCTGGCAGGGCCACACCCACCAGGCCTGAAGGTGCCTGTCACCCAGCCTGTCAGCCTTACAAACATGGGAACACATGAACAGCAGCACAGTGCAGCAAAAACACATGTAATATAATATGAGTCCACACTGCTCATGGACCCTGGGTCCCTGGAACTGACCTCACAGCCCATTGTTCATTCCATGGGCTGGTTTCAGTCATTATGCAAATATACTGTTTATAAGATTGGGGAAACCTGCAGTCAGCTGAGACAGAATAAGTCACTTGGATGAGTGACAAAACGTTTTTACCACTGAAAATGCTACGTCCAGATGAACAGTATCAACCTTTTGGGATTCACTTACCTGGATGATTCAGCATGCATCAAGACATTTTACCTTTGTAATAAAATGTTATACTGGAGTTTTGATCTCCTGACATTTTACTGTGATTTAGGGTGTGTGTGTGTGTGTGTGTGTGTGTTCTTCTTTGCTGGGATTTTTTTGTACCAAAGGAGAATGCACACATGGCACACAGCCCA
Organism: Rhamphochromis sp. 'chilingali'; assembly: GCF_963969265.1. NCBI lineage: Eukaryota > Metazoa > Chordata > Actinopteri > Cichliformes > Cichlidae > Rhamphochromis > Rhamphochromis sp. 'chilingali'. Next base: position 9,124,696 of record NC_137930.1, read on the forward strand.
GATCTTGTGTGGGGGAGAAAAGCCTTCAGTGTTTGGTCTGGATGACTAAGCAAAGTCATCCTTAGTCATCCTGCAGTGTGGCTTGTAGCTGCAAGGGAAGGGTGGAGCAGTGGGTTCAAGGAACAGTATCAGGGGAGGCTTGCTGGCATCCATCACGCTAACCATCAGTGTTAACTGACTTTAACATGCATGATTTAAAAAGAAGTTATATTGAGTATATTGTGATTGACAAGGACAGAGTCATGACGAGAAAAAGTTTCTATGGACTGAGTTAAAAGGAGATCGTGCTGAAATAAATATTCAGGAATATGTGAAATGGCAGAGGCCAGAGGTAATGGCGGGACTTGAGACCACTGGCTTAAGCTGTGAAACATGGAAAGTCAGATAGATTTGTAGTGAGGCAGTCAACTTCAATCGGACTGCCGAGGGGCTATTTAATAGCCCCTCAACCTGGACACCATATATGTATGTATATATATATATATATATATATATATATATATATATATATATATTAGGGGTGCAACGATACACAAAATTCACGGTTCGGTTCGGTTCGATACTTTGGTGTCACGGTTTGATATTTTTTCGATACAAAAAAAATGTTCATGCCTTTTTAATTTGTCATTTATTAAAATTATAAATATATATTTTAACTCAAAAGTACAGTTTTTAAATTTAACCCTAACCCTTGTGCGTGTTTTTTATTTTGACAGCGAATGCGCACCTGCGGACCACTTATGTGCAGCCCTGGTTATTTAGCTCGTCATATTGCAGCCACAGAAATTCTTTTGTCCATGAAACCATAAAGCTGCACTTTCTTTTTGCCTTATAGTCTGATTTGTCATAACTTCTCAGTTTTGTGGTAAGCTTTTCTTTGGCTGTCACTTCTTCACCCTGACCTGTCTTATTTGGCTCAGCAGAACTAAAATATATATCTGTCTGTGAAGGTCATCGTAGTCAAATATAAATCCTGCTGCTTTTACACACGCACTCACATAAGCTCAGCGATTCTCTGCGCGATCAACCTCTCACATGTTTAAGCTTGCTGCGGGAGATTTCACTTGTCATGTTTGCATAGTAAGCTAACAATTAATAAGACTATGTCAGAGGAATTGGTGCACAAATTATCATCACTCACAGATCAGTGCTGTCATTGCAAAGTGAAAGCAAAAAAACAAGCGCAAATTCAAACGCGATTTCAATATGTCACATATTGACAGTGGCTCACCGATGCCAATGACATAATTACCCAGCTACATTTCTGAAAGAATGCAAAAGCATTGACATATATTTTTCCTTCCTACAATAGCCCGACGGGCAGGGCAGAGATAGATTTTGGTAGCCCGACTGAAAAGATCGCTAGCCCCGGGACGTCGGGCTAGCGATATTGCGAGCCCTGTATCTGATTGAGGAATCACTCATCTTTGGAAAAAGAGAGTTTATTACAGAGAAATGGCTCTTTCCAAAATAAAAGCTATACTATCCGCTTCTTCTGGGCTATATTCTCAGCAGCATATTAAACATATAAGGAGAATCATGTGCTAACAGCTGTCTAAATGACTCGGCTAAAGTTAGTAGCATGCTTGCTTGTTTTTTTTCTGCTTCCACTTGTCTTTGCACTAGGATGATGTCGGCGTAAATGTGCAGTCATATTCGTTGTGTTCCCACTAGTGCTGTCAGCGTTAATCTCGTTGAAATTACCTTAACGCCACAACACGGCAAATCTCCGTTAACGAGCTACCGCCGATCGCCCCGTGCATGGGGCTAGACGGCCAACACGTTAACGAGCTAACTGCGCTAACACACTAGCTCCCACCCATGTAATTGAGCATTGCATGGCACATCCAACATACTGTTTTACTTTAGTGCATGACTCGCTTACCTTCAGGGTCATACGTCACATGAAAACCAAAATAGTTCCAAACGCCAGATCTGAATGAGGGTGCGGGAGGTCCATGTTGTAAGGAGAGCTTAACTTCTGTCTCGCTAGCTTGCCCTGCGCTCTTCCTTCTGATGATGCTGTCTGTGTTGAGCGCTCAGTGAATCTGCGTTTGACTACTCCGCCTAGGCTGCACTGTCGAGCCTAGGCGGAGTAGTCGAACGCAGATTCACTGAGCGCTCAACACAGACAGCATCGTCAGAAGGAAAGTTGATAAAATAAATTAAAAATTTTGTAAGAATGGTCCCCGATGCAATGATCGGGGACCATTCTTAATTTCGTTGTTCTCATGACAATGACAATAAAGTTTCTGATGATCTGATGTATTGTTCGATACATATGCGTACCGAACCGAAAGCACTGTATCGAACGGTTCAATATCGATACGAATATCGTTGCACCCCTAATATATATATATATATATATATATATATACATATATATATATATATATATATATACATATATGAGTAAATATTTCTAAGCATAATGACAATCAACAATATAAACCTGACAGCTTGTGTGGGTCATCAGAAGTGGCCAAGGGCAAAAAGCCTGCTTTTGGTTTATTCGCTCTCTCTGGGCGCCATCTACCGCTCCACCATTGTGCTGGTTTGTTAGGCTATCTTTTGGTTCTTGCATCCTTATTCAACACCTTGCATGTACTTACCCTCGTCCATGCACTACTGATACCTAACACTTTAACAATTTATTGCCTGTTCAATTAAATAAACTGGAAAAAGTGTGTGTGTGGACTCTCCTTTGTTTTTTGCCAACTTGAGCAAACTGGTAACAGTAGGAAACAAACATAGTGACTCCTTTTGTATGCCAATTATTCACACTCACATTCACACCTTTGGACACTTAGAATAACCAATTAACCTAACCCCATTAATTCCATGTCTGTGTAAGGAAGCCAGATTTACCTTTTGGAATGTTTTATGGCAGGGATAGCTCAGTAGGTAGAGTGGTTGCCCCATGATCGGAAGGTCGGGGGTTCGATTCCCCTTAACAGCTACCCTGAGGTACCCCTGAGCAAGGTACCGTCCCTACACACTGCTCCCCGGGCGCCCAATGGCTGCCCACTGCTTCACTGAGTGAATGGGTTAAATGCAGAGAGCAATTTCCCCACGGGGCTCAATAAAGTACAATAATGTACACACTTTCTTCTTCTAAAGTAAAAAGCAAAGGTTGCATGCTTGTATTGTCTGGTCTCCTTACCCGAAGTGGAAACTGCTCTGACCTGGTTCCTTTCTCATCCTGCATTGAATCATATCTGTTATTAACCTCTGTCTCTCTTCCTCAGCATGTCTTTTATCCTGTCTTCCTTCTCTCACCCCAACCGGTCACAGCAGATGGCCCCGCCCCTTCCTGAGCCTGGTTTCTTCCTGTTAAAAGGGAGTTTTTCCTTCCCACTGTCGCCAAAGTGCTTGCTCATAGGGGGTCATATGATTGTTGTGTTTTTCTCTGTACCTATGAAGCGCCTTGAGGCGACTTTTGTTGTGATTTGACGCTATATAAATAAAATTGAATTGAATTGAATTGAATTTCTCTCCAACTGATCTAAAATCTGTAGCTTATCTTCAGTTTGTTTAGAATGCAGCAACTAAGGTCTATTGTCACCATTCTTGTTGACCTTTGTTGAAATTCAGAATTGAATTTAAAATTCTTTTAATTACAACTAATGTCCTGCTAATATAACTGTTCTGTTATGATCCTATTTCTCTTTAGAGGCATCCATACTTTAGCACCTTCATCAAAAAGGCAATAGTCTTTTTAGTGAAACTCAACACTTTGCTTTGGCTCTGCAAAGTGTAATATAAACATTTAAAAAAAGTAAATAATTGCAGGAATCGTTGAGCAAAAGGGAGGTAGTTATTCACAGTTGGTATTGTGAAAAAAGGACATAGAGAGATAGGGGTGAATGCTTTTTAAACATGTAGGAAAAAATGTGCATCATGTGCTTTCTGCTTTCAATTGACCAGTGAAAAAGTATAGCTGAATAAGCAGGCTTAGTACTGCATCATCAGTGGCTGACAAGATTAAGCGTAATAAGCTGCTTAGTATCAAGAATAGAAACAATAAGAACTGGAACAGTCTGAGAGACACAGGCAATGTAGACAGTGGAAAAGAAGCAGCTGTTCGCCGGCAGTCTGTCTATCTTTTCATGTCTGCTACATAAAGGTTTGATAGCAGTCATCAGGATATCACATCAATAGGTAAGTCAGATGTTTTTCTATTTTTAAAATAAGTTTACTTGGTCAACATGATCCCTATAGAGCAAAGCTTTCTAACATTAAACACAGTAACCTAACAGCTAGGGGTGCAACGATACACAAAATTCACGGTTCGGTTCGGTTCAATACTTTGGTGTCACGGTTCGATATTTTTTCGATACAAAAAAAATGTTCATGCCTTTTTAATTTGTCATTTATTAAAATTATAAATATATATTTTAACTCAAAAGTACAGTTTTTAAATTTAACCCTAACCCTTGTGCGTGTTTTTTATTTTGACAGCGAATGCGCACCTGCGGACCACTTATGTGCAGCCCTGGTTATTTAGCTCGTCATATTGCAGCCACAGAAATTCTTTTGTCCATGAAACCATAAAGCTGCACTTTCTTTTTGCCTTATAGTCTGATTTGTCATAACTTCTCCGTTTTGTGGTAAGCTTTTCTTTGGCTGTCACTTCTTCACCCTGACCTGTCTTATTTGGCTCAGCAGAACTAAAATATATATCTGTCTGTGAAGGTTCTCAGTCATCCAGGTCATCGTAGTCAAATATAAATCCTGCTGCTTTTACACACGGACTCACATAAGCTCAGCGATTCTCTGCGCGATCAACCTCTCACATGTTTAAGCTGCGGGAGATTTCACTTGTCATGTTTGCATAGTAAGCTAACGATTAATAAGACGATGTCAGAGGAATTGGTGCACAAATTATCATCACTCACAGATCAGTGCTGTCGCTCTCTATACACAGTTCGCACGATTGCAAAGTGAAAGCAAAAAAACAAGCGCAAATTCAAACGCGATTTCAATATGTCACATATTGACAGTGGCTCACCGATGCCAATGACATAATTACCCAGCTACATTTCTGAAAGAATGCAAAAGCATTGACATATATTTTTCCTTCTTACAATAGCCCGACGGGCAGGGAAGAGATAGATTTTGGTAGCCCGACTGAAAAAATCGCTAGCCCCAGGACGTCAGGCTAGCGATATTGCAAGCCCTGTATCTGATTGAGGAATCACTCATCTTTGGAAAAGAGAGTTTATTACAGAGAAATGGCTCTTTCCAAAATAAAAGCTATACTATCCGCTTCTTCTGGGCTATATTCTCAGCAGCATAAGGAGAATCATGTGCTAACAGCTGTCTAAATGACTCGGCTAAAGTTAGTAGCATGCTTGTTGTTTTTGTCTTTGCACTAGGATGATGTCGGCGTAAATGTGCAGTCATATTCGTTGTGTTCCCACTAGTGCTTTCAGGTTAATCTCGTTGAAATGACCTTAACACCACAACACGGCAAATCTCCGTTAACGAGCTACCGCCGATCGCCCCGTGCATGGGGCTAGACGGCCAACACGTTAACGAGCTAACTGCGCTAACACACTAGTTCCCACCCATGTAATTGAGCATTGCGTGGCACATCCAACATACTGTTTTACTTTAGTCCATGACGCGCTTACCTTCAGGGTCATACGTCACATGAAAACCAAAATAGTTCCAAACGCCAGATCTGAATGAGGGTGGGGGAGGTGCCCTGCGCTCTTCCTTCTGACGATGCTGTCTGTGTTGAGCGCTCAGTGGATCTGCGCTCGACAGTGCAGCCTAGGCGGAGTAGTCGAACGCAGATTCACTGAGCGCTCCACACAGACAGCATCGTCAGAAGGAAAGTTGATAAAATAAATTACAAATGTTGTATTGTTCGATACATACGCGTACCGAACCGAAAGCACTGTATCGAACGGTTCAATATCGATACGAATATCGTTGCACCCCTACTAACAGCTCTAATTTTCACATTTGAATAAGTCACATGTCTGACTTTACTGACATTATTGTCGTTTATTGAAAATCATCTCTTGTCTTTCTCAGAAAAACAAAACAAAAAACAAAAAAACTAAACAAAACCAGGTGTCAGCTCTAACTTGTTAACACACTTTGATGTTTTATCTGTTTATAGATGGTGCTCATTCAGACAAAAGGAGGTTTTTTTGTTTGTTTGTTTTTTGCTTCTTAAGCAGGAAACTGTTTGATGCACATGTTAACTGAGTTGCACAGGATTATATACCAGTGCATAAACTTTCTGTACATAACTGGATATTGCCAGGTTATAATTTTTCCTTTTGTATCAGTTTGTTCAACAGTAATTAGACATTTCAATAATTACTAGTGTTTGTATTTTTTTTAAAAAAATGGTGATAAATACTGAGAATTAAGCATCTTAATGATTTACATTTTCTGTTTCTTTAATAATTGCTTTCATGTCAGTGTAAAAAATGCCAAGCAAAACATTCATTAAAACAGTCAGAGCAAACTGACATATGATCTGCTTAGTCTGGAATCTGAAAATGTATTGAGCCAAAATGTGTACATATACCCATAAAAAATACAACACTTGTTTGTCTTCGTTCAGTGTTTTGTTTCCCAGCGGATGTGAGACTGTGGTGGATTTCAGAATGAGCAAGAGGGGGAGAAGGAGAAATAGCAAGAGGAGGAAGAGCTCCAGCAGCAACAAACGTGAGTTGGAGCTTGGGAGGACGCAGTGAGGTTAATCTTGTGCTTAGCTGATTCACATTTTTCTCCACACGTGCATACAACGTGCAAGTACTTCTTGAGACCGGTAGAGGACTAATAGCAGCTTCATAATAGTGGGTTTTATGGCATAACTAGTATAATGTTGAATCCTAATGGGCTTTTAACTTTATGGAGAAAAAGCTAAAATAAACAAGCAAAAGTATTGATCAGTACTTAAACCTCAATGCATGAGGTATCCAACAATCAAGCAACCCCAGAATGAAATTCACCAGTTCCAAAGTAATTTTGTAGTGTTGGGAAAATTGTGTTATATCATTTTATTTATGTAGCACTAACTCACAACAGCATTTGAGCTTTATATTGTTACAGTAAAGGGCCTACAATATTAGAAAGAAACCAGAACAAACTATGAGTAAGCACTATAATACTTGTACTGTCAAACATCCTCTAATATAATTATTTCACTATTTTGCGTTTTCTTTCAGAGAGTATCTCACCATACATCTTTAAAAAGCAGAACAAAAGCACTGTCTGCACCAAAGATGACATTGTTGAAAAGGGAGAAACAGACTCTTTTCGAAAGGAAAATGTACTGTCAAGATCTGAAGATGAGGAAAAATACAACAATCCTGAACCCAAGGAGAAAAGATTTAAGCAAGATTATCACTTGAATTCATTTGCACACCAAAAGAGTATTTATACCAAAACAACAAAGGACGAGAAGAACGGAGTGAAAATAGTAACCTCAGTTTCTGTAACAGGAGATTCATCACCAAATATTATGTTTCAGCAGTCACAAGAACCCTTATCTGAAAATCAAATCCACTCACCAATTCCAGTTACTAACATCCTGAATATTAACTGCACTGGATCACATTTAAAACTTCAGCTTAATACATCTGGCAACAAGACCACACTTGTTTTCATGAATAAAAGCTGGTCCAGTACTGAGGTTTTTAAGAGCAAATTTGAGGAGACATGGATGCCAGACAATGAGTCTTCTGAACAACCATTGGATAATGTCACTGATGAGGAAAAAAATCACAACAATAATGACAAAGATCACACTGGAACCACAAGTAAACAAACTGAGCCTTATTGTGATTCAAAATGTGCCAGATCTGCAAATATATGGGACAATCCAGACTGCAGTCAATGCTGTAGTGATGACAAACAACAAGGATCGGGAGACTTTAAACTGGCAGATCATCTATCAAGCCCACCGCTGCTGTTAAATATTAAACCTCAAGGAAAGAGGCAAAGTTTCCATACAAGTCTCAGTTCTGGTGATGGGTTCTGGCACATCCCCCCACCCCAAGAGTTTGCAGATATTAAAAACAATAGTTTAGAAGGTCTGACACAAGACTTAGCTTCTTGTAGAATCAACACTTCTAGTCCAGCTGTTGATAAACGAGGAGACTTGACCTCCACTGAGGAACTTCAATGTCTATTTTGTGCACAAGAAGAAGAAAGAGGGGGTCTGCCACCTTCTTTTGATGAGTTATCACAATCTGACAATTATGACCCAGTGTTCATGAGACCCTTGATGTCTACCAACAGGTCTAGCTTCATGAAAGACTTCATCAATAGTCAGAAAAGAAAATCCTGGATTAGAAATAATAGTATTGCCACCGTCGAACACAAAGTATGTTCATTACCCAAGAAAAGACGTCAAACATTTCCTGGGATGTCACAGGGTCTAGGACTGATGCAGGAAGATCTCCAGCTACCTTACAGAGAATCTTTTTCCTCTTTGGTCATGTGCTCACTTCCCCTCCAGACAGAGAAGCTAGAAAGGACTGAAAAGGGCGATGACAGGTTATCTGCATTTGGATTAGAAAATGATACATTTTCACAAACCAAAGGGAGTTTAAAACAAGTTCCGGAAATTCTAGACAGCCATGCCAGAGCACAGCCATTGCTCAGTCCATTCTATGTGACTGGTTCTGAGATTAATCCTGAAATCATCATGAACACTGAACACTGTGAAAGACATGACTTCAACAGTCAACATGATACTAACTTGAGCATTTATAAGGATATGGAAAGTCTAGACACTGATGATTGTGAATATACTGTTGATCAATGTGAAGTAGCAGACAGTGGATTTGACCAGGAATTTGGAGAAGGAGAATATCACAGTCCAGAGCCCCTTACAGAAGAGCTAACTCGAAGAGCTTTTTCTATACAAGTCATCCCTCCATCCTGCAGTGGCTCAGAGGAACATATGCTACAGAGTCACCCAGAAATACTACCTGCAAACAATGAGGTTAAAAATGCAAACCAGAAGGATTCAGTCTCTTTTTTACCCGGATATAGCAAGTTCTCAGTTCAGACAATAACAGATGGTGCATTTGAGCCAAGTCTCTTGCAGAGGGACTCACAATTATCCCTGGATAGTTGTCTAAAGAGGGATTTTAGAAATGCTGTGGACGACCCATGCATGTCCCTCTTGCAGGACTTAGATGTAGAATCATTAAACTTAAATGAGGTTACAGAGGACATTAAACCTAAACCAACTAGTGAAAACATGGAAGATACCGACCCTATTCTCCCACTGATAAATGAGAGGACAGATTATCTGGAAATCGACACAGAAAATTCAAGACAACCTGCAAGCATATCATCAGGTCCAGCAAAAGATTTTAAAGACACAGAGGTCCTTGCAAAAGAGACGCTTAGTAAAACTAACAGGACTGAAAAACAGTTTGTATCTAAATGTAAGTTATTTCCATTCATATTCATTTAAATTCGTTTCAGCCAATTAGTTATGTAAAACTCACCTATTTGTGATTCTTCATGACCATTCCCAGCTTCTTTAGAGATCAAGGAGCATCTGAAGCCTGTGGTTCATAAAGATTCGGAAACAAGTGGCTCTGAACACTTGGCTAAAAGGCGAAAGCTCTTCAAAGAGAGCAAGCAGTGGAGCTCTGTTGGAGGAAGCTCAATCACCAGTGACATCACAGAGGAATCAGGTGACTTTGATGGAAAGCTTGAACAAATGTCAGGGAAAAAATGTCATAAAGAGTAAGTTTAGTGATTAAATTTGATCTGCCAGTCCTGTAAGTGGTGCAAGCAGAATGCTGTATTATCTGTTTATTATCCATAAAAAGTGACTGGACTTCTTTAAGTTTTGTGAAGATGTTTCACATCTCATCTGCGAAGTTTCTTCAGTTTTATACAACCAGGTGGACAGGTATTCAAAACTTAAGTCGCTTTCTTTCCAAGCTCCTTACACTTCTTTGCTGATTTGACAACTGCAGATATAGAAATGCATCTATATGTAATGAATTGTGCTGTTTAGTGTTCGTTTGTTTGATTTGTGTCTTTCTTTGTTTTGCTAGTATCAGAGGACACGCCTTCTATGGACATAGCATTTCAAGAAAATGAAGACAGGGGCTTTTATACAGAAACATTCCACTCATCAGCATGGATTTTTCAAGGAGATAATGTAGGCTCTGGGGGAATTCATACCAGCCTAACCACCAGAACTCGTGCCGTCTCAAGTAAGCTGTAGCTTTTGTGTTTTTACAAAAAAAGTTAACTTTATTTAATTTAATGACAGTAACAGGTCATTTAGTACTGAATCCTAGTTGTTACTGAGAATTACTGAGAAACTCTTGAGTACTGCAGAGATATTACTGTGAATTTAACTTAGCACTACCAGTCAAACGTTTTAGAACACCCCAATTTTTCCAGTTATTTATTGCAGTTCAAGTAGTTCTACTCCAATGAATAGCTTGAAATGGTACAAAGGTACGTGGTGAACTGCCAGAGGTTAAAAAAAAAAGGTAAGGTTACCCAAAACTGAAAAAAGTGCAGCTGTTCGGCAGCAATGGAGGTTGATCAAGCCTTGAAAGCTAGTGCAACTAATTCCTACAGGTGTTCCAACTTTTCTGGATTACTTACAACCCCCTCTGTCTGCATAACAGCAGTGTAGGAACACACTGTGGTACCGTACCCTAACCATCAGTTGAACAGCACTGTACTGCAGAAAGTAGTGTGTTGCTAAAAAAAAAAAAACAGTGCAAAAAACAAAATGGACAATGGAAGAGAGCCACACCAGCATAACACTTAAAAATGTACGTCTTCCTACAGATAAATTGCAAAGAAAGTCAAGGTGTCAGTGAGTACAGTGGCACTCATAAACTGGGGCAAACTCTGACAGGAAGAGGTCTGGCAGATGCAAAGCCACAACTGAATCAGAGAACAAGTTTCTGAGAGTTAACAGCTTGCGGCATACAGGACAACAGCTTCAAGCACAGCTTAATAGCAACTGTAGTAAGCAATTCTCAGTTTCAACTGTGAAGAAAACCTTCAAGCTGTAGGTTTGACAGGACAAGCTGCAGAAAGAAAGCCCTCGCTAAGACGTCAGAATAAAACAAAGAGGCTTGCCTGGGCCATGAAACGCTGCCACTGGACTACAGAAGACTGGAAAATGGACTGATGAATCAAAATTTGAAATCTTTGGTTCATCACAAGGAATCTTTGGATGCTGTCAAGTAAGCAAAAGGATGGTTCCACAGTGTGTGGCATCAACTGTCAAACGTGGAGGAGGAAGTGTGATAGCCTGGGGCTGTTTTGCTGGATCAGGGGGTGGTGACTTGTACAGAGTGAGAGGCACCCTGAACAGAAACGGCTACCACAGCATTCTGCAGCACCATGCAGTACCGTCTGATATGTGCCTAGTTGGTCAAGAGCTCATCCTATAGCAAGAAAATCGATTACCTCAGGAAAAAAGAACAAGATGGTAAGCTTGAAAACATGGAGTGACCAGCACAGTCTCCAGACTTACTATCCATCAAGCTAGTTTGGGATGAACTGGACAGAAGAGCGAAAACAAAGCAACCTACAAGTGCCACACATTTATGGGAACTTCTGCAACAGATATGGGAAAAACGTTTTGAAGAATATTTGATTGCTATTGTAGAAAGAATGCCACGGGCATGTTCAGCTGTTATATCTGTGGCTACTTTGATGAGTCAAACGTTTAGAATACATTTTGCTCTATAAATTGATTCCACGATTTCTGTGCTTTGCATTGCTTATTTGTAATATGCTTTCATTTCAGAGTGCAATGAGGCATTAAACTGCATAATCTTCTAAAAATCGGGGTGCTCTAAAACGTTTGACCGGTAGTGTACATACAGCGGGTGAAATAAGTATTGAACAAACTAACAATCCTCTAAGTAAATATATTTCTTTCTTTTTAGTAACCTGTCCTGTCTGGAAGTTTTAGCAACCAGATTCATGATCTAAATGCTTTGTGGTGCCAAACACATTTGCTTTGCCAAGAGGAACATACAATTTTGCGTGTGTGTGAGTGTCTGTGTGAAACAGAGAGAGAAAGAAAGAATGTGAGTGCCTGTGCATGGGTGTTTGTCATGAAACGTACTTGATAATGAGGGTGAGAGACTGCAACAACGTCCCCTGGGGATGAGAGACAGACAGGGGAAGACCCCACCCAGTCCCCCAAGAGTGTTGAAAATCCGAGGCCAAAGTGTGTCCCCGCCGGTTTAAGGAAGAGGGAAGCCCACAGCTAAAAGGCAGGAGTGCTAAAGAACCAGAGGCACTAGGCAGCTGACCCTGGCAGAGGCCGGCCATCCCAGCACAATCCGAGGAAATGACCTGGGCGCAATCGGTGGAGCCCCAATGCAACAAAAATGTCCAAGCCAACCAGGCAGCAGGTCAGCAATCACACCAAATCGCCCAGCCAGGCACCCCAGAGCCAGCAAATGCCCATATCCTGTGGGTGGGGCAACAACAACCAGTGGATAGCAGCAGGGAGAGGAACCCCCCCCACCCCTCATGAAGCTGCACAAAGACAGATAACCATCCACATCCACCCTGCCCTTCGAAGTGCGGATGAATGGATGATCCCCAGAGCCAACAGCAACCCTGGGATGCAGTTGGCTTGACCCTGGAACACCAGCCAACCTCTGCCCCAGACAAGGTGCAGGAAACACGGGTGCATGAAGACCTGCCTGCTCCTATCTCTGCTTGTCAGTGTTAAACGTGGCCCGTTGGGTGTATGCGTTGGGGTGTGAATTGTAAATAGTGAGTATGACTGTGTAAAAAGTAGAGTGCTATTAAAATGACGATTTTGTGTCATTTTCTCATTATTACACATAAATTAATTCATGTACATATTTGGTTTGATTGTGTACATTGGATATTTACCTAGAAAATTGGTGATGAGTTCAATACCTTTTTTACCTGCTGTGCATATGTACATTTTGCTGCTCTTGTTAAACATCTCTTTCATCATCTTCAAACATCTTCCAGTTCGAGAGAGGACTGTTAAGATCAGCAAAGGGACAGGAGAATATCCCTGGGGCTTTCGAATACAGTTTTCTAAACCCATTGTGGTCACAGAGGTTGACACAAGTAAGTAAATTTCTATATCATAGTGCTGACTCAACTGCTTTGTAGTTGTTATTTTGCGTGTTTTTTTTATTTTCTGGAATTTAAGCATTGCAAAAGTAACCAGGATGCAAATGTAATTACACATTTCGTGGACCTGCTGTTTATCCTCTACCTAATCACACGAGCCAAGGTGTGAAAACAGGTGTGGGCCACAATCAGGGTTTCAGGTGAATCCATTGTGAGATCTAGCCCCAACCTATCATGTGATTTCCTGAGGTCAGATGGCCCAGGATGTGAGTGGGCGTTTAGGCGTCTGGGAAGGGATCTCGAAACTGGATTATAGATGGCAGACAGTTGGTGTTGTAAGGCACCGCCTCTGTTCAAAGAAGGTCGTTTACAGTGGACATAGATGGCTTCTTTCACTCCTCATTCAAACCATCTGTCTTCTCTGTCCAAAATGTGAACATTGGCATCCTCAAAAGAGTGATCTTTGTCCTTTAGATCCAGATGGACAGCTGAGTCTTGTCCCATCAAGGTGGCTCTTCTATGTTGTGCCATGCATTTATGGAGTGGCTGTTTGGTTTCTTCAATGTAGAGGTCTGAGTATTCCTTGCTGCACTGTACAGCATACACTACATTGTTAAGGTTGTGTACGGGAGTTTTGTCCTTGGAATGAATCAGTTTTTGTCTGAGTGTGAGGCTGGGTCTGAAGTACACTGGGATGTCATGCTTGGAGAAGACTCTCCTGAGTTTCTCTGATAAACCTGCTACATAAGAGATGACAATATTGTTCTGCTTGTCCTGATTCTCCCTAGTTGTGTCTGACCTTCTGCTCTGTGCATCTTTGCTGATTTGTTGAAAGCCCAGTTAGGAGAACCACATGTTTTAAGAGCTTTCTTTACATGTGTGTTTTACCCCCTTTCCCCTTCTGGCTTAGAGGGAACATTTTCTGCCCGGTGTTGTAGGGTCCTGATTACTCCAAGTTTGTGTTCCAGAGGGTTTAAGTTTAAAGATATAATTAATCCACTGTTATCTTCTTCAATGCCATGTGGCAACAGTGCAGAGCAGCTACCTGATCTTTGGTTTGTCTGTTTGGGAGCTGACACAGTCTCTAAGTCTACACAGCCAGTGATGAGAGGTGTGTAAGATTGCAACTCTGCTTCCTGGTCCCAACTCTGGATAGTCACGTTTTGGGGGAGGGGTTTATAAAATTGGCCAGATCTCTAGAAATGAGACCCATCCATGAGCTGCTCGATCCAAAGTGGGATAGATGTTTTCTCTCCTAACAAGACTGGGTTTTCTGTAGAAAATTTCCCAATCATTTATAAAGCCCACATCATTTTTGGACACCACTTGCTAAACATGTCATTACTGGTCCAATTGGGGAGGCAACCAAAGAAAACAACTTTGGTGATCAACCTATCACTATTAATTAGCTACATACCACAGACCTTCAAGTTGGCAGTAGTTAAAACTATTACTTAAATAGCCGTCACTTGACTGAGCGGTCTTAGCTAATTATAGGGCAATCTCCAACCTTCCTTTTGTCCCAAGAATTCTTGAAAGAGTACCCAACAGCTAACTGATCATCTGCAGAGGAATGGCTTATTTGAAGAGTTTCAGTCAGGTTTCAGAGCTCATCACAGCTCAGAAACAGCTTTAGTGAAGGTTACAAATAATCTTCTTATGGCCTCTGACAGTGGACTCATCTTTGTGCTTATCCTGCTAGTCCTCAGTTCAGTAGTCGATACAATTGACCACAACCGCCTCTGTCAGTGCGCCCCAGGGCAGCTGTGACTACAATGTAGCTTGCCATCACCAGTGTGTGAATGTGTGTGTGAATGGGTGGGTGACTGATTGTGTAAAGCGCTTTGGAGTCCTTAGGGACTAGAAAAGTGCTATACAAATACAGGCCATACCATACAATACAACAACAACAACAATAATAAAAATAATAATAACAACAACAACAATATTGTTGCAATTAGAGCATGGTGTAAGAATTACAGGTACTGCGCTGCAGTGGTTTGAACTGTATCTATCTAATACATTCAGGTAAATGGAGAGACCTCACCACACACTAAGACTATGTTTAATTCAGCTATAGGTTAGTAAATGGCCTGCATTTGTATAGCGCTTTACTCAGTCCCTAAGAACCCCAAAGCGCTTTACACTACATTCAGTCATTCACCCATTCACACACACATTCACACACTGGTGACGGCAAGCTACATTGTAGCCACAGCTGCCCTGGGGCGCACTGACAGAGGCAAGGCTGCCGGACACTGGCGCCACCGGGCCCTCTGGCCACCACCAGTAACACGGGGTTAATATCTTGCCCAAGGATATTTGGCATGCAGCCAGTAGGCAGCCTGGGATCGAACCACTGACCTTCTGGTTAGTGGCTGACCTGCTCTGCCACCTGAGCTACAGCCACCCTAGTGTATAGTTTAGCCCTAAAAATCTTAGAAATATTGAATCCAACTGGATGTTTACTCTTGATGACATTACCTTGGCCTCCAGTAGCACTGTGAGGAGTCTTAGAGTCAATTTTGACCACGATATGTCCTTCAATGCACATATAAAACATCACTCTGCAGTTAATCATAATTTATTATTATTCTCTGACTCTCTTGCACTACTTGTCTTTGTCCTGTATTCCTCCCCTCACCACCAAATGGTCGTGGCAGATGGCTGCCCCTTGCTGAGGCTGGTTCTGCTGGCGGTTTCTCCTTATTAAAAGAGAGTTTTATCTTCCCACTGTCACCAAAGCACTTGCTCATGTAGGGCGATTAGATTGTTGGGGTTTCTCTGTTTTCTCTGTATTATTTTAGGGTCCTTACCTCACAGTATAGAGTGCCCTAAGGCAACTCTTGTTGTGATTTGGCACTAAATAAATAAAATTGAATCAAGAATTAGGTATAAAACATGAGTTAGTAAAAAACTGCAAATTTATACTTTACTTCTTGTTTTTTTATATACTTTATTTTTATTGAAAGTTTTATAATTTTGACATTCATCCACATAAAAAAAACAAAAAACATAATACACACTGACAACAACATCTTGGCACAGTGAAACCCTCATATCTGCCCGGTCTGGGGGAGCTCCCCTCCACCTCTTTTTAGGTGTCTTCAGGTTTTGTGTTACTGCTGAAGTCTACGTAGCACTTTACAGTCCACCCCTGGTGATGTTCGGAAGGGTATTTCCAGTCTATTTTATGCCTTCTAAAAGCAGTGGCCACATCCTTAGCTGGCTTTTCTTCTTCCAGTGGTTGCATTAAAAAATATTTAGCTAAACTCTGGTTATATAACCCACCACCCATCATCCCACATTTCCACCTTCAACAAATCTCTCCCACTTCCTCCAGTTTTTATGAAATTGGTCCCTTTTGAGATTCAAAAGAGATGTAAGTTTTTCCATTCTGTATATTTCCTCCATTATTCCTATCCAATCTTTCTTTGTTGGGTGCTCTTTCTCCAGCCACTTCCTGGTAAGAGCTTTTTTACCCGCTCCCAACAGGATATTTATCAAATATTTGTCCCTTAAGAAGACTGCTGATGGGATATCGCCCAGATACACAGTACAGAAATCCAAATTTAATTTGAGACCAGTCACCAAGTAAATTGATTCGACCATTTCACCATTTCACTGCAGTATGGTTGGATTACTGGGCATTTCCAAAATATATGAAA
Source organism: Rhamphochromis sp. 'chilingali' (assembly GCF_963969265.1). NCBI lineage: Eukaryota > Metazoa > Chordata > Actinopteri > Cichliformes > Cichlidae > Rhamphochromis > Rhamphochromis sp. 'chilingali'. The sequence goes on from NC_137930.1 coordinate 9,141,465, forward strand.
GTGATCTGCCATATTTTCCTCACAGTTTCTCCAGCAGCGTCTCTCGGTTGACCAGTTTGTTTGTATTTTATTTTGGGGGTTATAAAAAACCTAATAACATTTTTCCCTTCAGTAACCCGAACTAGTAGTTTTCATCTGTGTTCCACATATATTTAACCAACTTTCCTCTGATATGTTGACTTTAGCCTCCATCTCCCATTTAATTTTAATATAATTGGTTGATTGATCTGTGATTGCAGGTTCTGATAAAGTTTAGCTATCAATTTATTTTTAATCTTCCCTTTATAAGCTTCTAGTATAAGGGGGACTAGGCCTCCACTATGTTCTTCTGTAGTTTTTATGTTACTGTTGAAATAGGACCTGACTTGGAGATAGCTGAAAAAAAAATCTTGGTTTTCCAAACCAAATGGGCTCAGCCCTATGTATTTAGAATGGGAAGGCAGATGAGCAAAAATCTAACTCCACAAAAAGGTTGTGTAATACTTGAAAAAATTTCTGTGCAATTATGTACCGTAAGGACTGTGTTTGCTTTTCTGCTTGTCATTTGTTTTGATAACTTACATCGTGTTGTTTCCTTGTTAGTTTAACATTTATTTATTTCTGTTTCAGATGGAGCTGCAGAGGAAGCTGGGTTGATGCTAGGAGACTATGTCCTAGCTGTCAATGGTATTGATGTCACCAGCATTCCTCATTCTGAAGCTGCTGATTTAGCCAGACAAGGTGTGTTGTGCTATAAACAATAAAGCACATTTGTGGAATGGATTCATAAAGAACCAATATGGAGGCCAGAAGGGTAAATTAGATGGTAACTGTGATATTGTTGATATTATAGGTCCAGATGTTCTGACATTGACTGTTGGTTCAGACATTGCTCGTGGTCCTAACGCACCGAGACCAGCCTGTCGTGGTTACCTTCATAAGCGTACTCAGTCTGGTCTGATTAAAGGATGGAGAAAGAGGTGGTTTGTACTGACGCATGACTGCTGCCTTTACTACTACAGACACAAACGGGTAAGCATGATACAGGTCATCAAAATCAAACAGTCCACAAAGAAATTTTTGTGTACTTTTGGCGCTACTTCATGGTCATTACAGGATGAAGGCAAAAGGCAGGCACTTTCAGCAATAAAGATGGAAGGGGCTGAGGTGGGACCAGACACTTCACTTGGAAAACCATTTGTGTTTAAGTGTCATCCTCAGTCTGGTTTTCGAGTTTACTTCTTCTGCGCCACTTCCAACCAGGAAATGAAAAGGTAGAATGACAGATATAACTTTCCAAACCAAACATATTTAAAATATTTTTATGTACCATTTTCTTTTTCTGTATTCTGAATTCTAATTACAGTTCTTTAAACTGCAGTCTATATTCTTTATTTCTTCAAAAAGCGAAAGAGAGAAATTGAAATAAAAACCATGTTTAAAATCTTATTTGTCTTGTTGGATTCCAGATGGCTGGAAGCAATGGAGAAATCTACCCATACCATTACACAAGTAAGTTCTATATTTTCATAAATCAAAGAGGGCTTGTTACAGAAAATGTTCATTTAATTGCATATAACATTTACCTCAGATTGGAGTAAATAGGTCATGTTGTTGATTGTGGTGGCTTACTACCAGTTTAAGCTTAAACTGATCTCAAATAACTCTTATGTTTTAGAACCATGTTTGGGTGGATGTCACTAAACACAACTCTAATCTGCCCCCGCTGGCTGTAAAAAATCCAGACTGTCTTGGATTGCTTCATAAAATGGATAAAAGCAAGGATTCCTGGGTACAGCACTACTGCATTCTGAAGGATGGGTGCCTCTACTTGTACAGTGGCATCCGTGCAACTCACGCACAAGGTACAGCTCTACATCATGTTTTAAACACTGACATGGAACATAGCAGTGGCAGTTCCAGAATTATAGGAAGGGAAAAATATTTCTGAGAAAAATAATGACAGAACTGGTGTTTTATTGATTTTTTTTTTTTTTTTAGCATTTGGCAGGTGGTACTGTGATGTCTGTCTTTGGTGACAGGGGTTGGCTGCAGCACCCTCAGCACCCCTGCTTCCCACAGCCTTGGACAGTTCTGTTAAAATGTTTAATGTTGATGAAAAAAGGCTGCAAAAAAATTGACTGTAATTATAAAAACTATTTGATGTCATATAAATGTCACAAGCAGAAAATTCCAGAAAGTACCAGTGCTGGGCTCTCAACAACAAAACTGAAGTTTGCAATAAGATGTTAACAATCAGTAAAAATTAAGGGTGTACTATCAACTATATCATTTTCAAAGTCAAGATTCCAGAGTTTAAGCTAGTCTTACTTATACAGTGTTGATCAAAAGTTTCAGACCACTTGAAAAATGGCAAAAAACATCATATTTTCCTTGGTTGGATCTTAACAAGGTTCCAAGTAAAGCTTCAACATGCAACAAGAAGAAATGGGAGTGAGACAAAACATTTTTCTGAGCATTCAATTTATTGAAAACAATGCTTAAACTGAAACTGGCTGTTTTACATCAAAAGATCAGGACCACACCTTCAAAAAACCCATAACCCCCCCCCAAAAAAACAGAAATCAAAGATCCAGACATGAACTCAGTAATGAGTAGCTCCGTTATTGTTGATCACTGCAAAAATTTGTTGCGGAATGCTTGAAGCAAGCGTTTCCATGAGGTGAGTGGGAACATTTCTCCAAGTGGTGAAGACGGCTGCACAAAGCATTGGCATCTACTGTCTGAAACTGTTGTCCATTTTTGTAAACTTCTCTTGCCATCCATCCCCAAAGGTTCTCAGTTGGATTAAGATCAAGGGAACATGCAGGATGGTCCAAAAATGTGATGGTATTCTCAACGGCATTAACGTTGGAAACATCCCATGTTTGGTGCTCTTTTGCAAAATCCAAACAGTCAGTTCTGTGGCGTTCAAGGAGACGAGGCCTTTGAAGATGTTTTTTATTTTTGAAGCCCTTCAGTATCAGATGCCGTCTGATGGTTATCAGGCTGCCGTCGGCACCAGTAACGGCCTTAATTTCGGTCGAGGATCATCCAGTGTCTTGACGGACAGCCAACTGCATCCTCCGGCTCATTGCTGGTGAAATATTTTTCGGTGTTCCACTTGACTTTTTTGTTCCATAACCCTCAGGATCATTTAAGAAATTCCAAATGACTGTCTTACTGCATCCCACCTCAGCCGTGATGGTGCGCTGCGAGAGACCCTGCAAAATATGATTTTAAACTTTTGATCGGGAGTGTACTACAGGTGAATTAACAGCTTACTGAGCTTTATGCAATAGCAAATATTTTCGTCTCTGTACACTAAAGGTAATAGTTATAGGAATAGAAATAGAAATTCAACTTCTTTTCTCAAAATAGAATTACTTTTGTCAAAAGTGTAACTTTAGTCTTAAAATGATCAATAATATTCTTTTTTCTTAATGTGGCCCTAGTACTCGTCTGTACATTTAGAGTGGTGTTATTATTACTTATCTGCTCCTCTGTGTATTAGGAATTCAATCGAGTTTTTTAGAGACACTTCTACTGCCCCAGTTTTTAAATTCAAAGCCAATCTCATAGCAAAACTTGGTATATTCATTAGAAAAGCAAACTATACGCTCATTTTCATTAATAGGTTTATTTGTGTCAGTTATCATGACTTTATAACCTATACATTTCTATAGGAGTAAATAAACTGCCACAGGAGTGTTTTAAAATCTGTCTGTGAAATTTTTTAACTCTTTGGTCATGTTATTCTTGTCCTATTTTATTCCTCTTTTATGTTGGGGAAACAAATAAATATTCACTCTAAAAAATACTGTTCTCATAAACTTTGTTCATGCTCTTTATCTCAACAACACACTTGACGGGGAAACGTTAATGTGACACAACAAAAAACATCAGCGCTATCATCAGCATTGGCTGTTTCTGATAAGCTGGCAACAGTCAACAAGGCTGATTTTCAGCTCATATATATATATGTGCATCCACAGCAAGCGGCAAGTTGGTGACAGCCTATTTCATGAACTGGTGAATCAAAATAAGGATCGAATAAAGGCTCAAAGGAATTCTGTATATTAAATAATGGATCTCTGTGGGTTTGTTAGACCCATGTTCAACATGATACAGATGTTCTAAAACAGGTCTGTGTGCAATGGTGAGAAACAATTTATTGTATACACTCTTCTCTAATTGGCCAGAAACTGTAGTACAGAAACATACTTTTTCACCTTGGTCTTATATAAATTATTGTAACAGCCACCGTGGAGCTTTTTTACTTTCTGTTTCATATTAGTTTTATGCCTTACCAGCATGAATGTAATGACATAAATACAATGTAAAATGTCACTAATGTTTATTCCCATTTTTATTTTTTAGGTAAGGACAAGTAAGCCAATGTCTCACAGTGTTTTGTCCCTTAAAATCTCACTTCAAGTGTCTGCATAACCACTTACCAGTTAAATGAAATTATTTTTATAATAAATGCTGAAAGGTGGTTTTGCTCTTTTGATTGAAAAAGGAAAGCAAATACATGACCTGCTGCTGCGAATGAATGATCTGGTCTGGTGACCTTCCATTGTGACTACATTTGTGAAAAAAATGGAACATATATTCATCTTATCATCATTTCTTCAGGTGGCATCTACCTTCAGGGTTACATGGTGCGAGAGCAGTCTTATGGAGCCAAGAATTCAATCATTGAGCTGAAACCTCCATCTGATGAGTTCAGAACTTTCTACCTGTGTGCTGAAAACGCAAATGAAAATAAACGGTGAGGAACTGACTCTTGTTTTATTCACAGGCTTAGTACGTGAGCTTGTTGGCTGACCAGCATGTCTTCTTAGTACTAGGAACAGCAACCCCTGTGATCTTGCACTTAGTACACCTGTGTCAGTATAAGAGAGCTTTGTATGAGTGCGGTTTAGGTATCAAAAGTGACTGACTTGTAACAGCGTCTTCTATTTGACCCAACAACGCCAGGGACTGTGGTGACATTCTGTTACTCTATTTGTACACAAAGACATCTTTCTAGTGTGTTTTTGTTGTGTCTGCTTCTCAGTGTGCTGCTGCTGCTGCTTCTGCCCTCCGACTCTCCACTCTCTATCCCAGTGTGCTGCTTAAATTAGACGACAATTGCAGGATTTATCAAACTATCTCGTACATAAGCTTTTTTAAATATATATATTTTTAAAAACAACAGTTGAAAGATGCTGTCATGTTGACGTTTCTGTTTTTCTTTACAGATGGATTATAGCTATCAAAGCTTCAATAAAGAAGTGGCTGCCTTTACACCAGGCACTTCAGCACTACATGAATGGACCACCAGAAGAGACCAGAATGTGAATGAACATGTGTCTGTAAATACTGACAGAATCTTGTGGATCACTGATTAAGCCTCCTGTTTGCAGACTGCTATACTTTCCATATGTGAGGGACAAGATTATTTATTTGATTTTTCTTTCTTCTCTTTTTTTACACTGCTTACTTTCAGCCTCGTTCATTTTTTATAATTCATTGTGGATTTTTGCAATGGATTCTAATTTTTTAGATCAAGGTTGTATACGCAAACAAATGAGGCGTAAAATTTATACTCTATAAATAAATTTTATTATGATTAAAAAACAGTCACATGGGAAAAGTCAGTACATCGCTAAACGGTTCAAATATCACATCGATCACCTTCATCTGTGTAGACTGTATTAAAAGGATTACATGTTTGTTTCCATTTCCTGTGATGTATTATTTTACCTAACTAATCTTATACCTAAAAATACCTTATACCTTTTCATTGTTTTTAAACAACAATGTTCTTTTCCTTTGAAAACATCCTTTACACGTCCTGTATGCCTGTCTCTATAGACAGCACCAACTACTTAAGAATGCTGAGGATTTTGCAGGACGGTGACATCAGGCTTATAGGCAAAATAATATCTGGATATTAATAAAATTACTTCTGATATTTTTCATTTTCTTAAAGGAAATGTGACTCATTTTATTGTTTTCTGTGTGCACGTACTTCAGTTAAAAAATGTTTTTAGATAGCTTCGTAAAACAATTCACAAGATTAAAATTAACAACAGACTCAGTGAAAACAAAAAGATATTGATTACATCAGTTTAGCTAATTGCCCTTTAATCTTTAGCCATTTTGTTCTGTACTTCATTTATACTGTGTTGTGAATTCCAAAAACTCTTTGGGCAGGTTTCATTTTTTTAAATTTTTTATATCACATGTTGACATTTCTATGCTTTTATATTAATATGGTGTTTTTATACCAGTTTTCCTTTTGATACTTCCCCCCACTGTAGAACAGACAGAAATGTATTACTGTCACTGTAATAAATTCTACAATCAAGTCCTGAGATTTTGCTTCTTACATTTAATTACCATCCATTTCTTACAAATGTTATGATTCAAATTAAATTAATTTATGAACTCTTTCTGCATTCAGTATCTTCCTCGAGGACACTTTGACATGCAGGGATTGAACCACCAAACCTCGGATTAGGAGATGTGCTACTAATAGAGTTTCTTGAATAATAAATAGTAAGATATTCCTGCTTTACGTAGGGCTTTTTTGTAGAACAACAGAATAGAGTAGAATTTTTTCCAGTCTAAATGACGATCCTCTAATGTAGTGAGATGCAATTTCCTCTCCAATTTGCAAGTTTTCTGCTTGTATTTTATTGTCTTGTATTATGTGTTGTATTACTGGCCTTTGAACATTTTGTTCCTTCTACTATAGTCACTCTGAGCTGTGTGTCTTCTACATGGTAGTCTAGCTGACAGTGAGCTGTTCATGCCCCTTGCACACAACCTTCTATTAAAGTGACTGCATGCAGTTCAGAATTGAGACTTAATGCGCAACTAAGTAAGTAAGATAGTGGGATGACTTTTTTTTTTTTTTTAAAGTGACCCAAGTTCTTTATGAAGTCATCATATTCAATCATTATTGGGGTGTCTCCAAAAGCAGCTTTCAATACAGCCACATTGTCAAATAATCTTTTACTGCAACATTTACAGTGATCTCCATCGCACTTTAGAAAACTTCTTTTTTTTATCAGCTGAAAGAAATAGGAACATTTTAAAAAGTGATCACAATAAAGTACAAAAAAGAACTTGGCTACACAGGAGCTCTACATTACCTTTCACAGCATATCACAGACTGTCTGGCTATTTAAACTGTTGTATAAACTACTGAATTTCACATCCTCTACTGCCAAAGGTTTTTCTTTTAGGTAAAATTTTTTACCTAACTTAAGTCACTCATATTGCTAATTAATATTTGTTCCCATCAAGACAAACATTAAAGTTCATAGAGGAAGGTGTAGTGTAACATGTTAAGAGATCACTAATGTCAGCTCACACAACAACATTAAAAATGTGAAAGTCTTTTTTTTTTTTAATTATATTGTTATATTATCATAACCACTGCATTATTATTTTGTTTCCACCAAGTATTTGTGGATAAAGTGAAATGCACTTAAAAAAGAAATGAAAATACACTTGTTGAAAGGACATTTTGCAGACTACCCAATTTGAATTTGCTTCATCTGAGTCTGGGCCAAGTTGAGAATATTCGTATTATAAATATTCAGAAAGAACTAACTCAAAATTCTCTTTCTTTACACAGCTTTTTAGACAAAAACAACACTTTCTAAAAGCTAAATTCATTTAGAAATGTGCTTGTTTTGATCATTACATAATTAATATTACAGTATTTATGATGTTTTAAATGGTAATAATTATTGCTCATCATAATTCATAATTTCTGGCTCTCAGATTGTATTAGAAAGTTACAGTGGCATACAGCAATGCGACTGACATGCTCTATGGCTCTGACCTGAGAATGTTGAGATAAACGGTCTCACAGATTGCACCTCAGATTATTTCATTTTACGCAACAGAACTTGGGAGATGCCATTATAACATTAAATTTAGATTTCACAAAGGCTTGTTACAGCTTAAATTAATAAATTTTACACTGATAAATGTAACAAAAAACACAAGTTCTGAAACAAGAATTCACAATTTCAATTCTTTCAAAGAAGCATGTCCAACGGTGCATACTCAAGGGGTGTACAGATCTGTAAGTGTTTAATGGCTTACTTATATATACAATACTGTTGTTGTAGTGTTTTCTATAGGAACACATAGTTAGTGCCATGGTGGTGACAGAAGCAGAGAATTCCAGAGACAGTCTGTAGCACATATCCAACAGTGCAATACGTCCAGAAAAAAAGTGTTCTGCAACAGAGGGACTGAAAACTCAACCATTACGAGCTGTAAGGGAAATCTACACACTTATTAAAAACACATCTCACATCTGTACATACTGCCGTCATGAACAATGCAGAAAACAAATGATGCACTGATACATATTTGCTACAATAAGCAATAAAGATTTACAAGAAGTGAAGTGACACTCTCTCACACTCTATCTGTAGTGGAAGACACATGGTCATTTGGTTGAATTTCATCAAACTACACGATAATCCTCCATTCTGTCCAGTGTGGCTGCAAATTGAGTCTCTTAAAGAAGCATGGCAAACTCTGCATCCCTCTAAAATTCTTTCTCATGCCTTTCATAGTCACATTAGTAAGCGATACCAGCGGTCTAAGGAGATGACCAAATAATTGAAGCATCCTTAGTTAAAGTCTGACTGGAGATATTTTACATGTCTTTCCTCTGTCATTTATATTTACCACCTTTCATCAGTTATTGGATTCAATCAAAAGTGAAAGTACATACACTACCAGTCAAAAGTTTGGACACACCTTCTCGTTCAATGGTTTTTCTTTATTTTCATGAACATTTACATTGTAGATTCTTGCTGAGGGCACCATAACTGTGAATGAACACATGTAGAATTATGTAGTAAACAAAAATGTGTGAAATGACTCAAAAGATGTTTTATACTTTAGAATCTTCAAAATAGCCACCTTTTGCTTTGATTACTGCTTTGCACACACTTGGCATTCTCTCGATGAGCTTCATGAGGTCGTCACCTGAAATGGTTTTCCAACAGTCTTGAAGAAGTTCCCAGAGATGCTGAGCACTTGTTGGCCCTTTGCCTTCACTCTCATCCCAAATGATCTTGGGTTTAGGTCAGGTGACTGTGGAGGCCAGGCCATCTGCACTCCATCACTCTCCTTCTTGGTCAAATAGCCCTTGTGCAACCTGGAGGTGTGTTTGGGGTCCTTGTAATGTTTTCAAAAATAAATGATTGTTCAACTAAACACAAACCAGATGAGATGGCGTGTTGCTGCAGGATGCTGTGGTAGCCATGCTGGTTCAGTGTGCCTTCAACGTCACCAGGAAAGCAGCCCCACACAAAGACACGGCGAGTGGAATCAAAGATCTCAAATTTGGACTCATCAGACCAAAGCACAGATTTCAACGGGTCTAATGTCCATTCCTTGTGTTTCTTGGCCCAAACAAATGTCTTCTGCTTGTTACTTTTCCTTAGTATTGGTTTCTTAGCTATTTGACCATAAAAGCCTAATTTGAACATAGATGTTCTGCTACTGGGACTGTTGTGTGGCATTTATCTGGGCTCTAATCTGAGGTGCTGTTAACTTGCATCAACTTATCCTCAGCAGCAAAGGTCATTTCCTGGGGCAGTCCTCATGCGAGCCAGTTTCATAGTAGTGCTTAGTGATTTTTGCGGCTTCACTTGGGCACGTATTGGAAGTTTTAGCAATTTTCCATCTGACTGACTTTCAGTTCTTAAATTAATGATGGACTGTTGTTTCTCTTTACTTAGCTGATTGGTTCTTGCCATAATATGAATTCTAACAGTTGGGCTCTCAGCTGTGTACCAACCTGACTTCTGCACAACACAACTCGTCCTATAATGTGGAAAGTTGTAAAAATAAAGAAAAACCATTAAATCAGAAGGTGTGTCAAAACGATTAAATGGTAGTGTAAGCACTGATAATTATTATATTTGTGAATCAGAGGAAGAAAAAAAAAACCTCTTAAAAGCACATGGCATATCTTATATTACGACAAACTTCAAGTGGCATGTTTTTTTTGTTTTTAATTGATTTACTTACATTACTGTAAATTAGAGCGTGGAAATCATATTGACATCTAAACCAACAGTACTACATCAATAAATAAATACGTAAATAAATGTGCAACATACAATAACGTTATATTGTTAATTTGACAACTCCAAATGCAGTTCCTTAATGTCAAACAAACAAGAACAGTCACAGTAAAACTATTGTACTGATGTCAACGGTGCATTTTAAAGCTGATACTGTATGTGATATGTGCTTTCTCAGCTATAAGCTGGTATAATAGTGTGTATCCAACCATTACAAACACACAACAATGCCAATAAAAATTGTCAATAAATAGGTCTATCAGTTATTGCTAAATTTATATAATTCAATTTTTTAACCTCAAAAACCTCATAATGCTAAGCATACAGAACAAGGTAAACCTCCCAACTAATAATAGAACAAGATTATCATCAGACTGTCTCCTTAAAGAACTGTTTATAATCATAGTAGAAAGAAACAAGTCTAGAAATAGCACCTAAATACCCCAGAGGATGAAACACATCTAAAAAAGTTTCACTGTGCTTTCATGTCTTGTTTCTGGTAAACACACGCTCCCCTCGTAGGTTGAGGTGCTGCAGTTGGTACTGTAGCACTTCAGTGTCTGATGACTCTTTGATACTTATTTTGTCCAGATTAAGGTAGTCAAGAGACTTGGACTGGGCACCTTTACTTTTAAGCAAACAGAGTGGTAGTGGAGCATGCAGAGCCCTCCCAGACTCGCCGTGGGCCAGAGATCTGAGGAAGGTGTCGCTCGAACTGGGCATACGCCTTCGTCTTCGTCCATTAGTAGCAGGAATGTCGTATGGTTGGTAGTACCGGCCTTTGGCTTTGAAAATACGTGAAGACCGGTGGATGCCCAGGTCCACAGACTTAGGGACAGTGCTCTTGATGGAGCTGGACACTGCATCTGATACACGGGCCTTCTCAGGATTACCTTCTGACCACTTGTGGGCCAGTTTGAGCAGCTCCTCACCAGTGGTGAAGCCCACCAAATAGTTTGAGTCCATGTGGAGAATCTGGTATCCTGCAACAGTACCTCTGATTGGTGAACATGGGGTGCTGGCACAGCGAGGTCTCTCTGCTTCTGGTTTCAATGTGGCTTTGATGTCAGTTGTAGGAAGAATGGAGACACGTGTCCTGGATACTCCACTTATATCCATTTCCATCGTTACAGATATCCTGACTGATCAAAAGGTTAAAAAAAGAAAGAAAAAAAATATCAGCCATGAGAATTGACACACACACACACACACACACACACACACACACACACACACACACACACACACACACACACACACACACACCACTTTATTTTTTATAAAGCATAAAACAACAGAGCTGACCAAGGTGCTGTACAATAACATCAAACAGAGGGTGGACATAGCTGGTGGTGGGAAGTTGGCCGGTCCCAGCACCAAGAAGGAGGCTCCAGGCACATCACCACTGAGAATATTGTACTATATCTACCCTCATTAGTATTTACATTTTCCAAAAAATTGATGCCTTCACTTAGATTTAATCTATTAGAAATATGTAAAAGTGGGCAAAGATTTGTGCAAGCAGCCAAGTTGACTTGCTGTCTTGAATACAGCGGGTGAGCTGACAATTGCCATTCATGGCAGCTTGAAGTTGCTCTATAGCACCGGCCCTATCCAGATCAGTCAAACATGGCATGCTTGAAGCAGACACCAACTGGCGATTGTAGCAGGTGCTGACAATCAGCTAGCTCCCATGCTCCCTGTTTCTCATGAAAATGCAACAAAATGTCGACAATTGGAGGAAAAAGAAGAGAAGAAAAGAGTTGAGAAGAAAATAAACAAATAGTTATTTTGTCATATATTTTAAATACACTAATAATATTCTGGTTATATGCTAATAACAACAGCTGCCATCCTTTCAACAAAGAATATAAATGGTTGCCAGGTGCCATACAATTTTCCAACAAACAAACAAAATAAAATCAGAAAAAAGAATCACTTTCCCTCTGATAAACAGTTTCCTTACATTCTGACATCACACGAAAGTTTAATTGGCTAAGTGTCATAATCCAATGCCAGCTACCAGCATCAAAAACGCAGTATCGCCACTTCTAATACCTGTCGACTGATTGGCGTGTATTAGACTCCTTTCACAAAGTTTTACAATTTATGATTCTCTTATACATTCTCATTAGGTTCTCAATGGCCCCACTTTGACAGTTACCACCATTGTTAAGGAGCATGTTAAACACAGTACACTTGTGCAAATTAATTACATGCAATGTGGTCAATGTGGTATGTTGTCGGTGTTTCCCTTCTTTGTTGTGATCAGGGTCATTATTCAAAAAGTAATCAATACATATGTTACACATAACGCTTTTCTTAAAAGTCATGCAGTATCTTACTTGTTATACTATAACAAGTATAAAATAAAATGGCCTGCAAAATGACCTCCAGCAGGCCATTGGTGTGAAACACAAATTCTTTGCGTTGATGCTTCGTTTAAGGCACGGCTCTGTAACCATGGGAAGGCAAAAGCGAGCGTTTTAGCCACATTTGCGACTAAAAACAGACGAGCAATAGAAACGTATCTAAGAGCAGTGTGTGACTAAAAGGTTTGGCAACATTAAGCCCACACAGCCCCCAGTTTTAAACAGAAACACTGATAACGCAACAGCAGCAGTGATGATGACACAGGCACAGTTTAACGTGAAGCTGGAGTCCATTTACACACACAATACACAAGAGCAAAAAGGCAGAGCCATTACCAAGAGCGCAGAGTGAAAGAAAATGTGTTTCTAACATCCAAAACAGCATCCATCCTTTGGAGAAAGCTTTGTTTTAATTACAATTAAAGCATTTACTTTGAAAAAACCTCCAGAAGTTGTATTAAAATATCCAGACAAATGTTTTTGTTTTTTGGACAAATGAAACAGATGATGAATGAAAAAAAAAAAACCATTGCAGTTTCTAAAATGGAAGCCAATGAGCAGTTCATTTTGAAAGACCTGTATTTTTTCTCTTTTGACTACATATATTTGCTCATTAATAAGACAAAAGCATTTTTTTTATCTGATTACTCAAAGAATCAATGAAATAATCAATAGATTAATCAGTTACTGAAACAATCCTGTGTGAATGTCTCAGACCAAACAATCACAGACTCCATGAGGGTCGTCCTGAGTTCAGTGCCTGGCACTGTGAAGCCAGACTGTTATTTACCATAGAATACCAGAATTGGTAAGGTGTCAGGTGTGTGTGTGCGTGTGTGTGTGTGTGTAATGTACTCAGCTCTGAGGGACACATTATCCTGTCAGCTACTAAAGGGAAAGTTAGCCATCTGATCAGATGCATGGCATGACTTTGCCGTAATCTCTACTAATGTATACATGAAACATAAACATTGCTCTATGTAAGCCATTAAGCAGCATGAACAAAGAGACACTAAATCAGGTTAAAGCTAACCTGCAAGACCACCGTGATACAAGGCAAAAATAGTGTACATTAAAAGTATTATTATTATCATTATTATTATCATTATTATTATTATTATAAAGGATTAGTTATTAGTGACTTGAAATTAGGGACAAGCTTGTACTGCTAGATCAGCTATTGCATATAGCATATAAGCTATCTCATGGTAAAGAGCTGCAACTCATCTTACAAACTCACCAGATTAATCAGGTAATGGCATTTACCAGTCCTTTTGGGGTCTAGCAGCCTAGCTATATTAATATTTCTTCCACTTGAAAAAGCAGCCCTAGTTGTAGCTTGAATTTATTTAATGCTTGAAGAAAAATGATGCAATGTTCCATCCTAAGCTAAGCTTGCAAAAATGCAGTAAACTGTTCAGTATAAAAGGTCAATAATTACTGAAGAATAACAGATGACCACTCAGAAAAGAAAAAAAAACATGCTGCTAACTTGCAGAGGAAACAGCAATCTTATAGTTCAGTGAAAAGGGGCCTTAAAGGGAGGAAAGCCAATACCGGGAGCAATACTGTAAAAAAAAAAAAAAAAAACAACCCAGAAAATCAGTCATGAATTTGTGTGAATAAAGCGTGCTGGCGATTTTTTCTTTCCATGAAACAATTATAAACCAAGATATTTTATGTGTCCAGACTTTAATTTTAAAGAGAAATTGAACTATTTAGACACAGAGGACCCGCACCCATAAAAATAGGACTAATAGCCGCAGCGCCTGCAAGCGCAATGGCGAAGCTAGTCGTGCCATACGAAGGAAGCCTGGAAAAGCAGCAGCAACGACAAGCATTGTTATTATACCAGTGCTACTGGCTTCACACCAACACACGTACATCTCAAGCGTGATATAATTGATAACCTTAATATTAATGTCGTATTTTCGAAGGAAGTGAGATAGCGCAGGTGGAAGAAATGGCTGTTACACCCAACGACAGGCCTGACTCATTCTGTTCCTCGCTGAATCAGATGGCTCACCGCGCTAGTGAGAGCAAAAACCTCTTACATACAAAACGTTAGTACACTGAACACACATTATCTACATTTCTGTAGAAACGCGACGTATCGCAGCGTTTTAAACACTGGCTCAGCACCGCACTTGAAACACACCGATGCTGAGCACTGAACTGTCGTTATATGGCCTGAGAAGCTAGTTCATCATCAGTAATGTTCACCGGAGATTTTCTGGCTTCATAGCCTATTAACCGAAAGCAGAAGGAAAAATAAATACTACTAATGATAATAATAAGAAAGAAGGAAGGAATTATAACACGAACCCTTGAAATCTCCGCACTCCGTTATCTCACGCCCGTGCTCGTCAACAGCAACAGGAACACTTCCTGTCTTCTTCTTCTTCTTCTTTTTTCCAGGAAGAAGAAAGCAAAGGATGACAAGGCTGAAATTTACACACCTGTGTAATTACGAGCAAAATCAAATTCAGTGAAATGTAATTACATCAATTATTCCCAACGAAACATTTTCATGAACAAATTCAAAAAATACGAGCTTAAAAAAGGAAGCATTTTGATAGTAAATTGAACTACAAAAGTTACTTCTTTTTATTGCTGGAAAATAAAAAGGAGTGCGTCTTTTTTTTAGGAACTAGATGCAGCAATTTATTGACACATATTCAAACATACATAGAAATGCAGCAGCACATAAGGCAAAGGCAGAGTTCGTGCCATTCTGACAAGCCTGAAGTAAAGATTTAGCACAACCGACTTTGATTACTCTTTAACACAGCCTTAACTCTCTTTGGCAGCTCTCTTCTTTAAGTAGGATTCAGGAGTAGTTGTAGGCATCTTGAATGACATTAAAAAGCTGCTGTTCAGCTGCTGTAGATGGTGTTTTGTTTAGTTTGGGTTTTTTTAGGTTTACTACTTCTTTATCTTTTACTTGTCCAGTTTCCTCAAAATATCTAACTACACTGTAAACATCACTGGGTAATAGAGCTTTGTGAATCACTTTGTTGGTGCAAAAATATTGTTTTATGCTGGTCAAACTGTGTTATCATTTGCATATACTCTACATTCAGTTAATGAAATGGAAACAAGCTATGTGTATTTGTGACATGCTGCTAGTAACAAAAAGTAAAGGCATTTAAAAAAAAATGTTGTTATTTGTCAGATAAAGACGGACAAAATGGTGGTAGACGGACAGAAGAAAACGGCCGTAGTGATAGATGTACCGATTCCGAATGACAGCAACATCAGGAAGAAGGAACACGAGAAGCTGGAGAAGTACCAAGATCTCAGAGAAGAGCTCGAGAAGATGTGGAGGGTGAAGGTAACAGTGGTTCCAGTTGTAATCAGAGCACTAGGTGCAGTGATTCCCAAGCTATGTGAGTGGCTCCAACAGATCCCAGGAACACCATCCGAGATCTCTGTCCAGAAGAGCGCAGTCCTAGGAACAGCAGAGATACTGCGCAGGACCCTCAAGCTCCCAGGCCTCTGGCAGAGGACCCGAGCTTGAAGGATAGACCATCCGCAGGGCTGAGAGGAGAATATATGTATGTAATGTGAGGGTTCACTATGTGGTTTGGAATCTCTCTGAACGATTAGAAACAGCAAGATGGAAATTGATAACTTTCTTAGCAGCCTCTTTACTCTCAGCACACAGCAACAACAACCAAACACTTCCTGTGTATAGCCTTCATGAATACTGCACTGGCCACTCAAAGCCAGGAAAACCTATACTCAGATCAATGCAGGGAAAACAACTAGGTAGATTCAGCACATACTTATTACTGCTTTGAACATGCATGTGTAAAAATTCAGATGCGTAAACATGTAAATAGCAAAGCATGTAACCACTGAATGGGTACATAACTAGCTCTTTAACCCATTTAAACACCTCTTTGTGTATAAAATAACATTTAAATTTACACTTTACATTTATATATATACATATGCGAAACCCTTCCTGGATACAAACCATGTTGGAAATGTCTAAATAACACTAAACAGCTTGTGTGCTGTATCTTGCAAATGTAACACATGAACATTTCACAGCAAATGGAAATTGGGCCTTGAAAAGCTCATCAGGGCTGCAACCCCAGTCTACATCTCTATTCTGTGTCTCACTGTACATCTGTATAGTGAAAATAAAGGCATTCTATTATATTCTATGGATCACACAGGGAATCACCTTTTGATTTCTTCATTGTCTTAACAATTTAGAAATTCTGGATGTTGTTCTTTCTTTCTCCAACACACAGGAGGAAGAGCTGAGCAGCCATTTTCCTTGTGAAAAGTCTTCATGCTACCCACCACTTGAGAAAGAATCCAAGTGAATTACGTTAAACAAAACTGGAAGTCTGATTTTGAGTGCCAATATTAAAATGTTTAACTCCTGGTGCACAATTGTTCCGATGTGCACATTTAGTTATAATAGAAACAATCCTGTGTCTGTGCTGCAATACCAAGCTTATCTGGAATAGATAAATCTGCTGCATGTTGGGTCTCCTTGCCCTTGATAATCCACATCTGTTCACATCAAAAGTGAACTTCTACTTCAATACAATTCTAAAAATCACATCTTCAGCAGCCAACTCAACACATATTTTGGGTCCCTCACTCTAGCAAGCGGTGAGCGCAGCGCATGCCGTGTCCGATGTGAAAGGGCCTTGAAGCAGATTTGGCTTGGCTTGAAGAATGTTGGCCACTTTGGAAGGAATTTACCAGACAACTTCCTCCTAAATATTTTGAAGACTGGCTACCTGGCTTTGAATACAAAGCAATCTGAAATAACAACAACAAGAAATTAATATAGAGCATCTACCAGGCTGTTATAAAAACATTCAGCACTACCAACACTAATAATATTTCATTATTAGTATTGGTAAAAAAAAGATAGCTAATTGGCAATTTTCAGTTATAACATCAGATCCTGAAACTAACTTACATTTCTTGCAATTTGCTGTCATGAGGTCCTCATATCATCTGTCTTTTCTGAGCTTTGGTAGAGTATTATTGTTGAGTCTGGTCCCAGTGATTATCCTTTAGATGCAGGTGACCATGGTGATAAAGATGAGGCCTCTGAAGACGACACTGCCACTCCAGTAGGTTCCTTCAGGACCAAATAAGTGGAACCTGGAAAACTTAATTTCACAAGTACAAGTAAATCAAAACTATATTTATATGAATAGTAGACAAATAAATTGACTTAGTTACATTCCATCACTGCACTCAAATTGCCCCCTTGTAAAGATAGAAATCCTGTACATAAATCCTATACATGTCTGGGGCCCGGATCTCCTCCAGTCGCTGATGACCTGGGGGGCAGCGTTATGGCTCCCCATACCCACTATTAGACACTTACATGGAGAAATCTTATGAACATAAACGGGCCCACACACACAGGTGTATACACAAGTGTTCAGACAGGTGTACAAACAGGTACTCACACACCATCTTGGTTGGCTGCTGCCTCTAAACATATAATGTATTATTAGCACTGTATGCTGTTCACTCAATATTTATTACTTACTATTACTGATGCTTATGGTTGTTGCTGTGGTTTTCCTACTATGTTGTCTGCTTTTTGCCCTTTTTTTCACTCTCAGCAGGCGATCAAGCAGATTTTCAGTATCTGTTCTCTCTCATTTCCTTTTCTCCTCTGTTTTTCTTCCCGTCTCCTTCTGTTATATCCCAGCCTCTCTTTCTTCCTCTATCCTGTCCCCCAGTCCCATCCATTCTGATTGTAATAACTAAAAATGAAATAATAATAATAATAATAAAGGTCGAACAAAAAGCCAGACAGGCGATTCCAAAAGAAATAAAAAATTGCCCCCTGCGGACGGACTATTCTTCAAGCTCAGGTCCTCTACCAGAGGCCTGGGAGCTCAAGAGTCCTGCGCAGTATCTTTGCTGTTCCTAGGACTGCACTCTTCTGGACAAAGATCTCGGATGTTGTTCCTGGGATCTGCTGGAGCCACTCGCCTAGCTTGGGAGTCATTGCACCTAGTGCTAAAATTTACATTGGATTTATGAAATTCAGTGCATCATAAATAGACAAAGTAAGTTGAACTTTTCAGATTTTATTTCACTTTTCCTGTGTAAAGTTTGAATCTAGCCAGATTTTTAAACATTTAGTATTCTCTGATTGGTTAACAGGTTACCTGGAATAACAGTTTGTGTCTCCCCAAAAGTTTGAGTGAAGAGCAAAATAAACATGTATGCATAAAAGAAGTGGGGGAGTCGATCTGTTGGGTACCTCAGTTCAACTTCTCATTAAAAAAGCCTGATTGGAAACACCTGCCGGTAGGAAGGACCGATAAAGACAGCAGCATGTCCTAAACACGTAACTCAGATGTACGCTGGTGTTTGGTCGGAGTAGCTGGTGTGTGTGGACCCGTGGAAATGTGAGTGCTTTGCATGCACAGTCCAGCTGGAGGGTTTGTGAGGACAGTGAGTGCAGCTACTGGAGTCATGGTTGCCCGGTTCTTAATTGCAAGGTACAATGTTTAAATGTATTTTCATGATATGCACTTCCTGTACTTGAATGTGAGGCTTTGGTCTGTAGTATGTAATCCAGGCAGTTTTTTTCCTCTCCCCCACTTCAGGTGATAAAGCTGTTGGTCACTAAACAGGTCTACCAGTGTACCTTATCAGGACTTTGCAGCTACTGGGTTAGGGTCGAGATACCTCATGCTCAAATTGGCAGATTTGATTTGGTTAAAGCAGGGTATTTAAATGGCTCACAGCACACTGAGAGGTAAAATGTAACGCTGAGTTTGCATTACTTTAACGTCACAGCCGGGTTTCATTTAGTGGGGGGGAAACTCTACAGGTTCCATGTATGATGCATTAAGTTAACTTGCAGATGTTTAGATACCAAAATCTCAACTTATGTAATCAGTCATCGTAAGCATGGTGTTTTATCTTTTTACTTTAGTAATTGCTTTGAAAAGACGGAGTTCTTCAGTGTTAAATTTGGAAAAGGAAAATTCAAGCTGGGTAACTGTAGATGGTATAAATGTATATGAATATTATGCTTTCTGTGAGTGGATCACACAAATTAACAGACTTCCTTCCTCCTGTTAAGAGTATAAGAATACAAATGTCTTTGACACTGGCTTAATAAACTCAACACTGAAGTTCTATCTAAACAATACTGACAAACTGTAGATGTGTTCTAAGCTTTACCAACATGATTATAATCTGTACTCATACCCATGTTCTTTCTCAGCCACAAGTTCTGTGCAGCCTAGAACGTGGCAGGGTGGAAGAGGGGAACAAGATGTGTATGGAAATCCTCGCCCTTTCCAATACATGAGGGCTCTGAGGCCGACAGATCCACAGATCTACCCTAATGTGCGTAATCAGGTTCAAGTCGAATCCCCAAGATCATATCAGCAACGCTCTAATATTCCCACCAACAGACCCATGGAAACATCGCTGGTCCAGCCACGAGCACACAGAAACAATCTTGTGGCCAAGCCCAGGAGCTTTGACATAAGCCTGAGGATTCCTTTTGCTCACTCTCATGATCGTGCTAATCCTCCTCGGTACGGACCAAGCGGCCTTACTATTGACAAGAGTTTTAATAATCCCCGCAGAGACCATGCCCATGATCCTTCAAACCTGAGCTACCAGTTCAGCTTATCCATTCCCTTTTCACATGGTTCTCCACGCCCTCCAGGTAGCCAGGAACATCACGGTGGACGTCGACACAGGCCTGAGAAAGATGATTTGAGTTGTCAAACAGAGCATTTGCCAGTTCACACAAGGCTGTACCCTGACCAGCATCATGATGAAGGCCGCCTGCAGGAGTTTGCATTTCCGAAGCCAGCTGGAGAAGAACACCCATCAAGGCCACGTCATCCTCAAAGATATGCCGACCCTTACAGTGGATACTACAACTTCCAGATGAATCCTACGTGGAATAACTACTAGTGGCATTACCGTGGACCTCATTGGGGTCATGTAAAGCATCCATCTTCTGACCCTTGGCCAAATTTCCATCGGTCAGCTTCAGACTGGCATGGATGGAAGAGATGACCCAAACTCACAGGGCAGAGGTGGGTCATTAGTTTTTAGCTATTACAACATGGCATTTCATGTTGTTAAAATCTGTTCCTCACAAATGTCTCCTCCTTTACAGCTCTACAGTGCAAAAAGGATGATTTCCTGTATTTATCTAAAATAAAGTGAAAGCTCCCCTGTAGTTTCTCTTGTCTTTTGTCAGGTTGTCTGAAAGAACGGCTGAACATTTGGGCTGAGGTTAATTTTCAAGAGCTATTGACCATTCATGTCTGAGTCTTGTCCTCATAAGCAAGAAGCAACAAGTCTATGCCCAAATCTGCTTTTTCTAAATACTTCGGTGATGTGCATTTTGAACCAACTCCAGTCGTCAGTTTCACGAGAGGCATATCAACACCATTATAAGTATTCCAGACTTTACACTGAATCAAATATCCCATCCCGATAGTTTCTTGTATACAAACATTGTAGAACTTCAGTTGAGTGCCTGCCATGAGATTGCTATTAATATTGCTATTCCTTAAAACAGTGCATCATTGTGGCTGAAGTAGCAATAGGACTAATGGTAGGGAAAAGTGGCAGAAGATCTTTTGGAAAGATGTACTTGAGTTTCAGGGGTGATTTATAAAAGCTGGACGTCCCAGGTCTGGAAAAGCTGACAACAATGCATCTTTACACAAAACACTAATACCTTCATTATTCAAATATAATTTGTTTTAAAGAAGTTGAAGTGCTCCACACCCACACGGACTGCTAAACCCCAGCAAGCACAAAGGGAATGTGCAGCTGACCAGAAAAATGCTTTAATTCAGCAGCGTATTGGCACAATGATGCATCCTCTAGGTGGACAAGTACTCTCTGTAAGAGCTATTGCATCAAATGTGTTTGGAGGAACTGGTGAGCACAAACTGGTTGGAGTGTAATTTGATGGTGCTCTGTTGTGCAGAGAGTTTCAGGTTTTTCCAAAATTTGAGAGATTCACCTAGAACATCTACAACTCACCAAACACTTTTGTTTAAATAATTGAAGAAAAAAAAGGGTTGTGGAACTGTTTTGTGGCAAGGCACACTGACTCCAGTAGTCTCTTTGATACTGCACCGTGCAGCGTGTAATATTTGGCTAATGTGTACTCAAACATGTAGCCCCCAGTACAGTCAACTTATAACTTCAGTGAATAAGTCAGACTTTGCACTGTTTTGTTTTGTGTGATATTTAAATATGATGGCTGTCAAGTTTTTTCAGTAAACCTTCTTATAGTCATAAAGAAATGTTTTTGCAAAATATTTCAAATTGTTCTAACAAATCTGTGCTCAAAGGAGTTCCTCCTGCTCGAGGTGTCTTGCAAGAACACTAGCATATAATGTGCATGCTGCGTTATTGCCATCACATGTATGAGGCATGTATTTACTTTTTGTACTGCACTTTTTCTTACTGTTCTTGCTTCTGTTCCTTTTTGGTACAGATGAGTTAATTCGAAGGTTTCCACATCTCAGCCGACAACTGAAACAAAGCAGCTGACAAAAAGGCATCTGTACCTCCAAAAAGTGATGCAAGAGGCTCCTACCACCAGCAAATGTGTGGGCGTGTCTCACTGTCAGACAAGCTATAAAACTGTGGACTGAATATTTTTTGTTTGCATTATAATTTAAAAAAGAAGAGAATGGAAAGGCATTAAAAAAAAACAAAAAAAACATTTCCCCTCGTGATTACTCTTGAAGGCCACGGCATCCTTAAATATTATTCTTCATCTCTAGTTTTTGTATCTCACCAGGCTGCCAGCAAGCCCATCTCTTGCTGTACAAGATTATAGCTCCTATAAAGCAAATGAGCAGAAATTAATAATGAACTTAGATTAGTTGAGTTTACTAAAGATTCGCATGGAAACCTATTCCCCTAGACCAGTAACTAGGCAGGTGGAATGTGACAAAACAAAGAGGGCAGCACTCAACAAGACTGAAGAAAAGTGCAGCCTCATGAAGACTCTATAGCACCCCTCAGAGGCAGAAACGTTTATTACAATGAATGAGCACTTTTAAACATGCAACTATTCAAGCTGTTACACAGTATTACTGTGTATGACCAAAATACGAGGTTGCATGGAAGAAACTGTATTCTATGGTGTCACCAATGGACTTTGGATGCATTTGTGTGATATTTTCAGACTGCTTAAAAGTCGAACAAATAACTGGACATTAGTGTTTTCCATTTTATGCTTTTCAGTAAAACACGTATTTATGGAATCATGTCCCTCTATGATTTAACCATAACTCACTAAAAAAACAACATCAGAATCAGAAGTCATCTCAGTGAGCTATCAAATTAAAGATATTAGTCAGCTAATCATCTGAATATTCTACTGCACACTTGAATCCTTGAGGCTAAAGCATAAAAAAGCTATACTTTTAAGATGCATCCATATTCAACTGTACAGTTCTAGTTTTTGTCCAACTAAAAGTTCCAAGAGCAGGAAAAACGTAGGCTAAATAATTAAATCGGTAAATGTCACAGTAAATAAAAGAAATCTAAATTTATTTTATGTTTCAATTTGTCAGCCTAGTGGAGGAAATGAAAACAAAACATCTTTACAGTTTTTAATCACAGAATATATTCATCACCATCAGTGCAGCTAAATAAAATTTTATTGTGGATGTGAAAGATCCACTGATAAAAATCCAACTAGAGTGAAATAAAATATGTGATTAAGGAGAACAATTTACATAAACAAACATCAATCAATTTCTTTCCCTTAGCAGCACTCTTCATGCACATTTGGGCTTTTTCAGCGCACAAATTCAACCTGTATAAATCTTTAAGGCATGTATCACTCACTAGTCCCCCTGCTTCGGAAGACATAGCCAGGCTACTAATACAAGGTCAATGTAAATGAAATAAGCAGCTATTCAGTTGAAATGAAAAACAAAGCCCCACTATGATGATATTTAGCAGTTATTTCTGAGCTGGCTGCACAGTGCTATTAGCAAAGAGGAGCTGGGGATTTTGTAAACTGAATTCTCCTGTATCTCAGCTCCATCTTCAACTTCAAGTTAGCTTTGTAATACTGAATAAATCATCTGCAAAAAGACCTTACAGCTCTTCTAAGGATCAAAAAACGGCTTAATTATCCAAGATCACAGATGCCTTACATTGTTAATGTGTTTTGAGCAGTGTGTTACAGTTTGCTGGTGAGCTGAGGGTGTGCACGCGTGCTGCTTACTCCCGGAAACCCTCCATCGAAAGAGGCGTTGAGCACCTCGTCCAGGTTTGTGGCTGTGATAAAGTCGAGGTTGGCTCTGACGTTTGCTGGAAGCTCCTCCAGGTCTTTCTCGTTGCGTTTCGGGAGGATGACGCGCTTCACTCCTGCCCTGTGTGCAGCCAGCACCTTGTCCTTAATCCCGCCCACCTGCAGAGGACGGGCCACACTTGTCTGTCAAAACTAGAGTGGACTAGAGATGATCGTTTTATGTGTGTTTACTACGATAACTTACTGGCAGCACAAGCCCTCTTAACGTGATCTCTCCAGTCATGGCGACGTCTGATCTGACCAGTCGGCCGCTAAACAGTGAAGCCAGGCAGGTGACGATTGTAACACCAGCAGAGGGGCCATCTTTGGTGACGGCTCCAGCGGGGAAGTGGAGGTGGATGTCTGTCCCCTCTAAAGGATCTGAACCCCCCACCACTGTTCAAACACACACACACAGTTGCACAACATAAGTTGTTTTGTATTTCTCTAAAACTACAAAATAGAATATAAACACTGGTGTATCTGGACTCACTGTTTGTGAGCTGGTAGGTTTTAGCATTCGCTCTGAGCCAGCTGATGGCCAAGTGGGCAGATTCTTTCATAACGTCTCCCAGCTGACCCGTGAGAGTGAGCTGACCTTCTCCCTCCATCCGACTGGCCTCCACAAACATGATCTCCCCACCAAGCGGCGTCCAGGCCAGGCCGAGAGCTACACCAGGCAGGGTGAGCCGCTCAGAGACCTGCCAATATGCACACGTGAAAACATCTTTTTCAATCCTCATAAAAGTACATAGAAAACAAGTTCCACATGACCTGGAGAGATGAAGGGAGAAAGGCAAATGACTTTAATCTGACAGGATGAGCAGCAGCTGTATGGAGCTGAGAGATCTGCTCACAGGCTGCCTTTATAGAGTCATGGATTGTGATGGAAACCAATCGCATCGGTTGAGGTCCAGAAAATTCAGGCGGTCAAAAATGTTCATGAGAATAAATTCTGCATGTTTCTGTAATAAACTTGTGGATTATGAACACTGCACATGCTGCTCTTTCTCTCTCTGCTTACCTCCATTTCAAACACTGGAGGCCCCAGGATGTCTTTCAGTGCGATATGATCAATCACTATGGGCAACTCTGGAGGTGCTGCCTTGTCTGAAAACAAACATTACAGCAAAACATTCACTGAAAGCTAAATCAAGGACTGCCGTGTGAATAACTGCATTCAGTTCCTGTCTAGAAACAACAAAAAATCAACAAACATGGTAACACCTGCAACATTCAGGATTCAGAAAAGGGTTTCACAAATTTGTGGATAACATCACATTGGCTACATCCATATTTTTTTGTAGCCTGTGGTTCAGAAAGCTACATGTCAAAGAAACAATATGTGTTGTTTATACCCATGTTCGTGCAGTTAGGTGTTAGGAATATTCTTACTATTTCAAGTGAACGTAAACACACTGCAATCATCAGATCTTAGAGATTGTTTAGTTAAAAAAAAACAACTACATACACCAGGCTTCACAGGGAAAGGGGAAAAAAATGGCAGTGACATAGCTGCGAATGAGAACGAAAAACCAGCTGTGAACACATATACATAAATCGCACCAACATGACGCAAACATGCACACACGTAAAAGTCAAACAGAAACACAAATATCACAGATGAACATCAAAAACCGCTACCACTTAGAAAATACAAAAAGAATGCATGAGAACATGTATCAATTGTGCGCGTGCACACACACACACACACGCACGCACACACACACACACACGTGTGGTTACCTGGAAACACAAAGGCCGCATTAAAGAACAGAAAGAAACACTTATGTCACGTTTATCCCATTTTTCTGTCTTTCTCTGTAATTAAACCACTCTACCTAAAACAAAATTTCCGGTCTTCATGTCTGCTACTTAATGATGCAAAAATGAGTTTTGTAGTTCTTTGTTTTTATTTACTCTACTGAGAATCCCGCAGACAAATCAAAAACTGAGTACTGCTGTGTAATATCCAGTGCTTTTGAGTAGGACACTGCACAATAAGGTTTATTTAGGATATTAGCATAAAAATCATAATGTTGTACTTGCGAGCATGCTTCAGATATCTAACACCTGACGTAAAATTTGATTTACAAATGATCATTAGACAAATAAACAACCAATAAGTAATTTGTCACCACGTCAAACATCTGTCTGTTATAACATCACATTATGAACCAACATCCATCAAACTGCTCTGGTCAAGATTTACTCAAAGTTTATTTTTCCCAGGCTCATTTCAGCCCCTTGTGCCCAACACTCGCACTCTGCAACAAAGAACAGAAGCACAAGTGTTTTAACTCAACATTATTAACGGCTGTTACCCGAACTATATTGTGGGAGATATTTCTCCTAACGTATTAGCCAGTTGTTGCTCACGTGCAGTCAGTCTTTGTTACTATGTCTGTAGTTCTTTGTTTAACCACACAGATAAGATCTGTGTCAGTTACTCGCGTCATCTGTGTCGCCAAACTAAGTCACAGGTTGACATGAAATTTATTCTGAACAAGCTCAATCGACTTTTCGAGATGTCCAAATAATATCAGTTAGTTTTACAGTGTACAATACTATGATACCAAGTAAAATATGTTGCTGTTCATTACATATGAGGCCTGTTACATATGTTGTTGTGATTTGGCCCAATATAAATAAAACTAACCTGATTGGATGAGAAAAAAATTACATTCGATTCTGGATTACAGTAAAAAAAACATTTACTTTACATTATGACTCAAGCAAAAAGGGATCTTGCAGTTCAATAAGACTTTGGAAGCTTGTTTCCCCCAATGAAAAAAAAAAAACATGTTTTGCGATCCATGTGTCAGAATATGGTGTTATTATCTTAAAATGTCAAGATAGTAAGTCAACATTTTAAGGTACCTAACTCAAAACTTTGAGAAAAAACCCTGCAAAATGTAGAAAATAACTTGAAATTTGAGTTGAGTCAAACATTTGAGGTAAAAGCCTGAAATATTCCATTCTGAAGTGCCTTCTTTCACCTGCACAAAATCTCAGAGAGCTGCTAAAACACTAGTCCTTGTTTCTATTTTAGTTATAGGCTGGTTTGTTGTATTTAACAGAGGAAAACCCAACAACCATAATACCCCCTATGAGCAAGCACTTTGGCGACAGGGGGAAGGAAAAACTCCCCTTTAACAGGAGGAAAGCTCCGGCATAACCAGGCTCAGGGAGGGGCAGCCATCTGACGCGACCGGTTGGGGAGCGACATGGAACACAGGTTAAAAGACAGGATTAACACCCTACAATAATACATGCCTCAGAATGCTAAATGTTAGACTTCATGGCAGTACAATTAGAAAAAGGTTGAACAAGTATGGCTTGTTTTTGGAAAAAAACAAACATGTAGCATATCTGCACAAACACTTCATACCAGCTGTCAAGCACAGAATTGGACGGGTGACTGGATTGGATTTGGGTTTGTTCTGCTACCACAGAACCTGAGCACCTGAGCATTGAGTGGACTATGAACTCCTCAGTACACCAAATTTGTTTAGAGTCAAAAGTGAGACCATCTGTCCAACAGCTAAAACTGGGCTCAAATGATGCAACAGGACAATGACCCCAAGCTCTCGAGCAAATTCCACCACAATATGAGAGACTGATGAAGTCATACAGGAAAGAATTACTTTAAGGTACTGCTCCTAAAGGAGGTTCTAAAAGCTACTGAATCACAGGGTGAACTTCATTTTACAGGACCTATGAAAAACTCTTTTTTTACATGGCAGTATGGTCTTCAAATACATAAAAGAAAAACCCTTAAAGCAACAAAGCCTAAACACTCTGGTCAAAAAGGCATTAGCAAAATCTTTTTGTCATAATAAGTAAGTAAATAAATAAATAAATTTATAAAATAAATAAGTCCAGTGATGAGTGTTTCATTTTGCTATTATTACTGAAATAAATCTGTGTTAACTAAGATGCTCTTTTCTGTTGTACTTCATCTTTCAATATTTGTAATGACTCAACATTTGGTATTTAATGCACAAGCTTTGTTAGTGTGTAGCTCTGTGCTGTTCTGCAGCTAAAGCTTCAAATTAAATTCCACAGCCCGACCAAGATGGAAGGTTCAGACCCTCACCTCCATGCTGTTTTGAGTTTTCAGGGGTCAAAGTCTCTGTCTTGGTGAGTGTGTGACCCTCGGCAACCTTGACAGCTACAGCTCGGCAGATCGCCCCGATCTTCCTTTCTAGTGAGCGCACACCTGCTTCTCGGGTGTACCTAAAAGAGGAAGAACAAACAGAAGGACAAATAACAGATGACTAAAACACAGCTGTCACTGAGAGTCACAGTGTGATCGGGTAGGGTTAAAAACTTGGCAACACTCTGACTGTCAGTCATGTACTTGCTCTTTGTTTTGTCCTGTAACTGTAATCACCTGAAAACCTGAGAACCCGTCTCTCTCCTTTTTGAAATGTGTTTTTTTTTTCTTATTTGTTTGCAAAAGAGATCTACCCAGATCAACCTATATATTTTCTATTTTTTGCACACTAACCAGACCGCCTCTGCATGTCAGAAAGACATGTGAACCTGTGATACGTATTCTATATGTAAGTTTACTTTTATAAAATTATGTCTGTCGAGTCTCTTTTAAATGAAGAAGCTATAACAATCATTCTCACAGATCAACGGTCACTGAACAAATCATCTCTCTCACAATTTCATTGTTGAAAATTCACACGTGTTTCAGTGTGTTTCACCACCAGTATCTGACACTGATGCCGCTGTGTGCTGCCGTTAACATAAAGCTTAAACGGCTATGCAGTCTTACAGTCTTAGGTGACGATGACTGAGTTTGTGTGAGATTGTACCTGCTGATTATGTCCGGTGTGGTGCTCTGAGGTATATGCAGCTGTTGAGGGGTTAACCCATGCTGCTCCAGCTGGTTTGGAATCAGGTGGCGGTGAGCAATCTCCACCTTCTCCTCCTGGGTGTAGCCTGAAACAACAGTAATAAAGAAAAACAACAACAACAACAAAACAGGGAGATCAGATGCTAGATTTCACTCTGGTCTTAAAATGACTCATAATTTGTATCTTTCAGATTTGGATTATGTCATGTCCTTTGAGGAACACAGGTGCCCATTTAACAGGAAAATATTTTTTCTTTTAATTGGAAACTTTTTGGACTTCTATAGTGGAGTTCTGGGAACGTATTTTCAATAAAATAGAAACCCTCTTGTTATGATAACCTCTGATAAATCTGCTGAGATATTTCGTCAGAACAAAGTGACTAAACCCACCTGGTACCTCCAGCACCTCCATCCTGTCAAGCAGGGCCGGGGGAATGGTCGCTGTAGTGTTTGCTGTAGCGATGAAGAGCACTTGTGAGAGGTCAAAGGCCACATTCAGGTAATGGTCTGTGAAGCCGTGGTTCTGCTCTGGGTCCAGGACCTTAGCGTGCACACAGAAACCCTTTTATTTTGTGTGTGTGTGTGTTTTTTGTAAACTGTGCAAACTGCAGTAAGTGGGAACTTTGTGGCATCATGGGGCAGGAATACTAATAACACTTGTGTTATTATGAAAATTATTATGTGTTGTAGTGGTTAATTAGGTAGCTATAGCAACCAATTGGTGGATACGGTATGTTGCATGTTTCTACTCGCTACTGACAATTAATCCTTCAAAACATTAAGGTTTTGTTTAGGGAGTAAATAACCAGAGAAGACGTGATACTACATCACACGTAACCTGAGAGAGAAACAGACTGACCTCCAGCAGAGCAGCTGCAGGGTCCCCTTGCAGGCTCTTCCCCAGCTTGTCCACCTCATCCAGAAGGAAGACGGGATTATTGACGCCCACTGTCTTCAAACCATTGATAATGCGGCCGGGCATGCTCCCTACATATGTACGCCTGGAGACATGGCAAAGACACAAAATGATGCTCTACTCTGTGAACTTTTCAGTTTCAAGCAAACCAAAGGCTCACAATATACCCTAGAGATATGCACTGAATTACCAAGCAATAATATCTGAGAAAAAATAAACACAGATGCGACATTCTCTATAGTGAATAAAGCTAATGCAAGCAAGCTTCAAGTGTTTGCTAGCATGTACTGGCTGAAAGCAGTTTGTGGGCTTCGAAAGTAGGAAATAAAAATGATTTAAATCACATAAGAACATCAGAAATATTTTTAAGTTGAACAAACTGTATAATCAATTGTTTGAAGAGTCTGGTCCTTATTTCTGCTGTTGGGAGGACATGCACATGTTTCTTATTTGGGTGTAAATATGTATGTGAGCCATTGATTTAAAACAACACGACCATCCACGTAACCCGAGATGAACTCTTTTGCCCCATTCGCCTCTCTGCTCGCACAGAGACTCCAGACATGACACCCATAACAGTAACAAGAGGATCTGTGTGATGTGGTGTATGTGCTTGGCCACAATTTGTCTTCCAGTTGGTGACAACCTTTTAACACTTTCTAACAAACACAGATTACCAGTGACCTCTCTTTATTTTACAGAAAAACAAAGCTTATATTTACATAAGGTCATCTACATAAAAGTAAAAGTCCAAGTCAGAAGAAAACAAAACCAACAAATGTGCCGAATACTTTCAGACTACTGTCCGAATCCATTTATGTCCTTTATCCTTCATTTAAATTAAACCCAAGTGGACTTTAAGGGATGCTTGAATGATATCAGCAGGCTTTCCCAAGAAATTTCATTACATCTTAGTACAGGTTTTGGACTTAATAAAATAAAAAAGACACTATTTTACTCTAGCTTTCCCAGTGGGGAGTGTTAAGGAAAAACTTGGGATAAAATACATGATTTTTCATAGTGAGCTTCATTATTTGTGAGTGTGATTTATAAACAGAGATGGGCAGTAACGCGTAATCTGATTACTTTTTTCAGGTAACGAGTAAAGTAAGGGATTACTATTGCAAAAACGGTAATTAGATTACCGTTACTTTCCCGTAGGAACGCTGTGTTACTGCGTTACTAAAACCGTGATTTTTTTTGCGAGAGTGTCTCATGACAGTGACGTAAGCGAGTGCGACATTCGTGATAACAGCTGTGTGCAGATCAACAGTGGATCATATATCGAGTGTGGGAGAGAGTATGAGCGTGCAGCGTTTAAAGCGTGGAAGTACTGACCTTACTTTGAGTTTGATTCCATAAAAAGTGACAAAAACATTAGCGTCCGTTGTGCGTGGGAAGAAAACTTCTTTTTACAGCGGAAAAAACCCCTAAACTTCCAAGCAAGCACCGAGTGTGGTACCACGTAATGGGAAACTCACAGAGAAACTCGCGGATTCTTCCACTGACCGCTGCGGCACACCTCCGCCTACCTACTCCTGCTTTACAGGTGAAAATAGAGCAAAAGGACCGCTGAGTCTTTCATGTTATTTATTTTGTGTGTTTTACTTGCATCTATGTGAAAGACTGAGTGTAAACACACAAAAAAAATATATTTTATGTGCTGGAATGTGTAGAAAATAGGTTTAAATGTTAAACAAATTTCTTCCAGTCAGAGAATGTTGCATATAATTTAATTTTTGCTTGATACATAAATTTAAAAGATTAAAACTAATAAAACAAGTTTTAAAAAGAGACGTTTCCATTTGATTACATTTTGTATGATGGATTGTAGAAAAAGTAGAATTGGGCTGAAAGATCTATCACTTTATCACCTCTTCAGGTTGTAAATCGTGTTTTTAAAAAGTAACTAAGTAACTAAGTAATTAATTTCTTTTGAAAATAAGTAATCAGTAAAGTAACGGGATTACTTTTTTGGGGGAGTAATCGGTAATTAGTTACTTATTACTTTTTTCAAGTAACTTGACCAACACTGTTTATATAGCATCAAATGTAATGCCTTATGTTACGCGAGCTTGTGTTTTTGCTCCACCACACGTCCACGGAGCAATTTAAGTCCCAGCATGAAAACAATATACTCAAGCACATTTCTCTAGCCACTTTAAAAGAGTTCTACATAACAAGACTACAGTAATAGAATAGAATAGGATAGATTTTATTGTCACTGTTACAAGAACAATGAAAGGCTGTTTGGCACGAATCCTGCCTAAGAAAAAAGAACAAAGATCTACCTGTTAAATTTTACAATTACATATTGCTTTATATTTATTTATATTGCACTTATTTAGAGTTTCGCTCATGCACACCTTCACAAAGTTCCTAATTCCAAAGATGCAATATCCATATTGTGACTGGTAGGGCCACTGTGAGCCTGCAGTGCAGTCAGTGGACACATTAGTGTCAACAACTGGTGCAAAAGTTTGAATATGACGACGAAAGACAAAGGGAGCATTTACCTGCATTATCTTAGTTTTCAGGGGTGCTCCTTGGTGGAATCATCCAGTAATATATTATTATTTTAGTTCAGGAATTAAAATACTGGCACATTCAGCTGGTGTCCTAAGTCTGGAATTTGTATCTTTACCCTACTTTTAAAAAATTACGCTGCAGGGAAACAGGGATTTAAATAAAACTGCAGACTCTATTCCAAAGAAAGCAACACGCTTTGTGTGGGTGGGTGTGAGTAGACCACGGATCTCAAACTCCAATCCTCAAGGGCCGGTGTCCTGAAACCTTTCCATGTGTCCCTGTTGCAACACACAGTAGTAGTTCATTGGTAAAAGAGTATAGAACTTGACTGCATGCTGAGGTGGCAATTCAGCCATTTGATTTATGTTACAGCAGCTCATGAGTGAATGAACATGACGCAATAAAAGCACTTTTGTC
This sequence comes from Rhamphochromis sp. 'chilingali', assembly GCF_963969265.1. Taxonomy (NCBI): domain Eukaryota; kingdom Metazoa; phylum Chordata; class Actinopteri; order Cichliformes; family Cichlidae; genus Rhamphochromis; species Rhamphochromis sp. 'chilingali'. The sequence continues at coordinate 9,173,977 of NC_137930.1, forward strand.
ATTTTTCCAAATATTTACCGGTAAATTTCCTTAAAATTACTTGAATAGGGTTGGGGGTTGCCACTTCAGCATGCAGTCAAGTTCTATAGAGTCTTGCTAATGACCTACTAATTGTATTCAGATGTTTTTGAACAGGGACACATGGAAAAGTTTAAATTAACTAGTCCACAGCCACAATAACAATCAGTGTCCAGACGAACAGAATCAGCTGTTCGTCTGTTAGACCAGTTTTCTCTGGTAAAACGGTTAAAAAACTAGCATATCTCAGGTCTATTATTGTAGTTTGTATTTTTTGGGGGTTGTTGCTATACATGGGCAACCTGAAAACTCACAGTCTACACTGTGGACACGAAACCTTCAGTTGCGTAACAATCTTATGAGCATACCTGTGTCCTCGGATGTCAGACTGGTCACAGACGCCTCCCAAAGCAATTCGGTGAAATTCTCTGCCCAGAGTTCGGGCAATCGAGCGTCCTACACTCGTCTTACCGACTCCAGGAGGGCCCACAAAACATAAGATGGGGCCCTAAAAACAGCAGATACAGCAGTATGAAACTCAAAGATTAATACATAACAAATGTAAGAAAAGTGCTTTGTGTAACACAAGATTTCATCTTTAAGCATCCGTAGACTGGGATATTAAGGAAGCACCTTGAGTGATGTCTTCAGCTGCCTGACAGCTAAATACTCCAGGACGCGTCTCTTCAGCTTGTTCATGGCGTAGTGATCGTTGTCCAATAGGGTACGTGCAGCTCGGATGTCCAGGCAGTCTAGAAGGTTTAAGTGTTTTAGGTGAGTTAAATGGACAGGCTCTTATATAGCACTTTTCTACTCTGAGCACTCAAACCGCTTCATACAACTAATTCATTCACCCAATCACACAAGCACTTTTTCTAAACTGTTAAGTGCTCACTATCTAACATTCATACACATTCATTCACACTCCGATGGATGAATCGGAGAGCAACATGGGGTTAGTATCTTGCCCAAGGATATTTGGCATGCAGACTGGAGGAGCCTGGGATAGAACCACCAACCTTCCGGTTAGTAGCTGACCTGCTCTAGTAGCAATTTGAATGTGAGACCAAAGAAACATACACAGACATCAAAAACCAGGTAGACAATTTGCCCCACAGTGGTTTGGCAAATTTTAGAGGTCCATCAATCAGATGTCAGAGAGCAGCGCATACTTTGGTTGTGACCTCTGACACTGCTGCTAAATGAACCCTTACCCTTAACATTTGGAGTCATTACTTATATTTGGTTACATGTTTACGCCTGCAATCAGCAGGGACAAACCAGAACAGTTCTTGTGAAATTCAAGCATTATTATGTATGCTGGGACGCTGTGTAGCGCCATTTAATTTGGCCTGATTCAGTCCACCCAACTAACTGTATGCGCAAAGTGGCTGGTTATGAATAGCCAATAACACTTCAATGAGTTACCAATACAACTCCAAGCTTTCAAATAATTGGTGTCCAGGATATGTTGACCTTAAAAATGTAGCTTAAAGAGTGCGAATCAAAACCCAAAGAGACTGAGAATGTTTATTTCATTTTGATTATTGTTTAAGAACGCATTAAAAAGATGACAGCCTTAATCAACGCAGTAGATGCTTTGACCTGGAAAGCAGACAGCTGCATATCAAAGCCTTCTCAATGTCAAAGTCTGTAAAGTTTTTACTGTCACTACTACGGCTCAGTGAAATCTACCAAACCCAAAGAGTTTAACTGAGCTGACGTCCATTAAAAGTTGTCTGCAGATTAATTTACCTTTGGTGCTTTTGCTCCATGGCAACTCCACCATCAGGTCCAAGTAGTTTCTGGTCAGGGCATACTCAGGCATTGACTGAGGCATCTTCTTCAATCTGACAGATTGAAGAGGAACATGAACAATCTAACTGAAGTATTTAAGGCTAATTACAGTACTGGATCATGTTTACACAGACACCAAACAGAGCCAGATCTAAACATGGTCTAAACAAGTAAAAGCAGCAGCATTATTTGTGTTTGTGAAGTATGCACAAATACACTTTATATTGTGTATATGTTGTATGAAATTTACCTTTTGAGTTCTTTCAGGCAAATTTTGAGGGCAGCTTCAGGCATGTTCGCCCCATGAACCTTCCTCTCCAAGGCTGCTGTGTCATCACCATCATCATCTTCATCCTCCTCATCCAGATTGAACTGTCGACCTGGGAACACTGTACCTTTCCGCACCAACACCTAAACAGAGGGGAATCCCAAATGTGAGCACGAGATTTGGAATGTAAATCACAGTGTGAACATACAAGGACTGCACATCTGTTACCCTCTTCTCATTATCAGGACTCGTCTTCCTGGTTTTCTGCAGCAGTTTTAGTCCCTCTATCTGTCTGGTCAGCATGGGCAGGGCCTTCTTAAAGCGCTCTTCCAAACTCAATGCATCCAGGACCTTCACAGCACATGGAAAACAACACATTTTATTTATTGTGAAGATTTATTGTTGAGGGGAAAAAAAGTCAAAAATCACATCAATGTGTGCTTTCATGCTAAAAAATAAAGCACTAAATCCTTAAATGGCAGAATAAGTGGAAAGTTCCTGTATTGCTTCAAAACCCCAACAAATAGTGACCTCTCTCTTTCTCCTCTAAGTATACTGTCAAATATTGTGGATATCAAGGACGTAGAACAGAAGGAAGAAGAGGAAAGAAAGGTAGAGGAAGAAAAAGAAAAGTAAGAAAATGTAAAAAGTGGAACAGTAGGAAGAAGTAGGAGGAGGAGTAAGAAGAAGAAGAAGAAGAAGAAGACTAGAAGGAAAGAAGAAGGGGAGGAGGAAGAAGAAGAGTCCGCTTCCCTTTTACGTCCCAAGTAGTTGCCATATCAAAAGGATCACCATATTTCAGGATGTAGGATGCCCTTCCTGCAGTAAACCTAGGATTTACTGCAGGAGGGGCCACAAGTAGTTTGGGCTAAAATGGGTATTTGGCAAAAGCAGAGCAACTGAAGTTAGAACACTTGCAGAAACTGTTTGCATCAAGATTAAAACCTTTTTGATTTCTAAAAAATGAATAAAAACATGTTGGCTCTTCTAAAGCTTTGATTGTGTATACAGTTTGAATTCACCTGGAGTTTCTCCTTGTTTGAGGTGCGGATCATCGAGGCAACAACGTCAGGTAGAGTTTCCCTCGGCAGACTGTCCAAGAGGCGCCTGAACTTGGCCACGACTGGAACAGACATGTCTAACATACCTAACAACTACACACACACACACACACACACACACACACACACACACACACACACACACACACACACACACACACACACACACACACACACACACACACACACACACACACACGTAAATGTGTAAACAAAAACAAAAAAACACAATAAATCAAGTCCAACTGCATGTGTATGTTTTCATCTTCAGTCTGATCCATCACATCATGCTGCAGCACAGCACAGTTTACTTCTATATTACATTTTTAAAAAGTTGCCTGTTTCTTATTATTCTCAAAAATGTTCATATTTCACAGTTTGGTAAGTTTTGAAAATAATTGACAACGATATATTCAAAGCAACATCTAGATGAAACAGCTGCTTTATGAGTTATTGTTGTGGATAGATGACACTTAAACTGAGCTGTATGGCCAAAGTTAATACTTGAGAGGAAAAAAAGTAGTTTGTGGTGAAAAAACAAAACAACAACTAGCAAATATTTAAATATGACAGTAGAACTATATTAGGCTGTTTGGCAGCCAAAGCAGAGAAAAGATTCTAACCAGAAAATAACTGACAAGCTGTGGAGACAGCACACGCTGTGCGTGCACAGCAGCCTAAAAAATAATTCAGAATGACATGAGCTGTTCTACAAAATCATCTGCCAGCGGTGACTTACAGATGAAAAAAAAATAAATAAATACATTTTTAAAAATCGAATAGTTGACTGGGTATCAACAATTAGTGTTTATTTAGCCATTTCATAATCTAAATAAAACTTTTTAAAACGTGCATTATAATTTAAGGGACTATTTTCAAATAACAATATAAATTTACTGAAGACGTGGCATTCCCTGTTTTTCCCCTCAAAAGTAATTTTTGTAAAAAAAACAAAACAAAAAGCACATTCTGCTAAATTTAACAACACTTTCGCCAGCAGGGGGCAGCATTTTACCAGTAGGTGTTTTAAAAATGTTTTCCACTGCTTTTTCAATTCTGATGATTCTTTTTAACTATACCTCAATTTTCCACAAATCTAAACACGAATGTTCACAGTTTAGAGTATTTTAATGCAAAGTGGTATTTTATGGAAGAAATATAGTATCATCAGAATTCAAGTATTTTTAGACATTGAATTTATGACACGGAATTTTTATCCTCCAAATTTCCCTGCAAAAATATTCACCTGCAAAAATTCACCTGCAAAAAATTCACCTGCAAAAATTCACCTGCAAAAAATTCACCTGAAAAAAATTCACCTGCAAAAATTCACCTGAAAAAATTCACCTGAAAAAAATTCACCTGCAAAAATTCAACTGCAAAAGTGATGAACTTTAATGACCCAAGCCAGAGCAATCAGCACCAGATCGAGTCGAGTGGCTCTCAGCCAATTAAATTACGCTGTTTGATCACATGACACCGTTAGCCAGCAGTGTGTCTCCTAAAAGAGAGCTGTTTAAAGGTGAGTGATTAAGTTTTTCTCCTAAATAGAGATCATTACAGAACGCCTAGTCCTACTTAAAATCCCATTTATTATTATTATTTTTTTTATCATCTACTCGAACTAAGGAAAACGTTTGACTAACTCAAAGACAATTTCCACGCCTCCCCTGCCTGACTGCAGAGGCAGTTTTGAATTTAGGAGCGCCAAGATGGCAGCGGCAAACCCTGGCGGCTCTCCGGTGAGTATATATATTTTTTTATCTTCAAGTTTGTCTTTTGAAACCTTAATTTTATTTAAATCCGTTGCTCACGTATAAAGTACACAGACGGGGTCTTTGCTCAACTCGTCTGAGGCGTGTCTCACTAAGCGCTACATGCTAGCATCCTGCTAACCGAGCTACCCTTTACATGCTGTGCTTTAGAAAATAGGATACTCGTTAAAAAAAATACTCCGCAGATATTGATAGATAGACGAACACTGCAAATATAATGTTGGAAACGAGAACGGCCTTTGGTGAAGGGGTAAAATACACCATGAATAAAGCCATAGAGTGAATGGCTGCCATGGTTGCAGAACAGCCTGATTTAATGACAAGAATGGGGAAGAGTGAGGTGAAGTGAACCACAGCCACAAAACACGGTCAGACAAGGCGGCAAAAGGGCAGTGATCTGTCCGTCAGTATGAAGTTGGTGTGTGCTTTGGTGAACAAAAACTCCAGACTGGTAGCAGGAAGATGGGAGACTCGTGTTTCACTGGAATAGTGGTGAATTAAAACATCCTTTGTTGGGGACATTTCGGTGTAAATGCATCCATACAGGCAAGACAGAGGCAGACTAGACAGTGAAGAAAACAAGGCAAACATTAGAAATATAAAAACGGAAATATAGGATGAGTCGGGGATGAGTTCCTGCCCCAAGTGGAGGAGTTCAAGTATCTCGGGGTCTTGTTCGCGAGTGATGGGAGAAGGGAGCCGGAGATCGACAGACGGATTGGGGCTGCAGCTGCAGTAATGCGGACGCTGCACCGGTCCGTCGTGGTGAAGAGGGAGCTGAGTGTAAAAGCGAAGCTCTCAATTTACCGGTCGATCTACGTCCCTACCCTCACCTATGGCCACGAGCTGTGGGTAGTGACCGAAAGAACGAGATCGCGGATACAAGCGGCAGAAATGAGCTTCCTCCGAAGGGTGGCTGGCCTCTCCCTTAGAGATAGGGTGAGAAGGTCGGCCATCCGGGAGGGGCTCAGAGTAGAGCAGCTGCTGCTCCACATTGAAAGGAGCCAGCTGAGGTGGTTCGGGCATCTGACAAGGATGCCCCCTGGGCGCCTCCTGGGTGAGGTGTTCCAGGCATGTCCCACCGGGAGGAGGCCCCGGGGCAGACCCAGGACACGCTGGAGAGATTATATCTCTCGGCTGGCCTGGGAACGCCTTGGTATTCCCCCGGATAAGCTGGAGGAGGTGGCTGGGGAGAGGGAGGTCTGGGCCTCTTTGCTTAGGCTGCTGCCCCCGCGACCCGGCCTCGGATAAAGCGGATAAAGATGGATGGATGGAAATATAGGATTAATATAACATACAATTAGGGAAAATGTAAGGAACACAATGTAAATGATATTGTAAAGTCATTAAAACAGCATACTCTGATTAAAAGAAACACATAATTGGGTAGGATAATAACAATAATAATGTTAAAAAACATGTACAAGATGGGTATGTATACTTGTAGCCAGAATACTATAAAGTTGTAGCATGCCAGACCATCTTGATTGAATGTAACTTCGCTCCACACAAGTTTTATGGTAGACATATTCATATTGGTATCTAATAAATGATTAATTCTTAGATTTTATCGAACGTTAATTTATAAATTGTTTCTGTCTTTATGTGTTTGTTTCAGATTATGCAAGATGAAATTATTCAGTCAGCAAGACACTTGCTGCAGTTGCTGACATCATCCAACTGAACTGCTGCTGTGATGAATCAGAATACAAGATTTACTTTAGCAAGACTTATGAGTTAATGCTACATTTAACTAAATTGTTATATATTTTTTGTGTCCAATATTGTCTCCATATGATTTTGTTTTTTGCAACATCTTGCAGAGAACAGAGTCAAGGTACCAGCTTGGTCAACCCTAAAAGACCATCTGTTCAATGACCAGGTGAAAAAGTCAAACTAAACACTCTGCATGAGCATGGAATTTAGGATGCAACTTTATATCTTACCTGCTCTACACTCAGGGCTTGAATTACAACAACAGTCAATCACATAAAAAAATATACTTTTGGTAGTTCTGTGTCTCTGTCTCTCTCCTCCAAACCCAGATGGCTGCTGGTACTGAACCGGGTTCTGGTTCTGCTGGAGGTTTCTTCTTGTTAAAGGGGAGTTTTTCCTCTGCACTGTCACTTCATGCTGCTCAGTGTGAGGGATTGTTGAGGTTGAGTCCATATGTCCTGCGAACAACTGCTGGGCAATGACACCATGCAATCTTCTGGGATTCCTTGGATAGAAAACCTGTGAACTGCACTTGTCCTTGGTCTTCACAGCTCACCTTTTTACTGTTTGAATCAAAATGCTCCAGTGACATGGATTCTACATTGTAACTGATGTGATGTTCTATAAAGTGGTTTTAATAAAAAAAAGGCAAAAATTAGTTTGTTTCTTTATTCAATTTTTGAACAGTGATACTCATTCAGTAAATGCAAATTATTTACATGGCAGTGCACTATAGGCATAAATCTAGACCCCTAGATAAAACATGATGGCATTATAGCAGTGACAACTCCTCCACAGTAGCAGGTGGGATTTCTTTTTTGAGGACGGCTCCTTTTACCTGTCACTACAGATGGTCTGTTTGTTTTGATCAAGAGCCTTTTTTGGGCAGCTGAAGAGGAGAAGTCTATCTTATGGCCAACCTCTGACTGTATCTTGGTCACATTACCCAGCAAAACCCAGTATGCAGGTTCACCTGTAACAGTCCTTGTGCCACAGATCAACACTGTTGCTTCTACATTAAACAGAAGAGCAGTGACGTGGGTGCAGGTCTCCGTGACTCCGGCCTTACAGCTGGAGTGGGCGGCTTCAACCTTCCCTGTGATGCTCACAATGACCCATGGCTGCAATGCTGGTTCATTCAGTCTTTGAGAGTGCAGTACCTGAAACACACACACAAAGTTCTTGTCTTTAAATGAACTATGAGCCAAGGCTGACATAAATGTTTTATCTACTTAATCATTAATGTAACAGTGTTTAGAAAGTTAGCATATACATGTAATTTTTCATTTCTTTATGTGTCCATCTATAGAACGCTGCATGTTATATTCTAAATCTGCCTGTTCTGTCAGAAACCTGCCTGCAGAAAATGAACCTAAAGGATGTAATGCAAGGATGTAATCACTTTCAAGATGGAGAAAGCATAAAGTGACAATTATGAATCACTTAATATGATAAGGAGATTCTGCAGGTCATTAATCAATGTATAAAATTAAAATAAAATGCATTTTTAGTGACACAAGATACAAATATGGAAGCAGGATGTATAATCGCTCAGTTTGGGGAAATTGTGGGTAGCCTGCAAGAGCCTCAACTTCTCCATACCCACAATGTGCAACAAATGGGCACAGCTGATCTTCAACAGTGGAACATCGGCCAGTTACTTCCAACTTTAACGCAGCTTGTAGTCTTGGAGAGCAGCACACCAAAACTGCATGCACAACTACTGCTAACAGTGGAAACGGATTAAGAAATCCATGCAAACAGATTCATAAACCGAAAGAATATTATTTTACAGGATTAATGATCATATCAGCCGCTGGCTGATCACAAACCCTGAGGGTGTATACGAGAAGCAGAAGAAGCAGAGGGAATATCCCGTTTAAGTTTAGATAGTATTTGTAAAGATATTGACCATATCCTTTTCTGAAAGTGTGGATACAATGGATGGGGTAAGGTACTGACATGCTACAACTTTATAGTTGTTAAATTCTGGCTACAAGTATACATACCCATCTTGTACATGTTTTTTTTTTAGTTTTTTTTTATTATTAATTATTATCCTACCCAATTATGTGTTTCTTTTAATCAGAGTATGCTGTTTTAATGACTTTACAATATCATTTACATTTTCCCTAATTGTATGTTATATTAATCCTATATTTCCATCCATCCATCTTCATCCGCTTTATCCGAGGCCGGGTCGCGGGGGCAGCAGCCTAAGCAAAGAGGCCCAGACCTCCCTCTCCCCAGCCACCTCCTCCAGCTTATCCGGGGGAATACCAAGGCGTTCCCAGGCCAGCCGAGAGATATAATCTCTCCAGCGTGTCCTGGGTCTGCCCCGGGGCCTCCTCCCGGTGGGACATGCCTGGAACACCTCACCCAGGAGGCGCCCAGGGGGCATCCTTGTCAGATGCCCGAACCACCTCAGCTGGCTCCTTTCAATGTGGAGCAGCAGCTGCTCTACTCTGAGCCCCTCCCGGATGGCCGACCTTCTCACCCTATCTCTAAGGGAGAGGCCAGCCACCCTTCGGAGGAAGCTCATTTCTGCCGCTTGTATCCGCGATCTCGTTCTTTCGGTCACTACCCACAGCTCGTGGCCATAGGTGAGGGTAGGGACGTAGATCGACCGGTAAATTGAGAGCTTCGCTTTTACACTCAGCTCCCTCTTCACCACGACGGACCGGTGCAGCGTCCGCATTACTGCAGCTGCAGCCCCAATCCGTCTGTCGATCTCCGGCTCCCTTCTCCCATCACTCGCGAACAAGACCCCGAGATACTTGAACTCCTCCACTTGGGGCAGGAACTCATCCCCGACTCATCCTATATTTCCGTTTTTATATTTCTAATGTTTGCCTTGTTTTCTTCACTGTCTAGTCTGCCTCTGTCTTGCCTGTATGGATGCATTTACACCGAAATGTCCCCAACAAAGGATGTTTTAATTCACCACTATTCCAGTGAAACACGAGTCTCCCATCTTCCTGCTACCAGTCTGGAGTTTTTGTTCACCAAAGCACACACCAACTTCATACTGACGGACAGATCACTGCCCTTTTGCCGCCTTGTCTGACCGTGTTTTGTGGCTGTGGTTCACTTCACCTCACTCTTCCCCATTCTTGTCATTAAATCAGGCTGTTCTGCAACCATGGCAGCCATTCACTCTATGGCTTTATTCATGGTGTATTTTACCCCTTCACCAAAGGCCGTTCTCGTTTCCAACATTATATTTGCAGTGTTCGTCTATCTATCAATATCTGCGGAGTATTTTTTTTAACGAGTATCCTATTTTCTAAAGCACAGCATGTAAAGGGTAGCTCGGTTAGCAGGATGCTAGCATGTAGCGCTTAGTGAGACACGCCTCAGACGAGTTGAGCAAAGACCCCGTCTGTGTACTTTATACGTGAGCAACGGATTTAAATAAAATTAAGGTTTCAAAAGACAAACTTGAAGATAAAAAAATATATATACTCACCGGAGAGCCGCCAGGGTTTGCCGCTGCCATCTTGGCGCTCCTAAATTCAAAACTGCCTCTGCAGTCAGGCAGGGGAGGCGTGGAAATTGTCTTTGAGTTAGTCAAACGTTTTCCTTAGTTCGAGTAGATGATAAAAAAAAATAATAATAATGTTAGCAGAGCTGCTCTGGGCAGCGTTATGGCACGATAATCTTAAGGGAGAATAAAAAGTCGACACACATATCTCATTCCTGACGGAGGACTCTACCACTACACTTCTCCAGTGCATTCACAGAGTCGTTGCATGGTAAGACCTGGATGGGAAGTGGGCGGAGCCTTTTACCGTCATTTTATTACGGCGCAAAGTACAAACACCTGTGGACACACAATCCAACAAATAATAAATGGGATTTTAAGTAGGACTAGGCGTTCTGTAATGATCTCTATTTAGGAGAAAAACTTAATCACTCACCTTTAAACAGCTCTCTTTTAGGAGACACACTGCTGGCTAACGGTGTCATGTGATCAAACAGCGTAATTTAATTGGCTGAGAGCCACTCGACTCGATCTGGTGCTGATTGCTCTGGCTTGGGTCATTAAAGTTCATCACTTTTGCAGTTGAATTTTTGCAGGTGAATTTTTTTCAGGTGAATTTTTGCAGGTGAATTTTTTTCAGGTGAATTTTTTTCAGGTGAATTTTTTGCAGGTGAATTTTTTGCAGGTGAATTTTTTTCAGGTGAATTTTTGCAGGTGAATTTTTTGCAGGTGAATTTTTGCAGGTGAATTTTTGCAGGTGAATATTTTTGCAGGGAAATTTGGAGGATAAAAATTCAGTGTCATAAATTCAATGTCTAAAAATACTTGAATTCTGATGATACTATATTTCTTCCATAGTATTTCATTAAAATACAGCCTGGCCCCAATCCAACTTCAGTTAATATTTCTTCAAGACAACACATGTTAAAGTCGTTTCAGTTGTTGTGTCTAATTTTTTTGCCTAAATTATATATATTTTTGAATATACAAACACATCATAGATTTTGCAGGCTGTGAAAAATCAAGAAATGTTTTAGTCCACATATAAAGTAATTTGCTGAATGCAAGTCTCTTTGTAGGCAACAGCTCTTGTGTGTATGTAACACTTTAGTGTATATTAAAGAACCCTCACATGTCCGTCAGTCATCACTCTTCAAGTCTGCACCGCCCTTTTGGCATTTTTTTTCCTCCTTACAAAGGCATTTTTGTTTTTAACTTAATCAGTTTTTCAAGACATGAATTTTTTTACGACCTCACTCTCTTAAATTCTTAAACACACACACACACACACACGCGCACACACACACACACACACACCTGTACAGCAGCCTGGTAGAACTTCTCCGACAGCTCCCCCAGCTCTCCATCATCTGTTGCGGTGGCATCTCTTTGTGGGGTCGTATACCGCTCCAACTGATCTAACTGCTTCACCTGTCATTTTTTTTTTTTTTTAAATAAAAAGTGAGTCACATTGTGAGGCCACACATACTTGTGTATTGTGCATTTCTAATATGCTAAAACATGTTTCATTACTTTATTTAATGATGAAATGGTGTTATAAAAGTCATACACTAGATGATCTTGTTTAAATGCTGATAAAAGAACTTTTAATTCACACCGGGTAATAAAAATGTATTCTCACTATCACTCAATTTAATCCCATCTTAATAACTAGACAGTGGAGGTCAGTGATTACGCCGCAGTACAAGTGATGCGTTGGTTTTAGAAAAGTGAGCACTCCTACTCTGAATGGGCCAGCTGCACATGTGCTGGAAACCCCAAAACGGCCCCTGAAAGAGATACTACACAACGATCAGTGTCCACCCACATCTGCACAATTTGACTTTTAAATGATTTACAGAAAATCAAACGTGTAGTAATTCATGGAGGGAAACTGCCAAGACTTTCCGAATAAGGAATCCATCTTTCTATAGATGTAGATCTACGGAGCACGTATGAAATGCATCAGGCATCCTAAGCTGACTTGAAAGTTGTTGAATAGGAACAACTGTGTGTCTGTAGCTTCCCATGTGCACAAGGAGTTATAATCTCAGCCTTAGGCATGTCTGGCTGACTTGCCAACAAACTTTATTTCTGCAGCTTATAACTTCTGTTGAACCTCTTGCTGGACTTGGCAAGTAGTGGAATCAGGTGACCTTTAACTTCTCAGACTGATTTTTTGTTGGTTTTTTTAGGGGATTTATAATGTTCAGCTATTGCTCCTTTTTCTCACTAATGCTACTTCTATTACTTGTGGGTTTGCATGATTTACAGTTCAGAAAATTCAATATTACACTTGACCTTGGTGCAGTCCTCCACTTTACTGCTTGAATCAAACCAATTTAAATCTAGTTTCCCCCTTTTTTAGTCAGATTTCTTCTGATGCGCTGGACCTTGGAAAAAGAAGGCTTGAGCAGCAGATGAGTGGGGCTTCTGTGCTGCCAGCTAGAGCTATGTGCCTGAGATTAGCATATTAAGGACCAAGCCATCTATTATTGGCTGAGAGTAGAAAACCAAATCAGAAGCAAAATGTTTGCAGCAGTCTGTGCAGAAATCTGAGCTTTTGGCTCACAGGGATCACTTGTACAGTATGGGAACCCCATTACCTGAAACTTTTGTCATGTTTACTATAAGCATAAAAAACATTAACAGTGTGTTTACAAAGAATATTGCTGTACAACAACAGGAAATAGCAAAACATTTCTTATTATCTACCCTCAGGCAACTAGTAAATACAGTGTTGCAGGAAAGAATACTTCTTACATTGACTAAATCAGAGTACATCATCAGTATGTAGTGATACTACTGCTTCGTTACAGGTACAAAACAGAACACTTATGATGACCACTGTCGCTCATTAAATAGACAGCACATCCAGAAACTTAGGTTTATCTTACAAAAAAAAATTGCTCCAATATTTTAACATCAAATCAAACCGACAGCTTACCTCTGCCAGGACAAAGGGTCGCTCTTTTAACAGACTCGATACACTGAATCGGCACAGTCCAGTGATGAGGAGGGTATAGTGAGGTTTGGGCCAGTTACTGCCCACTACCTGCACTGCAATCCCTGCTGTACCAATTCTACACAGACACACACAGAGAGAGAAAGAGAGTGTGTGACAGATGAGGTGGCCATTGAAAAGCAGTTCACTGAAAGGTTGCATTCTGCAGTACAACAAACTGTTCTGATTTTAAATGCTTGCAAAGCCTCAGTATTCACACCTCTGATCGTGTTGGAGCCTTTCACAGTGTCTTTTAAGCTTCATATAAGCAGCAAGTGTGCTGTAGTGTGTGGAAAATCAAGCATCTGAGTTTCATTCAAACCCTGTTACATTTTAAGTATAAGCGCCAAACATTTACATGAGCAAGTGCAAGTATTTCCTGTCCTTCACTGCAGAGGATTATAAGGATTTATTCATTCCATCTCAAATCAATGTGGTCTTTCTGCTCAACTATCTCAGATTTTCCTAAAAAAAAAAAAGCTCTTAATTTTTGAAAAAAAAAAAAAAAAAACAAAACAGTGATTTTTGTTGTTGTTAAGATATTAGTAGTTTTCAAGATACATTTTCTTGAAAAATGGTCTGGGTTTTTTTGCACTTGGAAATAATGAGGGTGCATTACAGCATGAATATATCTCAGAAAATATTAAAGATAAAAGCCTTTAATTCAGTTATAATTATTACCTCAGTTATAATCAGAGCCTCACCTGGAAATGGCAGAATTGTGTTTCATTTGGATTAACTTACCCACTGATATCTTCTAGTATTTCAAGTATTTCTTCTACAGGTTTCATTTTGCAGTGTCACATATTTTTTTTAGTGCATCTTTAAATATGGAACTTTATACAATTGCTTGATTTATTTTTCACATTTAAACTAGTCATATATATTTTAAAAAAGCCTTAAATCATTCATTCAATCATTCAATCAAAATCGTACATTTTTTTTAGGGAAATCTGAGAAAATGTTCGACAATTTTTATGATTTAAGATAGCATGACCACCTTCCTCACAGATTAACTCAGTGTCGGACAAACCATCTTTTTCCTGGTAACCAATCTAGAGACGGGAACACGCTGTTTGGTAACCTACTGATCTGGAGTCCACTGATTAAAGGCTAAAGTCCGCTTCTCTGTGCTTGCCCGGCCGTTTCCGACTTCATGGCTACAGTAAAAGTGGAGATGTTTCTAGAACAAATAATAGTTTAAAAAAGGGGGGTAGGTAAAGTACATGCTCAAATATGCATTGAGTTTCGATTTACCCAATATTCAGTACATTTCCCCTGACGATGACATACACTACAGACGTCTAAACACATAAAATACTCCTGTGTACTGGAAATATATTTGATCTTCTTCCTTATCCTGCAGAGATGTTGTGACCTGTTACGTTTATGACAACTTGAAGGGGACCCATCAGCTGTATGTCACACCTCCACACAACAACCGTGTAAACCCACAGAAAGCTACACAGCTACAAGTTCATTACTTGTGCAACGTGGGGAGGTCGTCGGTGTCGTGCTCCGGGTCTCTGGTGTTAGGAATCACCCCTATGATGGTGCTTTTCAGCGAAGTCCCCTTCAGCAGCCGCTCTCGGACAAGGTGCATGTTCCGTGGGGAGTCCACGCTGAACCTGACCGTGGAGCCCGGGAGAAGAACTCCTTCGTGGGTCAGCAGCAACGGGAGACGGCTCGGTATCTGAATTGCACCGCCGGAGACCATTGTCCAGTTTTTGTTTTTTAAATGTCGGTGCCCAGTGACTGTTTTATAACACAACTTCAGTAAACACCTACTTGTTTTGCTGTTAAGTAGGCCAGCCGAGATCAAACACAAGACTTCCGGGTAGAACTTTCAAAATAAACCTCTCATTGATGCCCTGATGAGGACATTTAATTTCTATTGCAAAAAAGAGAACTCGTATTCGAAGCAATTTAAAAACTACAACGCAACTGGGAGTTTTTATACTCATTTTCAAACTATTTTTACATCCGAAAAAGCTTTTTTCTGTCATTCTCCCATATCGTAACTTCCTGTCGGAAGTTGTTGGATGGGCTACGGTGAATGCAGAGGGACAAACAACATGCGTTCGCATAATGATTTCAAAACAAAACAAAACAAAAAAACGAACTTTAGACTGAGTAAGCTTTCACGATTTTATTCGTTAATCTGTTTTCAGGGTGGAAGAAAATAAGAATTTTGAATAGTTGAATTGAATTGAATTGAATGCTTTAATGGCCATATGCAGGTTGCCCCGCAGAGGAATAGGACCCCCCCCCCCCGGACCACATGTCACATGGCAAGCTGCACACTACCTACTATTATATTCATTGCATAGTATAGTTTAAAAAATACTCCTCACAGCCAGATAAATTATATTTCTGATATGTTTATGCAATGCTGATTAAGTAACGCTGATTAGTTAATAATAAACTAATTTTAAAACATCAATCTGCACAGTAGCTCTACTAATAATCAATTAAACTTTTTTTAAAAAAATCCCCAACTTGCATTTTATTATTCAAGATTCTTAAAAATAGTAAAATAATAGTGCACAATCATATTTGGACACTCTTTCCAAAAACACAGGACTGAATACAGGGTTAGTTGATAAAAAATAGCAATTTATTATTTATTTCTTTAATAAAAGTATTCTTATAGCAAAGTACAGTTTTTAAAAAAAGAAAATAAATATTCAATATCTCGAGTATAAAAAACAACAACAAATCTGTTCCTAAGATCTATTTTCTGACAATAAGCCATCCATGTGTTTGCCAGGCAGGAAATATTACTTACTTTTCACAAAAAGGGATTTTCGAATACATCTCGCTCTTGTGGTTACAAAAAACAGCCATACATTTACATGTGATTGAGAAAGTGTGATAGAAATACACCAATTTCTGCTGTTCCTTGTCTACATCATTCCAGAGCATCTTTTGCACATGAGAACCAACCCAAGTTTTGCCCCTTAAAAATCTGATGCTAAATATAATATATGAAAATCATCGTTCTCCCTCCAAAAGAGTGACAAGATCAGGCTTGCGAGGCTTACGTGTATATTTCATGTTTGGAGTGAATTCATGAACAAATTAGAAAGCATTTTTCCATACGAGAAACAAATACGGAAGTCTTATAAATGAAACAATTTTTCTAATGTGCAAAAAATGCAAATACATGTAATGCAGTTTTGGATAACTTACATTTATATTTCAATGTTATATTTCATTATTAAGTCATATATATATATGTGTATATATATAATTTATTTTAGTTTAAGTTAAATTCTTTCATGTTTCATTTCAACAAACAGTATCCTTTAACATAACAATCTTAAAGGGAAGGATAATGACTGCTCCTAGCTGGTACGATAAACCAGTTCTTTTTTTTTTGCAATGTTTGCACAGGCATTTCAAGTGTGTTTTTGAAACTGTTAGCATTGCTAATGATAATAAATACATTCAGCCCTAACGCAAATAAGGGGATATGGGAATGTTGCACCATAAACTGACTGAACCAGTATGTTGGGATTTGAAAGCAATGAACGCTGTGCATGGAAAGTATAATGAGGAAAAACAACAGTCTAAGGAAAACAGTGGCACATGATGGGGTGAGCAGATTGTCTTCAGTAAGTGACCGTGCCAAACAGTTTCAAAGGCCGACCCCACCCTTCATGCTGTAACGTTATGAAACGCTGCTCTTTTTAACTGCTTGAAACTTGTGCATTAAAGAACTATATCAGTTCAAATGGTAATGTTTTTCTCAGCATTGTCTCAAAGCAGGTTTAAGGTTTGCCTTCTATACTTCAGTGGAGAACCTGTTAACATAGTGAGTTAGTTAATTAGATTAAATCTCTTTAAACGAAGTCTATTTGTATTCATAAAGTTTAAGTTTCCTAAATAAGCCAAATATGCCTCACAAATCATTGAAACTACTACCAGAATGCCTGTTTTCTTTTTCTACTGTTATGTTTATGTTTCTGTATGTCTCAAGATTTCTTTCGAACACCTAGCCTCAACTTCACGTCACCATCATCAATAATCAAATGAAGCATGTTTAATAGAGTTTTACTCAAACAACAAGAAAATATGAAGTATGCTTTCAATCCTGATAAGAACAAATGACCTTTAGGTAACTCCCTTTAACTTCTGCTCACCCTTGCCTTAAGTAGTTAAATGTGTTGAATGGCCGAGTTTAGAAATATGGCTATGGCAGCTGAAATTAATTGATGGTTGCGAGCTGAAAATATTAGCATAAGCTGCTTTGTTTTAATGGCTTGCTGTTTTGCTTACTTTTCTGTTCATTTTACCTCATCCAGCTGTTTTTTTTCCCCACCAAACTGCAGTTTGGCTGATAATAAGAGATAAGAAAAATTCCACAGAGATGTGCTCCAGTGTGGGGGAAAAAACTATGCAACCCATTACAGTTGTTGATGTTGCCTTGACACAGCAGCTGCTCAGTAAAGATGTTAAGCATTTACTGTATTGAAGTGTACATGATCACATCCAAGCCCCTGGTTAGTTAGCAATTTTGAGAATCAGAGTTAATTATTACCAAAGAAGAGGTTAGGGTGTGAACATTTCAGCATGTAAGAAGCTAGATTTCTGGCTATTAACACACCCCGAAGAAAGCTGAAACTGCACTACTTTTTACTTCACTACGTTTGTCGACTACTGTATTTGACAAATCTGTGTAGAGGGCCTTTTTTAAGTGAATCTTCACTGGCACTCCAAACAGAAACACTAGCTGCTGAGGTAACCACAGAACTATGGATGGGTCTGTTTTTTTATGTGCACTACGCCTATCATAAAAACATTTTTTCAGTCAGTATTTATATAGTTGCACATGTAGAATAGAATCTCTAAGTCCAAAACTCCACTGAAGAAGCACCATAACACTTTTTGTGAACTTTGAAATGCATCTTGAAGCTTGTTCCCGTGCGTAAAGGTTTAAACTCTAAGTGATATTGCATGAAAATCTTGTTGACTTGCCTACATTTTCCTTTTTTTCCACATATTTACAGTGCTTGTCAGCCAAAAGTCCAACTTCTGTAGTAAACTGTATGTTTCTCTTTGCCTTACCTTCTCATAACCTTGCCTCGATTTGAATCGTTTAAGGGGTAACTCTTAACTCTGACAGAAAGAAAATGGCAGAGGAACCTGATATTAAATCTCAGTATGGATGTGTTGAAAATGATTTGAATGCTGAGAACAATCCCACAAGATTTCTAATGTTCCAACTACACTGAGCTGAATTTTACATTTCGGTTTTGCAACTGTCTTTGTGTGCATTTCCAACATGTTCATAGTTAAAATTCTGTGAGGGGTAACTCAAGATAATGGACAACAGACAGAAGTGTCAATTATTATTATTATTATTATTATTATTATTATTATTATTATTATTATTATTATTATTATTATTATTATTATTATATTTTTATAGAATATAACTTAACTATGGGGCAAACAACATCTGACTGTGATTTAACTTCATATTTAAAATGCTAACAATCATTTGAGCTTTGTTTAGCTAGTAAGTCCTCAAATTATTTAATAGTTGCCTCATGAAAAAAAATCATAAGAGATCTACAGCAAGTATAAAATGCATAGGTTGGATGGAGGGAGATGAATGCATTTTCCAATCTCATTCTTTGCATAATAAACATATAGGAAAAAAATACATAAAATGGAGCCAAAATGAGCACACATTTTTCAACAGCCTTGGCTAAGCAGTCTGGGCAGCTGTATAAAAATGTACAGTCAACAACTGTAGAATAAGACCAGTAGTTATCAGTTTGCATTTACGCTTGGAGTTCATATACACTGCTCCTGCTTTAGCACACTGATGTTCAAAAGAGGAGAATTCTAGCAAATGTACAAAGTCAGCTGAAGTTTCCCAATCTGTCCTCGGCCTCTGACGTGAACCACACAGACTCGCAGGAACGCATCACAACTTTTTGAGCAGTGGTTTGGCGAAGCTGCAGGTGAGCATTAACCCTTTGTTTAGAAAGAATCCACCTTAGATAAAATATTGACCACACATCAGTTCAGTCGCTATTTGTGAACATGAGCAAATCTGATCCAAAAACGCTATAATCTTAATCTGAGAAGATGCCAAGAGACAATGAGCTGGCATTTTTACTCAAAAATTCATTTGATGTCATTTAACAGAAAGCCTTTAGGTTCACAAAGGTTTGAGAGATATTATGTCTTTAATTTCCATCTGCTTTGACACACAGAGTTATGAGGACAAACTCTGGATAATCTTAGCTCTATATAGCAGATTTGGAAAAGACTTATTGATGTTCACAAATCAGGTCTGAACTCTCATTTCAGTGTGTATTGTCCTTTTACCCATCTCCCTATAGCTCAAGGGAAATAATACTAATCCCTAATCACTAGGGACAACTTGACTCCGCTTGCTTCTTCTCAGCTTTCGGGCTGCATGTCTTTCTTCCTGCCTTTCCGCCAATGAGAAACTTCACAGTCTGAAAAACAAATGAGAAGAGAAACTCATTTAGGCGTTTACACATTAGCTTTCCTCATCATGTTTTATTGCCACATAATCAGTATAACAATATAACTTCTCTTTCAGGCAAGTGAAAGATCATGCCAGAACAGATCCGAGACCTTTTTGAAACAAATCCCCTTTGGAGTTGTGTCATCCAGTGAAAAACTCTGCCTCTCGTGCTGTTTTGTCAGGTGGTTTTAACGTTGTTGCTGATGCGAGTCTTAAACAAAAGTTAAATGCAAACGGTGTTTTTCTGTGCATGTGTGTGCTCAATCATTTCACTTTATCAAAATCTTGAGACACAGTTCATCCAGATGGTTTGGCAAAGGCTGCAGGACAACTCAGAGCATCAAAAGTTTGGCTAGGTGTTCCAGGCAGGACACTTACATAACACAGCAGTGCTAGAACCCAAAAAATAATGTGTGTCATGATTCCCAACCACAGCCTTCTTATAAGGCATCTAATTTGACACTTGCTTCCTTGCTGGAAAGTCTACGTTACTGAAAAATGTACTTCCACTCTATCATCCCTGAGTTTCATAAAATATTTAGTCCTGTCTGACAGAAAACATCTGCAGAATCTTAGCTAATCCAAAATCTGAAAAACAAATGCTGATGCCTCTTTAACATCAAGACTGACATTATGTAATGAGCTGTTTGGGGAGTTTATACCCGACATCATCTTAACGAAATGAACCCATTTAAAAGCTGACATGGGATGGTTCTTAAACAAATTACAGCCTACAGTGTCATTTCCTGTCTTATACTTACAGTCTTCCTGAACGTCTGCGTTGGAAAAGCATTCACTGAAGAGGCAGTACATGGTGCGGCACAAGTTGTCCAAGAGAGACTTTGGAGTAGCAAATCGCCAACTAGACTCTGGCATGTTTTCAGGCTTTTCTGTTAAACTATCCCAAATGTCCTGGATTTTCTCTGGAAGGTCCTCTTGGAAGACCTAAACACACAAAAAACACAAACACATAGTGAGTCAGTTAGCCTGAATCAAAAAATAGGGATCAATAAGGTGTTATTAGAATAAAATCTCTTCTATCTTAGAATGTGACACTGGCAGCTATAAGGTCTGTATACACTTATGTGACTTGATAAAATAGTACAAAAGCTTACTTGATAAACCAAAAAAAGTAAGATTGATCACCATAAATCGCATCTTTTCCACATTATCCCTGCATTTCCATTCAGAGAAAGCCAGCAGATGCTTTTAATTCATATTACAGCCAGCTGTCCAGGTTGACCTTTAGTCTCCAAAAGTTTCATTTCACACACTTCATACCTGTACAGACCAGCCTTGCAGCCACCCAAGGGCTCAGGGTGATTAGAGTTTTGAGGCTCTGGTATCTAACCTATGCTTTGCTTTGAGCGCAAACCTAAAATTAACCAACTGTGTGGATTCCTTTAAAAGGAAACTCGGGACCTGTCCTTTTACACCGACTTGTGGAAAATAGATTCACTTGGTCTGCCAGTTATGTATTTATGGAGTATCCTGAATTTTAACTTTTTGTATTCTGTTTAACACCAACTTCACTTATTTAGCAGTTTTTCAATTTTAAAGCTTTTGGATTGGTAAATGTTAAAATTGGATCTTCAAATTTTACAATGCTTGGATATAACAGGAAGGTAATTAATGGAAAATATAAACTATTGGGTTAACTAGTAATTGTGAAAAAATTAAAGGGAAATATACCCACAGTAGTAAAAGTGACTTTCTGCCCTAACCCTAACCCTTACAGGAGAAAGTTCATTCAATCATTATAGTGGTCAGCTATAATGGCAAAGCCCTTATCCAGCAACGATCAGGACTAGACTTTCAAAGTCGGCTTGTTCAGTCATTTTCAGTCCAGACCCAAAGCTAGCACACTCTGACTGGCATAAAACAGCATTTTTGCACCGACAAGATGATTCCCAAAGATCTATTAACTGAAAGGCCTGGGATATGAAGTAGACTTGACAAGCGGTGGACAAAAGAAGAAGTGACATGCCTAAAGAGCTGTCTACAGCAGACAAACTGAAAGGACAGGTGGACAGACCAAACAGGTCAGAGAAGAGCAGACGAGATGCATCCTGACAACGTGCCATCAGCTCTATTTTATGTCATATAAAGGCGTAATTCAACCCCCAGTTTTATCGGGGTTTATCAGTTTATAACATGTATGTGGCAGGTTACGTCACAAACATAGTTAACTTTCTTACTGCAGCATGATGAGGAATCCTAACATCTATCAGCATGTCTGTGAGATATTTTATGTTTTTTTAATGCCACCTTTCTCTCATTTTCAGGTAAATACAGTGGTGAGAAATAGCTTTTTTCAGCTGAGGCAGCTCTCTAAAGTAAAACCTTTTATTTCTTTTTGTGACTTGGAGAGAGTTTTACATGCATTTGTGACCACTCGCCTTGATTATTGTAATGGACTTTATATTGGTATTGATCAGGCTTCACTATCACATTTGCAAATGGTCCAGAATGCTGCTGCTCGCCTGTTGACAGGGACACACAAATGTGAGCCCCTGTTCTTGCCTCCTTACATTGGTTGTCTGTCCATTTTAGAATTCATTTTAAAATTGCATTGTTTGCTTTTACAGTTTTAAATGACCTGGCGCCTTCTTACCTGTCAGACCTTCTTCACCGATACACTCCACAAAGGTCTCTCAGATCAACTGACCAGTCACTCCTTGCTGTCCCCATGTCAAGACTGAAACACCGGGGGGACCAGGCTTTCGCTGTTGTGGCCCCCAAATTATGGAATAAACTGCCCCTCCATATTAGGCTGGCCCCAACACTTGAAATGTTTAAATCTTTTAAAAATACACTTTTTTTCAAAGGCTTTTAGGAGTAGGACCAGAGTCAGCCTGTAGTCAGTTTTAGTCAGCTGTTGGTCACTCTTAATCTTTTTATTTTGTCAATTTTATTCATTGTAAATCTTATTGTCTATTTTACTCATGTATTTAATATGTATACAGATTTATTTTTATCTTCTTTTTATTTTGTATTTATCTTGTATTTATTTTATTGTTATTTATATTTATTTCTCTGTCTGCTTAATATATGGTTTTTAACTGCTATCTCTGTTTTATTATTGGAAAGCACTTTGGTCAACTTTGTTGTTTTTAAAGTGCTATATAAATAAAGTTGGATTGGATGGGATTCATTTGATTGGCTGATGTGTGTGACAGACCAAAAACTCATTAGCCCCCTAAGAAGACATGATATAGCTTTTGGAAACCTTATTTTTTTTTGTTATAATAATTCTTTTGGCATACTGGTGTGGAAATTGTTATGACTAAACACATTATTTCACCTTAGTCGATACTTTTTACTACCTCCAATAGAAGTGAGGGGGGGAAAAGCCCAACTGTAACGTGGAGATTTTCTTCCTTTCTGACCTCCAGAGAGATGTTAAGATTTCTGATCATGCTTCAGAAAATGTTTGTAATAGAGTAACCTGTGATGTTTTAAGCTGGTTGGGAATTTGTGAAAAGAAAGACTTAATCCTGATAAAACTGGAGGTTAAATAACAGCTTAAGATCACATAAAACAGCGCTGATCGCATCTTGTCGGCATGCAGGCTGATTTCACCACTTTGTCCGTACACCGAACATGAGAAGGAAAAAAATAAAACACAGAGAGGGTAATGTCAGACTTCAACTTGTTGGTCGAGTGAACCACCAGTGCACCTGACTCAAACAGGCTCTCCTCCACACAGTTCTCTACAACCTAACAGGTGGATTTTCCCATTTTACTGGAGCAGGCAAACAATGAAGAACCACTGACTGCTTTAAAGATAGAGAGTGAAAATATATCCTTGTTATTATTTTCTTCCTTATATTTTTTTAATATAAAACTCATTGTTACAACCAAGGAAGTGCAAAGTGACCCCTTTAGACTGTTGTTTAGGTTTAGTTTCCTTGGTTTCTGTCACTAGATAGCTAACATAACCACTTTAAGGAAGGGAAACAGCGATGAAAGGCTGAGGTATGCCAAATTGCACAAGGACTGGAATCAGCCCAAATCTTTTGGAGTAATGAATCCAAATGTGACATTATTGGTTCAAATCGTCACCAATGCATACAGAGGAGATCAGCAGAGAGGTACAACAGTGAGTGTCTACGGTCATCTGTAAAGTGCATTGGATGCTCTGCCATGGTTGGATTTCAGCCAGTGGTGATGGAGATCTTGTTAAAATTGGTTTTGAGATTTTGATCCAATTTTAATTTTGATTTTTTGACTTTTTGATGGAATATCATCTTGAAATCATCTGATTGGTAGAGGTTTGATTTTTCAGCATCAAAAAATAATCCCCAACACACTGCCAGAGCATACCTGGACAGAAAAACACACTCTGAAACTCTTTTAGCCATGGATTGGTCTCTCAGGATTTAATGTTATTGAAGCCAGAAAACAGAACAACAGGCAGCCAAAATCCAAAGAAGGCTTTGAATGAATAAGCTTTAAATAAAGGTGGTCATACCAAACAATTCTTTGGAGCTCATTAGAATTATATAAACCCAGTTTTTGTCTTATATACTGTATTTTGATGTATATTTACTCATGTTTCAATACGTTGGTGCACCTATTTTCCATTTTCCTACCAAATATAATGAAATGTGGTTGGTTTGGGAGTTATGTAAGGTCCAAAAATATGATACTGGAAAATATGACAGGTCGCCTTTCTGTACCAAATGTTCCATTTTACTCAGTCAAGAGGACAAGAGAAAATGCTGGACAAAAAGAAGAACAGGATGTAATTATGTTCACAGACTTGGTCAGATTTCTTCACCTACTGTCTGCTGAAACTCGGAAATAGGAAGAATATCTGCTGCTCTGCTGCGGCTAATGGGGATGTTAACTAAACTAAACTTACAAGCAGGACAGCTATAGAAATTAATCTAAATTGTCAGATGTTTAGTAAGCTGTCTAAACTGAATAAACAGGTCTGGAATGTTTACTTTTGACTAAACACTACAACATAGAAAAGACCCAGGTTCTAAATATTAACAAATACAATCAAAGCAACATTAATACCTAACATCAACTGCAGCTCTGGTGCGCATGCTGTATAGAAACTTACCTCAGCAGGATGTGACTGCATAAAGACTGCCTGAGCATCCTTGAAGCGTCTTTCCAACTCGGCTGTGTAAGGACGTGAAGGATGTCTCGTTGGCAAAACCCAGAGGATCTAAAAATTCAACTTGACTTTAGTTTATACAGCATTAAAGGTGTTGATTTGTTCAGCAAGGAAATGTTAGTGCATAAAGTGTTTAATATAAAATAATTAAATGCTACACAGTGTTAAGGGAAAATGTAACCATTTATTATGAACTATTATTACTGGAACACTATCAGTGTTATTTATAAGAAATTCACAAAATGAACTAGCAGTCCAAAGACGTGCTATATTCATAGATTAGAATCTCCAAGGCTCTGGGCAAACCTTTAAACACACAGTAGTACTGAGGTAGCAAGGCTGGTGAGGTAGGACTAATCACTAGTACATACATTTACATATAAAATAAAATAAAATTGAAAGTGCTAACTAAAACAAAAACAGATCCACCAGTCAAAGCCACTACCACTCTGACAGTGCTTGTAGAAACTGGTCCCCCTCCAAACGTAAAAGCATCGAGGCACTCAACAGGAACAGGTGGTATTGAACTTTCAGTTTTATAGCACAATAGGCAAGAGGTGGACAGCGTTTTCCCGCAGGTTTAGTTCATGTTACTCAAGCACAAAATCTTTCCAAATTTTCCCAAACATTTCCTAATTGTATGAATGTCATGTGGGTAACAAAGCAGCCTGAAGGAGTATGTTAAGGGTGGTTGCAAGGGTGGTAACCTGAGCGGCATGTACAGGTATGCAGCAAGTGACTGAACCAAAAATTCTGGCTTAAATGACAGGGTGTGTTGGACTGATGTTGTGCAAGGAGTTTGTCATGTGAATGTGATAAGAAGTCAAGGTCTCAGATGGACTGTCTGAGCTAGCTTGCAAAGTTAAAGCTCATTTGTGCTTCCATGTGTCCCCATGGGTCGGCATGATGTAAACTTCATCATCTGCCCATCTAATCGAGGATCAGCCAAAAATCTGTCCCGGACCACATGTGCATACTGAACATGCCCCACAAAAACAAAATTGATGCTTGTTTGCATTGTACATCTAGTGGTTGCTGAATTTGCTTAATTAAAAAGTT
This sequence comes from Rhamphochromis sp. 'chilingali', assembly GCF_963969265.1. Taxonomy (NCBI): domain Eukaryota; kingdom Metazoa; phylum Chordata; class Actinopteri; order Cichliformes; family Cichlidae; genus Rhamphochromis; species Rhamphochromis sp. 'chilingali'. The sequence goes on from NC_137930.1 coordinate 9,199,801, forward strand.
CTACGGCCCAGTCTGTGTGTAGTAACTTGTTTTTCTGTGTTCAGCGTAAGCGGCAATTGATGTGCCAGTTCACTGAACAGCATGCTGAAAAAGAAGACTATGAGCTGTCTGTGGTCCTGAAATATGAATAAAATGGCGTGAAATTTACAGATTTTATTTATTTCGTTGACATTTCTTTGGCATGACATGAAGCCTTTTATACTTAGTGTGGAGATTTTATACTGATATTTTCTGTTCACCACTAAGTGCTTGAAGTTGCCTCCTTTGGCTTGTCCTGACAGTATGTTTTAAACACCAAGCAAACATTCACATGTAAACTGGACTTTAAGCTGTGTCCACATCTCAAGCCACACTGCTGTGTAGCTAAACAGGATGGCACCAGGTTTTCCAGGCTCTGCATCCCCTTCACATGTCAGTCATGTGAACCTTTGCTCGCATTGGTAGTTTCTTTAACCGCTTTCCATCAAAGTTAGAATCAGCTCAACCTGGTACCCACCCATTTTCAGCAGCCAATTCTTATTTTGCCTGCCAAAGCCACAAATCAAAATTACATTGGAATTCTTTGGTCTCTAGTCACCACATGACTGCTATGATTTGGTGCTATGAGTTACCTTAGGGTAGAAAAATCTGTTTTCCTTTTGTGTTTATTTTTCCATCAGCCCGCCTGCTCAGCCATAAAGTTAACTTAGGATAGCTAAATTATCTTAAGGCCCCTCTCGCCCCTCCTCTGACATGTACAAGAACAAGTTACCGAAAAGATTATGGGTATGAATACGTTTTACAAAAGAAACAAGGGTATAAATAATTCCAAAGCAAAAGGTTTTATATCCCTGCAGCATTACTGTAAATTGAGACTAACTGGTGCGTCATGCATTTGTCTACATCCAATTAAATGTCTAATTAGCTTAATGGGCCGATGGCCCCAGCAGTCTCTCATCAGCTCTTCTTAGACAAACAAATGATATACGACACATCCACATTTCAGAGCAACCAGCAACACAAACAGGTTCCACTAGTAACAGCTCTGTTCTTACCTTTTTTAAAACACCTTGATACACTTGAAACCACAGCCTCTGGAGAACCAGGTCATTCAACCCCTCTGTTCTTAACTTCTGATGAAGGAAAAAGAGGAAAAAGACAAACTCATCACATCACCATTCACACTCAGACTTTATTAGCAAGACCTTCTCAAAATATTTATATAGAAAAAAGAGGTTGTCTTATGACTTTACCATTCGGCTGATATTTGACAGTCTAAAGATTTCCCTATTATGAACCTTGATGGTGTACTCGATGGGGAAGTTGTGTTTCTGTAAAGGAAAGAAAAAGCAAAACAAAAATTACCACATAGATTTTGCAACCCAACTTACTTCTTTTATGTTTTGTAGAAATTTACTATTTGACCTGACACATGGAAAGAAATTTCGATTTTCGATGTTTTTGCCCACACAGGGAAGATATAAATGCTCTAATTATGATTACGTTCCCATGTGGGTCAGTCACTCGATAAATAATCTGTTTACCTATGTTTTGTTTAAAAAACCTTGCTAATTTACGTTGCAGCATTTTTGTCATGCACATACAAGTTCTGAGCCCACATGTATTAAGATGCCAGTGATATCAAGTTTCATTATGGGAACTGTAAGAACACGTTTTTGGAGCTTGTCCCAAATTAGGAAGAAGTCGGAATAATTCCATTTTCCTCTAAACCCTGCACCACTGACCCCACACCACATGCCTGCAGTCATGTCATCAGTGTCTCACCATGTACCGTCGTCTGTGGCTGAGGCTGTCGTTGATCGTCCTCAGTGGTGTGCACATACTGGAGTGCGTTGGGGCCATCAGAACGGGAGCTATCAAAAACAGGCCTATGGAAACAAGAGTCACACAGCACGAGATTAACTGTACAGTTAATTTCTTTACAACGCCCTTTCACAGGGCTCTGCTGAAATTCTTCAGATGCAGTTTGCATGTGCAACATTTTTGTGCATGTGCGTATGTTTCCCTGCTCCCAGTGTGACTCTTTTACATGATCAGTTAACATTTAAATTTTAACGGAGGAAGTTAAATACCTTAGAGAGCACATCAAGAAGATGAGTAACACACTGAGATGCTGTATACATGTAGCTATTTTCAGAATTATTAGAAACTCACTCTGTGTCAAGCATGTGTTTTCATACATGTGATGCTTCCTTCTGTCAACATATGTGTCGCCTGCTGGTCTCAAGTTAAAACAAAGAACTTACTTCATAAGCTCATGTGGTTTTGGACTGGAAACCACAATGCTATCACCACTGTGATATCTTAGACAACACCAAAATGTTACCTTTCCAGGACCTAAACTAGTACTCAGATGTTTGTTTTTAAAAAAGTTAACACTGATGCACATGCACCATTAAACCAATCTGCAAAACGGAAATAGCGTCAAGGCCAGCCACCCTTTTCATTTAAGCCCATTTCTTTTCATATCATGCAAAAGAATGGATTAAAATAAATAACTGACGTCAGCATTAACGAGGTCTACATTTTTTCCTACCTTTTATCACCCAGATTTATTATATTGTTTATATACTGATGGGATGAGTCTAGTTATTTCATTCTTTGTTTTCTGACTTGGGAAAATAACATAAACAAAACGCCATATGTTCTGATTGTCTATGATTAGAGTTTTGGTTATGGTTGGAGTTAGGGATCCTCATCAATGACAACTGTGTGTGCTGTGTATGCCTGACAAAGGGTCTGAGCAGATGGGAATTAGCTGGTAGCAAAACTTCGTATAAGGTATCCTTTCATTTGTGAGATTATTGTTTTTGTCCATGTCCTGACAACAACAACAACAACAACAATAATAATAATAATAATAATAAAAACTACCTAATACTGTGTAGCGTATAGTAATTACCATCTTACTACAATGACCATGGCATATGTATTTCTGTAGCTTAACTGCTCCTAGTTTAATTAAAAATAAACTACATAGGGTACCAGGAATATCAACATCTACACATATTTTTTAAATTACTTTTATGAAACTCAGGTACTTATATGTTATATGTCTTATGTGTAGTGGATGATGTCAAAAAGCATGACAAAAATTACGTCTACATTACATATATGTGTACGCTGCTGTCTGTAAATTAATTGTGCTAAACATTTTTAGTGCAGTGGCTCTTTGGGGGTCACTGCAATGTGTTGTCATGGATATCTCTAAACACGTGTTAATCACACAGTGATGCTAATAGTGCTCGTAACTTATTACTTTGTCTTATGTAAGGCAAGGCAAGTTTATTTGTATAGCACAATTCAACAACAAGGTGATTCAAAGTGCTTTACAGAGACATTAGAAACAAGAACAAATAAAAAGCATGATTTAAAATTGATTAAAACAAGCAAATAACCTAACTAACTAATTAACAAACAAACAAACAAACAAACAAACAAACAAACAAACAAAACAGTATATAAAATCAAAACAGATAAAATCAGAACAGTAGATAAAATCAGTAGTTAAATGTAAGTTTTGAAATTTAAGCTTAAAGTGTGGATTTGGTGCTTTATTCAAATGCAGCTGAGAACAGGTGAGTCTTCAACCTGGATTTAAATAAACTGAGTGTTTCAGCTGATCTGAGGCTTTCTGGGAGTTTGTTCCAGATATAAGGAGCATAAAAGCTGAATGCAGCTTCTCCGTGTCTGGTTCTGACTCTGGGAACTGATAAAAGACCGGATCCAGATGACCTGAGGGATCTGGATGGTTCATACTGGGTCAGGAGGTCATTGATGTATTTTGGTCCTAAACCATTCAGAGCTTTATAGGCCAGCATCAGAACTTTAAAGTCTATCCTCTGACGGACAGGCAGCCAGTGTAAGAACCTCAGAGCTGGACTGATGTGGTCCACTTTTTTGGTCTTAGTGAGGACTCGAGCAGCAGAGTTCTGAATGAGCTGTAGTTGTCTGACTGATTTTTTAGGTAGACCTGTAAAGATGCTGTTACAGTAATCAAGCCTACTAAAGATGAATGCATGGACTAGTTTTTCCAGGTCCTGTTGAGACATCAGATCTTTTATCCTTGATATATTCTTGAGGTGATAGTAAGCTGACTTTGTTATTGTCTTAATGTGTTTTTCTAAGTTTAGGTCTGCATCCATCACTACACCCAAATTTCTCGCCTGGTTTGTGGTTTTTAGATGTATAGATTGAAGTTCTCTGGTGACCTGTAATCGTTTTTCTTTGGCGCCAAGGACTATTACCTCAGTTTTGTTTTTGTTTAGCTGGAGAAAATTGTGGCACAACCAGTCATTGATTTCCTCAATGCATTTACCAAGAGCCTGTAATGAATATGCTGTTTGCAAAGAAGAAGAACAATAAATATATGTTTTATTATTCATAAAGAAATAACATACATGTTTGTCTTTTTTTTTTACATGAATTAAAATCAACTTTGGCCTTAATTCTTTTAAACTAGTAGGACTTCTAAGACATTAGATGTTTGGATGTCATAATACCAACATGACAGCTGTAAAAGACGGTAAGCTCCGATTAGTTGTGGAGCAAAGTGTACCCTGTCATGTCTCTTGGTTGAGTAATACTTTATGACTCTAAAATCACATGATCTGATACACTGATGAATATATGCAGCATACCTGAATGGCGACACTGTCATAAGAGTCTACAGTCACTTCATATATTCGAAGCCTTTAATGAACGCAGCTGCTTTTATACATCCATCTTCATTTATAGCCTCAGCATGAACGGTTGGGTCAGCTGTTTAGAAAGCCACTTTCATGAGAAAAGTCAAACAACTTAACTCTCAGCACAGGGTCACATTTTAGCCACAACTTAAGAAAGTTCACAGGGCAGCCAACAGCAAGGAACAGACAAGATGATTAGTCTTAATAACATGGTGAGCGTGGCCCCACTGCAAAGAGGCAGCCTGTTTTAAGTCTGTACAGTATGTTCTTGGTCACAGGGTAAAGACAATTACAATTTAGCATACCTCTTGTTAAATCTGTACAAAAGGACAGTGTTGGTTTAACAAGTTACAAAGTAACAGGTTACTGTAATAGGATGAATACAGACATATAATGGAGGATTTAAGTGAGACATTACAGTCAAGGTACTTGCTTTGTGGGGATGATGCATTGTTGTTTTAAACATGTAACCCTTCAATGATTTTCTATAGCTTAGGGGATAGTCCAGTCCTAAAAGGTTTCACAGAAAGGCAAATGTGCAACTTTACTGTAAAACTATTTGAAAAAACAGCACTTGAAGGAACTCCTTAAATCTTGGTTTTACTAGACTTAAACTTATTCTAGTGAGTAAGGTTATTCTTTCCATGTGATCTTCCAGCTTGTTCTCTTGTACAGCTTCAGGACAAATCTTTTTTTTATTTTTTATCCATCTGATAGCTGTTAAAAAAGCCCCCCGGGTAAATGAAAACTTACACCTTCTGGTGACAATAAAGGAAAGGTCCCAAGGTCTCTGAGGAAATGATTGATCTAGTTTGTCTTAGCACGTTTTGTGTGAACCTCTACTCGGGTTATTCTGCAAGGGGGAAAAAAGGTGACTTTCTCTACCGTCAGAGATTAAAATGAAGTTCTCAAAATCTGACATCTTCTATGAAAAGAACCATATGGATACTTGACTCCACTGTATGTGTTTGAACATGTGCCAGTTCCAGAATCTTCTCTCAGTCTCAAATTCTTTCAAGGTACAAAGCTCAGGAAAAGAAATGAGGCATGTAAAAGCCACATACTACAGAATTCCTTTGGCTTAAATAATCACACCTGCATCCTTTGAGCTCTATTCAGACAGTTGTTGAGTACGTCATCATTGTCCTTGTGCTTTCCTTTTAAATTATTTAGAAGAGGGTGTACATGGTTCATAAAATGTGCTCCTGTATCTGAACCTACATGTCAACACATGTTGGTGCTATTCACGAGGGAATGCTTGCGACTCTGCCTGTGTGTGTGAAACTCATTGGATTAATTTCTACTGTTTCATTTTTGGCTAGTGTAGTATCCAGCTGATTTTAAGATTAAGTTTCACTCTGTTGGTTCTGAATGCAAAATGAATACACAGCAAAACAGGTTTGCCTTACAGTAGCAGACAAAGTAGAAACCCAGCAGGTTGTGTAATGTGAGTGGTCCCCTAAATGAATTCCATTCACTGCAAACACTATTAAAGCATTACCAGACTAATGCCTGAAGTACCTTTTGCTGTTTAGAGACACTTTATTGCTTTGCTCCCTGGACCACAATATTCTCCACATGTGTCATCCGTCACAGAACATCAGGTTTGTATGCAAAACTAATGCTTATGCTTATGTACTTATGGTCTAAAAAAGAAGTTATAAAGTTAAGTTTTAAATGTGGGCTATTATCATTTTTTAAGACAACTTAAAGTCGATCCCTTCTTGTTTGTTCTGTTACAGTAAATTACTGTAAATTTAACAAAGTTTATGCTCCACTTCTACCAATTATCAGTTTCTACTCGAATGTATAAGTACATTCGAGTCAAACACAGACCATTTTTATGGAACTGTTCAGAGTCTCTTAATGATAGTGTAATAAATGATATCTGACTGCAAGCATAGGTGACAGCAGGCAGTGGATTCAATGTAAAAGCCTTAACAAGACTTATGATAATAGCTATTTACAATAAGGCCATTTTTAATTCTTTAAATACTAATTTAGTTTCAAAGCCACACCAACTGGGAAAAAACAGCACAAACTATGATTTTAATGCGCAAGAATACATAAATGAGTGCTGCATTTCTAGGTGATGAAATTCAAACCCACCATTGTTAGCCCACCTTTAAATTACCAATAAATTAGACTGAACCCCAGTGCCTCAAAACGGCCCCTTAAGGCAGTTCTACGCTCTATTTGGGGCCTTTTAATTTGATTTTGCTGAAATCAGAATTTACCAATAAGTTTGCAGTTACCAGCTTGAGAGATGACATTATCCTAGCCCACTGAAATCCATGCACTAAAATGAAGTGTAGCAATGGAAAAATCCAAACTGAGACAGGTTATCAGACTAAAACTGTCATCACTTACGCCATTGCTTTTCACGTTGATGCCATTCTAAGTTGGGCCAATTAGTGAAGTCACCACTTTAGAACACAATGGACACAAGTCTCCCAGTTCATCGAGAAAATTAAGCCTTACATGGGTTCAGCTGCCCCTAAAATGAGTAAGCTACAGTGTAGATAAGATAAGAACCGAAACTGGGATACTGTGGCTGCCAGTGTTAGTTCCAATAGGAAAGCTCATATCACCTGATTTCCCTGATTTTGGAAAAGTACCACGATTTTGGAAAAGCACCAAGAAGGCAAATGTCTATGTCTATACACAGTGTGTTCCCAAATGTCATTTCTCAATCATTAATTCTACTCCCACTTATCCTATTCAGTTGCTGCACAGCTGGACCCCATCAAAGAAATTCTGAAGGAAGAGGAAATAAGCTGGACCATGCCCCTAGACATCACAGCGATAAAACACAAAGACAAACATTCACACTGATGTTCAAAGGCAGGTTAGAGTTTGTGAGTTTGCATGTCTTCGAATTGCAGGAAGAAACATCTGTGAACACACAATGAGAGGTTTGAAAAGCAAAAGGCCTGAGCTGAACCCAGGAACTTCCTACTTTAAGCGATACAGTAGTTTATTATAAGAACTTTAATGAGTCAGCATTTAAGATAAAGAACTAGTTATAGACAAACAACAAATCTCTTTAGTTATAGGAGTTGGTAGATTACAAATTGCCTAATCAAATGTAATGAACAAAGCAAAATCAATTATTACCAAGACTGCTAAAGTGAAGTACTGAAAACAAATGTGCTCCAGATTAATATTTAAATATAAAAAGTGTAAGTCTGTATTGTCGGATGACGTATAAATACTTTTCTTTTTTCATCTGTGATGTTTTTGCTTTCATTTTCTAATGGAAGTTGTTTGAGCCATTACAGGTTGAAGCTTCAGCTTCACCTTTTTTGGACTATATAATTATAGACTGACAATATTGTTGGTTTTGTTGGTTATTGTTATCTATTCATTTCCGAGAAAGGTGCTCTCTGTTTATGTGTGGGTCACACCTACAGGGTCTTTGAGTTAAAGAGCAAGCAACAGTTGTCTTTGTGATATTGCGTGTATCCTTCTACCCCATTACTAAGGCATGTATGTGTTTTTTCCTACTTCCTCATTCCTCATGGCCCCCAGCTTTCACTGTTCCTGACACTCAATCATCAACAGCTCTGCAAGAAGCCTGCGTACCTGACAGATCAAGCTCTGCAGCATTTCTACCCTCACTACTTGACTTTTTGGCACTCCATTTGTGTACTTGTGCATGTAAAAGTCAAACGAAGAATGTAAAGTCTATAGTCCATATTTAATCAGAAAAACAACCCATCTTCTCTTCCGTCAACTTTCCTGGGCATCTTGGTATTTCCCCGTCTCGTAAGCCTCAATCAGACCTCCAATCTCCACACAGAGACACAGTTCTGACCCAGCTTAACAGGAATGACTTCTTGTCAGTGTTTAAAGGTGTCCTGTCCAAGTCTGCGGATATGTATAATCCCAACTTTACTCAGTCTCTTACTCTATTCTTCTATGTGACAATTGTGGCTTAGTTTGATCTGTTTTAATAACAAAATGTTCACCAAAGTTTTATATTCATTTAAGTGTTACTATGATGTACTCATGAGGTTTTTTTTTATTAATGAAATGTTTTAAAATGCTCATATCTTCATATCATGTGAAAAAAATATCTGCATTGCCTAACCTACCGAAGTGTAACTTTGCAATCCTTCAAAAAAGAGTTTTAATAAATCTCAGGGACTTTGCCTCTAAGTGGAAAAATAAACAATGCTTTGCTAAGCTATGCCATGCTATGCTAAGTTAAGCTAAGCTATGGTATGCTATGCTTGTTTTTAAACTCTTATCCTCCCATGCATTCTGCATGGATGAGCCAAAACACAAATTTAAAACACATTATATCTATGACTGGACGTTTACATACATAAACCAAAAAGTCCCGCCTCCTCTGACAGAGTGCCTTGTATATTACCAAGTATAAAGCATTCCTGAGCATGAGAACTGTTAGGCTACAATCACCTTCAAGCTTCCCACAGTCATGGCCAAGGAACCCTTGAGTATTTTCTTTAGGTCTTTCCAAGTTTAAAATGTGAATGCTCCTTAATAAGGGTATGCAATTAGATTGCACACTACAAGGTTAACAGCTAACCCTAACAGTCAGAGTCTGGTCCATTCAATCAAAACTGGCTTTTTTCCACGTTGTCAAGATAGTGGAGACATGTTTTTATAAAACAATAATTTTTTTTCAGAGTTCTTTTAATGAACCAGCTCTCTGCACCAAAATCCCCACATTCAAGGGCTCGGTGACCCCAGGTTTCTTCCAAAACCCTATAAACATGCATTTTAATTATTGACAGTGCAGGCTGCCTCACAGTAAGAAGATTCTAGGTCAGGGATTCTGGGCCAGGTTACCAGCAGGTACCAGGTACCTACTGGTAACCTGGGGGGTTAAAATAAGCCAGGGGATTTTAAAAATCTAAAGGTATGACTTTCATTTTCAGTCAAAAGTACAAACACTCCTCCTCCTCTTAACCTGATAACACAATTCTGTAATGGGGACAGATATCGCAATGCATGACACTAGGGCTCCATCTCTTATGGTTTTGATTATAAACTGCCCACAGTCTTTTTTGTTTGTTGGTTGGTTTTAAAGAATTTGTAAACAAAGGAAAATGTTTCTGTCACTATTTGGAAGCATTATGGGATTTAGTCAAGCAATCGCAAAGGTGTGTGCACTGTTTATCTCAGCAAAGTTGTGGTTGAAAAATGTAACACACAACCCTCTGATGTGTGCTGTGGCAGCAAGTCTTCAGTTACAGTCTAGGAAGAACATAAGTGTTCCTGCCACTAAAGGAATTTAAATTAACAAAAATTAACTAGGATGTCAGTAAGCAAACATTCAGAGCATGGCTACGGTTGCACACAGTCTATATACAACCATGTTTTCATTTTCTACAACAAAACACTGAGAAACCACACAGATTTTACCAGATGTCATCTGTCCCTCTTGCAATATTCAGGTGTTTGCACTAGAAGAGGTTGAAGCACAGACTGTATTTGCTGGCACTGTAAAAATACATAAAACTGGTTTAACTAGCTATCAATTCTTACAATTTCTAATAGTAGGTTAATTAAAACTACAATACATGATGTATTAAGCAGCTTAGCCTTTAAGAATCTTTTCCTTTTAGCCGTTGCCAAACATTTGATGATGTTTATGCTTTAATAATGAAGTGCTGACAGTTTCCCATTTCTCTCTATTGCAACTCCTCCATTTAACTGCTTTTACGAAGCTTCAAGTGTTACTACTTAAATTTTGAACTAACATTTTTTAACAGCAGCTAAACAAGTAGGTTTAAAAAGTACATTCAGCATCCAGCCAGACATCAATGTCTTTTCATTTTGACCAAGTACAAAATCATAGCAAACCTGAAACTTAGTGACAGCTATTTGAATAATTTATTCAGTTTTTCTAAATAAAATTACATTACAATAAGGTACCTGAAGTATTTTACTGTGATCAGGAAATATGTAAAGGTTCCCTGCACACAACACCGTGTTCTGATATTACTACAGGGACATACAAAGCCAATAGGCAACAGATGTCCGACTGCTTTGGTGATAAATTGTAGTAAATCCATCACCTGAGATTGAGTAAGAATTTGTCTGCATTTTTTTTCTAGTTGCTGTAATGCGTCTAAAACCCATTTATTATAAGGATTACATATCTATTACAAGGTTGGCAAGATAGATGAAAGCTGAACATATATCACTTGTGGTTGTAAAATGCCTGCAGGTGGTGTACATGGGCCCCGGGGCGCAAGGAAACTGAAAAGAATGATATTCTAAAAGAAGAGCTTGACATGCATTTAGCTAGTCAGTGTATTCCTTAAATATGCTGATGCAGCATAATCGAAAACTGGATGAATTCACCCATCTTTTTTCTTTGCTGTTGTTTTTTTGAGTGTGTGTGCCAGGAAGGATATTCTGTTATGTATTTGTATCTAGATATGGACACATAAATACATATTTATATTTAATGATTTATGACTGCTCTTCTTTTTAAACGCTGATAAAAACTAGTAATCCTACTTGCATGGTACTTTAAATTTGAAAATTCCTCCGTATATGTTTCCATTTTTCTGCATTAATTTTCATGCAATTGAAACATATCTACTGGGTCTTTTATAAAATTTTGACTTTGGGCATATTTTAATGTTTTCTGCACACCTTCTCAAAGTATGCAGTTTACTTTTGTTGATTACCAAATGACCAAAGTGGTAACAATTGTGGTTCTGACACGTATATTCTCAGGCAATGCTCTATTTTCCAGAGAAGCAATGCTTTTTTTGGTTTGCAGCAAACCCACATGTTCACTTTACAAAAGATTTCAAGGACAATCTGCAAAGTAAATCTTAGAAAAGTTTCACGATTCTCACACTTCCTCTGTAAGTTCTTGACAAGTATACATACATATGAGTGTCTACATGTCAGGTCAGGTGTCAGGTTAGCCTGGAGTCATTTGCCACGTCAGTTAATCTCCTCGGCTGTCTCAGGAGTATTCATTCTCAGACAAACAAAAACAAATTGAATATCTGACTATTTACAGGTCTTATTAACCTGATACAATACAGCCAATCTTTTCAAAATCAGGACAACCAATAGGTTATTTTCATAAGCATTTCTGGTAGAAAAAGAGTATTGATGAGTTAATGACTACAGGCATGTGGCCCACCCATGATGCAACCAGGATTGGGCTTTGATTACAAGGAATGCAGTGGGTATTTGACACTAGCATTAATCACAGATAGACAGGTTTGACATAAGGGCTGAGACCCTGAAGACCTTCTGTTACTGTTCACAAAAAGAAACTGACAAATAGTATTTAAAATTGATGTTGCAGTTTTTTAACCCATAACATGGGAAAAAACAGACAGGCATTCATGAAAAGGTAAGTAGGTTTTAATAGCATTCTAACCTTATGCAAGACACACAATAATCAACAATGGCTATTTGCAACTTTATTTAGGTTTACACTAGGGCTGCCACAAACGATTAGTTTGATAGTCGACTAGTCACCGATTATTTTTGCGATTAGTCGACTAATCAGATCATGCATCCACTGGACGTACAGCGTACAGCTTATTGCACCAGCATGCATCTGCTCTGATATAACTATCATTAGCTTAAAGCTTTAAGTGTTTAAAGTCTGTGCTAACTAAAAATAAAGACAAGATGATAGTTTATTAAATTTTAATTAAATTTGCAGATTGTTTCGGTGAAGTTTAATAAACTCCTTGCTATCTAAAATATAACGGGACACCGGAGTAAATTCTCAAGCATTTCACACTTCTGATAATCAGCTGTCTGCTTGATGTTTATTCAGCTGTGTAAAAACTATAACTTTAATCTCAGCCAAACCGATTTACTCAGGAACAAATAAAATACTAAAAAAAGCCAAACAATAACATTAAGTTATCTAAGTGACTTATATTACATGTTTAACCTGAGTAGCGAAAGACGGCGGTGGGTTTGAAAACGATTTGCTGGGACTCCGCTGTTCTCACGGGCTCTAGTGAGCCTTGCCCCCGGCTAGCTATCGAGCTTTTGAAAATATGTGGTGTCTTGATAAACTGAGCAGATATTTGAGGTTTACACAGCTACATTCTCGCCTGAAAATATGTTAAACGTTTATTTTGTGACCCAGAAATAATAAGAAGAGTAATATTAAAACTACCTAGCTGCCACCATTGTTGGAAACTGAGCTGGGCTGCTCTATGAATTCTGGGACACAGCTTCTTCTTCTTCTTCGGGGTTTAACGGCAGCTGGCATCCTTGTACATGCAGTGCTGCCATCTTCTGTTTCAGTCCGTTATTACACTCTTAAATCCTACTACTTACTGCGTCTTTTGTGATCTTACAAAGCTTCAAACGACGCGTCGACTATTAAATCAGTCGTCAACGATTTTGATAGTCGACGTAATCGTGACTAGTCGACTAATCGTGGCAGCCCTAGTTTACACTGCATGCATCAGCTCACCTTTACAGCTAGCAAATGATGCTTTACATGTATACCGAGTGTATTTTACAGTCAATCAAAAATATTTGCATCAGGAAATAGAAAAAAATTCTAATACAAATTCCTCAGGCATCCCAATCTAAACATTATCTCATGCATCATGACGTCTGGGCACGAAAGTCTGGAAATGTGCCACGAAAGCATATCAGACTGTTTGGCCACTGGGCAGAGAGCAACCTTACAATCCCCCGGCCAAATCCTGTGACATCATGTCATAAATGCAAATCTATGAGGACATCGGCGATTAAATGCAAACTTGTATTTCAAATGTAGAACTGGTCACTGCCTTGCTAGTGTGCCACTACTTCCTGCACTCACCGAACGATATGTTACAGAAACACACTGTTCTAAGTTTCGTGGTTCTTTTGCAAGACATGCCAACAAACAAACCTTAATCAAGTTCCCACACGTCAGACAACGCACGCACACAACATCGTGCTTTAACACAGTATGAAGGCCTATAATGAAGAAAGGCATCCTTCCTTCTACCTGTAGGTGTCTGCAGGGATTCACTCTGCTAGGAAAAATGCCCAATTCTTCATCTTAGTAATTCTGAGAAACCTACTCTTACTAATATTATTAGACCAAAAGAAGTCATCATCCCACAAAAATCTGACCAATCGTCGTCTATGAAAATAACTGAGTCAGACCTAGAGGGAGTGAAAGAAAACACACAAAAGTAGCAAAGTACAAAAACAATGAGGCCATGGTCATTTTCCCTTCTAGTTTCACTGTGTCTCATACCGTCATCGCATATCTGCACAGAAAGCCCCTCTAGCCGTCTGCAAACTTTGAACAGGAACAACACACAAAAACAAGATTCACACACACACTTGCACATGCCTCTTACCTCCCAACAGGCAGACTGCAGTGGACAGCTGAACCATACTCTTTGGTTTAAGTCCTCTCCTCACTCCACAGGGCTTTGAACTCAACACAGTGAGTATGTAAAAATACACAGACTGGACGGGCCACACACACACTGCAGTAACACTGTGGTCTGAAACTCTTGTGCCTTCAGTGGGACGCACTCCCAGCTTTAGGTCCTCATTGTACTGTTGATCATCCAGATCCTTTAAATGGCTGCTGAAACAATCTGAAACAGGAAACGAAAAGCAGTCGAGCATTAGACATTAAGATTTAAAACCAAAATTACTAAATGTTTTCACATGTTTATCTGTAGTCATAAAAAGGTTTGAACGAATGGCTTTGGTTCCTACATGTAGCTTCAGTTATCTTTATGTTTCATTCATAATGTTACTCTTTTATTCCACAATGTCACATTTTATTTCCTGATTTCCCTTTTTACTTCACACACACCTCGTATAACCAGAAAGCAAGTTCAACAGCTGCTTCTTGGCTTAGCTTGGTGACACCTGACATCTAGTGCAACAAGAAAATTAGCTGCTGCTCTAAACAAACAGTACACATACACATGACCTAATATCTTATATTTACTTAGCCTAGCAAAGGCTGCACATAATATCCAACTAGCTAAACAAGTTTATGATAAAGAGACAGTGCAAACAGCAGTAGCAACAATTGGTTTTAAGGAGCGACGAGGTGAAAATGTTAAAAAGAAATCTCTATAATCAGCCAATTAATCACACTGTAACACTGCACACAAGAGCTCTGAACCTACAAGAAAACTGACACTGAGTAGATCTGTTTTCCCACAAGACAATGATCCCAGACAAGCCAATCAAAGCAGTTCAGTCAGAGGTCCCAACCTCAGTCCAGTATCTTACTTCCAAGAAGAATCATAAAAAACAAGTGTCTCTGCAGGGAAAGCTTTTTTAGAGCAATGACAGGTTGAACTTTAAAAATAACCAAGAGTGCCCAAAACATTTGCTTTGTTCAAAGCTATATATTAAATACTGGGTGTGTTCCAGGGCAAATGAAAGATCTGACCAACATAACTGGGAAGTTGTTTCATAGCATCTCATGGCCATCCATTCAAAAGATATTGAGATATTTTAGTCTAGACCAAAGTCCTGGACCTCACCAAGTGACTTTTACTGCCAGTTGTAAAGCTTTCCTAGCATGGCTATTTAGCCAAATGCTTGCACTGGGTTTAGGAGCTTTAAAAGAATCCAACATAATGAAGTCAGAAAGTAGTGTTTTTGTGCTGCGTCACCCCCGATCATCTCACAATGTGAAAGTTAAGCTTCTTGTAGAGATTCCAAAACTCCTGTGCGGCAAGGATGACTAACCCACACGACCAGCTGCTCTGTGTTTGTGGTACTTAGTCAAGTTGTTGAAAATGGAACCAAATGTAATGTCTGGGTAGATATTGCTTAACATGGTGATTCTCAAATGTTTGTCAAAGTTGTGTATATATATATAAAGTTATGACTGTGTTTTTACATTTCTATTTGAGTCCTTTGCATAAACTAATTTACAAACACACAGGCAAAATCTATGAGTTCAAAAAAAGAAATTAATTAATTAAACTGTCAAAGCAAAGCCTGCTCATGTGCTCAACGGGCCTCAGCCAAAATGTATCAAGTGGCAGGAAAACCTGGCTAACACCATCAATTTGCCATCAGGCAAGCAGAAATGGCCCTTAAACATCATACATCCATTTTGAGAGAGATTTCCAGAGAACACAGTGTCTCAACAAGAGCTCTAAACCCGTTTGTTCTGATAAAATGATGGAGGGAAATTATATGATAAGTGGAGTTTGTTTCAAAGCAGATAAAAGCTCACACTATACCAGATACTCTCTTGCAAAAACCAAATTACAGCCATCATTCTAGGTCCAAATGCTCATTATAAGGCTTTCTGTGACAATAATGAAGATTTTTTTTCAATTTTCTTCAAACAGACGAGTGTGCTGCATAATTTTTGTTTGCCCTTTGGTGTGCTTTAAAGTAATAATTTTCAGAAACATTCAGTTTCTTATACAACCTAACACAATGTCAACCAAACTCAAGCTAAAGTTTACACACACTCACACATTTACAAAAAATACACTTTCGATTTCTTACAGTACTTTGTACACACATCTGCTTCATACTGCACTTGGACAGAGGTGAACTTCATTTCAGACCACTCACAAAGCGGCACCAGCACCTATGCTGTTATTAAAACCTCAGAAATACTCAGAAAATGAGCACAAACTGCAAACAGCCATCATCAATGAAGACCAATCTTCTCATTAGCTGTTCCAATGAAAGACAAGGTTTTTCAAGAACTCCTGCTGCAATAGCAAATGTGCATGTCTGATATATTATATTAAATTCAGTATATAAATAACAGGGCTGGTGCCAGATGCCAGTTTGACACACCGGTTGAGCAAGTGCCGTTTTTGCCTTACAGCTCCAATGTAGTGACTCAGATTTAAGTCCCACCTGCCTCCCATTGCTGCTTTGCTTTCGTTGACAGGAAAAAAATATATATCAGAAAATTAGAAACATTTCAGGCCAAGTTTGGTAAGCCTCTATCCAATATCTTTTTCTGTGGCTAAACACACAGCTTCTAATTTGTAAAATCACTAACATTTTCTCAGTATACTTTAGCGTGTCTATTTGACACCAGAGAAAGGCATTAAAACGGGTACTTATGCGGGACTTATACATAGTTTGAGTGTCTTTTTCTAATCCTCTCTCACCTTCCTCCTCATCCTTATCTTTCGCAGCCTGATGATAAAACTTTTGTTATATCCATTGCAGCATTCCTCAGTCTCACATCACACCTCAGTGACTTCACTGTTGGTAAAATATGTCACCAGCATTTAGAGGATTGTGACATTGAGCCCATCCGTTGCTTCAAATATCAACAAATGACTTCAACCAACCGCTGGAAAAATAGTCAGTGCGTGGCACAAAAGATAAGTCACCTTTTACTCACACACCTCTCCTGTTTGTTGCAGTGTTGAAATGTATCTGATGCAGATGTTTGTGCAGTTTAGCTGCAGGCTACTTGTGCTTTGAGGGCCCAAGCTCCCCTCTGAGATCGATAAGGCTCCTCTATCCTTCACAATCTAGGCTGTGGCAACTGCTGCAAGGTTTTGAGATGTCGCCACTGATTGTATAACTCAGGCTTGCAAAACTGTCAATACGCCCATACTGTCACACTTGCATGTAAGATTTTCTTAAAAAAAAAAAAAAAGACTAAGAACAGAAGAGAAAGGAAAAAAAAAGCAGCTCTTAGCATTAAATACCCTCCGCACCTAACGAAACCGAAAGTAATGCCGGACCGCTCAAGGCACAGCTGCACACACGAGCACATGCAGGAACACCCACAGAGAGAGAGAGACAGGGAGAGACAGTAAAACAATCACACCTTTATGTCCAAAAATGAAATCTCAAGAGATTAAAATCTGCCTCCAAGACCACGCAAATGGCACTTTTCTCTCTGTGAGTGCGCTCGTTGGCATGACCATTAATAGCCCTTAAAACCCTACAACAGCCACACACCTAAGTATTTAACTCTAAATGCAAATCAAAACCAATTTTACATTTTAATCTTAAAATAAAGTTTCAGTCCTCAGAGATGAAAATCTGCCAGAAAGTCAGCGTTTTCACTTTTCACAAATGACCTCACTCCCAGACTATCAATTTGGTCCTCACCACGTAGGCTACAATATTACGCAGGTACACACATACCTCCAAAGTCCCTTTGCCTCGCACTCCCAGGGTGAGAAATCCTTTTCAAATGCGACGGTTGTAGTGAGCCTTTGTTAAATGCGAAGAAAAGCTGAACGATAGAAATCCGGTCTTAATCTTGTCAGTGAAGGAAGTCCACTACTGGATTTGTCCATCCACGGAGTCCTGGTGCGCTGTCTCAGTGTGCCGCCAAGTGCGCCACAGGCTGCCGCTCCTTCGGTCAATTCCAGTCACCACATAAATAGCTGCCAAACCTTCAAAATAAAAGCACGCCATCCGGCATAGACCCTCCCCTTGAAACGAAAAAGAGTCTATACGGACATTTTAATCATTTCAGTGGCTATAAAACTGACAACTGAGCGAAAAAAAATACTGAGCAAAATATGACTCATATTTGTTTATGACAAGACTGAAGGTTTGCCACCTCATCCAAGAAACACAGACTATTCTCCTTATTGAAACTGATATAGCATCACTGTATTAGAAGGTTTATTTATGTAACAATTACCTTACTTGTATTTTAACAATTTTGACACCCCATCATTAACTTTAATCTTCATACCTCCAGTAACTGATTCATTTAATAAAATTAATAATACAATTAATATTTATTAAATATGAATTTTACTATCAGATTTTACACAGTTTTGTTTCCACACAGCCTGATCCATTCTGCTGCTAAACCTGTGAATTGATGTTACACTGGAGAGAGATTGATATATCGTTAGCTATTTGCACATATAATGCTATCGGCATTCATAACAGCCAACTAATGAACATTTAAAAGAAAGACGAGAGAAACACCCTTCAACAGCGATATGAGTGTTGATTTTTGCATAACTTGTCCACCAGAGGGCACTTTATGAGTTCCATGTTGGCAATATTTGCTGGGAACAAACCAGCTGATCCAAACAGGTTACATGAGTAATGACGACTTCAACTCAGTTTTATTTAAATAGCATCAAATCCCAACAACAGCTGCCTAAAGGTGCTTTGTATTGAAAGCTAAAGACCCTACAATAACATACCCTAAAATTGATTTGAGACAAAAACTGCATTCTTATATTAACTTAAAAATGTTCATAAAGAACTACACATAAAAAGCATGTTTTGTATGTCTGGAAGAAAAATAAAGCAATAAATCGGCTGACATATCAGATTTTTATATCACCAAGTATTGGTATAGGTTTAAAATTGTGTATTTTTAATGAAAGCCAACTTCCTTTTAAATGAGTCCTTTAATTCTTCCTTAGCAACATAGAGGGACACTAAGTGAGAAACATAGTTTGGAAGTTTCAGCCGGAATTGCCGGTGGCTTTCCCACTCTGGCTTGACACATGAAAAGAGAAAACAGATGATACCTCGACTCGTGTTAATTTTCCACTGGTCTGCAGTGAATATGTTTTCATTCACCTTCTTCACTGCTCTTACAGCTCCGTTCACAAACTGTTCCTCAGCTTTTCCAAGGTTGTCTGGTGCACTCACCTTTGTGAACTAAAGTCCTGCTGGGAAGACAAACACTGAAATGCAATCAGAGGTGAACCAGACTGGTTATGTGGCACAATAAATAATGTCTGCTCAGGTTTTTAAAGACCAACTTGTATTAGAAGACTGGAGATCTCAAAGACTTCTTTGACTTTAAGATTCAAATTACCCATATTTATCTCTATTCTTTTTTGAGGGCACATTAATTAATAAACAGTCTGCTATTCATAACTGCTTATCTTGAGACTCTGTGGAGGGTAAAGCGGCTGCCTGAGCTTGCACGATGTGGTATATTTCACTTTAGATGGGAGCCAAATCATACCAAAACACTCAGGACCAAATCCTCACCACAACCACATGTCTCTCTCCAGAATGGCTGCTGAGCTCAGATGGGAAAAGCCCACGGGAGTGCAGGACATAGCCACGGACATTGTTTTTGAGGTAATATTTCCATTAGGTCATATGAGATCACATTTGCCAGAGTTTTCTAACCATTACCAAACCAAGATTAGGCACTCATCAAAAAATGGAAATGGTCAAGAAAAAGAACCGACCAATAAGTCATAATTTAGAAAATTTAAAAGACTTGCTGTTTGGTTCACAGAGTTTGACTCAACAAAATGATTTCTCACACCATAGCAAACATTCAGAAAGTACCGTAAATTCATTTATTTTCATTTACAGTATAGACTGTAAGCATCTCTTATAAGCAGTGTCTCACAGTAAGTTGTGATTTCTTCTGTTCTGTATGAAATAATGAGAGTGCAATGTTAATCCCTGCAATTACTGTCATCAAAACATTCATAGTTTACATCAGAAAATACATAGAGAGTGCATTGTGCAGCATTTTGGCCGCCAGCAAACTATAACACCCTGGGAGCACTTGTCATTCTGATGGCACTGTTTCAATCGTTACCTTAAATATTTACTTTTGAGAGATAAATCCAGAGCAAGTTATGATCAATACATTTTGCAGCGCTGTTTAAATGAGTTATGTTCAGGACTAGCACCTCTGTTTTGGAAATGCTACAGACAAGTCAGGAAACAGACTACACAGAGAGAGAACAGAAATACATGTTTGGTAATTGATAAGGTGCATTCAAAAATGATAAATTAGGAGAAAGTGTTGGTCAAAGATTAAACAAATGTAAGGCAGAAAGAGTAGAAAATGTAAAAATCACCTTTTTATCACTAGCAATCCGAGCATTTATGTTCAGGAAAAGTCAGGACAGTGGCCAGATTTATTAATTTCCCACATGCACTTCCAATATGTTCCTGCTAAATTATGGTAAGTTTCTTATTTATTTATGTTCAGGCACACATTTAATGTAATGTTGTGACTTAGATGTTGTTTCATCGACACACAAAAGTGGATAAATACCTAATGAGGTGCTTATTATTTGTTGTACGACTTCATTAGACTGTAACAACAGCACATTAAAATATTAATTCTTTATGACTCTTCACTGCTGAATTTTAAATCTTTGCTAAAAGGCTCCGTGTTCCAGAATAAATACCAGAAACATGATGTGTCTGACTTTAGTGAAAGTGCCGAAGCTATTCAAGGTCAAATATTAAACGATACACCTAGCCAATGCCCTCAAGACAAGATGAGTCACATGATTTGCATTCTCATGATCTGAGCATTCAGATGATGCCATCAGGCCCAGTGAATGAGGAGATTACCTTGACATAAATGAAAGTGGTACTGAGAGTACAATTTGATGATGAAGTCTTATTCATTCGATGCTAGCACAGCACTTATTGTTGGAGCTTTTTTTTTTACTTAAAAATGTGCTGCGTAACAGCTTTCTGTTAAATAAAGCATCAAATGCAACATCAAAAAACAAAACAAAAAAAAACCAGAAAATAAAAACATCAAAAAGTACAACCATAGAAATGCTTCCCCTTTGCCAAAAACAGTGACTCAGCTTTGGTAGAAGTGCTTGGTTGCCACCAGTAAAGAAGTCTGTGGTTGTACTCGGAATTGTTATTGTGTAGAGTTCTGCATTTCTATTGTTCACTGTTGCCTAAATGCCAACTCAACTGAAGATTGGTTAACAATAATTTTAAGGTCTGCAAATGTAAAATACAATGTAATATGAAATATTCCCCACTTGTAGCGTGAGACTTTAAACCATGCCAATAAAACAGACTGGGGAGTCTACAGGTATGGACACAATGCAGAGAAGTCTCTCCATCTCTCACTTCTTCCTCCTCTCTCCTCCACATCTCAGTGATACCGAGAAAGGCTGAGAAGTCCAACTCATAACACTTTGGTCAAGAGGTCATTTGTTTATTCTGGGCCAGTGAAAAGCGTAACCAGCAGCATTTTCATTCCTCGCATTGGAGTGAGGACAGAGGATAACCAGTGGTGTTTTGTTTTTACTGGATTTTAACTCATAGAGAAGAAATGTCTCCGTGCACAACGTAAGCCATGCACAACATTTTTAATCACCATTTATGGAAAATGGATTTGTGTCAAATTTCAGAAATCCAGAGTTTTATGTTTGGCTGATTATCTTTTCCCATTCCGGTTTTATGTTTTGCACAAACGCTGCATATTTATGACTCGTAAACGCCATAAACTTAGATAAGCAGTTCCAGCACAAGCTACAAGCTCCAAGAATGCATTTTCAAAAATAACAATTTCTTTAAAAATCATTGGTGGTGAAGTACAGAACAACACAAACATATTTAAATTCATGTAAGTTTCCACTTCGCATTAGTATCCCACAAGAAAAATGATGGACTTTCATTATTAATAATGCAACTGAATTCTGTCTTTTGTTGCGCTTCTGTTGTTTGTTAAATTTCAAACATCTGGTGTGTAGTAGAGACCTAGCATTAAAAATGTGCATACGGCAATCTGAGTTACAAAGCTGATGTCACCTGAGTAATTCACAGGTAAAAAGGCTAAATTATAAAATTCTCTCAAAGTAATCAGCTACTTGCAGACACCAAATGCCTTCTAAAGACGGCTAAGTGTTGGCAGTAGGACTATGAAGCAATAAGCTGAAATGTTAATTCATCCTCTTTACATCTGGTTAGTCTCTCATATAATCATGCAGCAATATAATGCACAGAATCCACATATCCATTGCTATTAGTTAATATCATTCAGACTTTAAGTGGGCATTAAGATTAATTTAATGCAAAAGTGTAGTAAAAGGGCATAAATAAAACAGGCCTGATGTGTTTGTCTAAACTTTTAGCTAAGGAATATTGCTTGCATTCTTTAGCGTGATGTATAGATAGAGGAATGACACACAGTTATGACACTTAGCTGAGTTGAAAGTTATAGGTCTGGTCGCAGATTTGTTGCCAAGGTGGTACACTTGGTTACATGTTGGTGATAACTACTGGGCTCTTCTACGTTGGATTTAAAATGATCAAATGGTCATAATGTATGCAGTTCATTTCTCATTTGACATTTCATGCTTCAGAAATTGACACTGAAGGGTTTGAAGCTAACCACATAAACCAAAGAGTGAAACTAAAAATATACAAAGGAACAGCAATGGTTCCAAAGTGCAGTGTCAGTTTTATTGAACTGAGATAAAATCAAATATACATTTTAAAACAGTTGAACTACGTACTGATCTCAGATTCTCTGTTGGTGAGAGTTTCAGGTGTCATATGCTACATTTGCTATTAATGGACAATATTAGAATGTGCCCAGAAATGTTTTAAAAATTCCCACTTAAGTTTAAATAAATAAAGAATGAAAGCACCAACAGTAAAAATGAAAAATAATGGGATATTAAATTGTGAGGGACACAACTGGAACACACTTTTTGGTTTTAAAGTTTTACCTGCAATGTTGTGCAAAGAGGAAAAAGTTTTGTTTTTTTAATAATAATATTAGTAATTTTGATCATGTGATTCAGATACAGTTTTAATAAAGCTGCAGTTAACAGTAGGTTAATCATATTCTGAGGGCTTCAAGTATAAAATCGACCCTTTGTAAAGCACATGTTTGTATATTTTGTTGTTCACACAGCAAAGGCTCACTCTGTAGCTGTAGCTCAGGCGGTAGAGCAGGTCATCTTCTGATCGGAAGGTTGGTGGTTCGATTCCTGGCTTCCCCTAGTCTGCATGCCAAATATCCTTGGGCAAGATATTAACCCCAAATTGCTCTCCGGTGCATCCATCGGAGTATGAATGTGTGTGAATGTTACTTAGAAAGCACTTAGAGCAATGTGCTTGTGCGAATGGGTGTGAATGGGTGAATGCACAAGCGCTTTGAGTGCTCAGAAGAGTAGAAAAGCGCTATATAAGAACCACTCCATTTACTCTCAGTCAAGAGTTTTAAGGCAGATCATTATATCCTGTGGCTGTAACTGATCTTCTGCGCTGCATCACTCTCCATATTAAAAGCCGCACTTCACTGACAATGTGGTTTTCCTGCAGTTAAAGTTTCCATAGCTTTTCTCCTTATTCAGAGGAATCAAAGACATGTTTTACATTCAGCCTGCCAAAATACGCAGACAAGGCTAGAAGTCTGCCAGTGTGTTATTCTGTAATGTTCCTCCTTGCTGTTATGTCGTATTCACTGTTGAAGTGAAGCAAAGGCACAGTGAAACAGGATTGAGATGAGAAACGGCCTAAAAGAGCCAGCACTGAACAGAACTGGGGCTATTTGGAAAGGTGACGTCTTCCAGCTGGGAGGAGCTGGTAGAAATTACTGGAGTAAAAACACACCGACCTCACTCTGCAACTGGACTGAGGACTGAAACCTTAAAGTACAAGATAATGTACTTTCATAGTTGATCCATATTTATTGTGAGCAAAAAACTCAAATAATTTAAGCACCCACTCACATCACATGTGATGACAGTACTAAGGAGACTTGTCTGGGCCCAACTGAGATTGCAGGTGAAAACATCTCTCAGCTCTCTGAAGTTTCCACATCAGCCAGTTCTGGCTGATGGTCTGGGAGAAATCTTCTGCATGTGAATAAGACTGAAGAAATTGTGATCAGGGGATGAACAGGCTCTATTTTGAAGGACGTTGTGATCCTTTTCCATCAGCCAGTTGAGACAGGCACAGTGTCCTTTGCTCTGGTCTGCTGGTGGGGCAGTATCAGAACTGGTGACCAACAGACTGAATAAACTGATTAGGAAGGCTGTCTCTGTGATTTGGTGCAAACTGTGGTAAAGAAGAGGGAACTGATCCAACTGTTATGCATCGTGAATAATCCTGACCACATTTTGCATCACTTGCTGGACAGGAAGAGATTCCAACAAACTGATTCAGCTACGCTACCACAAAGAGAGATGCAGGGAATCTTTCATACCACATGCAATTACCCTCTATATTACAACACATCTGATCTTTCACATTAGCACTTTACCCTACATTCTTAACACACTGAAGTAACTACTACACTTGACATTGTTATAACAAGCCATTTAAATTTTAAATTGTACTCTATTAACCATTTAAAGTCAGTTTTTTACTTGTTGACTTTAAAAATATTTTATTTTCTGCATGCAATTATTTTATTTTATTAAGATACATAAAACACAGCTTCTTTAAGCTATAGGCAACATGCTTTTATGTTTATCTGAATTTTTAAATACTGTACTGAAGGAGTTTCCCAAAGGTGCAACAAATAAATAAATCGTTCCAGTTTTTGTTTTTAATCCTGTCCAGCAGGACTGTCATCACTCTAGCAGTTTTCTGTTTGGAGGAATAAGACTTGTTAGTCCCCCACTGTTTCCCCTATTTAATTTTCAGTGTATAGTGCTACTGATGAATTTGGATTTTTTATTTACTATGAACAAAACCATGACAACAATTAAGATGACTACAACAGCACTCTTTTAATAGAAAATGAATCACTGTTTTTCCTTTCTTTACTTTTTTCCCCTGATGTATCCAGTTGTCCTCATTAAATAAATTACATCCATGTTCGCCACGACCGCACAGTAACATAAGCATGATTCATTGATTAACTGTAATTTCATGTGTTTTCAAACAAGGCAGCGAATCCCAGAAAGAGCTGATTGACCACATCACCCTACAAAACTTCCAGAGAAAGAGGGTTTAATTTTTCCTTCAGTGTGGCAGAGCTTCAGGACAGTGATGACAGATGTGACTAAAGGACAGCAGAGGTGAAACGATGGCTGGAAACCAACAGTAAAGTTCATGCTGCTTCCGTCACTCCAGCCATATGTGTATCAGTCATATTTCCTCCTCTTGTGTGGTCAACTTTCAGTCAGGCTTTGGTTTCAGCTGGAATCTTCTTTGTTGATTTTTTTTCTTGCTTGCCAAGGAGAGTGAGCCTGCAAAGTCATTTAAGTGTGATTTTATCACTTGAATCGATTTTTAAAAAATCATGCCTCCAAGGCACGAGACATGTTTTGCCCTAGAAATAATATAATGAGACGATGATCCGTGGCACGATGAAAGGATGTTATTTAGTATATGCAAGAATTGTAGGAACAAGATTGC
This sequence comes from Rhamphochromis sp. 'chilingali', assembly GCF_963969265.1. Lineage (NCBI taxonomy): Eukaryota > Metazoa > Chordata > Actinopteri > Cichliformes > Cichlidae > Rhamphochromis > Rhamphochromis sp. 'chilingali'. The sequence continues at coordinate 9,225,528 of NC_137930.1, forward strand.
CCGTCTAATATAGTTTGTCTGACAAAATTGGCAACCAAGCATCATAATTTAGCTCGCTGCCTGTAAATTGCATTTTCTCTGACCCCAGGGCCCAGGTTGCTTGAATCTTCATGTGATCCAGATTAGGGCTGTTTGTTGATTCATTTGATAGTACTTTGTATACTGCCTACAAATTATATGCGTTCTGGTCGGCTCTGTACCTCACTATTTACATCCCAAGCTAATCTAGGAAGTAGAGTGTCCTTTATTTAGAAAGGTGGAATGTAAGGGTCTGGAGGTTGTATTGTCCTGGCACTGACCTGCAGTGAATGTTTATTTCATCCACCATGACCGCAGTCTTTCCCTAACCACAGCTAGATTGTAGCTGCTATGCGCACACATTGCAAAAAATAAAGAATTTCAAAAGTGTTGGCACCGGAGTTTTAAACAAGACAAGAGAGTCTACAGCTAGGCTGTACTTACGCTAAGTGCCACTTTCTTTATGCTAACATGCTCACAATGAGAGCGCTAACATAATGGTTTTAACAGTTGTGTTTTTCGCCATGTTCACCTTCTTATTTTAGCACGTTAGCATGCTATCATGAGCTAATTGCAAAGTGGAGCTGAGACTGATGGACTGTCATTACTTTTTGCAGGTATCAGGTGAGACATCAAAATATTGTCATGGTTGTGGCAATAGATGAAAAGTGTCAGATGATTCAAATCAAATCATGTCATTACACAACAATCCCTCCAAGAGTGGTTGAGTCTTTTCACTCAAAACTGCAAATTTCAACCTCATGGTGGTGCAAGACGAGAAGTCAAAGGATAAAGAGAGTCACAGAGATGCAGCTTCTAGAAGTTTCACAGAGATTTTGACATACTTAATAGGATATCTATATAGTGGAAGCATCTTCATAGCAAGGAAAGTTGATTCCGTGCTTCCTTTATTACCTATTTTAGTAGAGGACACATTGGACCGTCCTATATGAAAGGAATGGAGTCAGTAAAGTCCTAAAACTCATACTGATGTACAAATTCAAGGTCAAAAGGGGACTAGAACCTATCCCAGCTGTCATAGGGCAAGAGGCAGGGTACACCTTGGGCAGGTCTCCAATCTGTCAGTCGGTCACTGAGCTGACGTATATAGACCGACAACCATTCACACCTACCAAGCTGATTTAGAATCACCAATAACCTAACTCCATGCTTTTTGGACTGTCGGAGGAAGCCACAGGGACAACATGCAAGGCCCCAGACTGGATTCAAACCCAGGAAATTCTTGCTATAAGTCAACAGTGCTAACCACCCCTGGCCAAGGACATGCAATGAAGAATATACTATTACTACTAATACTACTATTTTCCCCACACTAACTCACTTTCACATTGACTAGGACAGGTTTGGTGTGTGTGTGTGTGTGTGTGTGTGTGTGTGTGTGTGTGTGTGTGTGTGTGTGTGTGTGTGTGTGTGTGTGTGTGTGTGTGTGCATGGACTGAAGACTTTTATATCTGTTGTGTTTGGGTGTTAACTGGGGACGTGTGTGTTGAGTGTGACTCTTCTCTGGTCTTGTGCCAGTAAACACTGCTGTCTCTTATTCTCTTATAAACAGCTCAGACTTAAGTTAATACTTGAATTTGTGTTTATTTTTCCTGTTCCTGTTTCCAGGCCAGTGTCAGCTAAAAAAGGCTGGTTGAAGGCAGGGTTTGGCCTTCTGAGGCTGAAATGATTCCCAGCCATGCAAGATCATCAGTCAAAAAAAGAAATTTACCAATTTTTACCAGACAACCAGCCTGCAGTACAGCTATGCATAGCACTATGACAGCTTTTATTCTTGAGGAACTGGACTGTGGACTTTTTTGATTCGATCTGTTGTATTTATGCAAAATACATTTTCTTTTAAAATTATGTTTAATGTATTTTACCTGTAACTGAGCCTGCTCAGTCAGACCTAGAATCTGTGTGTGAATCTGAATAATGACGCTAGAAAGAATGGTGAGAAAAAAGTGAGGCGATTAAGCTTCATTCAAAGATGCATGTTTATACGAATTTTAAAGCTTCTGAGATATTTCTGGACCAAAGATTTCTGCAGGGCTAGCAGCCCTAAAAAACTTCTTATAGAGTCATTTAACACAATCCAGAGTCATCCAAAATCAAGAGTAAGACAATGTGCTTCCATGTTGTGTTTATGCAAAAATCCCTTTTGGGATCATAGTGTTGTATAGGTGTCATGTCGTGTTTGTGCTCTCAGATGTGCAGCAAACACAGCTCCATGTTGATAGCCTTGTTCGTGGTTACCTGCTGTGTTTTTTTTCTTCGGGTGGAGATTAAAGAGTCAGTCACAGTTCAGTGATTCACACCATTCATTTTCCATTCATGAGCAGCCAACTCAGACAGTTACTGACATGTTTGGCTCAACTGTTTCTAGTTTAGTGAATGCTGTTTTTGAGTCAACCTGGATGTGGGTCCACAAATTCTTGGAAGGATTCCTTGCTCCTGCAAGATGTACTTTTTTTATTTTTTAAGTATGCAGTGTACTACATACATATCTGACACAAGGAAAATTGGGAGAAATCATTGTGATGTTCTCCAGGTATCATGCATCCAGAATCCAGCGTCATCTGTGTTGCGGGGGAAAGTTTTGGCTAAAGTATGCAGTTCTGTTGTGTATGTTCTGTATGTTGGGTTTCTTATTATGTTTACAGGTCTAGATTAGATTAGATTAGATTAGATTAGATAGAACTTTATTAATCCCTCGGGTGGGTTCCTCTGGGAAATTCGATTTCCAAAAAAGCACAGCACCGACAGAAGTTACAGAGTTACAGAATATTATATATATATATATATATATATATATATATATATATATATATATATATATATATATATATATATATATATATATATATATATATATATATATACATATATATATATATATATATATATATAATACACACACACACACACACACACATATATATATATAAATACAGAGACAATATAAATAAAATATACGAAGGGGATAAATAGAATAAATAGGAATAAAAGTAAAAATACAAGTGAATTGCACATTTCAAGTATTGAGTCTATTGCACTGTTGACTATTTACAAAAGTATTGCACAAAAGGTATTGCACAGTGAGGTGAAGAGGCACTACAGCTTAGTTGTTCCCCCCTCCTTTGTCCTCCTGTTTCCCCTCCCTCTCCCCTCCAGGGAGGAGTTAAACAGTTTGATGGCGTGTGGGACAAAGGAGTTTTTAAGTCTGTTAGTTCTTGTCTTTGGGAGAAGCAACCTGTCACTGAACAGACTCTTCTGGTTGTTAATGGCCGTGTGCAGAGGATGTCTGGCATGTCTACAGCAAAGAGTTAAATTCATTTTTTCAGTTGTCAAGTAATTAAAAACACATAAGTATGATAAATCAATGAGAAAATCCAGGCCTGCAGAAAAGTAGATTTTTAACTGCCAAAAGAAACCATTATGTTCTTACTTACGGCAAAGAGACATGATAAATGCTTGTTTTCATTTGTTCGTCAATTCCCGTCATTCCCTAGGAGCAACTGAAACAGATTAAATCATCCCTGAACTATTTTAAGAGAAAAACACAGAAAGCAGCAGGATTCTGAAGCATGAAGTGCTATTCTGATTACTGAATGAATCAAACTGTGAGGTAGCGTAGTGAGACGGTGTAGTGAGATAAATACTTCCTCTGGAGAGCCACTGTTTTGAATCCCTTCAGCAGCTGGAGTAGATCTGATCTTCCCTGGGCTGTAATGATGACTGCAAGAAAACAAAAAGAATGTACACCACATAAAAGCAGCTCCCAAACACAGGCCAGAGACTTCTAGGCTTTGTTGTCACCCTGCTTTCAAATTGTATCAGTGACATTTTTCCATCTTTGTCAGTGTAAGACTACTTAAGCTGTTTCTACTTATTCTTAATTCCAGTGACCTGATTTTTGTCTCATTATTTTTTAAATCAAAAGCTTGATCTCAGTTGTTTCCACTTAAAATGTCCCAAACGTGCATGCAACTGCAGAACGTGCTGTTCTCGTTCACATGTCCTAGAAAGGGACAAAATCATTGCATTTGTTTAAGGCCAAGAAAACATCTCAAGCCCCAGCAAGATTGATTTTTAGACTATGGTTTTGAAAAAAGTTGCACCCACATTGCAGATCCCTGCAGATCAGCAAATACTAGTGGTCAACCTTTCATTCTTTTAACCAAAAGAAAAGAATAAAATTTCATGCCTGTTGTTATAAGGTGATGTTTTAAACCACTAATTACTGCTGAAAATAATAATAAGAGAATTTGTTTTTTGGGGGGGATGTAACCTTTTTCTGCAAGACGGAAGTTAAAAATAGATTTTATTATTTGACCCCTGCAGTCTGCACATGTTTCAGTGAATCAAAGCACCCACACCTACCATGCATTGCCATATTTGTTTGCAATTAGTACATGTGCTTGTAATCCTGAGCACACAGGCACATGTGCAAAACATTTGGTCTAAAATACAGAGATGAGGGATTTTTCCCCCCCTTTTTTTTAAACCATCTGTAAAATTAATAGCATTAAAAGCTCTGAATGCATGCGATGAAAACCAAGATGGCGCCGCGTATGGATGCCCTGGTGCTTCAGTGCGCTACTTTTGTTTTGTTTTTGTGCATTTCTTCTGTGTCTGGGCACTCCTCTGGATACTCTTACACCAGAGAAGAGCTCCTTAACTGCAGGACTACAACGCCTGTGGATTTATTTCCAATATTTGTCGCATCTGCGGCAGATTTACTGCAGACTCTGATCAGGAAAGTGAGACGTCGAAAGAGAGGTAAGCGGGCCGGCGTACTCGTGCGTTTGAGGAGACGCGGACTGAGAACGGCCCTTCCGGGGATCTTCCTTTCCAATGTACGCTCACTCTGGAATAAGATAGACGAACTGGCCCTGATGAGAAGCATGAACAGAGACTTTGCCTGATCCCATCTGCCGGTGGATCACTGACTTCCTGACGGACAGGAAGCAGCATGTGAGGCTGGGAAAGAATGTCTCGGACTCCCGGACCATCAGCACCGGCTCCCCTCAGGGCTGTGTTCTTTCTCCTCTGCTCTTCTCCCTGTACACCAACTGCTGCACCTCCACCCACCAGTCTGTCAAGCTAATCAAGTTTGCAGATGACACCACCGTTATTGGACTCATCTCGGACGGGGATGAGTCTGCCTACAGGAGGGAGGTTGAACGTCTGGTGTCCTGGTGCAGCCACAACAACCTGGTGCTGAATGCCCAGAAGACAGTGGAGATTATTGTGGACTTCAGGAAGCACACAGCCCCACTCCCCCCCATCATCCTGACTGACACCCCCATCACCTCTGTGGACTCATTCCGCTTCCTGGGTACCACCATCACCCAGGACCTGAAGTGGGAGCCCACCATCACCTCCGTCATCAAGAAAGCCCAGCAGAGGATGTACTTCCTGAGGCAGCTGAAGAAATTCAACCTGCCAACACGGACGATGATGCAGTTCTACACTGCAATCATCAAGTCCATCCTCACCTCCTCCATCACCGTGTGGTACGCTGGAGCCACTATCAGGGACAAACAGAGACTGCAGCGTGTTGTGCACTCTGCTGAGAAGGTGATTGGCTGCAGACTCCCATCTCTGCAGGACCTGTACACCTCCAGGACACTGCGGCGTGCAGCTCGGATCTCAGCTGACCCTTCTCACCCTGGACACAGTCTGTTTGACCTGCTCCCCTCAGGCAGGAGGCTCCGGTCCATTCGCACCAGAACCTCTCGCCATAAGAACAGTTTCTTCCCCTCTGCTGTTGGACACATGAACAATAACCATATGACTGTCCCCGCCACTAACACAGGACCCTACGCTGTGCCACTGCATCATTTCATGTTTGGCACTGATCACCACCTGCACTCATGTATATATCTTTCTACGTAGCACTCATAATTCTTATTCTCATGTATATATCTCATGTATATCCCATGCACATATCTTTCTACATAGCACTTTTAATTCTTATTCTTACTTTTATTTTTTTTCATGTCTATTTAAGTGCTATTTATGACACTATGTTTGCACTGAAGCACCGCAGCAATTTCCTAATGTTGTAAACCTCAACATCTGGCAATAAACCCCATTCTGATTCTGATTCTGATTCTGATGAACACTGCAGCTTCATTTTTTTTACAAGCTATACTGCCCAGTGTAGGAGGATTTATACACTTAGACATAGCAGAATTTTTCCATCTCATACATCACCACCGGATGGTGCCTCATAAGAACAGAATAGTAAATTAAATAATGTGTTACAATCCCTTAAACCAAACCATTATCCTGTTTAAATGTTTCACTGTCATGTGTTTTGCAACCCAGAGGAAGGCAACTACAACTGAAAGTCCAGCTGGAACCAGTATGAACCTTGTCCGACTTTTTCCTCATTTCCATACACTTTGAAAGTAGGTTCCAGAAATCCCTACAAACCTAAGCCACACAGTTTAAATCCTATGTCATTTGTTATTCTGACTGATGATGTAGCTCTCAGACAGATTATACTTGACGTTGTCCATTGTCCTGCTGCATGACCCAAGTGAGCTTGAGTTTCAGGGCACTAACTGATGGTTGGACATTGTCCTTCAGCAGAATTCATGGTTCCATCAATTACGGCAAGTGGTCCAGGTTCTGAAGCAGCAACGCAGCCGGAGACCATCACGCAACCAGCACCACGCTTTGTGGCAAACATGAGCCGACCCTTTTTGTTCAGGAGTGGGTTTCACTTGGAATTCTCCCATGTTGTCCCGTCTCTTTCTTATTGTTGAATCATTAACTCTGACCTTAACTGGGGCATACACGTCTGCAGCTCATTAGATGCTGTTAGGGGTTCTTTTGTGACCTTCTTGATAAGTACCATGGCTCTCACTGTGGCTCACTGGAATCCCAAAGCCTTAGGAATTCATCTGTAATCCCTTACAGACTGAAAGAAGTCGTTATATTATGGAATGAGGTTTTGCTTTTTGAGATCTCGCTTCACTTTGTCAGACAGGTTTTATTTAAGTAACTTCTTGTTTCAACAGGTCTGGCAGTTATCTACCCGGGATCTTTTAAGATCTTTTAATTTATTTTGTTTATTTTCAGTTTCTCTTCTACTTGCCTGATTACCTGGCCTCCATGTTTAACAGACTTGCTTAGGATTCTGCATATATCTGTTAGATCTGGTGTGACATTCAGTCATTTTATTGAAAAGTACAAAACAAAAAGTCGAAATGTGGGCAAAAAAATGTGAAAAAAGGAAAACAAGGGGAAAAGGACAAGTGAACACATTTTGATGTGAACACGATTAACTTAGTGGGCACAATTCACTCTCAGTCTTCAGCTATCAGATACTCAGTGGGCCTGGACTGTTTATTTCCCTGTAGCTGATTAACTTATGTGACCCATACTGGTGTACAATCCATGCAATGAGGAAGTGTGCTTATGTTTTATGCTTTTTATTAAGTGCTGGACTACACTCTTAATTAAATTCATCACACTTGAGTCAGCCAAAGCTAAAAATCTGAAGCCAACACAGAATTACCAAAAACTGCAGTTCCTCTACCAGCCACATGAGGCAGGCAATAGGGTGATGGGTGTGACGGGTGGATGCTGACACAGGCAAGTATCGGTGCTTCTCCTCTGCTCAACTGGCTCAGTTGTACTAGACCCTAATCCAATCTCAAAGACAAAAGATGAGAACAGCTGAAACACTAACGTCAAGTCATAAAAAGTAGACTTTGCAACCCGGGTACAACCATCCTATCTGGGTGTAGGAACATAAAACACAAAGAGCCAAAATACAGTCTTATTCATAAGGCTCTAAAACAGCTGACCACATGTGCTAAATAAGAAGCTAGACCTCAATAAGAAACAGATGTTTTTATGTGAAGGAACAAGAAACTCAGCGTGACAAAGCCTGAAAAAGCACGAAGAAACTGGAAATATCCGAGTGCATCACACCCTAGCTCTTGATTTGACAAACGTTGCCACAACATTGCCAATCAAAATAGAGGCTGGAATTGCAACTAAACAAACTCTGAGGTCATTTAACACCAGAAAAAGAAAAAAAACAAAGGTTTATATAAGAATTTTTAGAAAACAGTGATAAATTGCCCCTCAAGTAAGCAGGAAGAGAGAAGGCTATCAGCTGTTAAGTACACCTTTCCCCATGTGTATTTCTACCACTCACAACCATCACAGCAGCTTTTGTTGTATATTAGAATAATAATCAGGAAGAAGGGGAAGCTGAAAACCACATACTCTTAGGCACTAATTGATCATGTGTGGTTTCTCTGAACCGTTGGACCGCAGGACCAGCCGTTCATTCACAATTTAACTAATGTTGAGGTTGCACTCATTTCAGCAGTGGTGTGGTGTGGAAAAACAACGTATGTGTGGGGAAACCAAGGGAGAGGTCTGCTAAATGAATAAGGCACTAAATTAGACCTCAAGTTGCTGGGACACAACAAACCACTTAGCAATGAATAATAGTAAACCACAGAATGACACAGAGACCACAAACAACTCTTTGCTTTCCTAACACGCAGGATCCAACATTCAACAGCCATGTCACCGATGACAGGGTGTATTTATCACTGTACAGTAAGCTCATATGGGCTAACTCCATGGAAAACTGTTGGCTTTTTAACATATCCCACAGGCAAGCATATGTTCCATGTTAAAACAGCACCTGCAATTAACTGTGAGACAGTACATGAATAACATAAAGAAAATTAGCCTTTTCTTGTCATTTATTCAGCATATCAGTGTATGAGTGTAATTTAGCATATGATACAATATGATGCACATATCATTCATCCATCCATCCATCCATCCATCCATTCTCTTCCATTTATCCCTATCAGGGTAAGTGGGGGCCTGGAGCTACCATAGTGTGAGAGGCAGGGCATATCCTGGAGAAAATGTTAGTCTGTTGCAGGACTAAAAAAGACAGGCAACCGTTTGGTTCACACCTACGGGCAATTTAGAATTGCCAGTTGACATGCAGTTGCCCCACTAACTGCATGTCTATGGACTGTGGGAGAAGGGCAGAGTACCCAAAGTCAATTCTGATCATTCTTGTTATAAATATGAAATATTTAAAAAATATTATTTTGCTTTGAAACGATGATATAAACTGAACATTGTCCTTTTATACTTTGGGGCTCCCAAAATGTTCTGTGACAAAATGTCTCGATTTCAGCTACATTCGAGATGCTACACACAGCCCCATCTTTCTTTCTTTCAGACAGGTTTCAGCAGTTATAGCGGTCTAACGCTGCAAGAACAATGACCCTGAGGCAATAACTCTTCACCAAACACAAACAAACTGGGGGTCAGACGTTGTAATGAATGCTTTCATCACAGTGCAGTTAAGCAATTTCGAGACTGCAACTTGCATTGCAACTGAAACAGAGACCAACCACTTCTTTGGTTAAAAAGTACACAGAATGAGCTTCTACAGACGCTTTCTGAACTTTTAAGCCTCAGTGACTGTTTAATGTCCAGAACATCTGTAACAAGATTTATGTGACGTTGGCAGTGGAATGTATCATGATAAATGAGCCACTGTCATCCCAATTGTGACCTTTGATGGCCGAGACAGCCCAAAGTGCTACTACAGCAACTGATATTGTTGATGTGAACTGGATTTACTGATAATGGTTAAACGTTTCTTTTGGATGTAACAACAAGCTCCCTTTTGACGTTTTTTCCATCTGGCAGTTTGCACAAAATACCCTTCACATATATCATCAGGGCAGTGCAGTGAGAGTCCAGTCCTATTCACACACTGGGATAAACCGCAAAAATCAAGACCCTGTGAAGACAGCAGCTACATTTTTGAAATCACATTTTTGATTGGCTTGAATCTTAGTTTCATAAGATAACATAATAATTACCAAATGGCTCTTCAGTGTGAAAAGAGTAGTAAAGCATGATAGCTTTTAATATATCAGAGATAAATAAATTGAAAAAATCTCTGCTCTGCATATTACTATTTTGTTTATTTGTTGGTAATTTAGACATACTGTGAGTGATTTTTCCTCTTCCGCATGCCTATAGTATATACAGTTTCTTGATAACACCCTAATAGCCACAGGGGACACTGTGACAAAAGCAATAAATATTTATGAATTATTTATGACAGTGGTACAGTTGTGGAGTTAGCACTGTTGCCTCATAACAAAGAGGTTCTGGGTTCAAATCCACTGGTGTAAGTGTGTCAGGATAATGCATTGATCCCAGGAGAAATGATGTGATCACAGTTGTTCCAACACAGTGAGAACAGTGTCTAGTTTAAATAATACATATTTTTTACATTCTGCAATATCACAAAATACATCTAATTATAAATATCTTATATATATTTATATTACACAATATTATATTGTCCGTTTGTCATCGTTTGCCCGGTGATGGACCTTTACAGATTGTACCCAGCTCTCACCCACTGACAGCTGGGATTGTCACAGTCTGGCTGAGAAGCTGCCTGTGTGGAGTCGGAAAGAGGACCACACGAGAACAAAACTTAATCTTAACAGAAAAAGAGTCGTTTATTGAGGCTGGCAAAATAAATACAAAGGGCAAGGACGAAAACTAAACAATAACCTAAATTGGGTGGACTAACATTAAAACACGAAAAAAAAACTTGAACATGGAGATCTAGCAATGATATACAGAAAAACCTGGAAACATGACATGAAAGCAGACAACCGGACGAGGAATGAATGAAAATACACAGGCTAAATACACACAAGAGGCGATCAGGGGAAATGCACACACGGGGAAACAGCTGACAAAATGAACATAACAATGTCACAGGGGAAGAGTAAAACTAAACACACTGAGCATAGAAACACAAGACCTCTTCAAAACAAAACATTAACCATAATGAAACGCAGACATGACAACATGAAGTTGACAACATAAAGCACAGACATGAGACACATGAGGGGCGACAGAGATTAAACACAGGGGTTGAAGACACAAGGGGAATCTAATAGACAGTGAACTATAACGGCAACCTAGGCATAAAAGAAATGAACTTAGGTAACCTAAAGAATGTAAACATAACCCATAAACCTCAAAATATATTAAAACTCAAAACGCTGGGTCAAATGACCCAGGATCATGACAGGAATAGGCTCCCTCGCATTCCTGAAATGGACACGCAGTTTAAAAAATGGAAAGATTAATATATAACTGTTATTATTTAGTTATTTATGACTATTAAGGACTGACACAATGCCAACACAATTTTTATTTTGTTCTGTGTAGCAAAACATATTCAGCTTACATGTATATGCTAAATATGGACTTAAAGTCCAGACTCTCAGAGGTTGACACTTATTGTCATTTTTGTACACTGTACCCTACGTTGGGTGCTGAGTTGTTATTGGGCAACTGAATCAAAATTGTTTTAAGGACAGGAGTGGCCCTTCCTTAGTAAGCGCTTGCTTAGGCTGTGAAAACAAAACGAAACCAATGAATCAAAGAGACGACAGGAACATTACGATAGCACAAATCAACAGTTTCAGTACAATCTGGCACTGATGAGCTCTGCAACATTAAAAAGAGCATGAAATCCAGAGCAGACAACTGTGGTGGATGACTAGAGAATCATTTAAATAGCAAAGAAAAGCTTCTTTGGAACATTTAGTCAAGTTTAAGAAAAGGTAGGCGCATGATTATCCAGGTCTGCCAAAAAAAAAACATCCAAAAAAGCTAGAGCAGCTGCAGAAAAGGTCAACATGGACCAGGCTTGTAATCGTGCACATCGCAGCGTGTGCAACATCACCTGTAAAAAACATGGTGGAAAAAAAGACATAGAGATGCATGGACATGCATGGACATGCATGGACATGCATAGCTTCCAACTGCACTGTGCCACTAGTGTTTGAACATGACGGGACAAAAAGTCAAAAAATCAGCCTGATGAAGAGTGTGAAAAGCTTTACGTTCAGTTCAGATTCCACCAAATACGTCATGTCTGACCTTACAGTGAATGCTTTCATCACAGTGCAGTTAAGCAATTTGAAGGCTGCAACTTGCATTGTGACTGAAACAGACACCAAAGAGGAAGCAAAACATTTTTACCAACCACTTCTTGGTGATAAAGTACACAGAAAATGAGATGCTACAGATGCTTTCTGACCTTTCAAACCTCAGTGACACCTTAAAGCTTGAATCACCTGTAACAAGATTTATGTAGTGGTGAGGAACTCTGAAGTGTGAAGAGATTTAATTTCAGTTCTGATTCAATCAAATACCTCACTTTGTTTCTGCAGCACAAACTCAGGAGTTTTCCCACATCAACTCATTTGCCAACAAACAGACGGCTGCAGAAAACCCTGCCAGAGCTTCACAAAGTTGAACATTTATTTTATGATGTCCATGTGTTTCACACTTCAGACTGTGCTAATTTATCAAATTAAATTTGAGTCCCCCAAAATAGAGGAATCTGAGTAAAGATGGCAGTAATTCATCAGTGGTTAATGCAATATGTTACTGAACAGCTTGCCCCATCAACAAGCAGACAGTGTTTGATAAATGAACTCCACGCAGAGGCAGGAAACAGGAAGTATCGCCAATCCATCAGTTTCTCATTGCTTGAATCTTTGCTGATTCAAACTAGACATGAACCCTTGGAACTATGAAAAGCTAAAATAATCCCTGAGAATGTCTTTGATTTGGATTTTGATGGTTTTAATGACAGCATACACTCCAGCTGGAAACCACTGATTTCCATTAGCATTGGGCATTTTCATACATTCTGAACTTTCTTTCCTGTGCCTTGTGAACTCTGCTCAGATGGTTTCTCGATTTCACCACAAGGCACTTTACATATTTTGAAAAACCTGCCCATGTGGTTACACTTCTATGAAACCCTACAGAGCCATTGTTCTAAGTGGGAAAGTTTAGTCTGGTTGAGTTCTTGGCTTTTCTCCCACAGAGGCAAATCCCCATGCAGAAGCGCTGGTCCAGATGTGGCTCTGCAGCAGCTTAGCACTTGTTATTCTTTAATGTGACAAATCTTTATAGTCTTGTTGCTATGCAAGTTAAACAAGCTGCCGTAGGGAGATTCTCAGCTGACAGCAGCCTCACTGCTCTATGTGGCACTATGTACACCCGTGGAAGGAATAAATACATGCAGCCTTATTTGTATTCTTACCTTGATGGAAACCTCTACAGAGAATAAAGAACCATATTTGAGGAGTCAGGACTATTGATGAGGCGTCTGTTTTAATCACTACAGTATAGGAAGCTCTTTTAGTTGCAATATCTTGGATCTTACGTCGAGAGTTCTGGTGCAAAGCCACCAAATGTTCAAAACTTGATTTAACTCTATAGCTGTAAGATAATGAGCCAATTGTACATGTCCAATTAGTTTTGAGCCTCTATGTATAAAACTAGCTATAATTCTCAGGATGCTAAACTGGTATAATTAAATCTTAAAGTCTGCAGGTCGCATTTTATTGTTTTATTTGAATTCCACTGCAGTGTTGTAAAAAAGTCAAAACTATAAAAATCAGAATCCAAAAATATATGGCACTAACTACATATATTGTAGTTATTTTCTTTCTTGCTGCAGATTTTTATGTTGGCACCATTTATGACAGGGAAGGGAATGAATAAAAGGTTCACGTCTAATTACTAAAACATCAAGTTTTCTAAAATAATCAACAGCTTGGAAAATCATGTGGTGGTTAGCAGCTATTCTGCATCGCAACAACAAAGTCTTTCAACTGATTGCCCCAGTCCTGGATTTATGCATGTGAAGAAGAGGCGAGTCCAAACCAAGCTAGGTTTTTACAATTGTACATTAAACTAAACATTTTTCTCAGTCTAAGCAGAATTAGTAAAGGAGACTTTATTGTAATATGGAAAAAATACATAAATAAATTTGACTTTGAAATGAAACCAATAGTGCCAAAAAATATACACATTTATTTTTGAAAACTAGAATCCATTATGTTTGTCAAGTCAATCTAAATGCAACATAACTGGACTTGATTGACTTAAATTGCTGCAACATCTAAATCTTTTCTCCTCACCTTGAAGTTGAGCAGCTTCACCTTGTTGAGTCTGTACTACACGTTTACAGAAGCCGTCAGCTGATCGGCACATCAACTACAGCTGTGCGTATATGCAGTCATGACTAATCTTAATATCGGGCCTCCAATGTGTTGATGATGACAAAGATTTAAAGTCACACATCCTTTATCAAACTGACGCTCTCCAAACATACTAAGGTGAAGAGAATAAAATAAAATGATACAGACGCTTGGCATTATAAAGAACAAAAACAACTTTATTTACAAAAACAGACCACTGACCTGTCCCACAATCCCCCTAAATTCAGTGACTACTGTGGATTGCTATGTCTGTGGCTGAGGTTGGGAATTTACTGGACTGACAAGAACAACACCCAGTGCAAACCTTCAGTATTTTTCCACCAACTCCACAGAACGGCGGCACTTGTTGGACTGCAGGCTGCAGCTTACACACTGTTAGGTGTCAGCTTGTGTTAGGCTCCCAGGTGTGAGTAAGCAATGTGCTTTTTAATGAGCCTGGGGGCCAACATGACATCACAAAGACAGGAAGGGTTTGGGGCTGGGAAATTTTATACCATCTGGGACAATGGTATGTATGTGTCACAACAAATTATTCCAATTAGCACAAATTAAAATGATATCATTATAAAAAAAAGTTTCCTGTGGTCAAAGCTGGAGGATACACAAAAATGAAATATTTCAGAGACAGCTTTGTGTACATTAGACATCAACTAGCCTTTCCTACTAGGGGGAATGCAAAAACTCTTTAAATAAAAAAAAAAGATTTTCTTCCACGATGACTGACACTTTCTAACTGTGATCTCTTTGTGAACAGAAAAAGCGATCAAGCGTGTGAACTCTCATACAGCTGTGCCAAATTCTGCTCGCACAGATGTAAGTGTGAAAGACACCAAAGCTACTGCTCAATGTTTAGAGAAACAACAGCTTTGTCATGTTTCCATGTAACGTGTCTTTGTGGTGCTGCATGCATGGTTTCTGTAGTTGGAGGTGACAAAAACCTGACAAATTCTCAGTAACTGACCCGTGAAAAAGTATGTGTGTCATTCCTGTTCACGCAGCAGCTAAATGCTCACACACTTGAAAGCAGGTTATTACATCACAGGTGGTCAACGTGAGACACTTACAAGCCGAGTGGCTTCTTGTAGGTTTCCATGTAAGCTGGTGTCTGCTCACAGTAAACCGCATAATACCTCATTCTGAATCACTAAAGATGACTCGCAGCTGGGAAAAGCAACGATCTGTGGGTCCTGAAACGTATGCATTGGTAAAATTCATGTGTGTTGTGCGAAATGTCCGTGTGTGAGGTTAGAAAGCGTAGCGAGTGCGAATGTCCTCCAGCTTCTTAGAGACTTCGGGTGGTGTTCTGTCCAACTCCTCTGCCACACTTTTTTGCTTGTGAGGGTCCATGCTGTTAAACTGCTCGCACAGATCTCCATCAATCACATTCTGGAGAAAATGACAGAATTTGTTTTTGTTATCCTCAAATATTTTTTAATAAACAGGTTCCGCAGTTGAAACTATATTATAAAAATAAGACGGATGTGTAAAAACAATCCCAACCTTGACTGGGAAGTAGTAGGATCTAAAGCTGAGATGGTCTCTGCCACAAAGAGGAGGAAACTCTGAGCGCATATGCATCTCTAAGTGCTGGAAGAAGTCATGATCCTGTCAGACGAAATAAAGAAATCCGGGGGGTTAAAAAGAGAAGGAAGAGAAATCGGGAGGACATTTGAGCCACACAATACTACTTTAGGATCATGCAAAGTGTGCATGTGTGTTCACTTAAATGAGATCTTAGTGTTTTACCTCATGTGAAGTGAATGGGACTAGTATGCCGATGCCTCCAGACAGTGTGGTGTAGACCAGGGACTCTGAACCACCAGGAATCAGAGTAGTCTTCTGCAGAGATAACACTGTCTCTCCTACATGGTAGTTCATTATTATCTCAGCCTGGAGGGGGGGGGGGGGGGGGAGAGAGAGAGAGAGAGAGAGAGAGAGAGAGAGAGAGATGTCACCTGAGGCCATTTTATCTCCGAAGATTGGCTGCATGTGCACATAAAGCACATTAACTGCCAGTCTGAGTCAAAATAAGAATGAAATTGGTCCTGATGGTTTAATCTGATAACCGTCCAGAAACCACCAAACCAATGATGATGATAGTAATCAGAAGGTACTGTGAATACCAAGGGAGCATTGTGTAGTGATAAAACCTCAATATTAGGCTGATTAGACCACATCTGGGACTAAGGAGGGACAAGCAGAGTCGAAATGACCTCTGTACTCCACAAATAAGTCAGAAAGCTGTGCAAAGAAGACAACAGCTTCCCTTTACTTGAACCTGTAACGGTTTATTTCACCTGAAAATGTTTCATACAAAGTGTTTGACCACTGCAGCCCCAGCTGTACACTGGATTACAAAAATCTACACATGCACAATGGATGTCAGGTCAATTTGACATCAACTTTCTTGTATAGTGATTCACCAGGCAATGGACAGAGCGAGTCATCTATCAAAGGGAAGCTCAATGGATCGATTCCCTGGCTATTGGACTGCATGTCAAAGAATCCTTAAGCAAGATGTTAGAGTGTGCAACTGATATAAAATCTTAGGTATAGAAAATACTGCTTATATGAATCTGCGTGATTGGGTGAATGAGCCTTGTAAGGAAAAACGCTTTGAGTGCTCAGAGTAGAAAAGCCTCTACTTTGTATGGCATATATCATGTATGGCAGCATTTTGGCCGAGCCACGTGACTTGCCGGCTGGACAGACGCATAGACAGACATCATTTTGCATAAAGACAAGTCAAGACATCCACACCCATGTCTATATATAGATACGGTACATTTCCAAACTCAAATGAATCTATGCGTGCAGTGTGCACAAGCAGAAATAGCACACACTGTGTCACAATGGCAACTGGGACCAGCTCATAATGACTACACTGGAGGGACTTTCCCAGTCTATGTGCTACCTAAACAGTTTCTGACCAGGATTTAAAATGTGGGATGAGTGATCCGGTGTGTTTCTCCTGTGTGTGCGCGGCTTGTGTTGGTTGCATTTGAGAGTAGGTTAAACTTGTGGTTGATGGTGGTGTGTCTGCGGAGGTTGGAGTGGCCAGGGAGGCAGATTAGTACACCGGGCCAGATTTCAGCACTGGATGAATGCGATGTAGCAGAGGTCTGTCTCAGTTATCCCACCTAAAGCCACAGTTTTCTGCTTTGCCTCATAAAAGTGTACACTTGCTACTTGCAGGATAAACATCTTTGTACTTTGCAACCAATATTAAAATACCACATTTAACATCTACACTAATTTCTAAACAAATGGTAAGGTAATTTTTTTTTTTTAATAATTCAACATATTCTCAAAAGATGTAGAATTAGACAGTATCCATTGCATCAATATACTTTGCCGTAATGTAAAGCTCTTAGTATAGTAAGGGTTGTGTTTGCAGCCGCTTTCAGTTTCTCTTTTTGCAGTTCAGATTTGGTTTAAAAGAGAGCAAAACAGCACAGGCCCAACAATGAATGAAGTTTCAAAGTATACATTTACTTAATGTTAAAATATACGTTTTACATACACAGCCTTTAACATCTCATCTGAACCAGTCCTATTATTTTAAACATCAGGAAAGTGAAAGTGCTTTGATATTTTCTTCAAAAATGCAAAAGCCCCTGCTACATTCTTTTCTACATGACTTACTGTATATTTTATTATTAATATTTTAATAATCTCACTTCTGGTTACCTTATAAAATACTGGCTTATATCCCCTTTTAAAAAATATATTGAGATATCATTTGTGGCCTATACTGCTCAGTCACAGAAAATGATGAACGATTGTTTAAATGTTTAAGTAACTCTAAGCTTTTTTTTAAAATTTGAAGCATTAACCCGATGCACAAGCCTGAAGCAGGTCTGAACAGACAATGCATGTTAAATCTAAATTGTTCTTTCACTTTGAGGTCAAGCTGAAGACCTCTGCTCCGGGGCAGCAACAGCTGTCAAGACTCATTTATTTGTTTCTAAAGGCACTGGCACGACATCACATTTCTGAACTGCTTACCCTCCATCCCACCTCCAGATTCCTCAAATTTGCTTACCAACCATTGCTCTCCATCCCACGCACAGACTTGAAACCAAGTTTTACAGTCATTGGTCCAAAAGTATGGAATGGTTTACCATTAAGAACTTCCCCATCCCTTGATGTTTACACAAACTCATCGAAGAGCCACGTCTTTCCCTTAAACCTCTTTAACCTCACTTTTATTTATTATCTGTTGGCATCCAGAGAGACAATGTCCTTTTTAATTCACTCACTTCTCTTTTTTGAGTCTATGCTTCATCTGCTCAGACACACTGTTTAATTCCAGAAACGTGAAAAGGTGAAGCATATGTGTACCTTCTGTGATGCTCCATTGAGGAGGCCCCTGTCCCATAGAGCCTTGTTCCCAGTGGGGTCTTCATCCACATCATCACTTGTGTTAGGGGGGAGACGCACCTAAGCAAACCAAGGACAAAACATGGAGACATTACGTCATTGCAGAAAATTTTGTTTAGGGCTGATGGTCTTGATGTTTTCTGGCTTTATTCGCCCACAAAAATACAATACACACCCCCAAACACTTCTCGCCCTTTACTTACGATGCTGATGTTCCCAAACTTGTCAGCAGCAGCCATGGTGTCATAATCGAGCAGACAGGCCGTCGTCACCCAGCGGGGATATGTGTCATCAGCGAAGATGATGAGCTGGTTCTCATTACGTCTGTAACGAACCCAGAACAGACTCTCCTGGACATCAGACACGATGACACGCTGGCCAATGGTGTGGATGCCAGTCACCAGGTTGGGAATGTGCTACAAAGAGTTAGGGAGAGCAGTGAGGTACACTCAGTCAAGTGTTTTAAAAGAAAATAATGCAATCTGGACATGTTCCCCAAGTGGTGTCCTGTGCAGCGCTGTGAAAAATGACTTGCTCACACTCATTAAAACTTCTCACGTTACACACTACAGGATGTAACGATTAAGGGAGGGACTAAATAGACTGGAAACAATTGTTAAAAGTATAATCCAGAGGGGCTATACAATGCACATGTGTTTATGTATGCACTGTACTGTATGGTATTAACTCAACTGTCAGCTACATGCATCTTATCTGCAACACAACACTCAGGCGGCAACACTGCTGCACATCAGCTGTTCATTAATTAGATACAACATTGGTCTTTACTGTTTACGCGTTAAAGTAAAGTTGTTCTGTGTGACTGTTAAAGCCCCACAAACTTAAGGAGTGCAATGTTTTTCCCCTTTAAACACGTCCAAATCTTACGTTTCAAAACAGACCGCACTATTTTTATATCCTGTTACACAGAGAAGTTTCAAGGCAGGCTGTTAATTTCAACCAAAACATTCTGGGAAAAATGTTTATGCAAAAGCGTGATGCATCACATACACTCATGAAAAAATTTGCTCTACAGCACAACAGGTGCTTCAAACCTCTAAAACCTAAACAAAAAGTGTCTGCAAACAAAAACTAGACACCCTCACACTCAGTCTTGACCCCCGTTTACAACAATTACTTTGCTGCATTGAAAACACCCTTCAGGTGGTTTGTTCTTTATATAAAGGCACCTCTGCTTCTTACAAAACGGTGCAGTTTGCTTTGGTTAATAAAGATAAAGGTGTCGTGCCATTAGGAACTTTGAAAAAGTCCCTGATGGCTAATCTGGAACAAATCGGCCATGCACCATTAGATAAAACCTTTTCTTTTCACAGGAAGGAAAACCCAGAGTGCAAACAGAGATAAAGCTATCCACATACAGATGAAACTTTTTTTGAAATTGGTTTCAAAGAGTTGAAATAAAAACTATTTACCAGCCAGTTAAAGTATATTTGAAAGTTTTAATAAATAATCATCTGTACTACAGTGTTGTTTTTAACAAGATTAATTAATAAAGATGCAGGTCTGCAATTGAGATTATTGACTATCATTTAGCAGTGTAACTATTGTAGTACGAATGTCTTGTATTGTGATTCGTTTTTTCTGTGTCACTGTACTGAGCACCTGTTGTGCTGGTTACACAGCACATGTTCAAATAGAATATCAATATCTTCTGATGTTTCTTATGCTAGCTAGCTTTGTGAAAGCTGTAATATCTGTTTAAACCATGCCCGTCTGGTGAAAGCTATAGTCAGATGTGTCCAGTAAAAAGTGAACTGGATTTTATTTATTTATTTTTCATGATGACACTTTTTGTTTCTTATTCTGAAATTAATAATTTTATGATGTAAGCCTGATTACATCCCGGATTGGGATGCTTCTGCTCATCAACTCATTGATCATGGGTCAGGTCAAAGTTGGCTCCTTTTAGTAAATCTTTAAAGACTAATTCTTCATCGTCTATATTTTCAGATCATCAACTATATTCATCATCTCTATAAAGAACCTTTGATAGAAAGTGGGATTCGCAGGTGGAAGAGAGAATATTTATATAGGGTGTATAGATGTTTGTGTCCAGACGTCCTTGTCTTACCTTGTTCTCACACTTGCGTAGCAGCTTCTTTTTCCCCAGGTCGTAGATTCTAAGCAGTTTTCCCACTCCAACTAGGGCTCGTCCCTGGAATGGTGCGATTGCCAAAGGCACGTCCTCTACTGGGGTCTAGAAATAAACAAAACAATCTGGGTTCAGATAAAGATTGAAACAGATACAGAGCTTTTTAAAGAAGACGAAAGGAAGTCTCACTAAACACAGTTTTAGTCATCATAAGAGATTGTAAGACAGCTACAGTGAAATCTGCCTGTGGTTTTAGATTTACTACAGATCCCAGCTGTTTATTTTTAACATGTTAATTTTTTAACGATTTTCTTAGAAAAGCACTTCTGAACAACCGCATAAACAAACTCGTTACCTGTTGAAACATTAAGAAAGTATTTTGGTAAATTATATTTCTCAAATAAGATTACACCAGTCATGAGTCAGACATCGTCAATACTTTCCCTGTCTAAGATATGCCCAAATTACAACTAAAACGCAACTTGAGAATCCAAATTTCCCCTCTGGAGAGTGACTAAGAGTGTGTTGTGAGCTCAGACATCCTGGACAGGAAAAACCTTTCAACCCGGTGCTCTGCTTTCTCCGTGGCCTTCAGCGGGCCTGTCACAGTTTGATGGATATTTCTAGTTTATTGCCCTGTCGGAACATACACCCAACGACACAGCCATCTCAGAAAAGTGCGTCTGCCTACATCCAAGATGCTGTCATGACTTTGCACTCAGAAATGTGTCATCTTATTGTGCATACTCTGATATCTCTGGTTATATAACAAACAGGGAAAAAAGTGAGTTGTGACCTGATAGAATCATCTAAAATATCAAATCTGGTTAAGTGGTCGGGAAATTCCTGATACCACTGCGAAACACAACACTCATGAGTCATTTCCCCTGTTAATCCACATCAGGTAACAAACGTATGTGGGCTGATTCACCCTGATCGTCTCCACCCTGGTGGGGTTTCTTGGGGAATTGCCCAGCGAGTCTGTGACAACTGGGACAGCAACAGCTGTGTTTCATCCCATCATCAAAATTTTGTATCAGTCTGTCTTGCTTCATGCATTCTGAATAGACTTTCCTCGAGTCCAGTCCTCGTCTTAACATCTGTCTCAAATCATGGCCTGCACACAGTCCCTGGGTAAGCGCAAAGGTGATAAAAGCCAACATCTCCCAAAGAAACCGTATATACATCTTTCTGACATCTGTAAGTCGCCTGTCACACTAACTATTTTCTTCAAACTCCCTTGGGCTGTGAATTATTTTTATTTACTCAGCCTTTCATGATAGAGCTGCACTTGCTACAAGGTCTGAACGTCCTCTCCAGCTGACTTGCTCTGAGTACTGTTACAGCAGAGTGACGGCGGAAATCTTTTGAAACCTGCACACGTGCAGCTGCACCAGAAGGCCAAAAAACAAAGCACAGCACCTAAGCATTAAATTGTTGCAGAGCCTACAGAATGAAATGTTGATTTGCTTTATGAATCAAACTAAAGCCAAATATGACACAGACAAGCACTTTTATGCCGTTTACATCAGTATTCCCCAGTATAAACAGCAAAAGATGAGAGTGAATCAGCTTCAGCCTAATAAATATTCAAGGAGAAACAAGCTTAATAAAATTAACCCCTAATGTCACTGAAACCCACCTTGTGCACAAACTCCAGCTTCTCCCCTCCACTGACGAGTCGATATGTGTAGATGAAGCCGCCACCCACTGACCTTGGGTTGAGAATCATGTCTCTGGCAACACCGACCAGGACGTACCAATCGTCACCCGTGTTGGTGAATCGACAAGCGGCCACACTGAAAAACACCAAGTACAACATCAGACCCACCTATATACTATATTGCTAGTTTAGATTAGTCACGCTAATCACTTAGAAATATATTAACACAAAATATTAGCTATAACCTTCAAAACATGGCCAACAATACTGTTTTATATCAGAAAGTGATGCTTTTGATGGATCCAGTAGCCTGCCTTCCAAAATCACAAATTTTATTACCTTTTAATTCCATACTATGGGCATCATTTAATCTTAATAAGCATTTTGCTGCATTAAAAAAATACTGTGCCTGTTTTCAGCAGCTGTTGATACAAATCGACACAAAGTGTCGTTTTGAAAAAGGTTAATTTGTCACCAGGTGAAACCGAAGAACCTCTACAATGGCAGCCCAAACTATTTTCACTATGTCAACGGCTGATTAAGAAACAACACTGAGTATTAATGAAGGGCTTGGAATTTGGGAGGCTCACTGTCCATCAAAGAGAAAGGCATAATAAATGAGAAACAGCCCAGGGTCAGACTGTTTAACCTCACTTAAACCCCACCCACCCATCATGAGTACTACTCACCTGAACGCAGCTTCGTTCTGTTCCAGCTGCACTTGATCCAGTGTTGAACCTTGTATGGGATTAACCAGCCGCACTAGTGAGGCCCACTGTCCTGCGCCGGCTTTGGGTGAACCAAAAATGGCTTCTGGAAGATTTTCATTTAGGAATGCAGCAGCCATCTCAGCAGCCAGTTCTCTTTCATCCTCACCTGCAGCTTCTACCATCTCCTACAGTGGCAAAAGAAGGGATGTGATTTTCTGTTTATGACATGTTGGCAACTGTTATTTGAATAAAACCAGCCATATGAAAATGATATTCTAGACTACAAACTGTGATGGGAATGTCTGCCATCACAAAGATTATTAATTCATAATATAATTATCATCAGGGACAAAATGCCATTAAACTACCAAATTCTACTTCTCATTATTTCTACTGTTGGGTTTATCAGTGAGAAAAACGAAAAAACAGTAAAAGGATGTCAGGAAAAATTCCTAAATATAAAAGTAGGTTTATAATTTAATAAACCTACTTTTTTAGGCTCTAACCTGGAAAAATAACTCACACAGGAACAAATTTCTGTTCTCTCTTGTTTATACCCGACATGCCGACTTCTTGCCCTTAATAAATTTATTACTGAGAGTAACCGCAGACAGATGTTAACACCACTAGTTGGGTCACAACGATATAGTCATACCTCAGCCATCTGTTGCTTTCTCTGAGCTTTGGTGGCCTCGGTGTAGGCGTTGTGGTCAGTTTCAATCAAAATGAGGTTGTTGGTCTCTGGGTGGATTACAAATTTCCTGGGAGTGTACTGAAGTGGGAAGGCCACTTGGTTGAAGACGGCTCCAAGTTTCTCTAAAGCCAAGATTCTACCAGGCAGACGAGCACAGGTGAGATTTATATAAAAATATATTTTTCGCCCTTCAATAAACTTTTCTTTCTGCAGATTTATAAACACTTTGAACATAAGACGTTTAGAGTTATTTAAATTGCGATAATACATAACAGATGCTGGATTTCTTCAGTTTGAACTCCATTACACAAACAGTGATGCCTATGTTTTACAAAAAAAATGCTCTAAGTGCATCCATACCTTAGAGTATTGGTAGAGATGGCCACTATGCCTTCTGGACATTGCTCAGAGGCAAAACCAGAGGCGTACTCCAGAGTCTCATATGAGAGAGGAGTCAGATGGAAACGAGACTGGTAAGAGTAGCTGAGCCAGGAGCGACTGGACATTGCAAGCACCTGTCAGCAAGAGAAAAGACATCAATTAATTTATAATCAGTGATGAAAAACACAAATTTATTTTTAAATCTTAAGGTTTGATATAAATATTTCTGACTTAATATGATCACAAGCATAAAAACTGACAAAACAAACAATATTTTTGTAAATGCACATATTTGTATTTATGAGCTGATTCTGAGTAAGCGTTCGAGTTACATACAGCTTCCTGTCCTTGCATTCTGACTCTGAACAGTTTAACAGGTCGTGATCCCAGGTAGCGTGTTCTGGTATCTGACAAGTCTCCAGTCACTGGGTCCAAGACAGTCCTCAGAAGCACACCGTTCTGAGAAAGAGGAGCAAAAACACATTAGCAGAAAACCTCTACATAAGCTGAAATGTATAGCAACATAAACTAACATAACAATTGTGACAATCTTTGCTCTGGACTGTGCTCCCTGACTGCTAATTGATCAAGCATGAAAAACATTATCAGTTTGGATTTTAGGTACAAGATCGATCTGAACTCATGCCTGTACACAATCCCTGTATTACATTTGGTTTTACAGAGCTGTGATTTAAAAGTAAAATGTCTTCAACTTCAACATGAAACCTGAGATATTTAAATGTGAAAGAATACCTGAAGCCCAATATTAAGGTAGAGAAAGCCTATGGTTCCTTTGTCTCCAAGTTCATCCTGTTTCTCCACCCCTCCCATCTCCACGATACACAGACTCTCTGGCTGGGCTGGTAGGGCCTGCATACTCAGTGGCTGCAGGCAGTCCTAAACATGGTAAAGTTTCAGGGGGTCAGAAAAATAGCAACATGCAAAGGAATCCGAACATTAAGTTTTTGTGTAACAGCACCATTCAATTGTTTAAACGTGCACGTAAACAAAAAAGATTCTTATCCTGTAATCGTTTTTAAAGTTTTTAAAATTTACACTTCTATTGAAATAGTTAAGGCAGACGAGATATTTTAATCCAGACCTTTTTTTGGGGGGGGGGGGGGGGGGGGGACACACACACACACACATTACTGAATACCCAAAGCATTATTTTCTGGCTTACACGTTTTAAACAGGGAAGCAGAAATCTCCAGTTAATGTCCAATGAATATTTTAAGGTTACTGGTCATCTTAAGAGGCAGTAAAAGTGGTCAGACAACTTTCATGTTGTACAAAGTTTTCCCTAAAAGAAGGATGTAATTGTTTCCTAAACATGACAACATTACTTTGTACTGACCTAATAAGAAACTAAGATTAATTTAGCCTTAAAGGGATTTATGCCAATCATTAATTAAGTTCCCACCACAGGAACCTTTCCTGGATAGTAGGGACTTTTGGAGGGACTGTATTTTCACACTGAGCATCACTGTCTAAACTAAGTTCTGTAGAAGTTAATCAGCTAAAACATCTCTGTTTTTTGGGATTATTTACTTTCAGCAGGTTCTGCAGAAGGCTGCTGAAATTGTTGACATTAAATTAATATTTATCTCAGACGCTCCCGAGCCTTCAGGGAAATCCTATAATTAAAAATCTAGCTGAAGTATATTTCCAGTCATTTTTACATTTATAAGTTTACCAGGAATTTTTAAGTGGTTAACAATGGATTCCTTCAAACTTGGGTGCTAAACACAGGCTAAATTCTGTTACTCATTCTGCACAATGGGAAAGACCTGAGAGTACAGTGACAATGTGCAAATTTGGCTGAGCAGCACAGTTTGGTTTATGAATATGAGAAAAACTTTTCAACAGTTGAAAATACCCATTACCACTGCAAGGGCAATAAATTAAGAAACTAGAAGCAACATGACGTCCTCATTTTTAGCCTGAAAGGGCATGTGCATGTGTGTGCGCGCGTGTGAGTACACACTCTGACTCCACATACTGTGAAGATGACTGGCAAACGAATTTCTGTAGTGCAGCAGATAATGGATACTAGCTTTCAAAAGTGAACACAAGTGCCAAAATTTGCATGTCTGTCCCCTCAGAGCATGAAAATAGTCTTTGCTGTCAATCAACAATAAACTGAACGGTCAAATGTTACTAGGACCAAAACAAACCTCTATAGGAACAAACATCAAAGATGGCAAAGACATACCCAAAACTAAAGTACATGACATCTTGTTCGGATACAAGCTGTCATGGGCTCAATCACATGCCAGCAGATAAACCAGCAAAAGCAATTTCTGAGCAACACCTCCAATTCGAAACAAAAAAGGGTCTCATTGATAATCTCTGTGTCAAGCTCATACCGAAGGATCCAGGGAGATGATGCGAACAGTGTTGTCAGCCAGCCCAACAGCCAGGAATCGGGAGCGTTGCTCACCAGGAGGAACGTTGGCCAGGCTCATACAAACCACATCTGCAGACATCTCTTTCCTCTCTGTGTACTCATTCAGCTGGCCAGACTGAAAAAAATCAAAAGTGAAACAAAGACAGCAGCAGGATTAATAAACAGAATTTCAGTCACCTCAGTTCAGTCATCTTCCTCTATTCAATATGGAACCTGAGATATTCAATATTAGTGTTAGAATTAAATCATCAGATACTCTGCAGGAAAATAAATTAAGTGAAGCTAATGATAAGGCAATTTAACTGTGCAGTCAATTGTGAAATTGCCTTTTATAAAATGAAGTCATGAATAAGCCCGTCAAATCATTTGACTGATTAACCCCAAAAAAAGATTTCTTTTCTTTTTTTTTGAGGGGGGGGGGGCACTGGGCCTTCACATAGTCTACATAAAGCTCAACGCAGTATTTTTGTGAAAACCTTTTACTACAAAGCATAACTAATACTTGTTAAACACAGCATGAAAGTGGAAACTAGGATTCTGCCAATGGACAATATTCCTGAAGATTGATGGCAGTATTTCTGTCTATTGTATTGCTTTTTAATTAGTACGCAGTATAACTGTAACCTTGTCAATGAAACACTTCACCGTGTGTAGGGAAGACAGTGCAGTGCGGAGCAGAAACAGGTGATCTATTTCACACAGTAAAGATAATCTAACTATAGGCCGAAGGAAAAAAAAATTTTTTTAAAAAAGAGGAAATTTTCTCTTATGACCACTATTTACAGCAGCCCAAATCACTCATTGCTCTGAACAAGGAGAAAGCTGTTATAGCCTATGTTGTCTCACTTAAAGCTGGAGGTGATGAAATAGACTCTTCAGTTTTGGATTTCTTCACTCCACCAACAGTTTTATTTTTCGTGCACATGCCACATTGTAGGCATTATGGAGGCTGAACAGAATGTCAGAGGGGCACAAGAGGATGATCAGATAACACAAAAATAATCTACTTCCTTACCGGGTCCATCTCAAAGTAGACCAGCTCCCCACCAGTGAGGGCGATGACTACTTGCCGCTGGTTCACAGCACAGCGGACAATAGTTTTTTTACCAGGAGTTTTCCACTCGTTCACACGCTTGTCTGCTCGGATGTGACGGATACCATCTGGGTAAACCTGTATGGGGGAGGGAGTGAAAGAGCCACAGAGGTAAGATGGAGAGAAAAGACAAAGTACTAGATTGGGTTGATGATGAATAAATGGCCATCTTTGTGTAATTAGATGAATTAATGCATGAACTGTATTAATTATTTGTGCTTAACACACAAAAAGAAACTGATAACATAACCTTTAAAATGTACATCATCTGCTAAACAAAAACTAAAATAAATTTCGAATTTCGAAATGCTTCCTTTGATGCAAAGGAAGGTTTTCGTTTAGTTTTTTAGAAATTATTGGAATTATGATAAAATGCAATTATCAAAGCTGCTCATTTCAAAGAAATTTCATTACTTTGAAATTTCTTTGCAATGTCTAAGGGTGTTTTTACACCTATACTTCGTTTACTCTTTACTCTTACACGTGTAGCTTTTACCCATGGTCTGGTTTCTCTTCACACAGAGCGAGTCATTACAAACCACTTGAGAACGTTCAGTGAAGTTATTGGCCAGCTCATGTGTTTGGACCAGGAGCAACAAGAATACAAAATACAGGAAGTGCTGTGTTCTGAACTATTTGAGAACATGGACAATTTATATTCATTTCACGGCTGGTTGCAAACCCATACTGACCTTTGCACGTCTACGGTACCCTGCCACATCCCAGAATGCAAAGCATATTTGGCTATGGGAAGCTCAAACTTGTAACGTGCACCTGAGCAGCTCAAAATTGAATCATGTTCACACAATAAACAAACTGCTCACTCGGAACTGGGCAGAGAACACCTGTTCTAACATTGTAACAAACGAACCCCACCATGTAAGAAAATAAGCCACAGTTTGACTTAAATGGACTAAATGGCACAGTGGTGAAAATACCCAAAGGTGATGTGCAGATGAGGTACATTTACGCACCTGTACAAGCGCATCTTCACCCAGGAGTGAGCAGGAGAGAGTGGGTGTTGTTCCCAGAAAACCAGAATCTGTCACTTCTTCTACAGTCTCACCGATGGACAGAACCAGAGTGGCATTGACGAAAGAGACAATAATGTAGGCATCGAACTCATCTAAGAACCAGAGTAAACACAGTATTGATCAGAAGAAAAAACAAAACAAAATTACTAATGGCATTGAACACACAAGTTTGGTTGCACACTGTTTCAGTAGGTGGTTATATGTTAGTTTACTTTAATAGAGTCAGCAAAGAAATGTTCATCTCCAGCATGTACTGCATGCGTGTACTGCATGCGTGTACTGCATGCGTGTACTGCATGCGTGTACTGCATGCGTGTACTGCAGCGCCACACTGCTTCATGTGGCTGTCGCATCACAAACATAGGGATATCTGTCAGGGCAGCTGCTCCAGCTAGTGGTGAGTGGCTCCCTAACATCTTATACTAAACAGCTAACCAGTGATGTACATTAACATAACAGGAATATGTTTCACAGACTTTTCTTACTTTCAGCATGTTTTATAACCTTGATTAGCCACACACATCCTGGAACAAGAATATTCTTACCTTCTACATGTCTGCGTACAGTCCACACAGCATTGGGGTTACCGGGCAGTTCAGACACAGCCATCTCTGAAACCTGACAGAGGCGGAGAGAGGGGAACAGACAGGGTGGGGGAAAGAAAAAGAAAATTGAAAGTTTATCATCATTACAAAGACAAACACAACAAACCATTTTTAAAAGCTCATCTTCACAGTAATGGAAGTAAGACATTAACAGGGTACAGCCAACATTGTGAGCGTAACTCAAAGGCTGGGAAAAACGTGACACCAAGCTAACAGTCGTTCAAAGTGTGATATGAAAAGAAGGCTTTGTGTGTTTGCTGGAATCAGAGATAGTAAAAGACTCTTCAGTATTTGTTCAGAGAAGAGACATGAAAAAACTCATCAATTTCACAGCCAGCAAAGTACATGTGTGGGCTTTCTCTAATTACGTTAGAAAAAAAACAGTGTGTGTACCTCCAGTCCGTGCCGAAGGACCCTTAGAGTGGACCGGGGTCCTCGTCCACATGATACATAAAGCTGAGGTGTGTCCTCATTGGCCAAATCAGCAATCTGGAAGAGAGTAGTCAATGAGCCAGAAATGTTCTGGTTTAAGATTTAAGAAAAAAATCTGTCTCACAAGTTCAGGCAATTAGATTAGTCCCCATGTTCATCTGACAGGACACTCACCTGACAGGACATGATTGGTGACAGGTTCTCCTGTTCATCCACCAGCACAAGATTTTTAAGTGGGCGTGGCTGAAAGAAGAAGGTGTCTCCCTCTTCCAGCGGCATTGCCGATGAGAACTCGGGCTCATCATCATCATCACCCAAGTGGGCAATCTGGTAAAGGTAACTAAAGGAAAGAGAAATAGAGGTTAATCAAAGACTGAGAGATACGAAAAGAAACACTTGAGTTTCTGTTTGCAACCTACTGGTTTCCAAACTCTGAAGACACAAAGAGGAAGCCAGTCTTCAGGACGCACATCGCTGTTGCAACGGGAATTGTGTCAAAGTACTTCAGCCTAATTTCTGTGACCTAAGAGACAAAACAAGCATCGTTTTTTATTACGGGAATATGTATTATAATGAGCATAAATAGAAAACCATCCATCCACTTCCGCTTATCCTTTTCAGGTTCGCGGGGGGCGCTGGAGACTATCCCAGCTGTCATAGGGCGAGAGGCGGGGTACATCCTGGACAGGTCGCCAGTCTGTCGCAGGGCCAACACACAGGGACAAACAACCATTCAACACTCACATTCACTCGCACATTCACACCTAGTGGTAATTTGGATTATCCAAATAACCTATCCTCACAAGCTGCATGTCTTTGGACGGTGGGAGGAATAGAAAACCGATAATGGTAAATGGCCTGTATTTGTATAGCATTTTACTTAGTCCCTAAGGACCCCAAAGCGCTTTACACGTTCAGTCATCCACCCATTCACACACACATTCACACACATAATGACAAAAGTTCAAGAAATGTTAATGAAGAATTTAAAAGTAATCCCTGCTGAGAACAAGAGTATTTGCGTTTGCTACTTTCTTGCTAAGCTAATGTCAACACGCTACAGATTTCCCTATAAAAGTAAAAGAGTGAGTTTATAAGCATTTGGCTCTTTTTGAAGAAGCTGAGGGAGCTAATCAAATTGAAAGTGAGCTTTTAATAAGATGAGCCATGAAAAAGAAATCGAGTAAAAAGCCTATTTTCAGACATTGGATAAACTGAGCAATTACATAAACTGGGCAGGATAAGATAAATACGACATGTTTATCTAGTGTTTGTTAATCAAGCAACTGTGATTCTAAGAAAGAAAAAAATAAAGAAAAAAAACAGAAGCTGGAAGTGAACATAATTAGTCCCATTAAATAAATTTGTTAAAAATGTCTAGTTTCCATCCATCCTTACCATTTCTTCATCAGTTTCTAGAGTAACCTTAAAGATGTCTCCCTGCTCAGTCTGGGCCAGAAAAAAGAACATGGACTTGGTCTTGTGGGTAGCTGAGCACACAAATATCATGCCACGCTCTGGGTCATCCAGGTCGTTCTGTGGGGTGGAGCAGAAGAGAATGTGAGGGAGGATAAAAATAGACGTTCATGCAAAGAACAATGTGGGACTTGCAAAACAACCAAAATTCCACATGAACAGAGAAAAAAATGTTTAAAATCTACTTAGTGACTCACAGCTTAAAATCAGGTAAAGTCTCACGATGTGTACTGATGTTATGATGCATCAAAACACACTTAAAATCTGCACAGGAAATCCTGTACTATAAATATTTGCTTTTTAATGTGCATTCCTGTAAGAAGGACTCACTCTACGCCGTGGAATGGGACAGCGAATGTCAGGCTGGTCTCCAAAATTCTTGTAGGTGATGTAGTTTTCAGAGCAGATTAAAACCCCACTGGGCCCATCAGAACCACCAGGAACTGGAAGCATTTAGAAGGGTTGTCATTTTTAAAAAACATAATGATGAAGGAGTAAGAATTTCAAAAAAGCACAGTAATCTCTATTTTACAACATAATGCTTTCTTTTAATACGACATCTAACGCTGTGTTATTGCGTTGGTAAACTTTTGTAGAGATCAGAGAGGGTGAATCTTTCTCCAGTGTTTCTCAGAGAAGAGACATGACAAACTCATCACATCTACAACACATTGATGTAACAATTCTTTGTAACCTCGCTGCAATGATTATCTTCTGAAAGCAAATCAATTTGTAAAAATGTTGATATTTCAACTACTCCCTACCTGATGAATAACACTACTGTTGTTTCCTTTAAATATGACCAACACTACTCAAATACTCACCAGTTATGAGGAAATTTCCATGTTCTTCCAATGCCTCGCTGTACTTGCGGACCACATGGTTCAGGCCGAGATCCAGCTCGTAAAAGGTGAGCGTCTGTTGTGTGTTGGCAGCAGCTTCTCCTGTTGGGTCGTTGTCAGCTTCCTGTAGACATTAAACACACTTGATTATTCTGGTAAACAAACAAAACATGACTGGTTTTTTTTCAATTAAAGTCATGCTGAGGTCAGAGAAGTTAAATCTTTCTCCAGTGACAGTCAGAGAAGAGACATGAAAACTCATCACACAACAACAGTTCAGTGTATGTGAAATTCAGCAGCCCTGCACGTTTGTGCTTTGTGTCCTTACCTCATAGTCCATCTCTAAGCAGGCAAACATGGGATTTTCAAACCCAACATCGACTCCAACCACATGGTAGACCAGTGTGTTTGCTTTATGGGCTTCCAGTGGAGAGGAGATGGTCAGTCTCGCAGCAGCATCTCTGTTCAGAATATACACCAGCTTCTGTTTCTCTATCGCTCCTAGTCAGATAAATGACAAAACATATTGTGTGCTTCATTTAACTGGTTTAATACAACTATTTATATGTGTGTGTATATAAATTTTCTTCAGGATTTAAACAATAGTAACTCAGCACACATTAATTAACATCATAATTGTTCCACAAAACACTTCTATCAAGGTAAAATTTTCTGATGTAGAACTACAAAATTTATAGCATTTGATGCTGATTTATTATCTTAAGCACCTGTAAGGCTCTTGGGGTTAGGTCAATTATAGCAATATTTACACCACTGACATTATACTAACACACCAAGGCCCAAATAAAAGAAAAATAATCATCAGTCTATAAACCAAATTACCATCTAAGCTGACAACCTCTGTCTTTGCCAATAAATAAATGAATAAATAAATAACTGTATGGAGCCACAAAACATATTATAAAACCTATCAACTTTGCAGGTTTGTTAAATGGATTGGATTTATATAGCGCTTTTCAAGGCACCCAAAGAGCTTTACAATGCCACTATTCATTCACTCTCACATTCACACACTGGTGGAGGCAAGCTACGGTTGTAGCCACAGCTGCCCTGTGGCAGACTGACAGAAGGCCGATGGCTGCCATATCGCGCCATCACCTGGCCAACACCAGTAGGCGGTAGGGTAAAGTGTCTTGCCCAAGGACACAACGACCAGGACAGAGAGCCCAGGGATCGAACCGGCGACCTTCCGGTTACAGATACGCTTCCCAACCCCCTGAGCCACGGTCGCCTTAAAATGTAATGTTTTATTGTATTTGTAAGATCATAAAAGTAACTTATCACCAAATGGAACAATTTTGAATTGGGGGAGAAAAAAACAAAAGAGGCATCTGTTAGTATGTTTAGGCCTACTTGGGTACATAGATGTTACAAAGCTATCCAGGCCCACTTTGCTCAAATGCAAGTAGGACTCAAAGGATTCAAATTAAACACAGCCTATTTTAACAACAAATAAATTAAATACCACAGTAAGTTATTTAAAAATCACTACAGGCCAGTTTGTATAAAGTCTTGCTGCAAAGCCTTCATGCAGTTTCAAAGCTGCAGATTCACACACACTGTATAAACCTAAAAAAAAAAAAAAAAGTACATTAGAATAAATACCTTTAAAACACATCAGTCTTAACTGATGGACTCTTTTGGAGTATATAGTTTTTGGTGTTGGTTTGTAATGTAAGGGTTTTTCCTGGCACTGAACTGGCTTTTTCGTGGTGACTACATCCAACGCTAAACACACCACAGCAGATTACACACAAAATCCTAGCAGTGTGTATGATTAAAAAAAAACCCATTGAGCTCTTGCTCTTGTTCACCTTCGTCAAAGAAAGGGTGCTCATCTTACGAGAGAAGGAAAATAGCAATATAAAAAATAAACAGTGCACAAACATCTGGATTCTGTCTGATATGATGGACTCTACATAATGGTCTAATGCTGATTTCATGCATACTTCATAAAATTCTCACCTATCATTACAGCTCTGCCTTTTGGGTCAACAGCAAGGAACTGTCCAGGAACAATACGGCGGCAGCCGCTCTTCCCAAATGTTTCCTGGTGGATCTTCTCAAACATATTTTTTGATGGATGATACTCCAGGATGACGATACGACCACTGTCACTCCCCACAACAATGTAATCTAAAAATACATAAATATCACTTAGAAACGACGCCAGCCTGTCAACATTATATTAATTATGATACGGTCATGTAATTAAAGCTTAGGTAATGAAAGCCAATGGAGGCCAACTTCCCCTTCTAATTGTAAATGAATAAAAAAAAGAATGCACTACAAACAAAACATTAGTGTCAGACAAAAGATTTAATAAAAACCACTTAAAAGAAAATTATTAATACATACCATTTAATCTGTGCAATCCATGTTTAGAGTTACAAACACATGTATGTGAGTGCATATGATGTCATTTCTGTACCTTTGGTTCCTCCAGTGAGTCTGAAGGCCATCAGGGATCTGATGATGCCAAACACTTCCATTGTGAGAAGAGTGTGCACCTTTCCTGTGTTGGCATCTGGCCGTAATAATTCCAGGATCTTTCCTCTGGAAACAACAATCTCCTGCATCTTGGTTCCTACCAAAACATAATATCAGACATATGATGTGGATATTTTTATGGTTTTCCCTGAATCCTGCTTTTAAAAAAGCATTTTGTGATATTTCTTTTATGTATTTTTTAACCATGAGAAAACTATGCTTTACATTATCTCCATCAACATACTGAGTGAAACACCATGATAGGATAAACTCTAAGGACTATACAAACACAAGAAAATATACTTAAATAAAACAATTAATGCTAATTAGTGCTAATTCTCATAGAAATTGCAGTTAAAGGCTTCTTTGACAATAAAGGAGGGGTACCAAGCTTTGATAAATTAACCATGACCTAACCAGACATAAAGCAGTGACATCTGGCGCAAATTCACCTGAGAAGTTTCCATGGATGGCATGGGTGATGCCGGTGGCACGCTGCAGGGTGATGTTGTAGAGAAACATGGCTTCCACTCGAATCTTATTCAGAGGAAGCTGAAAGAGCGCTTAACCCGGCTCAAAACTGTAAACAAAGAAAACCAAAAGTGTATTTACAGTAAGGAATCAAGAAGTTGGAGACCACTGGACAAAGTCACAATAAGCTACGCGGTCGCACTGGTGACAAATGAGGGCTCTTCAAACTGAGGTCAGCTGTAGTGGGACTGTGGAGCAATATATAGCGACTGCACTCATCACAATATTGCTATGAAAAGTTGGTGGAGAGGTGTAGCGTTTGCTGTACACAAAATCCTACGGCGCCGCTAACGTTAGCTAAACATTAGCTGTGAGAAAATTAACGTTCACCGGACATTTATTTACTACCTCTGTGCTTGTAAACCGTGCAATAGGGGTCAAGAATTCCTTTAACACGAATTTAAACTACTCAAAACGATCGTTTACATCAATCCAACAGTATGAGAACATGGCCCATTCATACAAAGCGCCACTTCTGCTTAACGTCCCCCCCCCCCCCCCCCCCTTTTTTTTTTTTTTTGCTATATTACTTTAACTAGTGCAAACTTCACACACATAAAACATCTGTTTAATTGCGGAAGAGATGCAGTTCTGCAAGATATAATATTTACCGGTGTGTTTCGTAAGATGACTCTGATTTCAGATGGATAAAGTTTCATTTACGAAAACTATTTCCTTGAAACCCTGAGAAGCCGACGCTGAACCGCCGTTGGTGGGTCCTTTGCCAGCCAAACACGCCGTCGCAAGAGTTGACCTACACAGTGCCTGACGGAAATGAGAGACTGTAGTACTGCATTGTGCACAGCAGATGACGACAAAGACCTCAAGATTAACGGAATTATCGCGATTGGGCGCCATAAGAAAAACAATATCTGTAAAATAGTTTCCCACTGCATTTATTGCCCCTGTCTTCTGCACGCTTTATCATGATAGCACTCTACACTCTACTACACTATTTAGTCGAAAACAATAAATAACCTGTATGCTTGTTGCACACCAGAAAAGAAAGACAAAATGTAGAAAATAAATAATTATGTTTGTGTCCTTGATATTAAGTTACATTTAACTTAATTAAGGAGCCGTTAAGAAAAAATTAGCAGGATTTTTAAAATGGGGTGGCCCATAGGAGGGACGTGAGACAAATGCAGGGAGGTCCAGCAACACCAAGGTAGGCAGAGATGATGGAAAATCAGAAAATAAAAGCAAAGTAAAAGCAGTTTGTTAGGTTAGTTATATAATGATCATTGATATACACAGACGTACCTTCATAAAAACGCATTAGGAGATGTCACAAATCGTCCTAACACACTGTATGCTCTCTGTCCCTTTAACACTGTGCTTTAATAAACTAACAAGTGTTATTATTGAGATGTTACTGCGGGAAAAGCATTATTGTAGCTCAATGTTGAAGCTGCAGTTTATAACGAAGGATTGCATGTTTTCGCTGTAAAACACGACAGCGTATATCAAACTGTGTGACATTTGCCACCCACAAAACGCGTTCTACATGCAATTGCTCTCGCTTACGGCCATATCACCCTGAACACGCCCGATCTCGTCTGATCTCGGAATCTAAGCAGGGTCGGTCCTGGTCAGTACTTGGATTGGAGATCGCCTGGGAATATCAGGTGCTGTAAGCTTTTTCGCTTCTACACACAAACTGCAGAGTGCGCTGATGCTCACTCAGTGGCGACAGCATTGGCTTTTGCTTTGAAAAAATACAAATGACAGTTTAAACACTGAAACTAATTTGAGCTGCTTTAGCTCATTCTCTAGTAGCCTACATGTTTGCTTTGTGAGTCCTACACAAACAGCACTTCCACGGACGCTGTAAGGTCCAATTCTTCCTGCGTTATATCAGCATCGCTGTACATGCACAGAGCGCCAGTACATGTTTTTATGCACATGAACTCGATAATAAACAATTAAAAAATGCATTTATATTTGTACAGTTAGTGGGGGACTAGGTTATTGTTCTTCTCACAGTTTCAGTCTGGTAAAGAAGTGTTTATTTCTCAATCCCACTGTGAGCCTGTCTGCTGCAGGACCGGTGTCTGTCAGACCAGCTTTCAACTCTGCACTCAACAGTTACCTCGTTTCATATAACTCATGCAATGTGAAAGCCCTTTTTTCTGACAGTTGGAGCTACAACTGCTACATCCTCAGATTGGCACCATTAAACAGGATACATCTCTAAATTAGAAAAGGATCATGATTGAGCGAGTGTACAGTGACAACAATATACCTAGCACAGCCGTTTTCATAAAGCTAAAAACTAAACTTCTCTTTTGAACAGAAAGTTGTTACTTTGGTGCCATTACATTGTTTTTTAAAAGTATGGACAAAAAAGTTTTATTTTATACTATCAAGCAATAAAGAGGTCATTGTTTAACAAAAACAGTTTTATATCTCCATGTAAGAGCTCAGGATCTCAGTACATTAATATTTCTATGACTGAATTATTCATGTGTGTGTTTTAAGGACTTGGATAATCGATAAATGGAAAAAGAATAAACCAGACAATGAAACAATCTTTTATGAGTGTTTATTTTTAAACCAGCCAAAATGATTTAATTAGAAACTAAATATAACAGCTGCTGGCTATGCTTCTAATTTCTGGTTGATATTGTAGTATTCTTTTAGGCTGGACGTCCAAATTGGGTGAGACGACTTTAGGTTTGAATGGGAGTTTAATTTGAATACATTTGATTTATGTAGCAGCATTTTAAAATAATAATTGTTAAATATAATAAATAAAAGACCTTAAAAATAATAGAGACAAAACCCCAACAATTAAATAATCCCCTATGAGCAAGCACTTGGTGATGGTGGGATAGAAAAAACCCTTTTAAGAAATGTTCGGCAGAATGAGGCTCAAGGATGAGCAACTGGTTGGGGATGACAGAAAAGACAAAATAAGAAAAAAATCAAGAGCATACGAGGACAAGACAAAACACATGATGGGAGGAAGAGGACCAACGTTACTGACACGCAGTAGTGATATATTAACACACTGAGTAAAAGACAGAAGTGCTCAGTGCATGATGGGAAGTTAATGAGCAGTTGTGGCCTATAACAGCATAACTAAAGGATGGGACAGGGTCAGCTGATCCAGCTGTAGCTGTAAGACTGATCAAAAAGGAAAGTTATGAGTTTAATGTTAAAAGACGAGAGCATTTCTGGTTAAACAGGACAGGGACAGGAAAGCTGAAGGGTCAGCCTCCCATTAGACTCATTAGACCTCACCAGAGTGAACAACTTTCTCTGCAGCAACACTACTCATAACTTTTATTCACACCCTGTCCTGATACTTCTATTTCATCTGCTATCAACAATAACCATACACTATTATTGCAATCTATACTACAGCTCAAAAGTCTGTAGAGAATTAGAAATGTCTTATTTTCTGACAACAGTAAAAATCGTTTAGATGTTTTACTAAATTAATCAGAAGCGTAAAGAAATATAAATAATTAACGGTAACATTTATCATAAATCACAAATGAGATTTAGTGGAATATCTACTTAGTGTTGTTGAGACGTCGGTCTCTCCGATTCTTTTTGTCTCGGTAGAGATCACGCAGAGATGTTTCCAAATTTCACACAATCCTTTTATTACCCATTTTCCTTACAGATGCATCTGGAGATCAGCACACTGCATCCTGTGCAGTCCTACTCTAAAGGCTGATCTGAAGGGTTTCACACAACAGCTACAGTTATAGTCTCTGGTCTCCAATTTCTACAGTAAATCCCCCACAATGGAAAAACACTGGTAAAGTGGCCTGGGGTGCTGACACCCTGACCCCCAACTGTCACGGCTGCCGAGGCGAGCCGTGTGGAGTTGGAAAAAGGACCCAAGAGCAAGCAGTGTATGAAAAGATTAGTGGAGTTTATTTACAAGGTGTCAGTGGCAGGAACAGAAAACGAATAATGAGACAAACTAACGGAAACCTAAACTGGGAAAACTAAAGAGCAACTAGAAATACACAGGACACGGGGTGAAAGGCAGAGAGACGCAGACTGACGGAGGATACAAAAACGCAGAGAGACACAGATGAATGCAGAAAAGCGCGGACTTACATGGAGTAATACAGACGAACCGGCAACAGGCAGGAGAACACACAGGGCTTAAATACACACACCAGTAATCAGGGGATAAGAGACAGGAGGGCAACACAGCTGGGAGAAATCAGAGCTGACGGGACAGGGGAAATGTAAACTGAACACACTCACATCAGACATGAACCTTCAGAATAAAACAGGAAATTAACAGACAGAGAACCAGACAGGACACTGAACTTGACAGGCAGACTCATGAGCAGACACAATAACACCATGGACAGACAGAGGGAACACAGAGAAGTGGGAGCAGGCAGGCAAAGAACAGAAACCTAACAAATGGCAAAATAACAACAGAATACACACTCGGAATGAACAAAAGCATAAGGAAACACAAAACACTGAGTCCTCAGACTCAGGACCATGACACCATCTCCTTTTAAGGTAATGTACAGTGGGGCAAAAAAGTATTTAGTCAGCCACCGATTGTGCAAGTTCCCCCACTTAAAATGATGACAGAGGTCAGTAATTTGCACCAGAGGTACACTTCAACTGTGAGAGACAGAATGTGAAAAAAAAATCCATGAATTCACATGGTAGGATTTGTAAAGAATTTATTCGTAAATTAGGGTGGAAAATAAGTATTTGGTCACCTCAAACAAGGAAGATCTCTGGCTCTCACAGACCTGTAACGTCTTCTGTAAGAAGCTTTTCTGTCCCCCACTCGTTACCTGTATGAATGGCACCTGTTTGAACTCATCATCTGTATAAAAGACACCTGTCCACAGCCTCAAACAGTCAGACTCCAAACTCCGCCATGGCCAAGACCAAAGAGCTTTCGAAGGACACCAGGAAAAGTATTGTAGACCTGCACCAGACTGGGAAGAGTGAATCTACAATAGGCAAGCAGCTTGGTGTGAAAAAATCAACTGTGGGAGCAATCATCAGAAAATGGAAGACATACAAGACCACTGATAATCTCCCTCGATCTGGGGCTCCACGCAAGATTTCATCCCGTGGGGTCAAAATGATCATGAGAACGGTGAGCAAAGATCCCAGAACCACACGGGGGGACCTGGTGAATGACCTGCAGAGAGCTGGGACCAAAGTAACAAAGGTCACCATCAGTAACACACTACAACGGCAGGGAATCAAATCCCGCAGTGCCAGACGTGTTCCGCTGCTGAAGCCAGTGCATGTCCAGGCCCGTCTGAAGTTTGCCAGAGAGCACATGGATGATACAGCAGAGGATTGGGAGAATGTCATGTGGTCAGATGAAACCAAAGTAGAACTTTTTGGTATAAACTCAACTCGTCGTGTTTGGAGGAAGAAGAATACTGAGTTGCATCCCAAGAACACCATACCTACTGTGAAGCATGGGGGTGGAAACATCATGCTATGGGGCTGTTTTTCTGCCAAGGGGACAGGACGACTGATCCGTGTTAAGGACAGAATGAATGGGGCCATGTATCGTGAGATTTTGAGCCAAAACCTCCTTCCATCAGTGAGAACTTTGAAGATGAAACGAGGCTGGGTCTTCCAACATGACAATGATCCAAAACACACCGCCCGGGCAACAAAGGAGTGGCTCCGTAAGAAGCATTTGAAAGTCCTGGAGTGGCCTAGCCAGTCTCCAGACCTCAACCCCATAGAAAATCTGTGGCGGGAGTTGAAAGTCCATGTTGCTCGGCGACAGCCCCAAAACATCACTGCTCTCGAGAAGATCTGCATGGAGGAATGGGCCAAAATACCAGCTACTGTGTGTGCAAACCTGGTAAAGACCTATAGTAAACGTTTGACCTCTGTTATTGCCAACAAAGGTTATGTTACAAAGTATTGAGTTGTATTTTTGTTATTGACCAAATACTTATTTTCCACCCTGATTTACAAATAAATTCTTTACAAATCCTACCATGTGGATTCATGGATTTTTTTTTCACATTCTGTCTCTCACAGTTGAAGTGTACCTCTGGTGCAAATTACTGACCTCTGTCATCATTTTAGGTGGGGGAACTTGCACAATCGGTGGCTGACTAAATACTTTTTTGCCCCACTGTACATTGGCAATTGTCTGCCCCTCACCCTCAGTAAATCTTGCTACTGTCCTGTGTTTGGGGGTTAATTGCCCCACTTCCCTGCACCCCAGTTCTTTGTTCCCATCCCAGGACTATTTTCTATTTTCTAATCTTAAATCCTATAAACAACAAAATCATACTACGACACACACTAATAAACTACATTCACTATGACCTCAATACCTATTAGACAGTCCATTATTTCTACAGTGTACTGTTATGAAAACAACAGAATGATGATGAGACACTGTGGTAAAGTCTTACAGGTATATTTGCAGATAGTTATCAATACAGGATAAACACTGTGGGCTCCAGGAGACGGGGCAGAGGTAGGGAAGGTTGTCTGGAGGCACACTCAGACACTGTCACAGAAGGTCATGGAGATCCGTAACACTGAAACGTCTGCACAGAAACAAAGAGTGAGCAAAGGCAAGAACTGATGGAAAATGTGACATGACTGTGGCATAATACGTTACCTTGGTACTGCAATGATCTGGTTGTTTAGAAGCCAGCATGAAGACCTCGTGAGGAGCAGGCGAGTAATCAGCTGATTGTTCACAAGTGACTGAGGGACGGGAAGATGGAGGAGCATCCCCTAAAAAAGACAAGCACACGGACAACAACACAGGCATACACCGAAAGAGGAGAGAGAAAGAAGCAGGCCAGAAAAAGAGGGCAAGGGAACCATGACATCTACTGAGGCCCATTTTTATTTGATACATCGTATCACCAGATGTCAGTTTGTGATGTTAGATCCCAACTTGTCAGTCAAGAAATCTTTTTCCAAAGATATCAGCACAAACCAAAATCATTGTGTGGATTAAAAACAGTAAATTATGGAGGTTTGTGATGGATCATCCAATTTTCTGTTTGTAATCTGGTTAAATCAAATGTGTTCTATGTGTCCATACAGGAGTGAGTGTTACTAAAATTTGGTCCATGTATAACTGTGTAGACATTTCCTAATGCATCATGGGTGATTTAACCAATAAAAGATTCATTAAACACACATCTGTGAAAACATTACTGGTAAACGTTGTGAAAAATTATGTTAAAGCAAATATAATTTTAAAATTAAAACAAGAATGTTTGAATCTGACCACAAACTTTTGAGCAGTAGTGTGTGTTGTATGCATGTGTCTGTCTGTATCTGATCAGGATTTTGTCATCAGTGTAAACAAAACGCTCATTTTTTTTAGCTGTTTCTGTCATCAAAAATTGAGTTGGAGTGTTTTAACTCAAAGGTTTGAAGTCAATTTTCACCTGGTTTATAACCATGTGATCGGTCCACACAGCAGTGATGGTTACTAAAAA
Source organism: Rhamphochromis sp. 'chilingali' (assembly GCF_963969265.1). Classification (NCBI taxonomy): domain Eukaryota; kingdom Metazoa; phylum Chordata; class Actinopteri; order Cichliformes; family Cichlidae; genus Rhamphochromis; species Rhamphochromis sp. 'chilingali'. The sequence continues at coordinate 9,268,004 of NC_137930.1, forward strand.
TGGGCCCATGTATAAGTGTGTAGACATTTCCTAATGCATCATGGGTGATTTAACTTAAATGCTTCATTAAACACACATCTGTGAAAACATTTCTGATCATTTTCATGTAATATTATGTTAAAAGTAAATGTAAATTATTAATTAAAAGACAACTGTTTGAAACTGACCACAAACTTTTGAGCAGTAGTGTGTGTTGTATGCATGTGTCTGTCTGTATCTGATCAGGATTTTGTCATCAGTGTCAACAAAACGCTCATTTTTTTTAGCTGTTTCTGTCATCAAAAATTGAGTTGGAGTGTTTTAACTCTGATGGCAATCTCTCCCTAACAAGTCCACTTTATTGCGTGCTCATTTTCTCCTATTAGTTGTTCATACGTATATAATTAGGAATCATGCATTAAGTCAGTGGTCCTCAACCTTTTTTGCGCCACGGACAGGTTTATGCCCAACAATATTTTCACGGACCGGCCTTTAAGGTGTCGCGGATAAATACAACAAAACAAAACTAGTACCGGTACCGAAAAAAAGAAGATTTATTTATGACACACTTGAAAAGACCCAGGGACACAGAGTTAACGATAAAAACGATAACAAAATAACGCTGAAAACCGATAAAAACCCTGAAAACCATACATTTCACACCTGAGCCTCAACTCTCGCGGCCCGGTACCAAACGACTCACGGTCCGGCACCTTTCCGAGGCCCGGGGGTTGGGGACCGCTGCATTAAGTGCACTAATTTCTCACACTTATCAGTGGCTCATGGTTGCTTAAGGCCTATGTCTGTACTTGACCACAGAGGCAGAGCATCATTCAACCTGCCAGCTGCCTATCTTGGGAGCTTTTCAAGGATGACAGACTCCACTTTCTCTGCAGCAAGACAGCTCATAACTTTTTTACAGTGTCTCCCTGTCCTCAGACTTCTATATATTCTTCTGTAATAGATAACTATACACTATCATTGCAATCTACACTACAGCTCAAACGTTTGAAGTCAATTTTCACCTGGTTTATAACCATGTGATCGGTCCACACAGCAGTGATTGTTTCTAAAATTTGGCGCACGTATAAGTGTGTAGACATTTCCTAATGCATCATGGGTGATTTAACTTCAATGATTAATTTAACACACATCTGTGAAAACATTTATGATCATTTTCATGTAATATTATGTTAAAAGTAAATGTAAATTATTAATTAAAAGACAACTGTTTGAAACTGACCACAAACCTTTGAGCAGTAGTGTGTGTTGTATGCATGTGTCTGTCTGTATCTGACCAGGATTTTGTCATCAGTTTCAACAAGACGCTCATTTTTTAGCTGTTTCTATCATCAAAATTGAGTTGGAGTGTTTTAACTCTGATGGCAATCTCTCCCTAACAAGTCCACTTTATTGCGTGCTCATTTTCTCCTATTAGTGGCTCATACGTATATAATTAGGAAACATGCATTAAGTCAGCGGTAGGGATGGGTATCGTTTAGGTTTTATCCGATATCGGTGCCAAATCGGTACTTTTGAAACGGTGCCGGTGCTTAAACGGTGCTCAAACCGGTGCTTAAAGAATGGAGAACACAAACTTTGTCCAAAAACCTCTCATGTTCAGCTGTTTTTTTTGTAAAAAGATAACAATGTTAGCCTTTTCTGCAGCTATGGGGCATATATGGTATCACTCTTGGCTGGAAGCAGTGCTTAAACAATGGAAAAAACACAAACTTTGTCCAAAAACCTCCCATGTTTAACTGTTTTCCACTTCTTCTTTGGTCTTTTTAGCCTTTTTGGCCAGGGTGAAGGGAGTATCTGCCATCAAACAAGAAGACAGCCGCATGTAGCTATGATGATGTTTGCTAGTTCACCTTACATGCATTAATGTAATAACGTGGTTAGCTTACTCAACGTAAATTACACACGAACAACATTAAGCTACTCACGCAGAGAAGAACAGTTGCTGCTGCCATCAAATACGGCGCATTTCTCTGCTTTTAAAAAAACGCTATGCGTCGCCAGGTGTTTGATCGGATTTGAGGTGTTAACCCTTCGCCTTGGGCATTTTTAATCTGTAGCTCTGCTTTAAAAGAACGTACGTACATGGCCCCGCCTACTATCCTCGGAAACTTAAAATGATTGGCTAGAATCTAAAGTGTATCACAGCTCAGGAAAAAAAAAGCACCGAAATAAAGCACCGAAATGTGCGCTGCTTTTCGGTCTGGTTACTACCGTTTATGTCAGAACCGGTGCCATCATGGCACCGGACACCGGTACCCATCCCTAGTCAGCGGTCCTCAACCTTTTTTGCGCCACGGACCGGTTTATGCCCGACAATATTTTCACAGACCGGCCTTTAAGGTGTCGCGGATAAATACAACAAAATAAAACTAGTACCGGTACCGAAAAAAAGAAGATTTATTCATAACACACTTGAAAAGACCCAGGGACACCGAGTTAACGATAAAAACGATAACAAAATAACGCTGAAAACCGATAAAAACCCTGAAAACCATACATTTCACACCTGAGCCTCAACTCTCGCGGCCCGGTGCTAAACGACTCACGGACCGTTACCGGTCCGAGGCCCGGGGGTTGGGGACCGCTGCATTAAGTGCACTAATTTCTCACACTTATCAGTGGCTCATGGTTGCTTAAGGCCTATGTCTGTACTTGACCACAGAGGCAGAGCATCATTCAACCTGCCAGCTGCCTATCTTGGGAGCTTTTCAAGGATGACAGACTCCACTTTCTCTGCAGCAAGACAGCTCATAACTTTTTTACAGTGTCTCCCTGTCCTCAGACTTCTATATATTCTTCTGTAATAGATAACTATACACTATCATTGCAATCTACACTACAGCTCAAACGTTTGAAGTCAATTTTCAGCTGGTTTATAACCATGTGATCTGTCCACACAGGAGTGATGGTTACTAAAAATGGGCCCATGTATAAGTGTGTTGACATTTCCTAATGCATCATGGGTGATTTAACTTCAATGATTAATTAAACAAACATCTGTGAAAACATTTATGATTATTTTCATGTAATATTATGTTAAAAGTAAATGTAAATTATTAATTAAAAGACAACTGTTTGAAACTGACCACAAACTTTTGAGCAGTAGTGTGTGTTGTATGCATGTGTCTGTCTGTATCTGATCAGGATTTTGTCATCAGTTTCAACAAGACGCTCATTTTTTAGCTGTTTCTATCATCAAAATTGAGTTGGAGTGTTTTAACTCTGATGGCAATCTCTCCCTAACAAGTCCACTTTATTGCGTGCTCATTTTCTCCTATTAGTTGCTCATACGTATATAATTAGGAAACATGCATTAAGTCAGCGGTCCTCAACCTTTTTTGCGACACGGACCGGTTTATGCCCAACAATATTTTCACGGACCGGCCTTTAAGGTGTCGCGGATAAATACAACAAAATAAAACTAGTACCGGTACCGAAAAAAAAGAAGATTTATTTATAACACACTTGAAAAGACCCAGGGACACCGAGTTAACGATAAAAACGATAACAAAATAACGCTGAAAACCGATAAAAACCCTGAAAACCATACATTTCACACCTGAGCCTCAACTCTCGCGGCCCGGTACCAAACGACTCACGGACCGGCACCTTTCCGAGGCCCGGGGGTTGGGGACCGCTGCATTAAGTGCACTAATTTCTCACACTTATCAGTGGCTCATGGTTGCTTAAGGCCTATGTCTGTACTTGACCACAGAGGCAGAGCATCATTCAACCTGCCAGCTGCCTATCTTGGGAGCTTTTCAAGGATGACAGACTCCACTTTCTCTGCAGCAAGACAGCTCATAACTTTTTTACAGTGTCTCCCTGTCCTCAGACTTCTATATATTCTTCTGTAATAGATAACTATACACTATCATTTCAATCTACACTACAGCTCAAAAGTTTGATGTCAATTTTCACCTGTTTATAACCATGTGATCTGTCCACACAGCAGTGATGGTTACTAAAAATGGGCCCATGTATAAGTGTGTAGACATTTCCTAATGCATCATGGGTGATTTAACATAAATGATTCATTAAACACACATCTGTGAAAACATTTCTGATAATTTTCATGTAATATTATGTTAAAAGTAAATGCAAATTATTAATTAAAAGACAACTGTTTGAAACTGACCACAAACCTTTGAGCAGTAGTGTGTGTTGTATGCATGTGTCTGTCTGTATCTGATCAGGATTTTGTCATCAGTGTCAACAAAACGCTCATTTTTTTTAGCTGTTTCTGTCATCAAAATTGAGTTGGAGTGTTTTAACTCTGATTGCAATCTCTCCCTAACAAGTCCACTTTATTGCGTGCTCATTTTCTCCTATTAGTGGCTCATACGTATATAATTAGGAAACATGCATTAAGTCAGCGGTCCTCAACCTTTTTTGCGCCACGGACCGGTTTATGCCCGACAATATTTTCACATACCGGCCTTTAAGGTGTCGCGGATAAATACAACAAAACAAAACTAGTACCGGTACCGAAAAAAAGAAGATTTATTCATAACACACTTGAAAAGACCCAGGGACACCGAGTTAACGATAAAAACGATAACAAAATAACGCTGAAAACCGATAAAAACCCTGAAAACCATACAATACATTTCACACCTGAGCCTCAACTCTCGCGGCCCGGTACCAAACGACTCACGGACCGGTACCGGTCCGAGGCCCGGGGGTTGGGGACCGCTGCATTAAGTGCACTAATTTCTCACACTTATCAGTGGCTCATGGTTGCTTAAGGCCTATGTCTGTACTTGACCACAGAGGCAGAGCATCATTCAACCTGCCAGCTGCCTATCTTGGGAGCTTTTCAAGGATGACAGACTCCACTTTCTCTGCAGCAAGACAGCTCATAACTTTTTTACAGTGTCTCCCTGTCCTCAGACTTCTATATATTCTTCTGTAATAGATAACTATACACTATCATTGCAATCTACACTACAGCTCAAAAGTTTGATGTCAAGTTTCACCTGTTTATAACCATGTGATCTGTCCACACAGCAGTGATGGTTACTAAAAATGGGCCCATGTATAAGTGTGTAGACATTTCCTAATGCATCATGGGTGATTTAACATAACTGATTCATTAAACACACATCTGTGAAAACATTTCTGATAATTTTCATGTAATATTATGTTAAAAGTAAATGTAAATTATTAATTAAAAAACAACTGTTTGAAACTGACCACAAACTTTTGAGCAGTAGTGTGTGTTGTATGCATGTGTCTGTCTGTATCTGATCAGGATTTTGTCATCAGTGTCAACAAAACGCTCATTTTTTTAGCTGTTTCTGTCATCAAAAATTGAGTTGGAGTGTTTTAACTCTGATGGCAATCTCTCCCTAACAAGTCCACTTTATTGCGTGCTCATTTTCTCCTATTAGTGGCTCATACGTCCATAATTAAGAAACATGCATTAAGTCAGCGGTCCTCAACCTTTTTTGCGCAACGGACCGGTTTATGCCCGACAATATTTTCACAGACCGGCCTTTAAGGTGTCGCGGATAAATACAACAAAATAAAACTAGTACCGGTACCGAAAAAAAGAAGATTTATTCATAACACACTTGAAAAGACCCAGGGACACCGAGTTAACGATAAAAACGATAACAAAATAATGCTGAAAACCGATAAAAACCCTGAAAACCATACATTTCACACCTGAGCCTCAACTCTCGCGGCCCGGTACCAAACGACTCACGGACCGGTATCGGTCCGAGGCCCGGGGGTTGGGGACCGCTGCATTAAGTGCACTAATTTCTCACACTTATCAGTGGCTCATGGTTGCTTAAGGCCTATGTCTGTACTTGACCACAGAGGCAGAGCATCATTCAACCTGCCAGCTGCCTATCTTGGGAGCTTTTCAAGGATGACAGACTCCACTTTCTCTGCAGCAAGACAGCTCATAACTTTTTTACAGTGTCTCCCTGTCCTCAGACTTCTATATGTTCTTCTGTAATAGATAACGATACACTATCATTGCAATCTACACTACAGCTCAAAAGTTTGAAGTCAATTTTCACCTGGTTTATAACCATGTGATCTGTCCACACAACAGTGATGGCTACTAAAAATGGGCCCATGTATAAGTGTGTAGACATTTCCTAATGCATCATGGGTGATTTAACATAAATGATTCATTAAACACACATCTGTGAAAACATTTCTGATAATTTTCGTGTAATATTATGTTAAAAGTAAATGTAAATTATTAATTAAAAGACAACTGTTAGAAACTGACCACAAACTTTTGAGCAGTAGTGTGTGTTGTATGCATGTGTCTGTCTGTATCTGATCAGGATTTTGTCATCAGTGTCAACAAAACGCTCATTTTTTTAGCTGTTTCTGTCATCAAAAATTGAGTTGGAGTGTTTTAACTCTGATGGCAATCTCTCCCTAACAAGTCCACTTTATTGCGTGCTCATTTTCTCCTATTAGTGGCTCATACGTACATAATTAGGAAACATGCATTAAGTCAGCGGTCCTCAACCTTTTTTGCGCAACGGACCGGTTTATGCCCGACAATATTTTCACATACCGGCCTTTAAGGTGTCGCGGATAAATACAACAAAACAAAACTAGTACCGGTACCGAAAAAAAGAAGATTTATTCATAACACACTTGAAAAGACCCAGGGACACCGAGTTAACGATAAAAACGATAACAAAATAACGCTGAAAACCGATAAAAACCCTGAAAACCATACATTTCACACCTGAGCCTCAACTCTCGCGGCCCGGTACCAAACGACTCACGGACCGGTACCGGTCCGAGGCCCGGGGGTTGGGGACCGCTGCATTAAGTGCACTAATTTCTCACACTTATCAGTGGCTCATGGTTGCTTAAGGCCTATGTCTGTACTTGACCACAGAGGCAGAGCATCATTCAACCTGCCAGCTGCCTATCTTGGGAGCTTTTCAAGGATGACAGACTCCACTTTCTCTGCAGCAAGACAGCTCATAACTTTTTTACAGTGTCTCCCTGTCCTCAGACTTCTATATATTCTTCTGTAATAGATAACTATACGCTATCATTGCAATCTACACTACAGCTCAAAAGTTTGATGTCAATTTTCACCTGTTTATAACCATGTGATCTGTCCACACAGCAGTGATGGTTACTAAAAATGGGCCCATGTATAAGTGTGTAGACATTTCCTAATGCATCATGGGTGATTTAACATAAATGATTCATTAAACACACATCTGTGAAAACATTTATGATCATTTTCATGTAATATTATGTTAAAAGTAAATGTAAATTATTAATTAAAAGACAACTGTTTGAAACTGACCACAAACTTTTGAGCAGTAGTGTATGTTGTATGCATGTGTCTGTCTGTATCTGATCAGGATTTTGTCATCAGTTTCAACAAGACGCTCATTTTTTAGCTGTTTCTATCATCAAAATTGAGTTGGAGTGTTTTAACTCTGATGGCAATCTCTCCCTAACAAGTCCACTTTATTGCGTGCTCATTTTCTCCTATTAGTTGCTCATACGTATATAATTAGGAAACATGCATTAAGTCAGCGGTCCTCAACCTTTTTTGCGACACGGACCGGTTTATGCCCAACAATATTTTCACGGACCGGCCTTTAAGGTGTCGCGGATAAATACAACAAAATAAAACTAGTACCGGTACCGAAAAAAAAGAAGATTTATTTATAACACACTTGAAAAGACCCAGGGACACCGAGTTAACGATAAAAACGATAACAAAATAACGCTGAAAACCGATAAAAACCCTGAAAACCATACATTTCACACCTGAGCCTCAACTCTCGCGGCCCGGTACCAAACGACTCACGGACCGGCACCTTTCCGAGGCCCGGGGGTTGGGGACCGCTGCATTAAGTGCACTAATTTCTCACACTTATCAGTGGCTCATGGTTGCTTAAGGCCTATGTCTGTACTTGACCACAGAGGCAGAGCATCATTCAACCTGCCAGCTGCCTATCTTGGGAGCTTTTCAAGGATGACAGACTCCACTTTCTCTGCAGCAAGACAGCTCATAACTTTTTTACAGTGTCTCCCTGTCCTCAGACTTCTATATGTTCTTCTGTAATAGATAACGATACACTATCATTGCAATCTACACTACAGCTCAAACGTTTGAAGTCAATTTTCACCTGGTTTATAACCATGTGATCGGTCCACACAGCAGTGATGGTTACTAAAAATGGGCAAATGTATAAGTGTGTAGACATTTCCTAATGCATCATGGGTGATTTAACATAAATGATTCATTAAACACACATCTGTGAAAACATTTCTGATAATTTTCATGTAATATTATGTTAAAAGTAAATGTAAATTATTAATTAAAAGACAACTGTTTGAAACTGACCACAAACTTTTGAGCAGTAGTGTGTGTTGTATGCATGTGTCTGTCTGTATCTGATCAGGATTTTGTCATCAGTGTCAACAAAACGCTCATTTTTTTAGCTGTTTCTGTCATCAAAAATTGAGTTGGAGTGTTTTAACTCTGATGGCAATCTCTCCCTAACAAGTCCACTTTATTGCGTGCTCATTTTCTCCTATTAGTGGCTCATACGTACATAATTAGGAAACATGCATTAAGTCAGCGGTCCTCAACCTTTTTTGCGCAACGGACCGGTTTATGCCCGACAATATTTTCACATACCGGCCTTTAAGGTGTCGCGGATAAATACAACAAAACAAAACTAGTACCGGTACCGAAAAAAAGAAGATTTATTCATAACACACTTGAAAAGACCCAGGGACACCGAGTTAACGATAAAAACGATAACAAAATAACGCTGAAAACCGATAAAAACCCTGAAAACCATACATTTCACACCTGAGCCTCAACTCTCGCGGCCCGGTACCAAACGACTCACGGACCGGCACCGGTCCGAGGCCCGGGGGTTGGGGACCGCTGCATTAAGTGCACTAATTTCTCACACTTATCAGTGGCTCATGGTTGCTTAAGGCCTATGTCTGTACTTGACCACAGAGGCAGAGCATCATTCAACCTGCCAGCTGCCTATCTTGGGAGCTTTTCAAGGATGACAGACTCCACTTTCTCTGCAGCAAGACAGCTCATAACTTTTTTACAGTGTCTCCCTGTCCTCAGACTTCTATATATTCTTCTGTAATAGATAACTATACACTATCATTGCAATCTACACTACAGCTCAAAAGTTTGATGTCAATTTTCACCTGTTTATAACCATGTGATCTGTCCACACAGCAGTGATGGTTACTAAAAATGGGCCCATGTATAAGTGTGTAGACATTTCCTAATGCATCATGGGTGATTTAACATAAATGATTCATTAAACACACATCTGTGAAAACATTTCTGATAATTTTCATGTAATATTATGTTAAAAGTAAATGTAAATTATTAATTAAAAGACAACTGTTTGAAACTGACCACAAACTTTTGAGCAGTAGTGTGTGTTGTATGCATGTGTCTGTCTGTATCTGATCAGGATTTTGTCATCAGTTTCAACAAGACGCTCATTTTTTAGCTGTTTCTGTCATCAAAAATTGAGTTGGAGTGTTTTAACTCTGATGGCAATCTCTCCCTAACAAGTCCACTTTATTGCGTGCTCATTTTCTCCTATTAGTGGCTCATACGTATATAATTAGGAAACATGCATTAAGTCAGTGGTCCTCAACCTTTTTTGCGCCACGGACCGGTTTATGCCCAACAATATTTTCACGGACCGGCCTTTAAGGTGTCGCGGATAAATACAACAAAATAAAACTAGTACCGGTACCGAAAAAAAGAAGATTTATTCATAACACACTTGAAAAGACCCAGGGACACCGAGTTAACGATAAAAACGATAACAAAATAATGCTGAAAACCGATAAAAACCCTGAAAACCATACATTTCACACCTGAGCCTCAACTCTCGCGGCCCGGTACCAAACGACTCACGGACCGGCACCGGTCCGAGGCCCGGGGGTTGGGGACCGCTGCATTAAGTGCACTAATTTCTCACACTTATCAGTGGCTCATGGTTGCTTAAGGCCTATGTCTGTACTTGACCACAGAGGCAGAGCATCATTCAACCTGCCAGCTGCCTATCTTGGGAGCTTTTCAAGGATGACAGACTCCACTTTCTCTGCAGCAAGACAGCTCATAACTTTTTTACAGTGTCTCCCTGTCCTCAGACTTCTATATATTCTTCTGTAATAGATAACTATACACTATCATTGCAATCTACACTACAGCTCAAAAGTTTGATGTCAAGTTTCACCTGTTTATAACCATGTGATCTGTCCACACAGCAGTGATGGTTACTAAAAATGGGCCCATGTATAAGTGTGTAGACATTTCCTAATGCATCATGGGTGATTTAACATAACTGATTCATTAAACACACATCTGTGAAAACATTTCTGATAATTTTCATGTAATATTATGTTAAAAGTAAATGTAAATTATTAATTAAAAAACAACTGTTTGAAACTGACCACAAACTTTTGAGCAGTAGTGTGTGTTGTATGCATGTGTCTGTCTGTATCTGATCAGGATTTTGTCATCAGTGTCAACAAAACGCTCATTTTTTTAGCTGTTTCTGTCATCAAAAATTGAGTTGGAGTGTTTTAACTCTGATGGCAATCTCTCCCTAACAAGTCCACTTTATTGCGTGCTCATTTTCTCCTATTAGTGGCTCATACGTCCATAATTAAGAAACATGCATTAAGTCAGCGGTCCTCAACCTTTTTTGCGCAACGGACCGGTTTATGCCCGACAATATTTTCACAGACCGGCCTTTAAGGTGTCGCGGATAAATACAACAAAATAAAACTAGTACCGGTACCGAAAAAAAGAAGATTTATTCATAACACACTTGAAAAGACCCAGGGACACCGAGTTAACGATAAAAACGATAACAAAATAATGCTGAAAACCGATAAAAACCCTGAAAACCATACATTTCACACCTGAGCCTCAACTCTCGCGGCCCGGTACCAAACGACTCACGGACCGGTATCGGTCCGAGGCCCGGGGGTTGGGGACCGCTGCATTAAGTGCACTAATTTCTCACACTTATCAGTGGCTCATGGTTGCTTAAGGCCTATGTCTGTACTTGACCACAGAGGCAGAGCATCATTCAACCTGCCAGCTGCCTATCTTGGGAGCTTTTCAAGGATGACAGACTCCACTTTCTCTGCAGCAAGACAGCTCATAACTTTTTTACAGTGTCTCCCTGTCCTCAGACTTCTATATGTTCTTCTGTAATAGATAACGATACACTATCATTGCAATCTACACTACAGCTCAAACGTTTGAAGTCAATTTTCACCTGGTTTATAACCATGTGATCTGTCCACACAACAGTGATGGCTACTAAAAATGGGCCCATGTATAAGTGTGTAGACATTTCCTAATGCATCATGGGTGATTTAACATAAATGATTCATTAAACACACATCTGTGAAAACATTTCTGATAATTTTCATGTAATATTATGTTAAAAGTAAATGTAAATTATTAATTAAAAGACAACTGTTAGAAACTGACCACAAACTTTTGAGCAGTAGTGTGTGTTGTATGCATGTGTCTGTCTGTATCTGATCAGGATTTTGTCATCAGTGTCAACAAAACGCTCATTTTTTTAGCTGTTTCTGTCATCAAAAATTGAGTTGGAGTGTTTTAACTCTGATGGCAATCTCTCCCTAACAAGTCCACTTTATTGCGTGCTCATTTTCTCCTATTAGTGGCTCATACGTACATAATTAGGAAACATGCATTAAGTCAGCGGTCCTCAACCTTTTTTGCGCAACGGACCGGTTTATGCCCGACAATATTTTCACATACCGGCCTTTAAGGTGTCGCGGATAAATACAACAAAACAAAACTAGTACCGGTACCGAAAAAAAGAAGATTTATTCATAACACACTTGAAAAGACCCAGGGACACCGAGTTAACGATAAAAACGATAACAAAATAACGCTGAAAACCGATAAAAACCCTGAAAACCATACATTTCACACCTGAGCCTCAACTCTCGCGGCCCGGTACCAAACGACTCACGGACCGGTACCGGTCCGAGGCCCGGGGGTTGGGGACCGCTGCATTAAGTGCACTAATTTCTCACACTTATCAGTGGCTCATGGTTGCTTAAGGCCTATGTCTGTACTTGACCACAGAGGCAGAGCATCATTCAACCTGCCAGCTGCCTATCTTGGGAGCTTTTCAAGGATGACAGACTCCACTTTCTCTGCAGCAAGACAGCTCATAACTTTTTTACAGTGTCTCCCTGTCCTCAGACTTCTATATATTCTTCTGTAATAGATAACTATACGCTATCATTGCAATCTACACTACAGCTCAAAAGTTTGATGTCAATTTTCACCTGTTTATAACCATGTGATCTGTCCACACAGCAGTGATGGTTACTAAAAATGGGCCCATGTATAAGTGTGTAGACATTTCCTAATGCATCATGGGTGATTTAACATAAATGATTCATTAAACACACATCTGTGAAAACATTTATGATCATTTTCATGTAATATTATGTTAAAAGTAAATGTAAATTATTAATTAAAAGACAACTGTTTGAAACTGACCACAAACTTTTGAGCAGTAGTGTGTGTTGTATGCATGTGTCTGTCTGTATCTGATCAGGATTTTGTCATCAGTTTCAACAAGACGCTCATTTTTTAGCTGTTTCTATCATCAAAATTGAGTTGGAGTGTTTTAACTCTGATGGCAATCTCTCCCTAACAAGTCCACTTTATTGCGTGCTCATTTTCTCCTATTAGTTGCTCATACGTATATAATTAGGAAACATGCATTAAGTCAGCGGTCCTCAACCTTTTTTGCGACACGGACCGGTTTATGCCCAACAATATTTTCACGGACCGGCCTTTAAGGTGTCGCGGATAAATACAACAAAATAAAACTAGTACCGGTACCGAAAAAAAAGAAGATTTATTTATAACACACTTGAAAAGACCCAGGGACACCGAGTTAACGATAAAAACGATAACAAAATAACGCTGAAAACCGATAAAAACCCTGAAAACCATACATTTCACACCTGAGCCTCAACTCTCGCGGCCCGGTACCAAACGACTCACGGACCGGCACCTTTCCGAGGCCCGGGGGTTGGGGACCGCTGCATTAAGTGCACTAATTTCTCACACTTATCAGTGGCTCATGGTTGCTTAAGGCCTATGTCTGTACTTGACCACAGAGGCAGAGCATCATTCAACCTGCCAGCTGCCTATCTTGGGAGCTTTTCAAGGATGACAGACACCACTTTCTCTGCAGCAAGACAGCTCATAACTTTTTTACAGTGTCTCCCTGTCCTCAGACTTCTATATGTTCTTCTGTAATAGATAACGATACACTATCATTGCAATCTACACTACAGCTCAAACGTTTGAAGTCAATTTTCACCTGGTTTATAACCATGTGATCGGTCCACACAGCAGTGATGGTTACTAAAAATGGGCAAATGTATAAGTGTGTAGACATTTCCTAATGCATCATGGGTGATTTAACATAAATGATTCATTAAACACACATCTGTGAAAACATTTCTGATAATTTTCATGTAATATTATGTTAAAAGTAAATGTAAATTATTAATTAAAAGACAACTGTTTGAAACTGACCACAAACTTTTGAGCAGTAGTGTGTGTTGTATGCATGTGTCTGTCTGTATCTGATCAGGATTTTGTCATCAGTGTCAACAAAACGCTCATTTTTTTAGCTGTTTCTGTCATCAAAAATTGAGTTGGAGTGTTTTAACTCTGATGGCAATCTCTCCCTAACAAGTCCACTTTATTGCGTGCTCATTTTCTCCTATTAGTGGCTCATACGTACATAATTAGGAAACATGCATTAAGTCAGCGGTCCTCAACCTTTTTTGCGCAACGGACCGGTTTATGCCCGACAATATTTTCACATACCGGCCTTTAAGGTGTCGCGGATAAATACAACAAAACAAAACTAGTACCGGTACCGAAAAAAAGAAGATTTATTCATAACACACTTGAAAAGACCCAGGGACACCGAGTTAACGATAAAAACGATAACAAAATAACGCTGAAAACCGATAAAAACCCTGAAAACCATACATTTCACACCTGAGCCTCAACTCTCGCGGCCCGGTACCAAACGACTCACGGACCGGCACCGGTCCGAGGCCCGGGGGTTGGGGACCGCTGCATTAAGTGCACTAATTTCTCACACTTATCAGTGGCTCATGGTTGCTTAAGGCCTATGTCTGTACTTGACCACAGAGGCAGAGCATCATTCAACCTGCCAGCTGCCTATCTTGGGAGCTTTTCAAGGATGACAGACTCCACTTTCTCTGCAGCAAGACAGCTCATAACTTTTTTACAGTGTCTCCCTGTCCTCAGACTTCTATATATTCTTCTGTAATAGATAACTATACACTATCATTGCAATCTACACTACAGCTCAAAAGTTTGATGTCAATTTTCACCTGTTTATAACCATGTGATCTGTCCACACAGCAGTGATGGTTACTAAAAATGGGCCCATGTATAAGTGTGTAGACATTTCCTAATGCATCATGGGTGATTTAACATAAATGATTCATTAAACACACATCTGTGAAAACATTTCTGATAATTTTCATGTAATATTATGTTAAAAGTAAATGTAAATTATTAATTAAAAGACAACTGTTTTAAACTGACCACAAACTTTTGAGCAGTAGTGTGTGTTGTATGCATGTGTCTGTCTGTATCTGATCAGGATTTTGTCATCAGTTTCAACAAGACGCTCATTTTTTAGCTGTTTCTGTCATCAAAAATTGAGTTGGAGTGTTTTAACTCTGATGGCAATCTCTCCCTAACAAGTCCACTTTATTGCGTGCTCATTTTCTCCTATTAGTGGCTCATACGTATATAATTAGGAAACATGCATTAAGTCAGTGGTCCTCAACCTTTTTTGCGCCACGGACCGGTTTATGCCCAACAATATTTTCACGGACCGGCCTTTAAGGTGTCGCGGATAAATACAACAAAATAAAACTAGTACCGGTACCGAAAAAAAGAAGATTTATTCATAACACACTTGAAAAGACCCAGGGACACCGAGTTAACGATAAAAACGATAACAAAATAATGCTGAAAACCGATAAAAACCCTGAAAACCATACATTTCACACCTGAGCCTCAACTCTCGCGGCCCGGTACCAAACGACTCACGGACCGGCACCGGTCCGAGGCCCGGGGGTTGGGGACCGCTGCATTAAGTGCACTAATTTCTCACACTTATCAGTGGCTCATGGTTGCTTAAGGCCTATGTCTGTACTTGACCACAGAGGCAGAGCATCATTCAACCTGCCAGCTGCCTATCTTGGGAGCTTTTCAAGGATGACAGACTCCACTTTCTCTGCAGCAAGACAGCTCATAACTTTTTTACAGTGTCTCCCTGTCCTCAGACTTCTATATATTCTTCTGTAATAGATAACTATACACTATCATTGCAATCTACACTACAGCTCAAAAGTTTGATGTCAAGTTTCACCTGTTTATAACCATGTGATCTGTCCACACAACAGTGATGGCTACTAAAAATGGGCCCATGTATAAGTGTGTAGACATTTCCTAATGCATCATGGGTGATTTAACATAACTGATTCATTAAACACACATCTGTGAAAACATTTCTGATAATTTTCATGTAATATTATGTTAAAAGTAAATGTAAATTATTAATTAAAAGACAACTGTTAGAAACTGACCACAAACTTTTGAGCAGTAGTGTGTGTTGTATGCATGTGTCTGTCTGTATCTGATCAGGATTTTGTCATCAGTGTCAACAAAACGCTCATTTTTTTAGCTGTTTCTGTCATCAAAAATTGAGTTGGAGTGTTTTAACTCTGATGGCAATCTCTCCCTAACAAGTCCACTTTATTGCGTGCTCATTTTCTCCTATTAGTGGCTCATACGTACATAATTAGGAAACATGCATTAAGTCAGCGGTCCTCAACCTTTTTTGCGCAACGGACCGGTTTATGCCCGACAATATTTTCACATACCGGCCTTTAAGGTGTCGCGGATAAATACAACAAAACAAAACTAGTACCGGTACCGAAAAAAAGAAGATTTATTCATAACACACTTGAAAAGACCCAGGGACACCGAGTTAACGATAAAAACGATAACAAAATAACGCTGAAAACCGATAAAAACCCTGAAAACCATACATTTCACACCTGAGCCTCAACTCTCGCGGCCCGGTACCAAACGACTCACGGACCGGTACCGGTCCGAGGCCCGGGGGTTGGGGACCGCTGCATTAAGTGCACTAATTTCTCACACTTATCAGTGGCTCATGGTTGCTTAAGGCCTATGTCTGTACTTGACCACAGAGGCAGAGCATCATTCAACCTGCCAGCTGCCTATCTTGGGAGCTTTTCAAGGATGACAGACTCCACTTTCTCTGCAGCAAGACAGCTCATAACTTTTTTACAGTGTCTCCCTGTCCTCAGACTTCTATATATTCTTCTGTAATAGATAACTATACGCTATCATTGCAATCTACACTACAGCTCAAAAGTTTGATGTCAATTTTCACCTGTTTATAACCATGTGATCTGTCCACACAGCAGTGATGGTTACTAAAAATGGGCCCATGTATAAGTGTGTAGACATTTCCTAATGCATCATGGGTGATTTAACATAAATGATTCATTAAACACACATCTGTGAAAACATTTATGATCATTTTCATGTAATATTATGTTAAAAGTAAATGTAAATTATTAATTAAAAAACAACTGTTTGAAACTGACCACAAACTTTTGAGCAGTAGTGTATGTTGTATGCATGTGTCTGTCTGTATCTGATCAGGATTTTGTCATCAGTGTCAACAAAACGCTCGTTTTTTTAGCTGTTTCTGTCATCAAAATTGAGTTGGAGTGTTTTAACTCTGATGGCAATCTCTCCCTAACAAGTCCACTTTATTGCGTGCTCATTTTCTCCTATTAGTGGCTCATACGTATATAATTAGGAAACATGCATTAAGTCAGCGGTCCTCAACCTTTTTTGCGCCACGGACCGGTTTATGCCCGACAATATTTTCACAGACCGGCCTTTAAGGTGTCGCGGATAAATACAACAAAATAAAACTAGTACCAGTACCGAAAAAAAGAAGATTTATTCATAACACACTTGAAAAGACCCAGGGACACCGAGTTAACGATAAAAACGATAACAAAATAACGCTGAAAACCGATAAAAACCCTGAAAACCATACATTTCACACCTGAGCCTCAACTCTCGCGGCCCGGTACCAAACGACTCACGGACCGGTACCGGTCCGAGGCCCGGGGGTTGGGGACCGCTGCATTAAGTGCACTAATTTCTCACACTTATCAGTGGCTCATGGTTGCTTAAGGCCTATGTCTGTACTTGACCACAGAGGCAGAGCATCATTCAACCTGCCAGCTGCCTATCTTGGGAGCTTTTCAAGGATGACAGACTCCACTTTCTCTGCAGCAAGACAGCTCATAACTTTTTTACAGTGTCTCCCTGTCCTCAGACTTCTATATATTCTTCTGTAATAGATAACTATACGCTATCATTGCAATCTACACTACAGCTCAAAAGTTTGATGTCAATTTTCACCTGTTTATAACCATGTGATCTGTCCACACAGCAGTGATGGTTACTAAAAATGGGCCCATGTATAAGTGTGTAGACATTTCCTAATGCATCATGGGTGATTTAACATAAATGATTCATTAAACACACATCTGTGAAAACATTTATGATCATTTTCATGTAATATTATGTTAAAAGTAAATGTAAATTATTAATTAAAAAACAACTGTTTGAAACTGACCACAAACTTTTGAGCAGTAGTGTATGTTGTATGCATGTGTCTGTCTGTATCTGATCAGGATTTTGTCATCAGTGTCAACAAAACGCTCGTTTTTTTAGCTGTTTCTGTCATCAAAATTGAGTTGGAGTGTTTTAACTCTGATGGCAATCTCTCCCTAACAAGTCCACTTTATTGCGTGCTCATTTTCTCCTATTAGTGGCTCATACGTATATAATTAGGAAACATGCATTAAGTCAGCGGTCCTCAACCTTTTTTGCGCCACGGACCGGTTTATGCCCGACAATATTTTCACAGACCGGCCTTTAAGGTGTCGCGGATAAATACAACAAAATAAAACTAGTACCAGTACCGAAAAAAAGAAGATTTATTCATAACACACTTCAAAAGACCCAGGGACACCGAGTTAACGATAAAAACGATAACAAAATAACGCTGAAAACCGATAAAAACCCTGAAAACCATACATTTCACACCTGAGCCTCAACTCTCGCGGCCCGGTACCAAACGACTCACGGACCGGTATCGGTCCGAGGCCCGGGGGTTGGGGACCGCTGCATTAAGTGCACTAATTTCTCACACTTATCAGTGGCTCATGGTTGCTTAAGGCCTATGTCTGTACTTGACCACAGAGGCAGAGCATCATTCAACCTGCCAGCTGCCTATCTTGGGAGCTTTTCAAGGATGACAGACTCCACTTTCTCTGCAGCAAGACAGCTCATAACTTTTTTACAGTGTCTCCCTGTCCTCAGACTTCTATATGTTCTTCTGTAATAGATAACTATACACTATCATTGCAATCTACACTACAGCTCAAAAGTTTGAAGTCAATTTTCACCTGGTTTATAACCATGTGATCGGTCCACACAGCAGTGATGGTTACTAAAAATGGGCCCATGTATAAGTGTGTAGACATTTCCTAATGCATCATGGGTGATTTAACATAAATGATTCATTAAACACACATCTGTGAAAACATTTCTGATAATTTTCATGTAATATTATGTTAAAAGTAAATGTAAATTATTAATTAAAAGACAACTGTTTGAAACTGACCACAAACTTTTGAGCAGTAGTGTGTGTTGTATGCATGTGTCTGTCTGTATCTGATCAGGATTTTGTCATCAGTGTCAACAAAACGCTCATTTTTTTAGCTGTTTCTGTCATCAAAAATTGAGTTGGAGTGTTTTAACTCTGATGGCAATCTCTCCCTAACAAGTCCACTTTATTGCGTGCTCATTTTCTCCTATTAGTGGCTCATACGTCCATAATTAAGAAACATGCATTAAGTCAGCGGTCCTCAACCTTTTTTGCGCAACGGACCGGTTTATGCCCGACAATATTTTCACAGACCGGCCTTTAAGGTGTCGCGGATAAATACAACAAAATAAAACTAGTACCGGTACCGAAAAAAAGAAGATTTATTCATAACACACTTGAAAAGACCCAGGGACACCGAGTTAACGATAAAAACGATAACAAAATAATGCTGAAAACCGATAAAAACCCTGAAAACCATACATTTCACACCTGAGCCTCAACTCTCGCGGCCCGGTACCAAACGACTCACGGACCGGTATCGGTCCGAGGCCCGGGGGTTGGGGACCGCTGCATTAAGTGCACTAATTTCTCACACTTATCAGTGGCTCATGGTTGCTTAAGGCCTATGTCTGTACTTGACCACAGAGGCAGAGCATCATTCAACCTGCCAGCTGCCTATCTTGGGAGCTTTTCAAGGATGACAGACTCCACTTTCTCTGCAGCAAGACAGCTCATAACTTTTTTACAGTGTCTCCCTGTCCTCAGACTTCTATATGTTCTTCTGTAATAGATAACGATACACTATCATTGCAATCTACACTACAGCTCAAACGTTTGAAGTCAATTTTCACCTGGTTTATAACCATGTGATCTGTCCACACAACAGTGATGGCTACTAAAAATGGGCCCATGTATAAGTGTGTAGACATTTCCTAATGCATCATGGGTGATTTAACATAAATGATTCATTAAACACACATCTGTGAAAACATTTCTGATAATTTTCGTGTAATATTATGTTAAAAGTAAATGTAAATTATTAATTAAAAGACAACTGTTAGAAACTGACCACAAACTTTTGAGCAGTAGTGTGTGTTGTATGCATGTGTCTGTCTGTATCTGATCAGGATTTTGTCATCAGTGTCAACAAAACGCTCATTTTTTTAGCTGTTTCTGTCATCAAAAATTGAGTTGGAGTGTTTTAACTCTGATGGCAATCTCTCCCTAACAAGTCCACTTTATTGCGTGCTCATTTTCTCCTATTAGTGGCTCATACGTACATAATTAGGAAACATGCATTAAGTCAGCGGTCCTCAACCTTTTTTGCGCAACGGACCGGTTTATGCCCGACAATATTTTCACATACCGGCCTTTAAGGTGTCGCGGATAAATACAACAAAACAAAACTAGTACCGGTACCGAAAAAAAGAAGATTTATTCATAACACACTTGAAAAGACCCAGGGACACCGAGTTAACGATAAAAACGATAACAAAATAACGCTGAAAACCGATAAAAACCCTGAAAACCATACATTTCACACCTGAGCCTCAACTCTCGCGGCCCGGTACCAAACGACTCACGGACCGGTACCGGTCCGAGGCCCGGGGGTTGGGGACCGCTGCATTAAGTGCACTAATTTCTCACACTTATCAGTGGCTCATGGTTGCTTAAGGCCTATGTCTGTACTTGACCACAGAGGCAGAGCATCATTCAACCTGCCAGCTGCCTATCTTGGGAGCTTTTCAAGGATGACAGACTCCACTTTCTCTGCAGCAAGACAGCTCATAACTTTTTTACAGTGTCTCCCTGTCCTCAGACTTCTATATATTCTTCTGTAATAGATAACTATACGCTATCATTGCAATCTACACTACAGCTCAAAAGTTTGATGTCAATTTTCACCTGTTTATAACCATGTGATCTGTCCACACAGCAGTGATGGTTACTAAAAATGGGCCCATGTATAAGTGTGTAGACATTTCCTAATGCATCATGGGTGATTTAACATAAATGATTCATTAAACACACATCTGTGAAAACATTTATGATCATTTTCATGTAATATTATGTTAAAAGTAAATGTAAATTATTAATTAAAAAACAACTGTTTGAAACTGACCACAAACTTTTGAGCAGTAGTGTATGTTGTATGCATGTGTCTGTCTGTATCTGATCAGGATTTTGTCATCAGTGTCAACAAAACGCTCGTTTTTTTAGCTGTTTCTGTCATCAAAATTGAGTTGGAGTGTTTTAACTCTGATGGCAATCTCTCCCTAACAAGTCCACTTTATTGCGTGCTCATTTTCTCCTATTAGTGGCTCATACGTATATAATTAGGAAACATGCATTAAGTCAGCGGTCCTCAACCTTTTTTGCGCCACGGACCGGTTTATGCCCGACAATATTTTCACAGACCGGCCTTTAAGGTGTCGCGGATAAATACAACAAAATAAAACTAGTACCAGTACCGAAAAAAAGAAGATTTATTCATAACACACTTGAAAAGACCCAGGGACACCGAGTTAACGATAAAAACGATAACAAAATAACGCTGAAAACCGATAAAAACCCTGAAAACCATACATTTCACACCTGAGCCTCAACTCTCGCGGCCCGGTACCAAACGACTCACGGACCGGTACCGGTCCGAGGCCCGGGGGTTGGGGACCGCTGCATTAAGTGCACTAATTTCTCACACTTATCAGTGGCTCATGGTTGCTTAAGGCCTATGTCTGTACTTGACCACAGAGGCAGAGCATCATTCAACCTGCCAGCTGCCTATCTTGGGAGCTTTTCAAGGATGACAGACTCCACTTTCTCTGCAGCAAGACAGCTCATAACTTTTTTACAGTGTCTCCCTGTCCTCAGACTTCTATATATTCTTCTGTAATAGATAACTATACGCTATCATTGCAATCTACACTACAGCTCAAAAGTTTGATGTCAATTTTCACCTGTTTATAACCATGTGATCTGTCCACACAGCAGTGATGGTTACTAAAAATGGGCCCATGTATAAGTGTGTAGACATTTCCTAATGCATCATGGGTGATTTAACATAAATGATTCATTAAACACACATCTGTGAAAACATTTATGATCATTTTCATGTAATATTATGTTAAAAGTAAATGTAAATTATTAATTAAAAAACAACTGTTTGAAACTGACCACAAACTTTTGAGCAGTAGTGTATGTTGTATGCATGTGTCTGTCTGTATCTGATCAGGATTTTGTCATCAGTGTCAACAAAACGCTCGTTTTTTTAGCTGTTTCTGTCATCAAAATTGAGTTGGAGTGTTTTAACTCTGATGGCAATCTCTCCCTAACAAGTCCACTTTATTGCGTGCTCATTTTCTCCTATTAGTGGCTCATACGTATATAATTAGGAAACATGCATTAAGTCAGCGGTCCTCAACCTTTTTTGCGCCACGGACCGGTTTATGCCCGACAATATTTTCACAGACCGGCCTTTAAGGTGTCGCGGATAAATACAACAAAATAAAACTAGTACCAGTACCGAAAAAAAGAAGATTTATTCATAACACACTTCAAAAGACCCAGGGACACCGAGTTAACGATAAAAACGATAACAAAATAACGCTGAAAACCGATAAAAACCCTGAAAACCATACATTTCACACCTGAGCCTCAACTCTCGCGGCCCGGTACCAAACGACTCACGGACCGGTATCGGTCCGAGGCCCGGGGGTTGGGGACCGCTGCATTAAGTGCACTAATTTCTCACACTTATCAGTGGCTCATGGTTGCTTAAGGCCTATGTCTGTACTTGACCACAGAGGCAGAGCATCATTCAACCTGCCAGCTGCCTATCTTGGGAGCTTTTCAAGGATGACAGACTCCACTTTCTCTGCAGCAAGACAGCTCATAACTTTTTTACAGTGTCTCCCTGTCCTCAGACTTCTATATATTCTTCTGTAATAGATAACTATACACTATCATTGCAATCTACACTACAGCTCAAAAGTTTGAAGTCAATTTTCACCTGGTTTATAACCATGTGATCGGTCCACACAGCAGTGATGGTTACTAAAAATGGGCCCATGTATAAGTGTGTAGACATTTCCTAATGCATCATGGGTGATTTAACATAAATGATTCATTAAACACACATCTGTGAAAACATTTCTGATAATTTTCATGTAATATTATGTTAAAAGTAAATGTAAATTATTAATTAAAAGACAACTGTTTGAAACTGACCACAAACTTTTGAGCAGTAGTGTGTGTTGTATGCATGTGTCTGTCTGTATCTGATCAGGATTTTGTCATCAGTGTCAACAAAACGCTCATTTTTTTAGCTGTTTCTGTCATCAAAAATTGAGTTGGAGTGTTTTAACTCTGATGGCAATCTCTCCCTAACAAGTCCACTTTATTGCGTGCTCATTTTCTCCTATTAGTGGCTCATACGTACATAATTAGGAAACATGCATTAAGTCAGCGGTCCTCAACCTTTTTTGCGCAACGGACCGGTTTATGCCCGACAATATTTTCACGGACCGGCCTTTAAGGTGTCGCGGATAAATACAACAAAACAAAACTAGTACCGGTACCGAAAAAAAGAAGATTTATTCATAACACACTTGAAAAGACCCAGGGACACCGAGTTAACGATAAAAACGATAACAAAATAACGCTGAAAACCGATAAAAACCCTGAAAACCATACATTTCACACCTGAGCCTCAATTCTCGCGGCCCGGTACCAAACGACTCACGGACCGGTACCGGTCCGAGGCCCGGGGGTTGGGGACCGCTGCATTAAGTGCACTAATTTCTCACACTTATCAGTGGCTCATGGTTGCTTAAGGCCTATGTCTGTACTTGACCACAGAGGCAGAGCATCATTCAACCTGCCAGCTGCCTATCTTGGGAGCTTTTCAAGGATGACAGACTCCACTTTCTCTGCAGCAAGACAGCTCATAACTTTTTTACAGTGTCTCCCTGTCCTCAGACTTCTATATATTCTTCTGTAATAGATAACTATACGCTATCATTGCAATCTACACTACAGCTCAAAAGTTTGATGTCAATTTTCACCTGTTTATAACCATGTGATCTGTCCACACAGCAGTGATGGTTACTAAAAATGGGCCCATGTATAAGTGTGTAGACATTTCCTAATGCATCATGGGTGATTTAACATAAATGATTCATTAAACACACATCTGTGAAAACATTTATGATCATTTTCATGTAATATTATGTTAAAAGTAAATGTAAATTATTAATTAAAAAACAACTGTTTGAAACTGACCACAAACTTTTGAGCAGTAGTGTATGTTGTATGCATGTGTCTGTCTGTATCTGATCAGGATTTTGTCATCAGTGTCAACAAAACGCTCGTTTTTTTAGCTGTTTCTGTCATCAAAATTGAGTTGGAGTGTTTTAACTCTGATGGCAATCTCTCCCTAACAAGTCCACTTTATTGCGTGCTCATTTTCTCCTATTAGTGGCTCATACGTATATAATTAGGAAACATGCATTAAGTCAGCGGTCCTCAACCTTTTTTGCGCCACGGACCGGTTTATGCCCGACAATATTTTCACAGACCGGCCTTTAAGGTGTCGCGGATAAATACAACAAAATAAAACTAGTACCGGTACCGAAAAAAAGAAGATTTATTCATAACACACTTCAAAAGACCCAGGGACACCGAGTTAACGATAAAAACGATAACAAAATAACGCTGAAAACCGATAAAAACCCTGAAAACCATACATTTCACACCTGAGCCTCAACTCTCGCGGCCCGGTACCAAACGACTCACGGACCGGTATCGGTCCGAGGCCCGGGGGTTGGGGACCGCTGCATTAAGTGCACTAATTTCTCACACTTATCAGTGGCTCATGGTTGCTTAAGGCCTATGTCTGTACTTGACCACAGAGGCAGAGCATCATTCAACCTGCCAGCTGCCTATCTTGGGAGCTTTTCAAGGATGACAGACTCCACTTTCTCTGCAGCAAGACAGCTCATAACTTTTTTACAGTGTCTCCCTGTCCTCAGACTTCTATATATTCTTCTGTAATAGATAACTATACACTATCATTGCAATCTACACTACAGCTCAAAAGTTTGAAGTCAATTTTCACCTGGTTTATAACCATGTGATCGGTCCACACAGCAGTGATGGTTACTAAAAATGGGCAAATGTATAAGTGTGTAGACATTTCCTAATGCATCATGGGTGATTTAACATAAATGATTCATTAAACACACATCTGTGAAAACATTTCTGATAATTTTCATGTAATATTATGTTAAAAGTAAATGTAAATTATTAATTAAAAGACAACTGTTTGAAACTGACCACAAACTTTTGAGCAGTAGTGTGTGTTGTATGCATGTGTCTGTCTGTATCTGATCAGGATTTTGTCATCAGTGTCAACAAAACGCTCATTTTTTTAGCTGTTTCTGTCATCAAAAATTGAGTTGGAGTGTTTTAACTCTGATGGCAATCTCTCCCTAACAAGTCCACTTTATTGCGTGCTCATTTTCTCCTATTAGTGGCTCATACGTACATAATTAGGAAACATGCATTAAGTCAGCGGTCCTCAACCTTTTTTGCGCAACGGACCGGTTTATGCCCGACAATATTTTCACATACCGGCCTTTAAGGTGTCGCGGATAAATACAACAAAACAAAACTAGTACCGGTACCGAAAAAAAGAAGATTTATTCATAACACACTTGAAAAGACCCAGGGACACCGAGTTAACGATAAAAACGATAACAAAATAACGCTGAAAACCGATAAAAACCCTGAAAACCATACATTTCACACCTGAGCCTCAACTCTCGCGGCCCGGTACCAAACGACTCACGGACCGGCACCGGTCCGAGGCCCGGGGGTTGGGGACCGCTGCATTAAGTGCACTAATTTCTCACACTTATCAGTGGCTCATGGTTGCTTAAGGCCTATGTCTGTACTTGACCACAGAGGCAGAGCATCATTCAACCTGCCAGCTGCCTATCTTGGGAGCTTTTCAAGGATGACAGACTCCACTTTCTCTGCAGCAAGACAGCTCATAACTTTTTTACAGTGTCTCCCTGTCCTCAGACTTCTATATATTCTTCTGTAATAGATAACTATACACTATCATTGCAATCTACACTACAGCTCAAAAGTTTGATGTCAATTTTCACCTGTTTATAACCATGTGATCTGTCCACACAGCAGTGATGGTTACTAAAAATGGGCCCATGTATAAGTGTGTAGACATTTCCTAATGCATCATGGGTGATTTAACATAAATGATTCATTAAACACACATCTGTGAAAACATTTCTGATAATTTTCATGTAATATTATGTTAAAAGTAAATGTAAATTATTAATTAAAAGACAACTGTTTGAAACTGACCACAAACTTTTGAGCAGTAGTGTGTGTTGTATGCATGTGTCTGTCTGTATCTGATCAGGATTTTGTCATCAGTTTCAACAAGACGCTCATTTTTTAGCTGTTTCTGTCATCAAAAATTGAGTTGGAGTGTTTTAACTCTGATGGCAATCTCTCCCTAACAAGTCCACTTTATTGCGTGCTCATTTTCTCCTATTAGTGGCTCATACGTATATAATTAGGAAACATGCATTAAGTCAGTGGTCCTCAACCTTTTTTGCGCCACGGACCGGTTTATGCCCAACAATATTTTCACGGACCGGCCTTTAAGGTGTCGCGGATAAATACAACAAAATAAAACTAGTACCGGTACCGAAAAAAAGAAGATTTATTCATAACACACTTGAAAAGACCCAGGGACACCGAGTTAACGATAAAAACGATAACAAAATAATGCTGAAAACCGATAAAAACCCTGAAAACCATACATTTCACACCTGAGCCTCAACTCTCGCGGCCCGGTACCAAACGACTCACGGACCGGCACCGGTCCGAGGCCCGGGGGTTGGGGACCGCTGCATTAAGTGCACTAATTTCTCACACTTATCAGTGGCTCATGGTTGCTTAAGGCCTATGTCTGTACTTGACCACAGAGGCAGAGCATCATTCAACCTGCCAGCTGCCTATCTTGGGAGCTTTTCAAGGATGACAGACTCCACTTTCTCTGCAGCAAGACAGCTCATAACTTTTTTACAGTGTCTCCCTGTCCTCAGACTTCTATATATTCTTCTGTAATAGATAACTATACACTATCATTGCAATCTACACTACAGCTCAAAAGTTTGATGTCAAGTTTCACCTGTTTATAACCATGTGATCTGTCCACACAGCAGTGATGGTTACTAAAAATGGGCCCATGTATAAGTGTGTAGACATTTCCTAATGCATCATGGGTGATTTAACATAACTGATTCATTAAACACACATCTGTGAAAACATTTCTGATAATTTTCATGTAATATTATGTTAAAAGTAAATGTAAATTATTAATTAAAAAACAACTGTTTGAAACTGACCACAAACTTTTGAGCAGTAGTGTGTGTTGTATGCATGTGTCTGTCTGTATCTGATCAGGATTTTGTCATCAGTGTCAACAAAACGCTCATTTTTTTAGCTGTTTCTGTCATCAAAAATTGAGTTGGAGTGTTTTAACTCTGATGGCAATCTCTCCCTAACAAGTCCACTTTATTGCGTGCTCATTTTCTCCTATTAGTGGCTCATACGTCCATAATTAAGAAACATGCATTAAGTCAGCGGTCCTCAACCTTTTTTGCGCAACGGACCGGTTTATGCCCGACAATATTTTCACAGACCGGCCTTTAAGGTGTCGCGGATAAATACAACAAAATAAAACTAGTACCGGTACCGAAAAAAAGAAGATTTATTCATAACACACTTGAAAAGACCCAGGGACACCGAGTTAACGATAAAAACGATAACAAAATAATGCTGAAAACCGATAAAAACCCTGAAAACCATACATTTCACACCTGAGCCTCAACTCTCGCGGCCCGGTACCAAACGACTCACGGACCGGTATCGGTCCGAGGCCCGGGGGTTGGGGACCGCTGCATTAAGTGCACTAATTTCTCACACTTATCAGTGGCTCATGGTTGCTTAAGGCCTATGTCTGTACTTGACCACAGAGGCAGAGCATCATTCAACCTGCCAGCTGCCTATCTTGGGAGCTTTTCAAGGATGACAGACTCCACTTTCTCTGCAGCAAGACAGCTCATAACTTTTTTACAGTGTCTCCCTGTCCTCAGACTTCTATATATTCTTCTGTAATAGATAACTATACGCTATCATTGCAATCTACACTACAGCTCAAAAGTTTGATGTCAATTTTCACCTGTTTATAACCATGTGATCTGTCCACACAGCAGTGATGGTTACTAAAAATGGGCCCATGTATAAGTGTGTAGACATTTCCTAATGCATCATGGGTGATTTAACATAAATGATTCATTAAACACACATCTGTGAAAACATTTATGATCATTTTCATGTAATATTATGTTAAAAGTAAATGTAAATTATTAATTAAAAAACAACTGTTTGAAACTGACCACAAACTTTTGAGCAGTAGTGTATGTTGTATGCATGTGTCTGTCTGTATCTGATCAGGATTTTGTCATCAGTGTCAACAAAACGCTCGTTTTTTTAGCTGTTTCTGTCATCAAAATTGAGTTGGAGTGTTTTAACTCTGATGGCAATCTCTCCCTAACAAGTCCACTTTATTGCGTGCTCATTTTCTCCTATTAGTGGCTCATACGTATATAATTAGGAAACATGCATTAAGTCAGCGGTCCTCAACCTTTTTTGCGCCACGGACCGGTTTATGCCCGACAATATTTTCACAGACCGGCCTTTAAGGTGTCGCGGATAAATACAACAAAATAAAACTAGTACCAGTACCGAAAAAAAGAAGATTTATTCATAACACACTTCAAAAGACCCAGGGACACCGAGTTAACGATAAAAACGATAACAAAATAACGCTGAAAACCGATAAAAACCCTGAAAACCATACATTTCACACCTGAGCCTCAACTCTCGCGGCCCGGTACCAAACGACTCACGGACCGGTATCGGTCCGAGGCCCGGGGGTTGGGGACCGCTGCATTAAGTGCACTAATTTCTCACACTTATCAGTGGCTCATGGTTGCTTAAGGCCTATGTCTGTACTTGACCACAGAGGCAGAGCATCATTCAACCTGCCAGCTGCCTATCTTGGGAGCTTTTCAAGGATGACAGACTCCACTTTCTCTGCAGCAAGACAGCTCATAACTTTTTTACAGTGTCTCCCTGTCCTCAGACTTCTATATATTCTTCTGTAATAGATAACTATACACTATCATTGCAATCTACACTACAGCTCAAAAGTTTGAAGTCAATTTTCACCTGGTTTATAACCATGTGATCGGTCCACACAGCAGTGATGGTTACTAAAAATGGGCCCATGTATAAGTGTGTAGACATTTCCTAATGCATCATGGGTGATTTAACATAAATGATTCATTAAACACACATCTGTGAAAACATTTCTGATCATTTTCATGTAATATTATGTTAAAAGTAAATGTAAATTATTAATTAAAAGACAACTGTTTGAAACTGACCACAAACTTTTGAGCAGTAGTGTGTGTTGTATGCATGTGTCTGTCTGTATCTGATCAGGATTTTGTCATCAGTGTCAACAAAACGCTCATTTTTTTAGCTGTTTCTGTCATCAAAAATTGAGTTGGAGTGTTTTAACTCTGATGGCAATCTCTCCCTAACAAGTCCACTTTATTGCGTGCTCATTTTCTCCTATTAGTGGCTCATACGTACATAATTAGGAAACATGCATTAAGTCAGCGGTCCTCAACCTTTTTTGCGCAACGGACCGGTTTATGCCCGACAATATTTTCACATACCGGCCTTTAAGGTGTCGCGGATAAATACAACAAAACAAAACTAGTACCAGTACCGAAAAAAAGAAGATTTATTCATAACACACTTGAAAAGACCCAGGGACACCGAGTTAACGATAAAAACGATAACAAAATAACGCTGAAAACCGATAAAAACCCTGAAAACCATACATTTCACACCTGAGCCTCAACTCTCGCGGCCCGGTACCAAACGACTCACGGACCGGCACCGGTCCGAGGCCCGGGGGTTGGGGACCGCTGCATTAAGTGCACTAATTTCTCACACTTATCAGTGGCTCATGGTTGCTTAAGGCCTATGTCTGTACTTGACCACAGAGGCAGAGCATCATTCAACCTGCCAGCTGCCTATCTTGGGAGCTTTTCAAGGATGACAGACTCCACTTTCTCTGCAGCAAGACAGCTCATAACTTTTTTACAGTGTCTCCCTGTCCTCAGACTTCTATATATTCTTCTGTAATAGATAACTATACACTATCATTGCAATCTACACTACAGCTCAAAAGTTTGATGTCAATTTTCACCTGTTTATAACCATGTGATCTGTCCACACAGCAGTGATGGTTACTAAAAATGGGCCCATGTATAAGTGTGTAGACATTTCCTAATGCATCATGGGTGATTTAACATAAATGATTCATTAAACACACATCTGTGAAAACATTTCTGATAATTTTCATGTAATATTATGTTAAAAGTAAATGTAAATTATTAATTAAAAGACAACTGTTTGAAACTGACCACAAACTTTTGAGCAGTAGTGTGTGTTGTATGCATGTGTCTGTCTGTATCTGATCAGGATTTTGTCATCAGTTTCAACAAGACGCTCATTTTTTAGCTGTTTCTGTCATCAAAAATTGAGTTGGAGTGTTTTAACTCTGATGGCAATCTCTCCCTAACAAGTCCACTTTATTGCGTGCTCATTTTCTCCTATTAGTGGCTCATACGTATATAATTAGGAAACATGCATTAAGTCAGTGGTCCTCAACCTTTTTTGCGCCACGGACCGGTTTATGCCCAACAATATTGTCACATACCGGCCTTTAAGGTGTCGCGGATAAATACAACAAAATAAAACTAGTACCGGTACCGAAAAAAAGAAGATTTATTCATAACACACTTGAAAAGACCCAGGGACACCGAGTTAACGATAAAAACGATAACAAAATAATGCTGAAAACCGATAAAAACCCTGAAAACCATACATTTCACACCTGAGCCTCAACTCTCGCGGCCCGGTACCAAACGACTCACGGACCGGCACCGGTCCGAGGCCCGGGGGTTGGGGACCGCTGCATTAAGTGCACTAATTTCTCACACTTATCAGTGGCTCATGGTTGCTTAAGGCCTATGTCTGTACTTGACCACAGAGGCAGAGCATCATTCAACCTGCCAGCTGCCTATCTTGGGAGCTTTTCAAGGATGACAGACTCCACTTTCTCTGCAGCAAGACAGCTCATAACTTTTTTACAGTGTCTCCCTGTCCTCAGACTTCTATATATTCTTCTGTAATAGATAACTATACACTATCATTGCAATCTACACTACAGCTCAAAAGTTTGATGTCAAGTTTCACCTGTTTATAACCATGTGATCTGTCCACACAGCAGTGATGGTTACTAAAAATGGGCCCATGTATAAGTGTGTAGACATTTCCTAATGCATCATGGGTGATTTAACATAACTGATTCATTAAACACACATCTGTGAAAACATTTCTGATAATTTTCATGTAATATTATGTTAAAAGTAAATGTAAATTATTAATTAAAAAACAACTGTTTGAAACTGACCACAAACTTTTGAGCAGTAGTGTGTGTTGTATGCATGTGTCTGTCTGTATCTGATCAGGATTTTGTCATCAGTGTCAACAAAACGCTCATTTTTTTAGCTGTTTCTGTCATCAAAAATTGAGTTGGAGTGTTTTAACTCTGATGGCAATCTCTCCCTAACAAGTCCACTTTATTGCGTGCTCATTTTCTCCTATTAGTGGCTCATACGTCCATAATTAAGAAACATGCATTAAGTCAGCGGTCCTCAACCTTTTTTGCGCAACGGACCGGTTTATGCCCGACAATATTTTCACAGACCGGCCTTTAAGGTGTCGCGGATAAATACAACAAAATAAAAC
This sequence comes from Rhamphochromis sp. 'chilingali', assembly GCF_963969265.1. NCBI lineage: Eukaryota > Metazoa > Chordata > Actinopteri > Cichliformes > Cichlidae > Rhamphochromis > Rhamphochromis sp. 'chilingali'. The sequence continues at coordinate 9,299,863 of NC_137930.1, forward strand.
TAGTACCGGTACCGAAAAAAAGAAGATTTATTCATAACACACTTGAAAAGACCCAGGGACACCGAGTTAACGATAAAAACGATAACAAAATAATGCTGAAAACCGATAAAAACCCTGAAAACCATACATTTCACACCTGAGCCTCAACTCTCGCGGCCCGGTACCAAACGACTCACGGACCGGTATCGGTCCGAGGCCCGGGGGTTGGGGACCGCTGCATTAAGTGCACTAATTTCTCACACTTATCAGTGGCTCATGGTTGCTTAAGGCCTATGTCTGTACTTGACCACAGAGGCAGAGCATCATTCAACCTGCCAGCTGCCTATCTTGGGAGCTTTTCAAGGATGACAGACTCCACTTTCTCTGCAGCAAGACAGCTCATAACTTTTTTACAGTGTCTCCCTGTCCTCAGACTTCTATATGTTCTTCTGTAATAGATAACGATACACTATCATTGCAATCTACACTACAGCTCAAACGTTTGAAGTCAATTTTCACCTGGTTTATAACCATGTGATCTGTCCACACAACAGTGATGGCTACTAAAAATGGGCCCATGTATAAGTGTGTAGACATTTCCTAATGCATCATGGGTGATTTAACATAAATGATTCATTAAACACACATCTGTGAAAACATTTCTGATAATTTTCGTGTAATATTATGTTAAAAGTAAATGTAAATTATTAATTAAAAGACAACTGTTAGAAACTGACCACAAACTTTTGAGCAGTAGTGTGTGTTGTATGCATGTGTCTGTCTGTATCTGATCAGGATTTTGTCATCAGTGTCAACAAAACGCTCATTTTTTTAGCTGTTTCTGTCATCAAAAATTGAGTTGGAGTGTTTTAACTCTGATGGCAATCTCTCCCTAACAAGTCCACTTTATTGCGTGCTCATTTTCTCCTATTAGTGGCTCATACGTACATAATTAGGAAACATGCATTAAGTCAGCGGTCCTCAACCTTTTTTGCGCAACGGACCGGTTTATGCCCGACAATATTTTCACATACCGGCCTTTAAGGTGTCGCGGATAAATACAACAAAACAAAACTAGTACCGGTACCGAAAAAAAGAAGATTTATTCATAACACACTTGAAAAGACCCAGGGACACCGAGTTAACGATAAAAACGATAACAAAATAACGCTGAAAACCGATAAAAACCCTGAAAACCATACATTTCACACCTGAGCCTCAACTCTCGCGGCCCGGTACCAAACGACTCACGGACCGGTACCGGTCCGAGGCCCGGGGGTTGGGGACCGCTGCATTAAGTGCACTAATTTCTCACACTTATCAGTGGCTCATGGTTGCTTAAGGCCTATGTCTGTACTTGACCACAGAGGCAGAGCATCATTCAACCTGCCAGCTGCCTATCTTGGGAGCTTTTCAAGGATGACAGACTCCACTTTCTCTGCAGCAAGACAGCTCATAACTTTTTTACAGTGTCTCCCTGTCCTCAGACTTCTATATATTCTTCTGTAATAGATAACTATACGCTATCATTGCAATCTACACTACAGCTCAAAAGTTTGATGTCAATTTTCACCTGTTTATAACCATGTGATCTGTCCACACAGCAGTGATGGTTACTAAAAATGGGCCCATGTATAAGTGTGTAGACATTTCCTAATGCATCATGGGTGATTTAACATAAATGATTCATTAAACACACATCTGTGAAAACATTTATGATCATTTTCATGTAATATTATGTTAAAAGTAAATGTAAATTATTAATTAAAAAACAACTGTTTGAAACTGACCACAAACTTTTGAGCAGTAGTGTATGTTGTATGCATGTGTCTGTCTGTATCTGATCAGGATTTTGTCATCAGTGTCAACAAAACGCTCGTTTTTTTAGCTGTTTCTGTCATCAAAATTGAGTTGGAGTGTTTTAACTCTGATGGCAATCTCTCCCTAACAAGTCCACTTTATTGCGTGCTCATTTTCTCCTATTAGTGGCTCATACGTATATAATTAGGAAACATGCATTAAGTCAGCGGTCCTCAACCTTTTTTGCGCCACGGACCGGTTTATGCCCGACAATATTTTCACAGACCGGCCTTTAAGGTGTCGCGGATAAATACAACAAAATAAAACTAGTACCAGTACCGAAAAAAAGAAGATTTATTCATAACACACTTGAAAAGACCCAGGGACACCGAGTTAACGATAAAAACGATAACAAAATAACGCTGAAAACCGATAAAAACCCTGAAAACCATACATTTCACACCTGAGCCTCAACTCTCGCGGCCCGGTACCAAACGACTCACGGACCGGTACCGGTCCGAGGCCCGGGGGTTGGGGACCGCTGCATTAAGTGCACTAATTTCTCACACTTATCAGTGGCTCATGGTTGCTTAAGGCCTATGTCTGTACTTGACCACAGAGGCAGAGCATCATTCAACCTGCCAGCTGCCTATCTTGGGAGCTTTTCAAGGATGACAGACTCCACTTTCTCTGCAGCAAGACAGCTCATAACTTTTTTACAGTGTCTCCCTGTCCTCAGACTTCTATATATTCTTCTGTAATAGATAACTATACGCTATCATTGCAATCTACACTACAGCTCAAAAGTTTGATGTCAATTTTCACCTGTTTATAACCATGTGATCTGTCCACACAGCAGTGATGGTTACTAAAAATGGGCCCATGTATAAGTGTGTAGACATTTCCTAATGCATCATGGGTGATTTAACATAAATGATTCATTAAACACACATCTGTGAAAACATTTATGATCATTTTCATGTAATATTATGTTAAAAGTAAATGTAAATTATTAATTAAAAAACAACTGTTTGAAACTGACCACAAACTTTTGAGCAGTAGTGTATGTTGTATGCATGTGTCTGTCTGTATCTGATCAGGATTTTGTCATCAGTGTCAACAAAACGCTCGTTTTTTTAGCTGTTTCTGTCATCAAAATTGAGTTGGAGTGTTTTAACTCTGATGGCAATCTCTCCCTAACAAGTCCACTTTATTGCGTGCTCATTTTCTCCTATTAGTGGCTCATACGTATATAATTAGGAAACATGCATTAAGTCAGCGGTCCTCAACCTTTTTTGCGCCACGGACCGGTTTATGCCCGACAATATTTTCACAGACCGGCCTTTAAGGTGTCGCGGATAAATACAACAAAATAAAACTAGTACCAGTACCGAAAAAAAGAAGATTTATTCATAACACACTTGAAAAGACCCAGGGACACCGAGTTAACGATAAAAACGATAACAAAATAACGCTGAAAACCGATAAAAACCCTGAAAACCATACATTTCACACCTGAGCCTCAACTCTCGCGGCCCGGTACCAAACGACTCACGGACCGGTATCGGTCCGAGGCCCGGGGGTTGGGGACCGCTGCATTAAGTGCACTAATTTCTCACACTTATCAGTGGCTCATGGTTGCTTAAGGCCTATGTCTGTACTTGACCACAGAGGCAGAGCATCATTCAACCTGCCAGCTGCCTATCTTGGGAGCTTTTCAAGGATGACAGACTCCACTTTCTCTGCAGCAAGACAGCTCATAACTTTTTTACAGTGTCTCCCTGTCCTCAGACTTCTATATATTCTTCTGTAATAGATAACTATACACTATCATTGCAATCTACACTACAGCTCAAAAGTTTGAAGTCAATTTTCACCTGGTTTATAACCATGTGATCGGTCCACACAGCAGTGATGGTTACTAAAAATGGGCCCATGTATAAGTGTGTAGACATTTCCTAATGCATCATGGGTGATTTAACATAAATGATTCATTAAACACACATCTGTGAAAACATTTCTGATAATTTTCATGTAATATTATGTTAAAAGTAAATGTAAATTATTAATTAAAAGACAACTGTTTGAAACTGACCACAAACTTTTGAGCAGTAGTGTGTGTTGTATGCATGTGTCTGTCTGTATCTGATCAGGATTTTGTCATCAGTGTCAACAAAACGCTCATTTTTTTAGCTGTTTCTGTCATCAAAAATTGAGTTGGAGTGTTTTAACTCTGATGGCAATCTCTCCCTAACAAGTCCACTTTATTGCGTGCTCATTTTCTCCTATTAGTGGCTCATACGTACATAATTAGGAAACATGCATTAAGTCAGCGGTCCTCAACCTTTTTTGCGCAACGGACCGGTTTATGCCCGACAATATTTTCACAGACCGGCCTTTAAGGTGTCGCGGATAAATACAACAAAATAAAACTAGTACCGGTACCGAAAAAAAGAAGATTTATTCATAACACACTTGAAAAGACCCAGGGACACCGAGTTAACGATAAAAACGATAACAAAATAACGCTGAAAACCGATAAAAACCCTGAAAACCATACATTTCACACCTGAGCCTCAACTCTCGCGGCCCGGTACCAAACGACTCACGGACCGGTATCGGTCCGAGGCCCGGGGGTTGGGGACCGCTGCATTAAGTGCACTAATTTCTCACACTTATCAGTGGCTCATGGTTGCTTAAGGCCTATGTCTGTACTTGACCACAGAGGCAGAGCATCATTCAACCTGCCAGCTGCCTATCTTGGGAGCTTTTCAAGGATGACAGACTCCACTTTCTCTGCAGCAAGACAGCTCATAACTTTTTTACAGTGTCTCCCTGTCCTCAGACTTCTATATGTTCTTCTGTAATAGATAACGATACACTATCATTGCAATCTACACTACAGCTCAAACGTTTGAAGTCAATTTTCACCTGGTTTATAACCATGTGATCTGTCCACACAACAGTGATGGCTACTAAAAATGGGCCCATGTATAAGTGTGTAGACATTTCCTAATGCATCATGGGTGATTTAACATAAATGATTCATTAAACACACATCTGTGAAAACATTTCTGATAATTTTCGTGTAATATTATGTTAAAAGTAAATGTAAATTATTAATTAAAAGACAACTGTTAGAAACTGACCACAAACTTTTGAGCAGTAGTGTGTGTTGTATGCATGTGTCTGTCTGTATCTGATCAGGATTTTGTCATCAGTGTCAACAAAACGCTCATTTTTTTAGCTGTTTCTGTCATCAAAAATTGAGTTGGAGTGTTTTAACTCTGATGGCAATCTCTCCCTAACAAGTCCACTTTATTGCGTGCTCATTTTCTCCTATTAGTGGCTCATACGTACATAATTAGGAAACATGCATTAAGTCAGCGGTCCTCAACCTTTTTTGCGCAACGGACCGGTTTATGCCCGACAATATTTTCACATACCGGCCTTTAAGGTGTCGCGGATAAATACAACAAAACAAAACTAGTACCGGTACCGAAAAAAAGAAGATTTATTCATAACACACTTGAAAAGACCCAGGGACACCGAGTTAACGATAAAAACGATAACAAAATAACGCTGAAAACCGATAAAAACCCTGAAAACCATACATTTCACACCTGAGCCTCAACTCTCGCGGCCCGGTACCAAACGACTCACGGACCGGTACCGGTCCGAGGCCCGGGGGTTGGGGACCGCTGCATTAAGTGCACTAATTTCTCACACTTATCAGTGGCTCATGGTTGCTTAAGGCCTATGTCTGTACTTGACCACAGAGGCAGAGCATCATTCAACCTGCCAGCTGCCTATCTTGGGAGCTTTTCAAGGATGACAGACTCCACTTTCTCTGCAGCAAGACAGCTCATAACTTTTTTACAGTGTCTCCCTGTCCTCAGACTTCTATATATTCTTCTGTAATAGATAACTATACGCTATCATTGCAATCTACACTACAGCTCAAAAGTTTGATGTCAATTTTCACCTGTTTATAACCATGTGATCTGTCCACACAGCAGTGATGGTTACTAAAAATGGGCCCATGTATAAGTGTGTAGACATTTCCTAATGCATCATGGGTGATTTAACATAAATGATTCATTAAACACACATCTGTGAAAACATTTCTGATAATTTTCATGTAATATTATGTTAAAAGTAAATGTAAATTATTAATTAAAAAACAACTGTTTGAAACTGACCACAAACTTTTGAGCAGTAGTGTATGTTGTATGCATGTGTCTGTCTGTATCTGATCAGGATTTTGTCATCAGTGTCAACAAAACGCTCGTTTTTTTAGCTGTTTCTGTCATCAAAATTGAGTTGGAGTGTTTTAACTCTGATGGCAATCTCTCCCTAACAAGTCCACTTTATTGCGTGCTCATTTTCTCCTATTAGTGGCTCATACGTATATAATTAGGAAACATGCATTAAGTCAGCGGTCCTCAACCTTTTTTGCGCCACGGACCGGTTTATGCCCAACAATATTTTCACAGACCGGCCTTTAAGGTGTCGAGGATAAATACAACAAAATAAAACTAGTACCAGTACCGAAAAAAAGAAGATTTATTCATAACACACTTGAAAAGACCCAGGGACACCGAGTTAACGATAAAAACGATAACAAAATAACGCTGAAAACCGATAAAAACCCTGAAAACCATACATTTCACACCTGAGCCTCAACTCTCGCGGCCCGGTACCAAACGACTCACGGACCGGTACCGGTCCGAGGCCCGGGGGTTGGGGACCGCTGCATTAAGTGCACTAATTTCTCACACTTATCAGTGGCTCATGGTTGCTTAAGGCCTATGTCTGTACTTGACCACAGAGGCAGAGCATCATTCAACCTGCCAGCTGCCTATCTTGGGAGCTTTTCAAGGATGACAGACTCCACTTTCTCTGCAGCAAGACAGCTCATAACTTTTTTACAGTGTCTCCCTGTCCTCAGACTTCTATATATTCTTCTGTAATAGATAACTATACGCTATCATTGCAATCTACACTACAGCTCAAAAGTTTGATGTCAATTTTCACCTGTTTATAACCATGTGATCTGTCCACACAGCAGTGATGGTTACTAAAAATGGGCCCATGTATAAGTGTGTAGACATTTCCTAATGCATCATGGGTGATTTAACATAAATGATTCATTAAACACACATCTGTGAAAACATTTATGATCATTTTCATGTAATATTATGTTAAAAGTAAATGTAAATTATTAATTAAAAAACAACTGTTTGAAACTGACCACAAACTTTTGAGCAGTAGTGTATGTTGTATGCATGTGTCTGTCTGTATCTGATCAGGATTTTGTCATCAGTGTCAACAAAACGCTCGTTTTTTTAGCTGTTTCTGTCATCAAAATTGAGTTGGAGTGTTTTAACTCTGATGGCAATCTCTCCCTAACAAGTCCACTTTATTGCGTGCTCATTTTCTCCTATTAGTGGCTCATACGTATATAATTAGGAAACATGCATTAAGTCAGCGGTCCTCAACCTTTTTTGCGCCACGGACCGGTTTATGCCCGACAATATTTTCACAGACCGGCCTTTAAGGTGTCGCGGATAAATACAACAAAATAAAACTAGTACCAGTACCGAAAAAAAGAAGATTTATTCATAACACACTTGAAAAGACCCAGGGACACCGAGTTAACGATAAAAACGATAACAAAATAACGCTGAAAACCGATAAAAACCCTGAAAACCATACATTTCACACCTGAGCCTCAACTCTCGCGGCCCGGTACCAAACGACTCACGGACCGGTATCGGTCCGAGGCCCGGGGGTTGGGGACCGCTGCATTAAGTGCACTAATTTCTCACACTTATCAGTGGCTCATGGTTGCTTAAGGCCTATGTCTGTACTTGACCACAGAGGCAGAGCATCATTCAACCTGCCAGCTGCCTATCTTGGGAGCTTTTCAAGGATGACAGACTCCACTTTCTCTGCAGCAAGACAGCTCATAACTTTTTTACAGTGTCTCCCTGTCCTCAGACTTCTATATATTCTTCTGTAATAGATAACTATACACTATCATTGCAATCTACACTACAGCTCAAAAGTTTGAAGTCAATTTTCACCTGGTTTATAACCATGTGATCGGTCCACACAGCAGTGATGGTTACTAAAAATGGGCCCATGTATAAGTGTGTAGACATTTCCTAATGCATCATGGGTGATTTAACATAAATGATTCATTAAACACACATCTGTGAAAACATTTCTGATAATTTTCATGTAATATTATGTTAAAAGTAAATGTAAATTATTAATTAAAAGACAACTGTTTGAAACTGACCACAAACTTTTGAGCAGTAGTGTGTGTTGTATGCATGTGTCTGTCTGTATCTGATCAGGATTTTGTCATCAGTGTCAACAAAACGCTCATTTTTTTAGCTGTTTCTGTCATCAAAAATTGAGTTGGAGTGTTTTAACTCTGATGGCAATCTCTCCCTAACAAGTCCACTTTATTGCGTGCTCATTTTCTCCTATTAGTGGCTCATACGTACATAATTAGGAAACATGCATTAAGTCAGCGGTCCTCAACCTTTTTTGCGCAACGGACCGGTTTATGCCCGACAATATTTTCACATACCGGCCTTTAAGGTGTCGCGGATAAATACAACAAAACAAAACTAGTACCGGTACCGAAAAAAAGAAGATTTATTCATAACACACTTGAAAAGACCCAGGGACACCGAGTTAACGATAAAAACGATAACAAAATAACGCTGAAAACCGATAAAAACCCTGAAAACCATACATTTCACACCTGAGCCTCAACTCTCGCGGCCCGGTACCAAACGACTCACGGACCGGCACCGGTCCGAGGCCCGGGGGTTGGGGACCGCTGCATTAAGTGCACTAATTTCTCACACTTATCAGTGGCTCATGGTTGCTTAAGGCCTATGTCTGTACTTGACCACAGAGGCAGAGCATCATTCAACCTGCCAGCTGCCTATCTTGGGAGCTTTTCAAGGATGACAGACTCCACTTTCTCTGCAGCAAGACAGCTCATAACTTTTTTACAGTGTCTCCCTGTCCTCAGACTTCTATATATTCTTCTGTAATAGATAACTATACACTATCATTGCAATCTACACTACAGCTCAAAAGTTTGATGTCAATTTTCACCTGTTTATAACCATGTGATCTGTCCACACAGCAGTGATGGTTACTAAAAATGGGCCCATGTATAAGTGTGTAGACATTTCCTAATGCATCATGGGTGATTTAACATAAATGATTCATTAAACACACATCTGTGAAAACATTTATGATCATTTTCATGTAATATTATGTTAAAAGTAAATGTAAATTATTAATTAAAAGACAACTGTTTGAAACTGACCACAAACTTTTGAGCAGTAGTGTGTGTTGTATGCATGTGTCTGTCTGTATCTGATCAGGATTTTGTCATCAGTTTCAACAAAACGCTCATTTTTTTAGCTGTTTCTGTCATCAAAAATTGAGTTGGAGTGTTTTAACTCTGATGGCAATCTCTCCCTAACAAGTCCACTTTATTGCGTGCTCATTTTCTCCTATTAGTGGCTCATACGTATATAATTAGGAAACATGCATTAAGTCAGTGGTCCTCAACCTTTTTTGCGCCACGGACCGGTTTATGCCCAACAATATTTTCACGGACCGGCCTTTAAGGTGTCGCGGATAAATACAACAAAATAAAACTAGTACCGGTACCGAAAAAAAGAAGATTTATTCATAACACACTTGAAAAGACCCAGGGACACCGAGTTAACGATAAAAACGATAACAAAATAATGCTGAAAACCGATAAAAACCCTGAAAACCATACATTTCACACCTGAGCCTCAACTCTCGCGGCCCGGTACCAAACGACTCACGGACCGGCACCGGTCCGAGGCCCGGGGGTTGGGGACCGCTGCATTAAGTGCACTAATTTCTCACACTTATCAGTGGCTCATGGTTGCTTAAGGCCTATGTCTGTACTTGACCACAGAGGCAGAGCATCATTCAACCTGCCAGCTGCCTATCTTGGGAGCTTTTCAAGGATGACAGACTCCACTTTCTCTGCAGCAAGACAGCTCATAACTTTTTTACAGTGTCTCCCTGTCCTCAGACTTCTATATATTCTTCTGTAATAGATAACTATACACTATCATTGCAATCTACACTACAGCTCAAAAGTTTGAAGTCAATTTTCACCTGTTTATAACCATGTGATCTGTCCACACAGCAGTGATGGTTACTAAAAATGGGCCCATGTATAAGTGTGTAGACATTTCCTAATGCATCATGGGTGATTTAACATAAATGATTCATTAAACACACATCTGTGAAAACATTTCTGATCATTTTCATGTAATATTATGTTAAAAGTAAATGTAAATTATTAATTAAAAGACAACTGTTTGAAACTGACCACAAACTTTTGAGCAGTAGTGTGTGTTGTATGCATGTGTCTGTCTGTATCTGATCAGGATTTTGTCATCAGTTTCAACAAAACGCTCATTTTTTAGCTGTTTCTATCATCAAAATTGAGTTGGAGTGTTTTAACTCTGATGGCAATCTCTCCCTAACAAGTCCACTTTATTGCGTGCTCATTTTCTCCTATTAGTGGCTCATACGTATATAAATAGGAATCATGCATTAAGTCAGTGGTCCTCAACCTTTTTTGTGCCACGGACCGGTTTATGCCCGACAATATTTTCACAGACCGGCCTTTAAGGTGTCGCGGATAAATACAACAAAATAAAACTAGTACCGGTACCGGAAAAAAAGAAGATTTATTCATAACACACTTGAAAAGACCCAGGGACACCGAGTTAACGATAAAAACGATAACAAAATAATGCTGAAAACCGATAAAAACCCTGAAAACCATACATTTCACACCTGAGCCTCAACTCTCGCGGCCCGGCACCAAACGACTCACGGACCGGCACCGGTCCGAGGCCCGGGGGTTGGGGACCGCTGCATTAAGTGCACTAATTTCTCACACTTATCAGTGGCTCATGGTTGCTTAAGGCCTATGTCTGTACTTGACCACAGAGGCAGAGCATCATTCAACCTGCCAGCTGCCTATCTTGGGAGCTTTTCAAGGATGACAGACTCCACTTTCTCTGCAGCAAGACAGCTCATAACTTTTTTACAGTGTTTCCCTGTCCTCAGACTTCTATATATTCTTCTGTAATAGATAACTATACACTATCATTGCAATCTACACTACAGCTCAAAGGTTTGAAGTCAGTTTTCACCTGGTTTATAACCATGTGATCTGTCCACACAGCAGTGATGGTTACTAAAAATGGGCCCATGTATAAGTGTGTAGACATTTCCTAATGCATCATGGGTGATTTAACATAAATGATTCATTTAACACACATCTGTGAAAACATTTCTGATCATTTTCATGTAATATTATGTTAAAAGTAAATGTAAATTATTAATTAAAAAGACGACAGTTTGAATCTGACCACAAACCTTTGAGCAGTAGTGTGTGTTGTATGCATGTGTCTGTCTGTCTGTATCTGATCAGGATTTTGTCATCAGTGTCAACAAGACGCTCATTTTTTAGCTGTTTCTGTCATCAAAATTGAGTTGGAGTGTTTTAACTCTGATGGCAATCTCTCCCTAACAAGTCCACTTTATTGCGTGCTCATTTTCTCCTATTAGTGGCTCATAGGAGTCTAACTAATGAACTGTATGCATGTTTCCTAATCTGTCACACTTATCAGTGGCTCATGGTTGCTTAAGGCCTATGTCTGTACTTGACCACAGAGGCAGAGCATCATTCAACCTCAATTCAAATATTATTCCTTAAAACTTGCATAGATCACCAATTATGAATGACGATTGATTAAATATTAACTGGTGTATGGATTGCAACAATAATAGCGAGTGTGTAGATTATATTACCTTTCCTCAGTTTATCACATTAAATCTCAGCTTACTAGTGACCCAGCATTTTTCTAAGTACAGAAGCGCTAAACAACATCATTTTTTCAAGTAATATAAAAATCATCTTTATATATTACCTTTTTAAACATCCCATTTTTCTTTCTAATGTCATTAAAACAATTTTGCACATTTGAATAACAGTAGTCAGACCTCCAGATCTTTTAAGCTTTCAGTTTTTTTCTCAGTGTCACACATGGATTAGTTTTCGTCTCTTTCAATAAGAAAGTCAAATCTTCAAACCCTAAAGAAATCTTTGTTTCTTTCAATCATTCCAATATTTTTCATCTTCTGTTATATAATTGCAGTTAACCAGGGCTTAGCTACTCTGATCTACAGGAATTTTGGGGGTGTGGATACCCATTTTCTTTTTTTCACAGGTGCGGAGCCTTTTTCTACAAAATTACGAATAAACTGCATTTTTTAAAATTACCTTTAACATAAATGTAGACTGACAAGTAACTCAACCTTTAACACAGTGATCAGTAGAGAAGAAAGAAAATAACCCATTTCAAAATTTCTAGTTCAGATCAAAATTATTGTTCTGATTAAGGAAACAGTAAATCTGGTCACATTATTGTCCCGATCCTCCAATTTTCCCTTTCCAATGTGACTAAATAAAATGCAACTTTTTTTTTAAATAAAAGCAGTTGCACACCCAGATATTTCTTACAGTAAAAATCCTCCAACAACCTTTCAAAAGAAATTTTTTTGTCTTTCCTCAATTTTGAGACCAACTGAACCCACAAACCTGAAGCTGCAGACCCCAAACTAACCAAATTTAATGTTTCCTTAATCAGCACAGTAATTTTTAAGTCTTTATGTGTTATGTTTACTCACAGTTTTGATGCTTGCTTCTTCGACTTGACCCACGATTAGCTCTGCACCATCGCTCTGCTGTTTTCTCTCTCCTCATGCTTCTCCTTCGTGCGTCCTGTCCTCAAATATAATCCAACCTGCCTCCTTGTTTCCTCCTTGACTTGTATTCGCAAAATTTCCAGTTAAATTAAGAGTAATCCAGAAAAGTTTTCCTGCTTCAAAAGCTCTTCCAGTTGCCTGTCTTCTTGTCCTCCTTCAAATGTGCATTTTATGAATTTGTATTTATTTGACTTCATATTGCCATGACAACATAACACAGAGCATCATGGTAAATTAAAGCAGGTGGTTCTGTCCGCTACAGAAATGCTGATAAACTCAATTTATTTGAGTTGTCTTAACTTAGAAAAACTAAGTAAGATGGAAGTTTTTCTTCTCAGTGTGGAAGGATGAAAGATGTGTTTTGAAAATGCCACGTCACTACCGTCCTCCTCCCTAGCACGGATCAGTCCGCATGTTCATGGTGCCAGCATTTTTTATGGAATATGTTGAGCAAACCTAGAAAAGCGTCAGCTCAAGGGATTATTGTTGTCATTGCTGTGGATCTTTACCTGATACACTGACTTGGTGAGTAAATGTTTACTCTTATTCAAACTGATTTTGTGGCTTCTCTTAGTTTAGAACCAGGTTTATAATCGTGCTAGCTAGTTAGTGTTAGCCTAGCGTTGCTGCTGCGGCTAGGCTCATGTTACTTAAAAATTAACACCACAGCCTTAAAAACCTTATATAAAAATATGTCTGTGAAATTTTCTGTTGATTGTTTGAAATAAAAAAGTGAGATAAGAGCCCAGACAAAATTCTTCGGGGGTGTGAAAACAATAAGCCAAGAGTTAGCTGTGCTTGCGGACTCTTATCAAGCCTTGACCTCCCGGTCAGCTATCGCGCTGGTGGGTAACAGAGCTCTCCGAAAACGTGGAAGCACTTTTGCAAATATGTGATATTTTGATAAATTAAGTAGATATTTGAGCATTACACAGCTACATTCTCCGCTGAAAATATCTTAAAAGGTTATTTTGTGACCCAGAAAGGGTAATCTAGGGGAAAGGAGGATCGCATATGTCGGCCACGGTTGTCGGAGCCTGTGCGTACTTGTAAGCGCGGAGGAGCGCGGCTAAAAAACTTAGTACTTTTTCTGGGTCACAAAATCAACTTTTAAGATATTTTCAGGCGAGAATGTAGCTGTCGAAAGTTCAAATATCTGCTCGATTTATCAAGACATCACATATTTGCAAAAATGCCCCGACGTTTTCCGAGATGTCCATTTTTTCATGCTTTGTGGCACCTTGAACATCTGTGGCATCTATTAATGTCAAATCTAGCCTTTATTTAACAACATAAGCAAACTCTATGTTACAATGATTGCACAGCCATTAAGGATCAAATCGGTTTCTGAAAAATGTTCTGTTTTTTCTCCCTCTGCTTGCTTCATACTGTCTTTGAGGCTCGGGACCAGCACTCCTGCTGTTGGACAGAAAGACATCAACTCAGTGGTAAGTATTTTGGTTTTCCAATATATTAGCAACTGTCAGTGACATTTATATTAATCAGGCTGAACTTTAGATCAGCCTGTTTTACTTATTGTTTTATTTGTTTTTTGGTTTGGGGAAGTTGTTTCTTTACTGATCTTTTCCTGTCTTCTGTTATTAGACTTGAGATATGACTGCACTAGGCTGTTGCTGGTGACTCCAGTTAATTCTACAAGACATGCTGTGTAAGTAAACAAACAACAACAGTTTGGTCTGCATTTCTTGAAAGATCACATCCCCCAAACTTAGTTTAGAGGGTCTACACTGAATATAGTGAAGTCTGCAAATTTTCGAACAGCAAAATTTGTTTTGTGCCCAAATCATTTTGCACAACAAATATTTTTATTTTGATTATATAAGTAATGTAAGTACAAAACAAAGTTGTGGTAGGCCTAAACTTATTTTTAGAATAACTACATCTGCGACTTTGTTTCATTGTAAGATTATAACAGTGATGGCAATATAATTGTTTGTTGTTCAGCAGAACAGTGTCCAGTATGTTGGCTGTTATACTTTGTTGTGTTTGAAAATAAAAGTTGGTCTGATTTTAACATCCTTACAAAAAGTGTTGTTAATTATTTTTAATCTTATTCAGGTTACCACAAATTGTTTTTTCATTTAGTTGAACTTGAAATGTTTGTCAGTAAGTAAACAATTAGCACTGTACAGTCAGAAATATCAAGTTATTCTTAATACTGCAGACTTGCAATATTAGTCATCTTAAGTAAGCTTTACTTAGTTTTTTTGAGGCAACGAGTTCTGGGAACTAACAAGGCTGTACGGTGTACTCAAAATGAGTAAGTTGCCCTAACTTGGTCATCTTACGTAAACTTGATCCAGTTTTTTTGAGTTCTGGGAACAAATGAGCTTGTACAGAGTACTCAAAATAAATAAGTTGTCCTAATTTAGTCATTTTAAGATGAGCTTTACTCAATTTTTTTGAGGCAATGAGTTTCCTCAATTTTTTTGAGTTCTGGGAACTAATTACATTTTACAGTGTATGTTAATAATCTTTAAACAGACACTCCCTGATCCTGTAAGAGCAGGAATTTAACTACAAACTCTCATAGTTCCCGTCAGTATCATTCATTCTGCTCTGCCTCAATGGTCACAGTGGCTAGTTTAAGTACGTTTGCCCCATAGAAATCCACTGATGTTCAGTGAGTCCCTTTGATACATGTTTAGACCTTCATAATTTTCAGGGTGCATGAGTGTTATATCTCCATCTCATCCTAAACATTTTACCAACATGTAAAAGGCATACGTCCACAAGATTTTGATTTGTTTAATTTTAATTGAAACTTGTTTTTTTCTGAATAAATGTGTGAGATGGCCCTCAGGCCTCTAAATCCACGTCCAGGTTTGGGTGACTACTTGGATTAGGGGAGTATTATTTAGAGCAATGTTTGTCACTTTGGTTAATTGCTAAACTCAGGCCGTTTTTGTTCAGTCTTTTTCTAACTGAACTTTCACATTTAACATGCTAACTGAAGCCTGTAGAGTCTGAGCTGTAGCTCTTTTATTTTCTGTATTGTACAGTCTGACTTAGGGGTGGATTTGCTGGGATTGGTGACTGTGTTGCATGTTTTGAATAATCTTCTTCAGAGTAGACTAGTGAATGAAGAAAACTATAAAAAGCTGCTGCGGTTTTAATTTTCCAAGAGAGGTAATGCACATAATGCAGAGACGAGCGCACGGGGGATATCCAAATTCTAGGAAGGCAGCCTGCTGCTGTACACAGGCGGATTCTTCTCAGTCAGAGTTCTTAACAACTTGAGTGTTTTCTCCAACCTCACAAAGAGTGCTGTTTCCATTCTGGGAAGTCTACTCATTGGTGTAGGTAGTTCTTCAAATTACCTATATATATGAGCAGCTATATTAGCTTTGACTTAATATATGGTGTGTGTGTGTGTGTGTGTGTGTGTGTGTGTGTGTGTGTGTGTGTGTGTGTGTGTGTGTGTGTGTGTATAAATAGTATACTTTCCTGTTTTAAAATTTATGATGGCTCAAACCTTACAAATTATAACTCATCGCCACTTGTGTGAACTACAAGGGTGTCATCTTTTTTCTTTTCAATCCATTAAGTACCACATTTTACACACTGAGCAAGAAAGGAAGTGAGCTCTTCATGGTGACCCCAGAAATGTTAATGTATCACTTTCTAGCATACACTTGACATTGCTCTACATTTTACAGTGCAGTATAAGAGTCCCGCCACAAGGAGACACTAAAGGATTTCAAGTCAACTGTTTCTGCTTCCAAAGCGGCGGCAACCGTCACCACCGATGATCGTACTTATATAACATAGACTGTGGATGCATGTTTGAGTTGATACATCACTTAAAGCCACCACTGTTCAGGCATGACATTATAGGGGTTGAAAAAAATGCAGTCTTTTATTGTAGAAGTGCTGGACTCAACCTGGTGGTGGTGTGATTGTGATAGATAGATATATAGGTGTGTGTGTGTGTGTGTGTGTGTGTGTGTGTGTGTGTGTGTGTGTGTGTGTGTGTGTGTGTGTGTGTGTGTGTGTGTTATTGGGAATGCAAGAACACCAAACAATCGCATTTTTGTTATATATTGCTTAACAAATATATCAGACCACCATGCACAAATTTCCAAATGTGCTATTTTAGAAAAAAATTGGAAAAAATAGTAAAGCATATTATTGTTTTTTTGTGAGAATGACATCTTACATTTGATTGAGCTACAAACTTTAAAGTAAACATTTCAATGTTACAATGAAATCCTATGCTGCTACTACCTATAAAAACAGAGGCAATATCTACCTATATCATCTGCCCGTTAGGTTTCTTTTTGATACACAACATTTTCATCCCTGGGTACTAACGTTTTTTGTTGTTGTTGACAGTTCTCAGGAGGGACCTACAAGAAATAAGGGGTCAGTTATGAAAACTTCACTGGACATGGAAAGCGCAGCGTATATAAGCTACTTATAGAACAACGTGATTTATGGGAGGTAGGGTAACAGGGGTGTCAAACAAAGGGCCCAGGGGACAGACGCGACCCACAAAAGGTCTAATTTGTCTCATTGGATGGCTCAGCATGTGACAACTACAGTGAAGTAATTAATAAATCTATGCTGCAAACCCAGGTTTGCTGATTTAAGTTCAAAGTCTTTTTAGAAAGACTATTTGGGCTGTTCTTCCATTTTGTAGAAACAATACTTTCTGTTGTGTGGCAACATTGTTTTTCACTTAGGAACAGCATTTTAAAAAAATCTTATGGTTCACGTGACACAGAGCTGTTTTTATTTACTTGTCTGGAACACTTGAGATGCAATCGAGCTATATTTAGCCCTTGATAAGATGTGCTTCATATCCCTTGTGCGTAGAAAACGGGAATCTCTCTTCAAGGGGAAAAGTGGGATTAGTAGGTGGGGTGGTCCTAATGGTAAAATTAGTAAATTCAATACAAATAAAGTAAGAAATGGTATATGAGATAGTAAGAGAAAAAGAACATGAGGACATAAACATGCAATTATTTTGCAAACTTGTTTCTGAAAAAATCAAATCAAATAAAAACAGCTTCTTCTTTTCTTAACCACCCATCCAAAGTTTTGTCTAACTAACTTAAAATGAAATGGAGAAAAGCCCAACTTTTGAGATAATAACATGAAATTTTGAGTTATAGACACAAATAAATAATGTATTTTTAAAAAGGTTTTTATCAATGGCGGAAGCAAGCTTTCATGTTTTTGATCTTAATTTATGAGTCAAAATAAAATGCATAAAAAGCAAAACAAAACAAAAAATAAATAAATAAAGTGAAGTTCATGAAAAATAATACAGCTTTTAAATATTTTGCTTCCCTGGGAACTCACTAAACCCTTTATCTAGTCTTAAACCTAAAAGAAACGTTTCCATACCTTTTATTTTAATTTGTTTTCATGTATGTTTTACTTAAAGTCAGCTAGTCCCCGTAATGTGCGCTAATCCCCCAAATAATCCCTTAAAATCCAACGCAGTGTTTAATTGTGAAAAGCTGGAACAGGAAGTTGTAGATTTATGCTGGTTAGCGTAACAGCGGTTGCCGCCGGGGTCTACGGGACCGTCCCTCCCAGGAAGACAGAACCCGACACCGCCTCCTGCTCCTCCTGCCTCCGTCGTTGAGGGCCGTCCTGGAGAGTGGTCCGCCGTCTCTTCTTCGTATTGGACACTGTGTCATCACTCATTTTTATTCAGCGAGCTGGTTAGCAGGTATTAGCCACCCAAACCAAAGACTGTGTCAACATCTGGTTGCTTCTGCAAAGCTAAGCATAAACCGCTAATCTTTTTTTTCTTTTTCTTTCTTTTTTTTCTTTGTTTCAGCCTTCTCTGTCTAATTCAGTTGCTTGTTTTGGCTTTTAGCCAGAGAGTGTGTGAGGGACACATTTAGATTCAGACAACGTGACTGCATGCTACGAGCGACAAGAAATAACGGAAAGCAGGAGCAGCGAGAAAGCCTGAAAAGGACCGATTGTTGATTTCACCAAGATAAACAACTGGCACAACAAGGTGAGCCTCGGAAAACAACATTTGCATTCAGCTACATGATCACAGATTGATTAAACATTCATTTTGCTGTGGCATCATTCCCATCGAGTGTCAGATGCTGATGTCGGAGGCCATCGGCTATTTGCATTTCTCTGTGCCCGGCAGGAGATTCATTGTAGCTGCTGACCTGCCTGACAGTGTTTCATCTTTTGTTGTTGGTTTTTTGTTTGTTTGTTTGTTTGTTTGTTTTTACCGGCCTGATGGGAATCAGTTGAGTAAAACAATAGGCGTACACTTTGGCTGACTCAAGCTTTGATTTCCTTTGAGTTGAACTTTATTACAATACCAGGAGAAAAGTTGCAGTCAGATATGCTACATTATATCATGAAGATCATATTCAGGAAATACCCAGGGCAGGCAACCTTTTTTTTTTTTTTTTAATAACTGCACTCTGAATTTTCCAAGAAATACACTCAGGGTGTAGGCAACGCATGTTAGTATTGTTCAACATTTGCTCTACTTTATGATACACAATGACATTTAATAGAGTGACTTTCAGTACAGCTTGACATTCAAGCATCTTTTCCTCTATCTTCATCCTATCTTCCCTTTCTCTTTCCCTTCCCTTTATTTTCCTCCAGTCCACCTACATCTCCTCCTTCCCTACATGTCCACTCCACCTCCTCTTCTCCGTTTCTTTATGCACTTGACACCCCCTTTTGCCCTTGTCCACATTTCTCCACCTCCCCTTCTGTCCTCTCAACCCCTCATTCATCTCTATGGCTCTCTCTTTTCCCCTTCATTGATTTGCCCGGTGGCGTTGCTAAGAGACGACCGCAGTCGGAGCGCTGCGAAGGATAGAGTAGATGACAGACAGTTTTACCTGCTCAGAAAAGGAAGTGAAGATTGAAACAGGAGATTCTCTGTCAGATATCATGTGGCTTTGGTATGTAATAGTTGAAGCTGGTTGGTTGTGTAAGAAAGTTGCACCAGTAGTTTACAAAGAAACACGTGAGTTTGTGGAGGTTTTTTATTCAGTTTTATTTGAACATGACTGCAGTTAAGGATTATTGATTAATGTGCTTTTATGATTACCTTTTTATATGTTCAGTATATGAAACAGAAAATGGAAGGAAATGTCTGTAACTGATTGTCTGGAGTCTAAAATAAGCTTTTCAAATGTTTCATATTGTAGAGCTGAATCTGAAAATTTGACAGCTCTATTGCTTTTTTTATAGTATAGTTTAAAAAAAAAAAAAGTGTCCTGCAACTAGATTTGTCAAAAAAAATTGATACTCTGATACAAAAAAATTGTATTGAATTAATAGTCATTTGTAAAAGTACCAACAGTGCCATCATTCAGACAACTATAATCAGTTGTCTAATAGACAAATTAGCTTTCTGTTAAAGTAAGAAAAGTTTAGCAGCAGCTAGACAGAAACAGTGGAAACGTGCACTACAGACTCTGTTTGATCAGCAGTGAAAACATGGAGCCAAATCACTAAAGCACTGCTCTACCTCAGACGTCTTAAATCATTGTTGTTACAAAGAAACCAAACACTGCCTGGTGTGAGGTTTTTTTTTATTTTCTTTGCTACCTACGAGAAACTTAAAATATTTGTCCTATTAGTTTTTAATTATATGATATAAATTTATATTATTTTTTGTATTGCTCTGGTGTTTTTCTTTTCTTTTTTAATGCCTCTTTATTGTTTGTAATTTCTTTTCCCTGTGGCATCAAAAATGGCATTGAGTAACGGGTATTTTCCTTGGTGTCAGTATTATGTTTGAAATTTCAGTATCATGACAACCCTACTTACAGGTGCAACTTACTAAGTTTTGACTTAATGCAATGTTGGCATAAAGCCATTCCGGGTCATGTTAAAATCTTAAGATGAAAATTTATATTATTCTGTCTTATTTTGGTATTTATTTATTTATTTTGCCCAACTTCTTATGTGGAAGTGTCTACAGGACTGGTAGTTTTAAACTTGAATAACCTGAATATACTGCTACTACTACTAATAATAATATGGATAATTATAGTAATAACAATTGATAGCAGTGAACAGAAATTTTCATTCACATTTCCAACATAAAAATATGTATAATAATAGATTTCAATCAGGGAAAAAAGCAGAAAGAAAAAAAAAAAAAACTCTTAACGCTGTTCTTTTTTTAGCAGCAAACACTGTGCCCATTGGAGCACAACAAGACTTTGTCTTCTAAGAACACATAGGGCTTAAGTATAAGCTGGGATGTAGCCTTTCAATCTGTGGTGAGAGGTGAAAAAGTTACAGGCTGGCCTCTTATTGTGTAACCAATTAACTGTTAAACAGAGGTGTCCGGAGATAGTCACTCAGAGCATTAAAACCTAAAGCTAACAGTGGCATTGGTATCTGAACACTACACTACTACAGAGAAACATAAAACCTCAGCCACACCCTGCCGACACCACTTTTTTATTAACTTTTTTCCTATATTACGAGATAAATCTAAACCCCCCGCTTGCATCTTATATATTCTTTTAGGATACAATTTTTAAGCTTTTTTTGTTTTTGTTTTAAATTGGTGTTTTTAATAATGAATGTATGAGTTACCGCACACCATGTGGCTCCTGTGCATTGGGCATGATTGTTAAATTCCCATTTTTTTCCTTGTTTTAAAAGACATGTATGAAGTCTTTCATAATTTTAAACATCTTTGAAGAAGTCTCTGCTTGTTAATGTAGAAACTAGGAATTCTAAAAGTTCTTAGAAACCCCTTTGTGGGGTAATTTACAGTAATTGGTAAAACAATAGTATTAAAAATACAAAACTTGCACATTCGGGCCACAGGAGTGTCCCAACACCCACTCACTCTTTTAATACTTTTCTCACTGTACAATGGGACTTTTCAGACGTTACCCAGTGTAACTCCAGCAGTGTTGCCAGCTGTTCACCATTCTGCTCTTCCTTGGTCCCCACACACAGTACTGCATAAATAAGAGAGGCAGAATTAGAAAATATTCACCAGCTGTGCCAGCCAGCATCGCCCTGGCACAGCCCTATGAAACCTTCACTCCACCTTTCCCGCTGCAGCTGAGCCACAACCTCATCCCATCACAACCTCGTACACAGTAACACATTACTTATAACATATAACATTATAGAAATACTTTTACATTAGCAGAATGAAGAACTGATTGGGGTAAAAATGGAACCAAACAAGGCAAAATAAAGCCCAGGGCAAAAAAAAAAAAAAAAAAAAAAAAAAATGGCATTAGTTAGCTCTCAACTGCATGAAGTGTACACACACAATAACAAATATCAAAAAGAACTAAAAGAAGTTTACTGGACAGTATCCTTGGCCACACACCAGTGAATACCAGTAACTGGGCACAGTAGAGTCTGAGGTCGTTTGGAGGGTCATTGGACACTAATAGAAACCATATGTTAAAAATGTTTGACATGTGTAATTTTATATTGTATTTCTTCAAAGGCACACAAAAAGTATAAAAACATGTAGTTCACTTTGGATGTCTTAATTAAACTTTTAATTTTTTGTATCATTTAGTAACAGTGATGTTGAATTTCACTGACTTTTGAGTCTAACAGTATTGCAGTGTTTGTAGCTGAGTAACCAGTAAAAAGGTTTTCCTTTCTATCTGTTGCCTCAGATTCTTTGAAAGCTTGCAGAAGTTTAAAGTGCTATCATTGGCTGTGCAGTTTAAAAAAAGCTTACAGAACTGTATCAATCAGCAAAATAGCTACACAAAAAAACAAGACCTAAACAACCGATGTACATAGCAGACTTATAAATATTTAGTTATATTTAATATTTAAAGATTTTTTATATGCAAGCACAGTAAATGTATCCCTAGAATTGGGATAAGTCCATATACTATGAAAACACGGTACTTGGTAATTGCATTTTTGCATTTGAGGCACATTTTTCATCTGTCATGTGGTGCAACAGACTAGCAGACTTTGTATTTTAAAATGATTTACTTCAAATGAAAGCTGTGAGTAGTTCTTTTAATCTTTAGTTCTGTACATGCTACAATACTTTATCTACACAAAGCCTATCATGCAGTTAATACAACCTTTGACAAGTGAATAAAATAACCACTATTACAATGCAAAGCTTTTAATGTGTCAGTGGTAATAAAATTTGAAAGGGTCTACATGTAAACATGTCACACCACAAAACATGAAAAAGCCCCAGTGACCTTGGAGATCCAACAAAGTGCCACGTAATGAAAATAATTGTTACTTAAAACCTTCTTGATGTGTCACTTGTTACTTTACCATTTGCAGTGTTTCATCACAACCTATCCAGAGAAAATGTATTCAGTCAGAGCAAACACTGGTTTGTTGTTATGAAGCGCCTTGAGGCGACTTTTGTTGTGATTTGGCGCTATATAAATAAAATTGAATTGAATTGAATTGTTATTATGTACAGACTTTAGAACCAGAGTAATGGAGTGCACCATACAAAAAAGGCTTCACTAATGGTCAAGTTATAGTAGTAGTTATGCCAAGTTATTGGACTAGTTACTACTAGTTAATGCAGTCACAGACTGTTTACAAATGAGATCAAGTCTGCAGCGCTTCCAAACTAAGTAAAGATACAAGTGCAGTTTTTACCCAAGGATCATGAGATCTGTACACTTAAGCTGGTAAACTTAAGTGTACAGCAAGGAAGTTGCTAATAGGATTGTTACCTTTAAACCATGTGTTAACACACACACTTGCCCTCTCTCCCTCCTCATCACTACATTCTCAGAATAACAAGAACAGATTTGAAATGTAAATCCCTTCTGCTGAATGCCATCTCAGGGTCTGTGACCAGCCAGCCACATCAGCACCGACAGTGTCATTGCTAAAAGTACTGTTAATGTGTTAAGTACATAATAAAAGGGATTCACTTACAAACAATAGTTGATGGATTTATCCATCCATCCATTCGCTTCCGCTTGTCCTTTTCAGGGTCGCGGGGGGTGCTGGAGCCTATCCCAGCTGTCATAGGGCGAGAGGCGGGGTACACCCTGGACAGGTCGCCAGTCTGTCGCAGGGCCAACACACAGGGACAGACAACCATTCGCACTCACATTAATTCGCACATTCACACCTAGTAACAATTTGGATTATCCAATTAACCTATCCCCACAAGCTGCATGTCTTTGGACGGTGGGAGGAAGCCGGAGTACCCGGATGGATTTATAGTAAGATTTTTTTAAGTTTTGTTTTTTATTACCCGTCAGGCATAAAAGGCTGATGGGGTATTGTTGTCAGGGCTGGCGGGCCACGTGGGCACCCATGTTTATGAATGTGAGGAGACATAGGAGGAGAAGTAGGAGCTTCAAATTGATACCATGAGTGCATCTACTAAAAATCTTAGATGAGTTCAGAGGACGTTTTCTGAAAACTTTGTGAATGTGATAACTTGAGGACAAGACGAGGTAAGATTTTGAAATTGATACTATAGGTGTCTCTACTAGGGAGCTAAGAGGTAGTTCTGATGGTTGCCGGTATTTTTAATAGTATTATTTTATAGTTTTTAGTTGTGCGTTATGACCAAAAATTTGGGTAACTGTATTTTTTTTTAACTTTTTTTTTTTTCAAAACACAGTATAGTATTTTATTAGTGTTTAGACTTGATTATGAATTTTTCACAAGTGGCACTTTTTTTTTAGGTTTTCAATGGCTTTCTCTTCCATCAGGAGTGTATAGAAAAGGAAAATAAAATACTCATAAGCTCTACTAACCTAAAGTAATTCAATTCAATTCAATTTTATTTATATAGCGCCAAATCACAACATAAGTCGCCTCAAGGCACTTCATAGATACAGAGAAAAACACAACAATCATATGACCCCCTATGAGCAAGCACTTTGGCAACAGTGGGAAGGAAAAACTCCCTTTTAACAGGAAGAAACCTCCGGCAGAACCAGGCTCAGGGAGGGGCGGCCATCTGCTGCGACCGGTTGGGGTGAGAGAAGGAAGACAGGATAAAAGACATGCTGTGGAAGAGAGACAGAGGTTAATAACAGATATTATTATAAGTAAATATTAGACACAGGAACTCAGTCTTTAACAGGCTGCATATTCTGATTTGAGGTTGCATAAGATCCACCTTTTTAATGTTCATTTGCATCTCTCTGCTAATTAATGTTTCCACCGGAGCATTTTGGAAGCAAACACCATTTGGAATTGTTCTTCCAAGCTTTGTGGTTTAGAGTACTCTGTTTTCATGAAAAAGCCTGAGTTTCATCTTTTTTTTTGTCTCACCTGGTTCCCTGCTGCTGTGCTCGGAAATAACTAGAAATAAAGTAAAATGAGCCTCATTCTTTAAAACACAAAAAGCTCCTCTTTCAGTCAACACTTTTTAATGAATTTGATCACCTAGTAGTTGACTGATGATTTCCTATCCATCCTCTGAGTGGAATATTTCTGTTTACCAACAAATAATTCAAGGTTTTAAGATGAACAAATTTTAAACCGCAAAACATCATCATCAAAGATTTCTTAAGGCAGTGTGCTGGTAGAAATCTGTCTGTGTCAGCAAATTTAGTGCTTAATGAGGCTAAAAAACTGTAGGATCTGTGTTCAGTTCAAACACCACCTTCAAGCTAATGGCCTCTGGTGAACTTCAGTTTATGTGCCTATATGAAACACATCCTTTTGCATCAGGCTAATTTCAGGTGATGGTGGGGGGTAAAGTGAAAGTTCTCCAGGTTCTGAAACTACATTGTTGATGTTGAAAGCATAGATGTTTACACACACACACACACACACACACCTACAGACACAGACACATGCACATGCACATACACACATTCATGCATGCGGATAAATTCACACAGATAATCCCATCATCTTAAACTACTTACAGTAACTGTATTTCTTTCTCTCTGCCATACACATGTGTACACTTACTCTATCCAATCACTGTAAACCACTTAACTTTATCACACATGCTTAATTCCTTTATTTACACAGTTAAATGAATTAACTGTGTAAAAAAAGCCCTACTGAGTATAAAAGCAAAGATGGTCTTAAACTTTGCAGGGTACTGCACTCTTACTGTATTTATATATATTACTGGAAATCAATCGACTCTCACTTTAGTGTTAATCTTTGTTTGGCAAATCATCAAGGGTTGTCTGGTATTGCGGTTTGTCTCTAATTATTTCTCCAATAGAAATCACATAGCTGCTTAGACCATCCAATGAGATAACACAGCCTGTGTCAGTCCATTTGTTTCCACTCTGTTTGTCTAGTTACTAATCAATGTTTTGTGTAACTGCTGACAAAAGTACACATAATCATCACTGAAGGTCAGAGAAGGATAATAATGGTCTTCGCTCCATTTAATTACTATCTAAGTCAAATCAATGTCACAGTTAAATTGCATTAAGCCCAAAACTGCCCCACTTTTTAAACATTTGATATGATCAAATGTTTAAACTGAGAAAATGTACCATTTAAAAAATAGCTTATTTGGAATTGATCACAGCAACACATTTATAAAAATAATTTGGGGGCAATAAATGGCTGGAAAAGTAAGAGTAGTAAAAAATAAACATAGGAAATTTTGCAGCTAATTCAGTTTATTGGTAACAGGTTGGTAACATCATTTAGTATGAAAAGAACTTCTTACCTACGACTGCACAGCCACTAACAGCTCCAACATCATTGTGAAGTTTGCGGACGACACTACAGTGGTGGGTCTTATCACCAACGGTGATGAGACGGCTTACAGGGAGGAGGTCAGCGCCCTGACTCACTGGTGTCAAGACAACCATCTCACCCTCAACGTCGCAAAGACAAAGGAGTTGATAGTGGACTTCCGGAGGTGCAGAGAAGTACACACCCCCATCACCATCAACAGCGCTGCTGTGGAGAGAGTGAGCAGCTTCCGGTTCCTTGGCGTACACCTGGCTGAGGATCTTACGTGGTCAGTACACACAAACAAAACAGTGAAGAAGGCGCAGCAGCGCCTCTTCTTTCTCAGGAGACTGAAAAGATTCGGCATGAGCCCCCGCATCCTCAGGACCTTCTATCACTGTGCCATTGAGAGCATCCTCACTGGATGCATCACCACCTGGTATGGCAACAGCACCGCCTACAACTGCAAAGCTCTCCAGCGAGTAGTGCGGTGCTCTGAACGGATAATTGGAGGTGAGCTTCCCTCCCTCCAAGACATCTACAGGAAGCGGTGCCTGAGGAAAGCGGGGAGGATCATCAAGGACTCCAGTCACCCCAGCCATAAACTGTTCAGACTGCTTCCATCAGGAAGGAGGTTCTGCAGCATCCGGTCCCGTACCAGCAGACTGAGAGACAGCTTTTTCCATCAGGCCATCAGACTGCTGAACACGTCATAGACACCTCAGCTTCACTACTGGAACTTCAACATTATGCACCCCACACTGTATATAAATGCCACTTGTTTTGCACATATTCAACTCTGTATATTTTATATATTTTATTATTATTATTTTATTTTATTTTTTTACTATTTAATTTGTAAAAATGTGTATACACACACACACACACACACACACACACACACACACACACACACACACACACGTAGGAAAATATTTAGTATACACATCCAGAAATGCATACACTATTATATATTGTACATATATTTATTAGTTTCAGGTTGGCCATTCTTGTATTTTGCTCGTTTGTGTTGTTGTGTTTGCACATCTCTGTTGCTTGTGGGGCTCGCACACAAGAATTTCACTCGCATGTGCTGTGCCAGTGTGCCTGCACATGTGATGTGACAATAAAAAGTGATTTGATTTGATTTGAAGGTAAAGATTGGCAGAACTATAAATTGTGAAACAATTTCAGAATAATGAAATTGTTCTCAGTGTAAAAATCCAAAAACTGTTTAATATCTCGTTATCTACAGTAAATAATATAATTAAAAAGATTTGGGGACTATGGAGAAATCTCTGTCCTTAAAAATCAATAATGGATACCTGTCATCTTTGGGCCCCCAGGAAGTACTGCATTAAAAAGGCATGAAAAGGCAAGATTTTGTCTTGGAATTCACTGCACAGTTTGCTGTGCCATTCACAAATGTAGGTTGAAGCTCGAGAATGCAAAGCAGAAGTCATATGTGAACATGGTCCAGAAATACTATCATCTTCCCTAGGCCAAAGCTCATTTAAAATGGACTGAGGCAAAGTGGAAACCTGTTCTGTGCTGAGATAAATCAAAATTTAAAATTCTTTCTTGGAAACACGGATGCAACATCCTCTGGACTAAAGAGGTGAGGGACATCTCATTTCAGAAGTCTGCATCCCTTAGGGTAGCTATGGAAATGGTAGCTTGCACATTTAGAAAGGCACCATTGGTGTTGAAAAGTATATACAGGAACCGGGGAAAGGCCTTGCATATTTTAGCAAGACAGTGCTAAAATATGCATGCTGCATATTGCAGATTTTACATCAGTCCAGGTGTTGAAATGGCCTGTTTGAAGTCCTCACCTCTCACCATTTGAAATTTCAACATTCCTCTCCTAAAAGTCTAGCAGCTGGTCTCCTCCATTGCCAAACTATTGTTAAAAGAAGAGGGGATGTTAAACAGTGGTAAACATAGCTCTCTCCCAACTTCTTTGAGACATGTTGCTACCATCAAATTGACAGCAAAATGTCTCAATTGTCACCAACTATTTATCATTGGAAATAAGCTGTGACTATGTACACATAGAGTAGAGCTACGCCTTTGGCATCATTTTTTTTTTTTTTTTTTTTGCTGCACTTGTCCTGCACAAATAAAGAATTAATCAAGTTAACAATAATAAAAATGAATCAATAAAGTTGTTAAAAGATTTTTCTGCTACATCTCACAGTATTTACTTGTGCTTAAAGCCACATAGAATATAATTATAAAAATTTAGATAGACGTAGATCACATTACGTGTTCATAATATAAGGGACCAGAGCTGACATCAAACTCTGTGCTTCAAGTAAGTGAAGGTTGACGGCATGTCACACTGTGTGAGACGGGTCTAATAAAATCTAGGTCTCAATCTGTGTCATGCTGTACGCCATTAAGGTATGTCATACTGTGAGAGTGTGTGGTGTATGATGTTGCGACGGTGAAGGGAATAAAGCACATGATGGCAGAGATGCATCATCAGCTTGTGTCATCCTTGCATCTGTTCCACTCTTAGGCTTTAAAAAGTACAGCTTCATAAGATTAGCAGATTCTTACAATCTCTCAAGTGTCCCCTCTCATCCTCTACATCTCTCTCTCATTCTCCCTCTTTCTTGGCTTTTTAAAAGTAGACTGGAGCCAACTGAAATGGTTACCCTCTGATGGATTTTATGAAGGTTTCAAGGAAAGATGTAGACTAAAAGCATCATTATATACCATTAAAATGTGGACAGTTTTCAGCTGCCAAGACCAGACTACGAAAGCACGATGAGGAGAAAACAACGCAAAAAGCATACTGCCGTCTTGATGAAATCACTGCCCAAACAGCAGATTATCTTTCACAGCAGTCAAAAGCTTTGCTTTGCTTTGAGCCGAGGGTACTTTAGAACTTGGGCTCAGCCAAATAATATAATTATAGATCACTCCTCTGCTCACACACCCTATTCTAAGGCTGCAGCCGATGATCTTCATCATATCATTAAAAATCTGCAGTGGCAGGACTCAGAAGCCTTTTCCAATCATGTCTAATTAACTCATCAGGAAAAGCTTCAAATAGGTTAATCTATATACCTAGGGAGCAGACATAGTTTTAACACAGCATCACAAACCTAACTGGGTTCTCTTCTCTTCTCCTCTCTACATCATACCTTTAGCATGAAAACAGTTTATTATTGGATGAAATTCTTTTCTTTTTTCATTTTCTGCATGGGTTCCGTACTCTTCTTAAATCCTATCCACGTATTTTAATGAATCAGTCTCTTGTATCTTGTTTTTTCCACAGGGACTTCGAACTGGGTTAGCACAGAGGTTATGCTGTTGATATAGCCTCAAATAAGGTTACTCTTCGTTCTCATTCTGCCCCTCTCCAAATGCATTACTCACAAACGGGGATTGCTCAATTGCACAAGACACTCACAGGCCGTGTTCACAGAATAAATAAGTAGACACACGGCATTGAGGTGTCAAACTGCTGTTTTGTTTTCCTGGGAGGAAAGCTTTGGTGACAGTCCTGGTAGATAGAGAACAGATGGGATTGGTAACAAATGCACTAGTTTCCAATGAAGAATAATGTGTTCAGAAGCACTATTATACAGCTTAAATATTTGATTTGCAGATGACCAAGGTGTAGCCTACCAAGTGTATGCTTGCCTATGTGAGAGAAAATCTCTTAAATTGGTTCAGTAAAGGAACCAGGTTAAGATTTGATGTACATAATAAAATGGGGTTGGCAAATCATTGGACAGCAATTGGCTTGGAGTGATTTGACTTTTATCTGCATTCATGAACAAATCCTGAAAGATCAAAACAGATTAAAACTGAAATCTTAAAATCTTAACCCAGTATTTGCATTTTGTTGCCAACACAAAACAAAAGAGCATTACAAGTTGAGTTGATGGTAAGTTAGAGGTATTGATCAAATCTCCAGTAAGACTTTTAATTGTGATTAAAGCTTTTTATTTAAACTTTTTATTGGTCAACAAAAGTCATTGCTAGCCTTAATAGTGCATTGCTTATGTTGCAAACAAAGCCATTGCATAGTTTGCTAATAAAAGACTTTTTAATAAGAACCAGCATCAGTAGGAAATGAAGGAAGATGTCATGTAAAACAACCTAGATATGGCTGGAGGAAAGTATTAAAACCCGATTCTTTTATCCCCATGATAGAACAGAGAAAACCCGACTCATAGTGGTCAAAACATTTATATTGTGTGTGTCACGTCGTGACACTCCTCCTTGAATCGCAACCTTATCGTGGTGGAGGGGTTTGTGTGTCCCAGGGATCCCAGGGGCTATGTTGTCTGGGGGCTTTTGCCCCCTGGTAGGGTCTCCCATGGCAAATTGGTCCTGGGTGAGGGACCAGACAAAGAGCGATTCAGAAGACCCTTATGAAAAGAATATCAAGGGAACAGTTTACCCTGCCCGGGATAGGGTTACCGGGGCCCCGCCCTGGAGCCAGGCCCAGGGAGGGTGCCCGAGGGCGAGCGTCTGGTGGCCGGGCCTTAGTCCATGGGGCCCGGCCGGGCACAGCCCGGAGAGGAGACATGGGCTCATCCTCCTGCAGGCCCACCACCCGCAGGAGGCACCATAGGGGTCGGGTGCATTGTGTGCCGGGTGGCAGCCAGGAGCGGAAGCCCTGGCGGACTGACCCCCGGCTGCCAAGACTGGCAGTAGGGACATGGAATGTCACCTCTCTGGTGGGGAAGGAGCCTGAGTTAGTGCGTGAGGTTGAGAGGTACCGGCTAGATATAGTCGGGCTCACCTCTACGCATGGCTTGGGCTCTGGAACCAGTCTCCTGGAGAGGGGCTGGACTCTGTCTCAGTCTGGAGTTGCCCCTGGTGAGAGGCGGCGGGCTGGGGTGGGTATTCTAATATCTCCTCGGCTTGCTGCCAGTACGTTGGGGTTTTTCCCGGTGGACGAGAGGGTTTGTTCCCTGCGCCTTAGGTTCGGGGAACGGGTCCTGACTGTCATCTGCGCTTATGCGCCGAGTGGCAGTTCGGAGTACCCAGCCTTCTTAGAGTCCCTGGGGGGGTGCTGGAAGGTGCTCCACCTGGAGACTCTGTTGTCCTGCTGGGAGACTTCAGTGGTCACGACAGCGAGACCTGGAGGGGCGTGATTGGGAGGAACGGCCTCCCTGATCTGAACCCGAGCGGTGCTTTGTTTTTGGACTTCTGTGCTAATCACAGTTTGGCCATAACGAACACCCTGTTTGAACATAAGAGTGTCCATAAGTGCACGTGGCACCAGGACACTCTAGGCCGTAGGTCGATGATCGATTTTGTAATCGTATCACCAGACCTGCGACCATATGTTCTGGACACTCGGGTAAAGAGAGGGGCTGAGCTGTCAACTGATCACCACCTGGTGGTGAGTTGGATCAGGTGGCGGGGGAGGACGCTGGACAGACCTCGTGCACCTAAACGCGTAGTGAGGGTGTGCTGGGAACGTCTAGCAGAGGCCCCAGTCCGCGAGATCTTCAACGCACGCCTCCGGCAGAGCTTCAACAGCATTCCGAGGGAGACTGGGGACATTGAGTCCGAATGGACCATGTTCAGCGTCTCCATTGCCGAAGCTGCTGCATTGAGCTGCGGCCGCAAGGTGGTTGGTGCCTGCCGTGGTGGTAATCCCCGAACCAAATGGTGGACACCAGAGGTGAAGGGAGCCACCAGGCTGAAGAAGGAGTCCTATCGGGCTTGGTTAGCCTGTGGGACTCCGGAGGCAGCCGACAGGTATCGACAGGCCAAGCGGAATGCGGCTCGGGCAGTGGCTGAAGCAAAAACTCGGGTGTGGGAGGAGTTCGGAGAGGCCATGGAAAAAGACTTTCGGACTGCCTCGAAGAGATTCTGGCAAACCGTCAGGCGTCTCAGGAGGGGAAAGCGGTGCTCTACCTGCACTGTGTATAGTGCCGGCGGAGCGCTGCTGACGTTGACTGAGAAAATTGTCAGGCGGTGGAAGGAATACTTTGAGGACCTCCTTAATCCCACTGACACGTCTTCCGAGGAGGAAGCAGAGTCTGCGGATGAGGGGAATGACCCGCCAATTTCCGGGGGCGAGGTCACTGAGGCAGTTAAACAACTCCATCCATCCATCCATCTTCATCCGCTTTATCCGAGGCCGGGTCGCGGGGGCAGCAGCCTAACCACTTCAGCTAAATACTTCTAATTTATTTTCCCAAACCACCCGGAGCCGCAAAATAAAGACTAAAGAGCCGCGGGTTGCCGACCCCTGGCCTAGGGTATAACATAAGTAATTATGCTAAACAGAACGAAACCTTT
The DNA here is from genome assembly GCF_963969265.1 of Rhamphochromis sp. 'chilingali'. NCBI lineage: Eukaryota > Metazoa > Chordata > Actinopteri > Cichliformes > Cichlidae > Rhamphochromis > Rhamphochromis sp. 'chilingali'. The sequence goes on from NC_137930.1 coordinate 9,332,422, forward strand.
CAATTGCCCAACCCTATCTGTCCCCTCAACGGGTTGTATGTTTTCAATGTTTCCTTATTATTTTGTCATAATTACTTCTATCCACAACAAATAAATCAAACTCTAAGACAGCACCTGTGAAATGTACTAAATCTACTTCCTACACCCCCTTTTCACCCAGTTAAATTTTCTTTCAATCCCAGTTTAAAACCTGACTTCCCTCAGTGCTCACTGTAAACTCCAAACAGATACAATTAGCTTTTCTGGTAGAAGGTCCTAGATTATTTTGTCAATCTTTGGAAACATCCTCTATAGAGTTAACCTGTTTCATCTTTAAAACCTAGTCCTGGTTTCTTCGCCCCATATTGGGCATTTTCATAGGCTAGAAATCCTTCAAACTATTGCTAAAGTCCCTCTCATCACACTTAGAATCACCCAAAACATACTTGTGATAGACTATTTTCATCAAACCTGCTGTTTAGAATCAGAAAGAGGCAGTAGACCGCACCCTGTTAAGTGCGCATACGACCTCAAACTGAAAGAAAAACAATTAAAACCTCTAATAAATTTTCACATTACACACCAACAGGTTCAGCGATGTTCACAACAATATATTTATAGAATCACCAATGATTAAAGGATTTCACAACATGCACACTTTCATTTCAACACACACTCTCAGCATTCTTTCAGCCTTTAAATCACTGTTAAATTGCAAAGTTCTTTTAAATGCCAAAAATACTTATTTTATATTACAAAGACGTCTTACAATTTTACAACAAACAGATGGATCCCTGACAAACTCAACACAAGAACCTAACCAATTTTGACAAATTTAATAAGCGTCCAGCCCTAAGGTCCAACCTTTTTGTGATCAGTTAACCAGTATCATTTCCAAACTGTGCCTGGCCCGATTTCTAAACACCGTATTTGAATTTTTAAAAGTGTCCAACGCCCGAGGTCCAACCTCTGCTGCCCAAAAAAGTGCAGATACCATTCCAAATGGCAAAGTGATCCAATCACTGGCGATTTTAAACCAAGGCCCCAAGTCTTGGCAGGTGCCACCTGGAGTAATCCTCCTAGAGGGTCTTTTTACACGTCTGTAAAAAGCAAGAGGTCTCCACCTCTGAGCTTGTGCACTTCTTAGAAGTCCCAGACTTCTGTTCTACAGTAATTTTATTATAATTTGAAACAACCAAAAGTCCACCAGAACTATTTGACCGATGCAGGTCCAACCTTATGATCAATAGGGACTCAAACCCATAAAAATGATCAATTACCTAATATCCTAAACACACATTACTTCTTTTTCTCTTTTACCATGAAATACCATAGTCCTTTTAACTCAGTACTGTCATTCTCAACGTGTCATTATTTCAAAGCTTTACTTTATTCTCAAGAATTTAGTTTTACCACTAATGAGCCAATTTAATAGTTAAGATTGTCAACTCAGCGAACAGATAATTTAGAATTCATCCAATATGCATAGATTTGCTTTTTCTTTGAACAGGTTTGTACCTACCTTTAAATCTTTTTAGACCGGTCTCCTGTTCGCCTCATATCAGATCCAACCTTTGGCCACATTTGTTATCTCTGTTGCAAAGGGAACCGGACAGAAACACCAAATATTAAAACCCAATTCTTTTATCCCCATGATAGAACAGAGAAAACCTGACTCCAAGCTATGACAACAAACTTAGATTAGATCAGATTTAATGCCAGAGAATGTGGTTCAAAATATTAAACATATCAGTTTATCAGCATTTTCCTGCGAACCTGATACGTCGAAGGTTCTGCATTGGTGTCTTTTGAGAATCATCCCTTTAGCTTTACTAGCAGATGTTGGTATACTGTTCAATAAGAAAAAAGAAATCATCAGTTTCAGAAATCCTAGAATTTCCATAGCCGTCAGAGGTAGTGGTCCCAACTTTGGACTCGGTCTTTTTGCTGGTGCCAGATTTTGAGCGTTTGTTTGATGAAACTCAGTGGAACTGGCTCGGCTCTGGCCTTTTTGCTGAAAAAGGAGGAATTCATGAGCATATATCTTGGTTTTTAGTTGATAAAGAACTTGATAAAGACTTGCAAGGCCACAAATCTGTATTGGTTTATGTGTCATGTATTTTCTGTTACTCTATTACCATATTTGTGTAAAGCCATACATCAAAGAAAGAGGAAAACTTCTCTTGTCAGCATGAAGACTGTCTATATCTAGCCACTTAAATCTTGTATTTCCTGCCTTCCCTCCAGGTACCCCCTGAGCAAGAGCAGCTACCAATAGTATAGTAACATCTAGCTTTTTTATTTAATATAGTGCCATATGCCACTGCAATTATATTAAAAAAAAAAAAAAGCAATTCTAGAGTTAGTCTTGGTGATGAATTATGACAGACACTGTTTAGTCTGTCCAATATAAGAAGCTGTGCCTCAAGTAATTTATGACTGGTTTGGAAAAGTCCTTGTGAAATGCAGCTCATTGATTGCTGTAGTGTATTTCCTTGCTTATCTATATTATGTCTGTGATTGAATGAACTGATAATTTTTCAATTTGCACATCAGTTCATCAGTGGCCTGTTCTATGTGAAATTACATGGCACTCTTGGGATCTACATTTTTTTCAAGTGTGTGTGTGTGTGTGTGTGTGTGCTTGTGTGTAACCAATGAGTCAAGCAGCTTTTGTGTTCATATGTCACACTTACTATGTCTCCAATCCCTACCCCACACCTGTTCCAAATAGGAAGGTAGACAGAACCATCGGTCAAAGCAGCTCATTTGCCATCTGAAGGTTTTGTTCTCTGAGGATTATTGAACCTTCTTTAAATGTCCCGTCTTTACCTGTGAGCCCACGACAGCCTGTGTCTCACCGTGTTAATGATCTCGTTTTGAGCTTTGAAGTTCCTGGATCTTCATCATGGAGTACTAGCTTGTATGCAGGTTAACATTTCCATACTGTTTTGGCGATAGCTCCATATCCATAATAAATACTGGTAAAATTAAACTGATCTTAGTCAGCTTGAACACCACCACCAGAAATGCTCATGTCACAGATTATCACGCCTCCCTCTCCAGCATTTTCCAGTTAATGTGACTTGAAAAGAATAAGCTGCCGGCTGTGTTCCTCAAGTTTAGAGAAAGCAAGTTTCTTTTCTTTCTGCCTGTCTTTCTTTTGTATGGCAGCACAGACGGGAGGAGTTCCCAGGGCTGATGTCTGTCAAGCGTTCACTTCATCTCATCTGTCTCCCAGAAATCTTCTCATCTTCTTTGTCTCTCCTCATCCTCACATCTCTCTATGCAGTGTGAAAGAAGCACCCAAGGGAGAGAGTGAGCAGGAGCAAAGGAATCCCTTCAGCTCTCTTTTCAAGAAATTTGTAGGTCTGTGGCCCAGTTAATCGACTTCCCCCTAAAACTGTAGACTGATCCCTCCAAACTGCTACCTGACTTGAATTTAAGATGTGCATATTATTTCCCTGTGGTTTTGTAAGCAGGACATGAAAGCTGTTGTTATTTAAACAATGTTTTATGTAAGCGGCGTCATATGAGATCAGTCAAACCCCACCTTTGGATTTCAAAAAATTCTTTTAAAGAAATTTTGCAAATCAAGATCAAAACTGTGATTGATTCACATAACTGATTTTAAGATTATTGTCATGGCAACAGATTCTCTCACAGTAAGGTTTTAATGAACTCCAGTATTGTGTCATTAGAGGCCTTAGGGGATATGTGTTTACTATTGTCAGCATTTCCTAGACACAGATTTTTCATGTCCACCCAGGTATATTTATACCTGCCGGCTCTTTTTTGATATTTTTTATTTTTATTCCCTTTAAGAGAATGACACCAACTGCAGTTACATTACTACTGGACAAACCTCTGTCTTATTTTGACAGTTCATTTGCAGCTAAATAGCTCATGTTCCTGTCTTAAGTTTGCTTATAGTTGGTTCTCAATATTATTCAGCTCCTTCTTCTAAGGGTCTTTCACCCAGACTGCTCATTGCTTTGTATCCTGCAATTGGTTGTGTGTTTTGGCTACCCACTCATCCCTTTAAAGTGCGAACCATGAAATAATTGCCAGAAAATCGTAGTTAGTTTTTTTTTTTTGAAGGTGTTTATTGAACCATCTGACCAAAAAAAAGTTTATTTGCATATATTTGTGCATATATTTGTGTTAATTTGAATCATATTTGCTACATCTGACATTTTTCTTTTGTAATTTATTGTTTAAAATGTTCTGTGCAGTTTATTTTACAGAGTCTCAAAAACTCTGAAAAAGTCATGAATCAAACATGAAACACTTGGCTTTAAAGGGTTTTTTGTGTATTCACAACATCATGTCAGTGAATTGTAATCTTTGAGATAAGATGAGTTTAACTAGCTATGGTTATTTCTGTCATTGCTGAGTTTTATTAACATCCCATAGTCTTTGGTCAACACATTGCTCCTAGTCTTTTCTTGTGTGGACATCTGTTGGGAATGATGAGTCTAAGGAGTTTGGCTGCAAAAAAGGAGCAGGTCAAGAGGTGATCATGTGCTGCAGCTGAATATGGAGCATTGGTGCTTACTGGTTTCAAAGATAGCACAGCTGAAGTCTGACCACGGACAAAATATATTGTGGTGTGCGTGTGTGTGTATTTGCTTTTACTTAAACTTTTATCTGATAACATTTAATATTTCGTTAACAAAGTATGTCTCCTTTTGCACAAAGATACCCCTCCTCCCCCAGCCCATCTCCCCAACACTGTTATCTTTTTTAAAGCTTGTTGCTTTCAGTCTTTATCTTTGCAACAGTGACATAAATGGAATGTTTGTTGTGGTGGTTTTTTTTTCCTCTGATGAAGCTTTTGCAAAATGACGCCAGACGCGTGTCTCAGTATTTTACTTCAGTTGTTGCTGAGGCTAAAATTGCTATAGACTAATTCTGTTCCATGGACACGGGCCTTTGAAAACAAAACAAACACTGTTCAGTCTGTTCATCCAAACCACAAATGATTAACTATGCTCTCCAAATTTATGTTGGAATGCATTTTCCCACAGGCTGACACTGCTTCTGGCACAGAGCTCATTCTTTGTAATTACTACTGCTAATCTAAAGCTTCTTTTCTCGTCTCACATCTGTTTAGTTTTGATTGAACTGACATGACACTGTGTTGGTTCAGTTTCTGTTAAAGAATGCAACTTTTACTTTGTGCTTTGTCTAAAGGTGATTAATAAACTATAATTTATGGAAGATCATCCAAGTTACTTAAACATTTTAGGGGGGGGGTGTCTTTTCAGCCCTTATTGCGAGAAGACAGTGAAGAAAAACAGGGAGAAAGACACTCGGTAAATGGTCCTATGGTGGATTCAAACTTGGGCCTCTGCATTATAGGTCACCTGCTCAACCCAGTGAGCAAAACCAGTTCCCAATTTAGGTCTTTTTAATTAAAGGAAGTCATTGTTTCATTAATGTTTAGTTGTCTCCTTGTTAGTCATAATTATACACCCAGGTTTTTGGTAGTATATGCATCATGATAAACCAGACACAAACAACAGTCAGGCTGCTGTTTATCTTGTCATTGTCATAGATGAATGATAATTGCTGAGGCCTCATTTACTCCTAAAGTTGTGGTTCTCAATATTGTTGGAGCCAGCTCTCCCCACATCTATTCAACATGTCCTAAGCTACCCTGTCTAGTAAAATGCAGACTAATTGACCTCCCTGAATTTTAATGTTAATTTGGGTGAGGTTTTTTATATGTTCATGAGTGTATTTCTTCTTCTTCTTGGTATTATTTTGTATTATTCTTTAAATATTTTTATTTGGCAATTTTAAGAATATTGTATCAGTGGTCAGAAGCAACAGCCAGTCAATGAGAGAAGCCATCCAAGAAAAGAAATCTAAATCTTATAGAGTGGAAGAAAAGGAGAAGGTTTTTTCTTAACTTTCAAAGATATAAAGTTAAACTGGTTAGTATAAACCTGCACTTGTGCAGAGCTGCTGTCAGGTGTATTGCGCCCAAGGATCAGAAATTCCAAGTGATAGGAGTGCTATAACTTGTCTAACATTTATTTACATTGCTAAAGCATGTATTTTGTCATTTATATTCCACAGAGAATGGGAAAAGAACCTCCTTCTCAGCTGGAATCACTGCATTGTTGCTGTGACTCCAGCAGTATCCCAGGTGGCAGATGCCCAGTTTTAAAGCAGTGCCTAATTTGTAAATCAGCATGGTTCCAAACACAGGGAGGATGCTGTTTTAGCTCCATAACAGAAGTATGAGGATTAAAGTGTGTCTAATAACTTCCCGAGACTATGAAGGTGACAAGGAGCTGCCTCAGAGCACACTTCAAGAGCTGTTGTTTGGAAATCTTTTTTTTTTTCTTTTTGTACAGTTGCATTCTTCTAGAAGGATGGTGCAGGCCACCGTCTTTTCACCTGAACATCTCAAAGCTTCTATCTCATCCTTCAACTTTCTTTGGCCTCCACTTGCTAAAATCAAGCCAGCACTGGCTGTCTAGAATATTCCTCTACTGTTACACAGCTTGACAATGCTGCTGTCCCACCCATAGCATTGATTGGATATTGTTTGTCTTCCCTGTTGCTCAGTAGATGGGTTATTTAAGTGAGAAACTGTTTATTTCGCTTTGCACGATCAGATAGCTCAATGGAGTGAACATATTAAACTCTATGGACCCAGAAAAAAGTGCTACAGATCTGCCTGCTAGACACTATAAGTGCATTGGTGCAGTGTCCCTTTTATTTGCATATACTTACACTGAAGGGTAACATTGTATTAGGTGCCCACATGTTTTAATCTCCAATGTGTTGTGCTTTACAGGTGGCCTAGATTCATGTCTTGGTTTAACGGACTCTGATACACTAACTTTATGAAGTATACTGCAGGAGAAGTTTAGTGTGCTGAAGTTTTATGTGGTTGAATGTAGCTTTAAATTATTGCCTCTGAAGTTGAAATCTCGGCCTCTCTTACACCATTATCACTTTTTAAGTAACTGTTATGTTTCATCTTATATTGTCGTCGTAATTGTAGTCTACAGTCCATATAGTAATGTGTCATTAAATGGAGGGAAGATAAGAAGACTGCCTGCCATCTGTGTACATACCAGATAAGAGATGGCTATGCTTGTAATGGTAACATTGTTCACAGAGGGCTTGGGTGACTTATGTTATCACTACTGGGACAGAGCTTCATATAGCACACAGGCAGCCCAGGGGTCTTCTGAGGCAGCCTTGCCGACAGAGTTTGTATCAAGGGCTGAATTCCAAAACAGTGTCATCCCCGCCTTCCTGTGTTTGGATGGATAGTCTCTGCAGCAGTAGCAGCTGGCACCAGGCCTCGGGACGGAGGACTATCCTCCTCGTCTTCCCTTTATTATTCCTCTCGCCTCTCTGAAGACTCAAGACTAATGGAAAGAAAAGGAAGGCAGGGGAGTGGAGGAAAAGCCCAGAGACACAGAGGTACCAGAGACATGAGAGGGGGAGAGAAAAACGGTGCGTTACATTTAGAGGTGTTTCTAATGTCTCCCTTACATACACAAAGAGAAAAAAGATTACACTAGACTTTTTGCAGTGCACAGTACACTGACCTCAGTATTAAAGCATAAAATATTATTAGGCTATTTCTCAGTACTGAGTATTATAAGCATCAATGTAGACACAAAAAAGGCTCTCCAACAGCCGGGTGAACCGGGTGAAGGGTGTATCTAACAGTTTAGCCACAGCATGTATTTTAAAACGGTGTGTTTTACAGGTAATAGTACAAGTAAACATTCAGCAAATGTAAACTATCTCACCAGGCTTGAATGAGACTTCTGGAGTGTAAGTTGCATAGCTGGGCAAAGACGTGTTCTTGACCTTAAAAGTAAAAGCGGCTACTATACATATACATTTAAAACAAGACTTAAACCTTTTTTCGTTTTTTTTAAGTGGCCTATGACTTCAGCAGCTTCCCCTTTATCTCAATGTTTAACCCTTTATTAAACCATTTTCGTCTTTTTAAACTGATTTGTTTTCATAAAAAGCAATTTTCTATTTTAAATTGTTTTTGCAATTCTAAGGGGTTTTTTTCCCCCCCTAATGTCACATGTTTTAATTTATCTTGATAATAATTTTTTTTGTGCCATCTGTTCTTGTTAAGTGGGGTTAGAGTCCTCAGAATTAAATTTTCTTGAATTCTTGGGAGGCTTGATGAGATCGGAACGAGGTTTGTAATGCATTTTTTTTCTTTTCTTTTCTATGCACTCTGAATTGCTTTTTGTCTCAGTAGTGCTAAACAAATAAGCTTGCCTTGTCTTACCTCGGCTGTTGCAGATAATCACATTTTAATCAGTACCTTGAGTTTGGTAAGGCACACCATGTACAACATTCATAATTTAGTTAGAAAGATGACTAACAACTGAATTGGAAAAGAGAAATCTTTGGAACAGCTAAAGATTAATAATAAATAATTTAAAAATTACAGAATTTATTTAAGAATTAAAATGAGTGGGGGATTAGCCAGTGGTTTAAATACAGTAGTATATAGCCAACTGATGTGTTTGGCACAACAAAGAACAGATTCAGATAGCTGCATGTAAGCATAAAGTACATAAAGTCCCCATGTTTTCTAGCTTTACATGATGCCCCGAGCAAAATAATCTTTATTTATCTTATATTGAGCTCCTTAGTTCATCCACTGTCTGAAAAAAGTTGTTTTTTTTCCTTCTTTCTCATTAAAACCAACTTCCCTTTTAAACCAGTTTTTTTCTGATTGGCTGTTGCTCGCAAACAGACTATTTTAACAGCAGGGGGTTGGTCCTTTGTGCTCCTGTGCCTGAGATGATCATATTAAGCATATCACCTCACTTTCACACCATACAGCTACAAGGGTAGAAAAAATGTCTGAAACTGAGCCTTTAGAGCTGCCTCAAGGAGGAAATTCTGACTCATGTGGATTGATTGTACATAAAGGACAGAAAATAAGAAAAGGCACAGTAGGTTCACTGTAAAGTTGTCCCATAACCTTTCATCTTAAAAAGGGTTTTTTTCAGCTGAGCAGCATATCATCTTGGACTTTAGGGATGTTTACTAGAGATGTTGATGTACCAAATGCTTAACAGTCACCTAATATCACCAGATGGGAGTTCACACAGTGAAGTATAGTCTCTGCCAATATAGCAGAACTTGTCTTTGACAGATGAAAGCTGTGAACAACAGGTGACTTTGAAAGGAAGAGCAGTGCTCAGTGTTGTTGGAAGGTGCATCTAGGTCGAGGAGCACTCACCTAAATGCAAATTACAGAGCAATGCAGCATGGTGCAAAGATTAAAACCACAGAGGCAGTGTTAGAGCATCTCTGCATGGCAGCAGGAGTTTTGATTGATAGAAGACTAAAAAAAAAAGTTTTTCTGATGCAGGGAGAAATTTAGACTTTTATCTGAGGAAGAATGCCAGACATGATTTGAGCTTTTGACTGTGTGTTGGCACAACAAAAAGCATGTGTGACAGGGTGATAGAAGATTGTGAAGTTGAACAGTGTTGTAACAAATAATCAAGATCCAAAGAAACTTGTGACACAGAAGTGAAATTGAAAGCAGCAAGAGGTGAAACCGGAGGTGATAAAAGTTTGAAAGAATGATAGGAGAGGGAAGCTATAGATTTTTAAGAGTCACACTGTTGAATAGGAACTCTGCAGGAAACCGTTTGAAAGAAATTACTCATTTTAAACTTCTGGTGGCATGACTGAATAGAATTTACCTTTTCTTAAAAGAGAATTTAATATCAAACCCTTCCTCGTAGAGTGTCTTCAGAGTAAAAGACAGTAAAAATAGTGGGATTATAAGGAGCCAGAAAGAAATGCAAGGAAAATGGTTTGGTGGGGTCGGGGGGTAGGGGGGTTGAGCTGGGAGATGAAAACAAGAAAAAAAGAGATTCTTTTTAGCGATAGACCTCTTCGCCGCTACCTAGCTATTCAGCTGTCAGAGAAGAATTATTGTTAAGTGCTCTTTAAGTGTGCCTATTTTTTCCAGTGATTGGACAAATGCGATGCTATCCAATACAGAAACAATGTGTAACGACTCATAAATCCGAAAGGAGAAGGTGGAGGGAAAAGGGAAGGCCATGTTCTTTGACTTGAGAGCGATGACTCAGTGGTCAAGTATGTCTGTGCTATCAGATTTAAGATCGTAAAGTAGTAGTTGTCCAATGGAGGGAAAGATAAAAATGAATTATAGGACAAATACAAAATGGAAGGTGGTGGTGGGAAAGAGGAGAAGAGGCAGTCAGACAAATTGCAGTTTTGTGGAAACTTTTAGGACAGAGTGAGGGATTAGTATTGATCACTGGTTACAGGAGAAGCTGACCATTGCATAAGACGGGAAGAGATGGGTGTGTATGAAGCAGAAGATGCATAGAAATAAGGTTTGATGTAAAATGAATCAAGCATTTTTAAATCCATTCGTTTAAGCCACATGGCTTTTTCAGATTGCCATGTTTCATTTTGGGGTGTGAAAACAAAGCTATTAATGCTTCTGGATCAAAATCCAAATTCTTTATTACTTCTTTTAGTTATTGATTTCAGAGAAAATTAGATCTAAACAGGTTTTTCTGCATTAACTCATCTGCCCCGAGGACAGTGTTGAAATAGTAAATAAAAGACTTCCATTCATTGTAGTGATGAACACAAAACTATGCCACAACCCCTAGAATGTATATAAAAGATGCGCAATGCCTATCTGGCATCACCTATTGGTTAAAGAAGATCCGATGTGAAGCCTCAAGCTGAGCGTTTTGGCTATCGCCATCAAGTTTAGGTGTTTTAAAACTGAATCTGACAAGCGCGCATGCCTGAGAAACCAAGTGACTGCACATTCACGGGCTAGTGACTTTCATCCATCACAAGCACCTGCTTTAGTATCCTTTTTCACTTTAATGGGAGCCATATTTTACAAAATCAACATCGGATTGTATAAATAACAAAATAAAACTGGCATTTCATTCCATAATCTGACTCAGAAAGGGTTTCAGAAGGCTAGAGAGCATTTTTTTTAAACAAATGCTTTTAAAGTGCTTTTGTTATGGCTTTATGTTTCAGACAGGTGCACATCTGCTACAAAGTACCTTTAAAAGAATTTCTGTTCCTGTAGTTTTGGCAAAAACAATCGTTAGCATGACTGTTTACTAATAGTAGAAAATCAGATTATAATTTTTTGATTGTGTTGAGCAGTTTTCCGAAATTGTTTCCATTCACAGAAATAAAGAACTTGCGACATGCGGTGATACCTTAAATGAACAGTCAGAGGTGGTTTGTTGCAGCATGTTGTGTGTACGTTAAAGAATTCTTTAGAAAACAGTCAAATTAAAGCACAATTAGAACCGTCATGGCATGATTTTGAATATACATCCCTAAATAAAACCTAGGAGTCCACCAAAGAGGATTGCTAGTTAAATATTTGGATTTTTACTTGTACTTGAAATATTTTTGGTTCCAGGGACAAAACCTATTAATACACGCATTTTCAGTGACGTATATAGCAGTTCAGCTGTATATTGTATCCTCAACATGTCGAATAAGCTAGTAACACACTTACAGAATCAGAGGTTGTAAGAAAAGTGATGTATTTAAGTATTACTGAGTCTGGTTTGTTATCTTTTCTGGGTTGAATGAGATGCTCCATTAGTTCTGCTGCTTTTTACCCTAACTCATTATCATTTTAATAACTAATGTAACTCAACTGTACAACATTCTCTTAATAACAGAAACTGATCAATTGCACAACAGGGAAAAGAGCATTAGTTTAACTTATTAAGTAAATTTGTTGTTTGTGTTTTGTTGCATTTGATGAGGCGTGCAGGAGGAGTCATGATGCAGTTGTTTATAAATTCCCAGCAACAATTTATTTGAAAGCATTACTTCACTTAGTAAACTATGAATATTTTAGCATCCTACTTACTTAAATCAGCGGTGTATAATTAGACCTGATTCAGTAAAAATTGCAAAGGGGAGATTGGTACAGTGGGACCTAAGAACCTGCAGTTGTTGTCACATAGACCAACAGATTGAATATCCGTGATAAAATTACCCACACTAGATAATACAAGGGTTTCACAGGATGCTGACAGAAACGGACACATGAAAAGGAAAATTGCCATGCCATTGCCGGTGGAAAAGGGTTCACGTCATGCTGATGGTCAGTGTGAGCTGAAAGAATGTGAGTTTGGCAGAGTCTCAACACAGCTGTGGTGTGACAGGGTCAGCCGGTGGAGTTGCAGCTTTGCAGTATGCTTTGTATCTGGGATAAGAAGTAAAACATTTCCCCTGTTTTAAATGAACATCTTCTCTTGCGAACAAAGGATGTCTTGTCAGGTGCTACCTCGTGATAATAACTCATTTTACAGAGTGGCCATTGTTCTGGCATTAAGTTGTAAATTAGGTCCAGGAAATGGGACGTGTATCTCACAGTTTTGTGGCATAAATGAACAGAGAATTAACATCTTACTGGCCTTTCTGTGGTTGTGTGTCTGCAGTTGTATTACGCATGTTTTGGGAATGCAAATCTATTCATCCAATGTGTGGGTGCTCATTTAGCTTTTGGGTAATCTCACGGCATGGTGGCACATGGTGTGGAGTTTGCATGCTCTCCCCATGTTTGCGTGGGTTCCCCTGGGTACCCCGGCTTCCTTCCACAGTCCAAAGACATCCAGTTAGTGGGGATAGGTTAATTGGAAACACTAAATTGCCCATAGGTGTGAATGCGGGAGTGAATGTGAGTGCCATTGGTTGTCTCTGTCTATGTGTTAGCCCTGCTGCAGACTGGCGACCCCCCCCCCCCATGGCCCTGAAAAAGGGAAGCGGAAGCTAAAGGATGGACTTTAATTTAGGCTAAGACTTACCCTGTGCATTATTTTAACTCAGGGGTGGTTTAGCAATTGTCCGTTTTTTATGCTACATCTCATTAACTTGAGTCTTCGGAGGTGATAGTAACACAACTGCGATAGTCACAGTTCTAAAACTAAGATGCAATCCAGAAACGTTTATGGTTTTGTGTCAGGGTTCTGGTTTCCAGTTGTCTTTCAGGAGCTGTAGCTGTTAAAACCTGTCATTCTTATTTGTATTAAAATAATATCCAAGACTATATTTCCTGTGCATTAAGAATGATTTTTCATGCATATTTAGGCAGACACCTCACCCATCCCTAACACAACACATTCCTGTTAATAATAAAAAGGCTAACAGAGGTGATTGAACCATCTTTTCTAATGTCTTCTTGGAGTTAAGATGTTTAGCATAGTTCATGAGTTGGTTCAGGAATTAGGCCCTTAGAAGAAAAATATATATTTGTATATTTGTATTTGGCACCCTCTAGCAGAACAGTATTGGAGTGAACATTCATCACTACATCCAGTCACTTCAATCCTTCAATATTTAGATGACACGTTTATTCTCACTTGCCTTGTTTTTTTCTGCCTGTCTCACACAAACAAAATGACACAATATCAGAGTCACACACATTAAGAGTTGAACATTACTCATTTGATTTCCTCCAGCAGCTCTCTCTCTCTCTCCTTCCCTGTGTCGTTTTTTTCTCTCTGTCTCTGTTTCATCCTCCATCCCCACACATCTACATTCCTTTAGCCCCCCTTTGCTGCTGCCTGACAGCTGATTAAACTTGCTGAAAACAATGATTGATAGCCCAGACTCACTAGGACTGTCATGTACAGCGAATCCAAAGAGGCAGAATTATTTTCTGGGGTTATTTTTACATCACACTTTCCTTTTCAAATATTTGACCTTTAATAGTTGTTTTTAGAAAAACTGAAATATTGCATTTGCATTTATTTTCTTTGTTGTGGTCCAAGGTGTAGTCCCGCTGGAACACGTTCTGCTCTAAGTGAAGAAAATTGGTTTTTAGTAGGGGTGGGTTCTTATAATCGATTCATCGATTAAAATCGATTCTGGCTTGGATAACGTAAAATCGATTCATTAAAATCCTGAATCGATTTTTTAATATAAATTTATTTTGCCCAAAATGCCAGAATCTCAGGTGAAATCTCACAAAATTTCAAGAACCACCAAACAGTTAAGACAGTAAATGAGAGCAGGAACACGGATTCTGCACAAAGACTTAAACACACAGCGGGACCCGCGGATCAGAATCAGTTAGATGTCGCTTTTCTCACAGTCGGGGCTGAAAGCCGACAGCTCGCTGACTCTGATCTGTCGGCGGGTCTGCGCTTTGTGTGCACGCCCTTTATGCGCCGATTCTAAAGCTGTTAGTTTGATCTCTCTCCAAACAATATTGACCGAACCAGCAGCAAAAGAAGATCCAAACGCTTCACATAAACATCGTCATGAATTCACTCAGACTTTTACTGTTTTGCTTCCACTGCGATGCACAGCTCTCTCTCTGTACTTCAAGAACAGTTTCCCTTTCTTCATTATTTGCTTGCTTGTTACGCACAAGTCTACTGTTGTTTACAGGCTGTCGGCCGCTGTTTTTTCCCTTTTACATTCTTCCGAAAAGAAAACCTCATTTCTGCTGTTCAATACTGAACAAATTTAAACTTTTTAAAATTATTCAAAATGCAAAACGCTGTGTCTGTAATAAAACCGCTGTAACTTCAGAGGTGATGTTCATATGTTGATTAATGGTTTTCTTTCGTTTTTGATGTACTGCAGAATATTTTTATAAAATCCCAGGCCAGGAAAATCACCTTCATGTTTTTCTGTGTTTTATCCTCAGCTACTTTGACACAAAGGCCTCTGCTGTGATGCTCACACCTGTGATAAAGTCTTGCGTGTGTCAGCTTCCTTTTTATTGATACAAAAATATGTAAATGTACTGATCTGAATTATAATATTTCTGACTGTCAAAATTTCCCAGATTTAAATCGAATCGAATTAAATCGAATCGTGGATCGAATCGATTCGGGGCCTTGTGAATCGGAATTGAATCGATTCTAGAAATCAGTGACGATACCCAGCCCTAGTTTTTAGCATTATGCTGCTGAATTTGAATCATCATTAAAGTATATTTCGTGTGAGAAAGCAAGGAAAGGCAAACTCAAAGCTGGTCAAAGCTGCCATAATGAATGAAATAAAATATTTAAATGAAGATAAAACATCAAATTTACTGTGTTTTCTCTAGTTATGTTAATTAGCTAAGATTAAATACTGGTCATAGCTTTGTGATTTGTACTCCTACATTACTAAAAGTTTAAAGTGCCTTTAGGCAGCAGTTGTTTTAGTTCACGGCTATACAAAAGAAATTGATTTGAAATGAATTAAAAAGCATAAATTGTACAGGTGCAATGCACAGACAAATGTCAGCTAATTAAAGGGGTAATTAAACACCAGACTTTTAGTCACCAACACTCAAGCACACATATCTTGGATGGTTTGTACTACACAGCAATCAATACTAGTCACATAAAATTAAAAATACTCCAAAAGGAACTAACAGCAAACACACAGGTAAACCCTTACAAGGAATAAGTCCCGATGAGCAGACACTTTGCAGTGGTAGGGAGGAAAAACTTCCTTTTAACAGGATCTGGGATCGAACCATTGACCTTCTGATTAGTGGCTGACCTGCTCTGCCACCTGAGCTACAGCCACCCCAGAAAGTCCCCTCCTCTGAGTTGTTATGAAGTGGGAAACTATCTCTAGAGCTTTTTGTACCAGGCTATGCTTTTCAAACCTTTAATTTTGTACATTTTATCATGGGGTATGTGGGAATTGTCCTTCTTAGAGACAGCCTCAAGTGGCTTCTAGAAGAACTGCAGTCTTTGCGACGTGCATTTGGCTTCGTTTTTCAGCTCTGGAGGTCACTCCTTGGTGTTTGCTTACCCTTAGAATTGAGCCACAACTCAAAGCCTAATCTACTCAGCACAGGATACACAACACTTCAGCCCTGCCAAGCTGCCTGCCTCTTTGAATAAAGGTCAGGTTTGTTCTTGAGAGATTTTATGCAGCTTTGCTCAACAATGTCTGGGAATTGTACATATAAAACCAACCATGTTCCTGCATGTGAAGGTGTCATGTCCTGTGTGGGAGGATACGCATAATTCACATTTATTATGCTTTTAGCAACAAGGTAATAACAGTAATTAATTAATATCAATGGTTCAGTGGGCAACACAAACAAAAACACATTTTAACCACCCACAGTGAATGTTCTTTTGACCCCTGTTATAAAATGTCGTTGACAGTCTCGTTACCATATGTCCTCAACATCCTTCAGTTTGCCTTCCCTGCTGAATCCGTGAACTTTGTGTTGTTCCTTAGGATGCAAATTTCCATCTGGCGTGATTATCTCTGTGACTCGTTGTCAGGTTCTGAGTCCTCTGGGGAGACTAGAGCTGCTGCATTTATTTCCAGAGCAAAAAACTTTTAGCCTACCTCGTTAACCTCAGTGTCCGTAATTGCACACTCATACTTAGCAGCTCAGCTTAATTGTAAATTGTAATTTAAAGTATCAGCATATGTCTCTGCTTCAATATGTATGTGTAAAATGATACCAGAGATGTCAGAATATTTATGTGAGTCATTAAATTTAGCATTGCTCAAAAAGTAGCATCTATAGTTCATTAATATAAGCAGAAATATATGATGATGTGATACTTAAAGAGTTTTTTGTGACATTGTTGGAAATGTAAAAACCATCCAGTGACAAACATTAGGTTGTAGTTATAGGTGTTTTTGAATTTGACAGCATTATTTTGGCAGCTGCTGGCCATTTTTTATCATCCCTATTTATATGTATGTGATTGGCCAAATTATAGAACCAGCTCTCAGCATAAAACAATCTGTACCACAGCAAAAAGCACAGTTTTATCTGCATCTTCTACCACTTGCTTTATCATAAAAACTGTATCAGAATAGCCGTATTTGTTCACATTACACTATACAGGTTTTTCTAAGGTGACATTGAACATGTAGCAAAACTAACTGTCCAAGGATTGTAAATCCAGTCGCGCTGTCTACATTTTTTACAGGTCAGGAGACTTTATTCTGAAATTATCCTTTGCCACAGGAGCCAGGCTCATCTAATTATAGACATGCTGACAGTACTAAAGTAAGAAATTGCACTCAGCAAAAGCAGAGCTTGGAATTATTCAAAATGTTGCTGGTGTGGTCTTGGTAAAGACAAAAATAAGAATCTACATACTGCACACAGTACTCTATTTGATTTATACTGACTTCTTGTGTCTCCTCGACATTATTCAACATAATTTTCTGTAAAGATTTAAAAAGAATAAGTTCCTTTAAAGTTTTCTGACTGCTAGGGACTTTAGCTCTACTTCTGGTTGTATCACACTTTGAATGCAAAACTTGGAGCGATCTCTCTTTTAGGCATTAAAGTACAAAGTAGAGACTAAGAAAGGTGGTACATGGGGATCATATTGTGTTTATTTATAGATGTCATTTGAGAGGTTCTGTTGGAAAGCACTTTCTTTGAGAAAAAAGAAAAGTGTCAAGTATTGACATCACAAAAAACTTATGATTAAAGGGCGACCATACCCTGTCAGAAACACTCAGATGGTTAGGTGGATTCAGAGCCCCCTATCCCCCACCACTTTACTCATGTCTAAACTAAAAGCACTGCATCAAACATTCCTGTAACTTTTAGAAACCAACAGTCTGATATCATCTTTCTAGTCTGTTTTTTATCATTTGTTCCAACTCTGTTTGTGGCACTTTTCATTTAAAAGATGCCAGCGAAACACTATGAATGTGTTACAGAGGCTGTCAAAGAATTTGTAGTGTGCCTGTCTAATGTCTGTCATAGCTCTCCTCTTTTTTTAACGCCTGGGTAACTTTAGTTTTAAGGTTTGTGCTTTTTAAACTCAGATATAACCACTTTTGGTACATTTGTCTGCTTCCAAGAGAATGTTACGTTATAGCTCGAACTACTAAAGTACAAAACTGCATTTTCCATAATAAGATAAATAACAGTCAAAAATCATGCCTCCTTGCAAAGTCATCTATGTGCACAGGAAATATACACATTTCAACAAGAACTGTATTACAAAAGTCAGTATGATTGGTGAAAAATAAATCCTGAGTTTCAGTCCTGATAAATTAATGATTTGAAATGGGTCACATCAGTCTGCACTAAATGTTATAGCCAACATGACATTTATAAAAAATACTTTTGCAATTTTAAAATGTACCAACTGCATTTTAAAGAGCAGGTCTTTGGTCATTTTGTGTAATCAGAATGGTTCAGTGACACAATTAACTGAAGGCAGGAGTGAAAAAATAATCTCTTTTCAAAGGATATAGATAGTGGGTTTCCATGGCTACAGCCCAGTTGCAGAGCAGGGCTTTCTGCTTGCATTTATCAAAATGGAGAGAATTTTGAATTTTGCGATAAATAACCCTTTATCTTCTTTTCAGATTAGCCAATCCTTGACTGTGTATGAGATTTTCTTTTCCCATTGTTATTTCAGTTATTCTGTGTTTTCACTTTGTTTCTTTTTGCTTAAGGCTGGTCATGATTTCTTCTATTTCCAGATTGGCAGTGCTGTCGCAGTGTTAGATGTGGAGACACAAAAATAGTCACAAAGATCTAGGTTGTTGCTAAAGGTTTTTTGTGTTCTTTAGGACAAAATATGAAAGGTGTGTATGTTAAGAAGATGGAAAGAGGAGCTCACAAATGAGAGAGAGAGGAGGACATATAGGGGAAAGTTATGAGAATGAATTTTGAAGTTATGAGAATGATTATTACGGAGCAAAGGACAGCTGTGAAGATGATGAAGAGTAGAAATACCTGTGGAAGTATAGAGATGTCTAGGAGAGATGCAGCAGACTGTTTAACCAGATTGCTTAACACGATCCTGGAGAATGAGAGGATGCCTTAAGAATCGAGAAGTATAATAGTACAAGTATGCAAGAACAATGGTGATGTGCAGAGCTATAGCAACTGCAGAGGGATAAAGTTGACTAACCATACCATGAAGCTATAGGAAAGAATTGTTCACGTTAGGGTGAGAAAAGTGGTGATGATCGGCAAGCAGCGTGTTTAACTAACTGAGGTCAACCATGCAAAAGATAAAAGACTGAGCACAAGAGAGTTGAAGCAGTAGTGCAGGGAGGGTAGAGTGGGATAGACAAGATTAGAAATGAGTATGTAAGAGGGACAGCTCAGGCTGAAGACACAAGAGACACAAAAGGTTGAGATGGTTTGGACATGTGCACATAAAAAGGTAGATGATCCACTGTAGCAATCCCTAAAGAGATTAGGTGAAAGAAGAGGAGCATATCCAGGAAGATATTCAATGCAGATGCAAAAACAAAAAATGTGCAAAAGTAAAAGAAAAACAAAAAGAGAATTAAGCGGCACAGCTGTGCAAGTGGATGAAGGATTTTGTAACAGAAGTATGCATTAGGTTCTTCTAAATTTGTCAGCTGAAATCTAAATATAATGAAGAAATGTATTTCTTTTAGATTTTATGTTGATGGTGGCCTCTTGTAATGAAATTGCAGTGAAGCATTATTATTGGAAACAAAGGGGAGAGACAAAAGGTGAGGGAAGGGGGTCATACAGAGAGACAAAAGGGGAAAGAATGGTCCGTGACCATGAGAGGCAGGGGAGGTATATGAGACACCTGTAATAAACAGAATGGCTGATTTTTATTGTTTCTGACTCATGCCATTTGCGGCTGTGATTGAAACCGAAAGACAGAGTGAGGTTGATGGAGGGTAACGGTAAAAAACAATGACAAATGAGACATCCAGCAAGGGTGAGAGAGACAAAAAAGGGAAAAAAAACTGTGATGGAAAATTATTAAAACCTTTTGGACCTCAATCACGTGAACTGCCAATGACAGCTGCCTCCAATGGGAGGATGGAAAGTGGAGTAGAACCATGATGGAGATGAAGATAATGACAGCATCAATCTTTCATTGTCATAAACACAGTCAAACTGCAGACATAATTGCAGAAGATAGAGATGAATGAGCGGGCTGGATAATAATAAGAAACTAATGGAAAAAGAGATGAGGAGACAGACTAAAAGTGGGTGGTTGGATAGCCTATTATGAGAAGATGATTGGCAAAGATAATTGAAAATGGTTGGATAACAGCTGCTAATAACATGTTTTTGCTAAGGGATATTTTCCTCTTTTCCTCGCGAGGAGGGAAAAAGAGGATTGATTGACCAAGAACAGATATCCAGATAGGTTAATGGCAGGCAGGCAACAACAGTCCTAGTGACAGCACCAGTTAAGGCAAGTAATTAAAGATGGTAATTAAACCTGGAAGGGGACTCATCCAGATGAAGTCGTATAATACACGCTGGCTAACACAGCAAGTTGTTTTGTTGGACACTGAACAGCACCAGACAATTAAAAGCAGCATCGACATAGGCAAGGTGATGTTGTTACTAGATGTGAAGTTAGCTGTAAATGTTTCCTCGGTTCATGCAGCATTATATTTGTCGCGAAATCGATCAATGCAGAGCAGTGTCACAAACCACGGAGGCCCCAGAAAAGTGCAATCAAACGTTGCGTTTATTAACAGCCTGGAGAAAACATCAACATGTGTCTTCTGACCAAAATACATGTTGTGGACACTTATAAAGCAATGACAGATTAAAATAGGTTCCAGACCTTAGTCACAGTTAATCGTACATCTTGTACATCTTTAATAGCTATAAACAGACATAGAACTTCTCATTTTGATAACACCTTCCATACAAGGTAATAATCTTAAGCCCTCGGGGTCTCTGAGGCTAATTCTTGACTCTGCTCATCTGTTACCAAGTAGAATAAAATGCAACAGGTTTGCAACAAGAAGCTGGAAACATTTGGGCCTCTGCTGAGGCCTATTCCTAGATTATATGTATTATATGTACTGTAAGCATGCATTGCAGTTATCCTTCTATGTTCTAGTTTCCCTCAGCATGTATCACCTGGACAGTCACGCCAGTGAAGCTTAAAACCCTTAATGAACTGAACATCAACTCAAGATAGGCACAGATATGCAATATGTATAAAATACTCCTAACCGTACTTGTAATAAAAGTTAACATAATGGAAGGATCCTCAAATGGACATCTTCAATAAACAACTGTAATGCAGTATCAATACTGTGAGAAATATTATTAGATGAAATAATGCTGTAAAGAATGTTATTAATGCAGGTATAATGATGCAGATTATATGGCAGCAATAAAAGAATTTCTGTATCTCCACATATTATATACATGATTTCATCTATGTAGTGTCATGAGGTGAAGAGTCACTAGTTTACATGTCGAAAGCTTCAAGTGGCTGCTGTTATGCTCAGCCAATACTTTATGACATCGGGATGATGATATTTGTGCAAAATGTACAGCTTCAGTTTACTTCAACATTAAATCTCCCACTCTCAGCCGGAGGAATAAATCTATTTCTTGCTAAAGATATCTCCTCATTTGGTCTTTGGATCAAGGTGGTGGAGAGCACTGTCTGACACATCAGTCTAAAATCTCCTATCATTGAACTCTGCTGGAGTACTAATGCATATGATTCACATCATTTCCGTCTTGTCAAACAGTTCAGTGATTCTCGTGCCTTATGAAAAGAGCTCCTCCTATTAGGACAGAAAATGTTTCTATATTATAAAGGTGATTAACCAGAATAACATGCACTGATCAGAAGTAATTTTTCTCTATTAAGGGACCAGTGCATTTAAACAATGCCATGAAAAATGCCCCCACAGCATAACAAAGCCACCAGATCACCTCTCTGCAGGGGTTCATGTTTTGATTTAATGTGTCGCACATCTGTGCCTACCTTTAAATTTTCAAGAGGGAGTGTTCAGCATATCAATTAAAGAATAAAGCTGGGGATATTTAACATTTTCCCATGGCTAATACAAAATTGATAATATTTTAGTCCACACACCAACATTTTCTGATATTCCTAACAGTCTGTGGCCCATTTATTTCCTGTGAAGATGCAAACCTCTGAAAATTGCATCAGAGCTCTGTAATTTCAAACAGGACTAAATAATGAATTTGGTGAGTAGTTGCCATGGATGCACACTTAGTTTGGTATTCATAAAAAATTTGATGAGGCTGAATTTTCATCTCTCGCTGCCAAGTTCTTAAGTTTATAACATTCTTCCCCTTCAGACACAGACATACCTTTAGTGTGAATTAACAATTGTTAACTGTGTGCCGTTTGGCTGCTCCTTCTGTGCCTGCATGCCTTAAGTAGACATGCATGTTAGATTATGGTGGTGATCTAAATGGGCCATAGCTGTGAGATAAAAAGCTTAAAGTGTGTAGAATAAAACTTGTTTTGCATGTGTGGTTCAAGTGCAAATACATTATAGAAGTTTGTGCTTCATTTATGGTGCATGAAATTCTAGTATTGTATTTGTCGGTTACTGAGCACTATTAAGCTGATGTGTGTGTCTATGCATTGCGGTCATACAGTTTATGAATACAGCTTGCTAACAAAACTTGCTAGTATTAGTTGACAAATGAGCCCTCCACAGTCTATAAAAGATAACTTCAACTGCCAAAATCTTGATGTCGAAACTCCAAAACAAAGAGTCCCAAACTAATGTGTCACGTCACAGTGGCTATCCCTGTGTTAAGTATGTAAATTTCATTTGCGCACATAAGCAGCAGTGCTGTGATTGCAGGTTACCTTAAGTCAAAAGGGTCTGCGGGTCAGATTTAAGCCTTCAGGTTCTGTTTTGTTAGATGTAGGGCATACATTACTATTCAAAAGTCTTGAGCTACCTCTCTTCTTTGTACTTTATCTTCAAGAAATGACTTTCTTGAGACTTTATAAAAGTAATAATAGAGACAATAGTTTCCAGGCTTTCTGAAGATCTTTCAAAGTTTGTCTTTGGACATTTGCATTCATTTTCAGTCCCATCCTTGCAATTAATTATTTCTGGAGGAATTATTTGTTTCCTAAACCACTTGGTACTGACAGTCATTCAAACATAAAAAGGCTCTTAAGTGAAAAGATTAATCAGTGTTGCGTCTAGACATAACAGACCAAGTAGCAAATAACCTATTTTAAATTATATCTTTAGGAACCTTTATTACTAGCAGTCTGTTGCAAAAAGAAAGAAAAAAATAAATATTTGTCTGTTTGTTTTCCATGTGAATCTATGAAAATTGCCAAAGACAGTTTGACAGGCATAAAATTCTTTTTTTTGCTCAAACAAGGTGATTCCCAAAGAGCTATTAGCTACAAATGTGGCATATCTTGTAATTCATTTGAAAGCCTGATGCTTAACCTTGTCCACCCCAGCTGTGAAACTCAGAAACCAGTCTTACTTGTTATCATCTATCGTCCACCTGGGCCTTACACAGAGTTCTGTCTGATTTCTCAGACTTTTTATCTGATTTGGTTCTCAGCTCAGATAAAATAATTATTGTGGGTGATTTTAACATCCATGTAGATGCTAAAAATGACATCCTCAACATGGCATTTAATCTGTTATTAGACTCAATTGGCTTCACTCAAAATATAAAAGAACCCACCCACCACTTTAATCACACTCTAGATCTTGTTTTAACATATGGCATAGAAACTGAACATTTAACAGTGTTTCCTGAAAACCCTCTCCTGTCTGATCATTTCCCGATAACATTTACATTTACAATAATTGATTACACAGCAGTGGAGAGTCGACTTTATCACAGTAGATGTCTTTTTGAAAGCGCTGTAACTAAGTTTCATGAAGAAGGGAAACAGGAAGAAAAGGTTGAGGTACATTAAATTACACAACAGTGTAATTTTAACAGTTCCTTCATTTTCAGCACGACAATGATCCCAAATATGCTGACAGCACAGTAAAAGCACAACTGGATATAAAAAACACACAGTGGAACAGTACCGAGCATGAATCTCATGGTCTTCAGTATTATTGAAGCAGTGTGGGATCATCATGACAGAGAATAGTACAAAAAGGCAGCCGACGTTCAAAGAAGAGCTTTGATTGGTCTTCAAGAAGTCTGGAGAAGTATATCTGAAGACTGCGTAAAAAAAATTACAAGAAAGCTTGACTAAGAGAGTTCAGGCTGTGCTAAAGAATCAAGGACTCAGAACTGACTTTCAAGTTTATTAGAATTGTATAAACTGTGTTTGTGCACCACATACTCTAGTTGCATTATGTTTGCATCAAGAACAATGCAAGAACTATGGTGATGTGCAGAGCTATAGCAACTACAGAGGGATAAATAAAGAATAAAAGAATTGTTGAAGTTAGGGTGATGATCAGCGAGCAGCATGTTTAATTACCTGGGGTCAACCATGCAAAAGATAAAAGACTGAGCACAAGAGAGTTGAAGCAGTAGTGCAGGGAGGGTAGAGTGGGATAGACACGATTAGAAATGAGTATGTAAGAGGGACAGCTCAGGCTGAAGACACAAGAGACACAAAAGGTTGAGATGGTTTGGACATGTGCACATAAAAAGGTAGATGATCCACTGTAGCAATCCCTAAAGAGATTAGGTGAAAGAAGAGGAGCATATCCAGGAAGATATTCAATGCAGATGCAAAAACAAAAAATGTGCAAAAGTAAAAGAAAAACAAAAAGAGAATTAAGCGGCACAGCTGTGCAAGTGGATGAAGGATTTTGTAACAGAAGTATGCATTAGGTTCTTCTAAATTTGTCAGCTGAAATCTAAATATAATGAAGAAATGTATTTCTTTTAGATTTTATGTTGATGGTGGCCTCTTGTAATGAAATTGCAGTGACGCATTATCAAATCAAATCAAAATCAAATCACTTTTATTGTCACATCACATGTGCAGGTACATTGGTACAGCACATGTGAGTGAAATTCTTGTGTGCGAGCTTCACAAGCAACAGAGTTGTGCAAAATACAATAATGTAAACAAGCAAAATACAAGAATGGCTACATCTGAAACTAATAAATATATGTACAATATATAATAGTATATGCATTTCTGGATGTGTATACTAAATATTTTTCTACGTGTGTGTGTGTGTGTGTGTGTGTGTGTGTGTGTGTGTGTGTGTGTGTGTGTGTGTGTGTGTGTGTGTACACATATTTTACAAATTAAATAGAGTAAACAATAAGTAGAATATTTAAAATAAATAAAATAAAATATACAGAGTGAGACATGTGCAAAACAGTGGCATTACTGTACAGTATGGAGTGCATAATGTTAAAGTTCCAGTAGTGAAGCTGAGGTGTCTATGAAGTGTTCAGCAGTCTGATGGCCTGATGGAAAAAGCTGTCTCTCAGTCTGCTGGTACAGGACCGGATGCTGCAGAACCTCCTTCCTGATGGAAGTAGTCTGAACAGTTTATGGCTGGGGTGACTGGAGTCCTTGATGATCCTCCCCGCTTTCCTCAGGCACCGCTTCCTGTAGATGTCTTGGAGGGAGGGAAGCTCACCTCCAATTATCCGTTCAGAGCACCGCACTACTCGCTGGAGAGCTTTGCAGTTGTAGGCGGTGCTGTTGCCATACCAGGTGGTGATGCATCCAGTGAGGATGCTCTCAATGGCACAGCGATAGAAGGTCCTGAGGATGCGGGGGCTCATGCCGAATCTTTTCAGTCTCCTGAGAAAGAAGAGGCGCTGCTGCGCCTTCTTCACGGTTTTGTTTATGTGTACTGACCACGTAAGATCCTCAGCCAGGTGTACGCCAAGGAACCGGAAGCTGCTCACTCTCTCCACAGCAGCGCTCACCCTCAACGTCTTTGCGACGTTGAGGGTGAGATGGTTGTCTTGACACCAGTGGGTCAGGGCGCTGACCTCCTCCCTGTAAGCTGTCTCATCACTGTTGGTGATAAGACCCACCACTGTAGTGTCGTCCGCAAACTTCACAATGATGTTGGTATTTGTTAGTGGCTGTGCAGTCATAGGTGTAGAGTGAGTACAGGAGAGGGCTCAGTACACACCCCTGTGGAGCACCAGTGTTCAGTGTGACGGGGGATGAGGTGATGCTGCCCAGTCTGACCACTTGGCGTCTGTCAGACAGGAAGCTAAGGATCCAGCTGCAGAGGGAGCTGCTCAGTCCTAGATCCTGCAGTTTCCTGTCCAGCTTCGAGGGAACGATGGTATTGAATGCTGAGCTGTAATCTACAAACAGCATTCTCACATACTCTTCTCCAGGTGTGACAGGGCAGTGTGTAGTGTCAGGGCTATGGCATCATCAGTGGACCTGTTGTGGCGGTATGCGAGCTGTAGAGGGTCCAGTGAGTCGGGTAGTGCAGAGCAGATGAAGTCCCTGACCAGCTTCTCGAAGCATTTGCTTACGATGGGGGTCAGGGCTACAGGTCGCCAGTCGTTCAATGAGGAGATGGTGGAGGATTTGGGTACAGGGACGATGGTGGCCATTTTGAAGCAGGCTGGGACTACAGACAGAGAGACTACAGACATTATTATTGGCAAGAAAGGAGAGATGCAAAAGGTGAGGGAAGGGGGTCATACAGAGAGACAAAAGGGGAAAGAATGGTCCGTGACCATGAGAAGCAGGGGAGGTATATGAATTCAATTCAATTTTATTTATATAGTGCCAAATCACAACAACAGCCGTCTCAAGGCACTTTGTGAGATAAGGTAGACCCTACAATAATACATACAGAGAAAAATCCAACAATCAAATGACCCCCTATGACCAAGCACTTTGGCGACAGTGGGAAGGAAAAAGTCCCTTTTAACAGGAAGAAACCTCCGGCAGAACCAGGCTCAGGGCGGGGCAGGGCCATCTGCTATGACTGGTTGGGGTGACAGAAAGAAGACAGGATAGAAGGCATGCTGTAGAAGAGAGACCGAGATTAATAACAAGTATGATTCACTGAAAATATGAGACACCTGTAATAAACAAAATGGAGAACGGAGAAGTATTTCTGAAGACTACTTAAAAAAATTACAAGAAAGCTTGACTAAGAGAGTTCAGGCTGTGCTGAAGAATCAAGGACTTGGAATTGACTTTCAAGCTTATTAGAATTGTACAAACTCTGTTTTTGCACCGCATACTGTAGTTGCATATATGTTTGCATCAATTTTCCATTTTCCATGATTGGTGATTCAAGACTTTTGCACATCACCATAATCTGCATTAATATATACCTAAAGAATTTGTGAATGAAGCAACTTTTAAAAAAAATTGTCACATTTTCAGTTAATACAGATCTTGAACAGAGCTGTCAGTTTATTGGGGCACATATTCAGTGTTAATACTAATGATTATGCTCATATTCACTGTTCTTAAGTAGTCCACTGAAATGTGACATGAAGCTGCTGCCAGGACATAGAGAACTGTCTGCCACTTACATGGACTGTGGAGCATCTGTGCTCAGCTTTGAACAATAAATCTCTAAAATCTATTTGCAAGGGCGTAGATTTGTTTTTGTGTTAGTCATTATTTTCTTCAATCTTTGGACAACTTCACCTAGGAAATAAACAAGATTGACTAGACCCAGGGTATCATAGGTTAGCGTGCTGAACAGGAGGCAGTGTAAGAGAAAAACACTGAAATTTTCTGACACCTGTTCACAGCCTTTGCTACAGAAAGAAGGGTGACTGGAGGTATCGGGTGATAATTGCTAGCTGTAAAACTGAGATGGCATCAGACTTGCAGGAATTTGACAGGGAAATTGCTGTGCCAAAAGCAGAAAATAGAGAGAACGAAGGTGGGGGACGTGGGAGAGGTGATTGACAGTTGAAAGTGGTGTGCTCTTATTAAAGCTGGACTGAAATCAATGCAACAGAAGTGTTAGCATTCAGAAAGCAGGGCAGTGTACAAAAACTGGACAGCATACAAATCACAGAAGTCAAGTTCACATCCTGAAAGCTGCTCCTCAGGTGTATAAATGTATTAACACTCAGACAGGTGATGTGTCTGCACATAAAAACGTAACATTTGAGCTGCAGCATGAGCAGGACTCTGTGGCATCAATGTTTCATACATTAACCGTGTTGTCTTGCGTAGCGATAAGCGGCGATAACTGAGGAGAAACATGCATTTGTTTAGTGAAAACTGGATGCAGTGAATCATTTAACAGGCGATTTCATTGACAGCTGTGTGGACTCTAAAGGACAGTATAGATAACCGTGGGAAATCCAGTGGAAAATCCTGACAGCTGTTTCACTAACAGCTGCCACGGTGGAGCTCTTTCTGCATTTGTCCTTCCCTCTCTCTCCGAAATGAGTAATAGATACAATAAAGAATGCTCTTGGTTGCATTGGCAGAATTTCCCATTAAAGCCAAAGGGGCAGAGGCGAGCTTCATGCTCAAATTAATTGTTTCCCTTGGCTTTCAGTGACAAATGGAAGGAATTCTAACAAGAATTTATAGGGGAACCTGAAAAATGAATTCGAACAAGTGTGGAAAAGCCGACCAGCTACACCATACTGTAAACGTGCAGCTTGTTGGGATGTTAGAACCTGTGCCAGCTCTATACAGCTGCATATGTGTGTTGTTTATTAATGCACTTTTCCAACAAGTGGGTGTGCAGTTAAAATAAAAAGACCAAGTTATAAAATAAGATGAAAAAGTTCTAGCACAGAAGCATGTGGACGTATACAGCAAATATAGAAATGCAACTTAACAAGAAAGAAAAATTATGTCAACTGGAACCAAAGTCTGCCCTAGTTCTCTTGCACTGATTAGACGGGTCAAGGTTGGGGACTGGTTTGTGTTGCTGTAACAACTCTGCATCACTTGCTGGCTGCCATGGCAATGCATCAAAAATAGAGTAGTGGAAAATGATCGTTGGCTGCTCGGTGGGTGTGTTGGTAGGTTGATGGCACAAAAGAGAAGCAGACACACATCACATCATATAATTACTTCAGTCAGACTGCTCATAACCTCAAATGATTCAGTTATTACAGCAGAAGTAGTCAGATATCGGTGTCTAGGCTCCGAGCTCATCTCTCCTCGCACATGTTACACATAAGATTGGGGAGAGATGAGTAAATGTCCCCCCTGAAGCCGACAAATGGATGCTGGGGCAGTGGAGGGGTTGAAACAGCAGGCAGAGATGAAGGGAGAGGTGGGAAGTGTGCAGCTTAAATAGACAGCCAAATTGGGAGGTTGTGTTTGGTATATTATGTGACTAGAGTGAGCAGGTTAAATGTGTTGCTTACTTCACTCTGGCTAGCAAGCTTTGCTCCATTTATCACATCCTTATAATTAAAGGTGACAAAGAGGAGAGCATTCCACTACACAACTACATATTGGGATATGCAATAAGAATTTGCAGCCCTTCGTTTCCCAAATGATGTCCCTCCTTATTTATAATGAACCGCTATAAGGTTTGGCTTTGAGAAAATGCAAGAGAGGGGCTTCAGCTACCACTTGCCGATTACACTGCTGATTATTTTAGATTTTTTAATCCACTGAAGGCTTAGCGTGTGAAATGGCAGAAAATGAACACGACAACAATACGACAGATGTGATGTGGCTTCCGTTCTGATTTCCTTCTTAAATTGCATTCTTGCCTTAATTTAAAGTACTCATCTGGAAGTCCAGTCCAGTGTCTTTTAATTATCATTTTCAATATTATTATCATTGTTGTTTACAGCAAGAATCAACTCAAGAGTTTAAAAGCTTAACCAAAATCCCCCACAGTGATTATTCAGTTGCTAATCTTTCTGTAGAGCCAATGACGTTAGGCAGTTTAACTCACATTTCCTCATGCAGCCGCCTTCTTACAGGACGAATAAACATTGCAGTTCTAAAAATATTTTTGTTTAACCAATCCGCCAGCAAGAAACACTTTCTATTGTGCTTTTTTTGTGTCATTTCCCAGACACGGGCGAAATGTGTCCAAACACCCCACTGAGTTTAAACCTTAATGAGCAGGACTTAATTAGTCTGTAGCCTCAGTTGTCTCTCTCTCAGTCATCTACACTGAAATATTGCTGTGATGCAAAATTGTGCAACCTGACATTTTATATTGAGCTTAGTAAATGTGCCACAGATGCGCGATCATCCAGTACAGCAGCAATAAACACAGAAGACAGCCGATATGACAGGAGTTTGTTTATATGAGGGGCCTGTTTCTCTGCTTAGTATTCTGCCCCCGCTCTTTCAATCTGTATGCTGTCAGTCTGTTTCAGCATTTCCAGTTCAGCATAGTGACATTTTGAAATGTATTCACTTCCAATCAAGACACTCAGAAACAGGGGACACCAAGTCTTTCGTCCCCCCCTTCCCCAAATGTTCGCCCTTGTCTGTAGTGAGTGAATGTCTGAAAGACAAATTACGAAAGAAGAGCAGAATCAAAGTAAGAATGAAAAGAAAGGGAGAAGAGAAAGCAGAAATAAGGAAGAGGTTAAATGAGATGGCTTGAAGTGAGTGGATCAAAGAGGAAGATTAAAGATATCGATGCGGTTAATGAGACTAATGGCGTTCTTTTATCCCTATTTCTCTGTTTCTCCAGGTCTTCCAGCTGAAGAGGAAGTGAAACTTCTTGTTGGACCTTAGATTACAGTTTAACAGATTAGAGCTAAGCAGCAACCACCTTAAGCTCACCAGCCCCATGAAACTCACGCTTCTAGCCAACAGAGCATGCACAAAAACATCTGCACACAAACACACACTCACTGGCACAGCTGTAGAACACAATTAAATTAGTGCATTTGGCAGACGGTGTGCAAACCTAGCTTTGCACCATACACACATTAAATCACAGGCATAAAGATGTGCACATACACACATAGTCTGGGGTAGAGGACAGATGCTACGCCCTCCCCTCCTCCCGTCATCCTCTCAAAGCCAGCTGGAGAGAAGATGAGATTTGGGGCTGATTGGTTTTGTCTATTTTTCCATCACGCCCTGTGCGCCTCACTCCATCCACCACTTTCGCCTTTCCACGGCGCAGCCTCATCCATGGACAAATAGTCATCATAAAAATCTGACATCTGTACCAGTTTGAAATGAACAGTGACAGGACTTCTTGACTGATTTTTATTTCTGAACTGTGGATGCCAAATTGGTGAAACATCAGTGAGGTGATAGAAGGAAATGCTGTATTCCTTTACAGCGTGTGATGAAAACTATCGCAAAGGGTTCTTTTTTATACACTTCTTTTTCATTACAATTTCATCATAACACACAAAGAACTGAAACTTTCTATACTAACTTTTAAGACGTTGTGTTTGAGGAGAGCGTAAAGAAGAGCCACATCAGAGGAGAGCTTTAATCTTAACGCAGTTGTTCTCAGTCAAGTAGCTCAGCGTTCCTCAGTGGCAGATTCAGACAATGGAGTGAAAAAGGTAAAAGAAAAAAAGGAGAGACCTTGAAAGAGGGTGACACTGGGCGAGGTGAAACTTGATAGAAAGACAAAAGGAAGAAAATAAAGGAAAAACTGGATTTTTTTTTTTTATTGTCAAGGGTGGCTAGAGCAGTGATGGAACACCCTTCAGGGCAGACCACCTCCCTTCTGCTGCTCCTCCTTCCTTCTTCCCTCCCTCTCTCCACCGCTCTCGACTAGTCTGCTGGCTGTCTTTGGCTACGTCGCTTCAGTGCAAACAGAGAGACGGAGGGAGAGAGAAAGCACAGCGCTGCGGCCAAGCTCAACATTCACACAGATGGCAGAGGAAACGAGAAAGACCTGCCGCATCCAGCTGTTGGATTTCACTGACGATGGATACTGCAGTTAATCAAATAAAAAGAGGCAGGGAAAAGTGACAGAGATCCAGACAGAGGAAGCCAGGAAAGGGAAAGTTATAAAGTTCAAAAGAGGAGGGAGTGGACGAAAGATACAAAGGTGCAAATACGCTGGGATTGTACTCGAAGCTGAAAGAGAGATCACCTCACACTGAAAACAAAGGACCTCTGAAGCAGTCTGGCTCCAGTTGTGTGTGATTCAGCGGCGACTCCTGTGTGTGTGTGTGTGTGTGTGTGTGTTCGTGTCTGTTCAGGCGTTTCAGTGTGTGAGACAAGTGCATGGCTGTGGAGCAGTTAGAGAGAGAATCCAGCGGGAGACATAGAGAAAGCGTAGGAGCTCCGGTGAGCGAACAGCTTGACTGTGAGACAGATCGACTCTGACACTATCCTTTGTATTTTTGTGTGTGTGTTTGTGCGTGTCTTTGACAGACCGATAAAGGGAGTGATTGTGTGGTCCATACTGGCAGCCAGGGGCTCGTCCCAGTCACTGTGACCAGACCGTGGTGGTTGCTTAGTGGAGGCACAGGAGGAAGAGGAGGAGGTAGTTGTGGGCTGGGGACAGTGGCAGGCCCAGGGGTGGGGACATGGCCTTGGGGGGGCCGCATACCGTCCTCCACCCTGCACCGGGATAGACGCTGGGGCTGGGGGTCCTGGAGCGGGGGCGCATCCAGGGGAGCTCCCAGAATCTCAGAGCTCAGGCCTTGGTTAAGTGGAGGGATGGTTACAGGTGGAGGTAGTACTGGGGTAGGAGGTGGATCAGAGAAAGGAGGCAGAGTGAGATGTTCCCGCAGAATCTGGGTTCTCCTCGGCTCCCTGGTTCTCATCTTTCTCACTTCCCTATTCTTGTCCGTGTCCCTTCGCGGGGGCGTCGGATTCAACTACCTGGAACCACCCGGGTGGGAAGAGTCACGGCGTGTGAAGCTCGTGCCCAGCTACATGGGTGCGCACCGCCTGTCATCACCTGATGCCCCACAGCAGAAGACGTGTGCCTGTCAGCGCTGTGTCGGGGATCCTGGAGTTTCTGATTGGTTCGATGAAAACTACGACCCGGATATCTCTCCTGTTTGGACAAGAGACAACATGCAGTTACCCTCTGATGTCTACTACTGGTGGGTGGTAAGTAACTTTAATCTCTAAAGTTATGTAAGTTAGTAACAGTCTGGAGTGTTTTTCTTTTGTTTTTTTCACATCAGCTAAAGCAGTAAATTATTGTAACATATCTCAAAGTCTGGAAAATTAATAACCTCCACAACCAGGGCTCCTACATCTTTGTAAATCTGTACTATATTAGGTGTGGTGACGCATTATTACATGTGCAAGTTTGTTTTGTTCCTGACATCTGTTTGATTTTTTTTTCTCAATATTCGAATAAAGCAAAGAGCCTATGCCCTCAATATACTACAAGTTTAATAGCTTAGCTTCTTTGCATATATACTTATTGCTCCTAATCGGTAAATATTAAGCTCTATCCAAGAGCGTGTCAGCTTAGCACAAAGACTGGAAGGCTGGAGACAGCATGGCATTTCCAAAGTAAACAAAATCTTCTTAGCAGTTCTTCTAAAGCTCACTGATTAACAGGTGTTATCGTGTTAGTTTGTTTGCCCCCTTCTAAGTGACAGCACATAATCCCTTGTAAAACCATTATAGAATAAACATGCAAGATATAAGATTAAGATTAATGAACTTTTAGTTGAATTTTGAACACAGCCTGCGTAGTTGATTCCACTGCTTCCTGTTGTTATGTTAAGTGTCTGGCTTTATAATTAACATACAAACAGAATAGTTTGTCCATACGTGATTGATACAATGTGATGTTAATATTAGCAGGGTTTGTGCCTGCCAGAGCTAAATCTCACACTGCTCCTAAGCACTAGAACAAATGCTACAGCTGTTAAGTTAGTTAATGTGTCTTATTAGCATACCGTTCTTGTTTTCACACATGTAAAAATACTTTAAATGATTGTTTTTTAAAAACGTAGTCATAAGGAACCAGAAAGAAATGTTATGAAGTCATACTTTGTCCATTCTTGAGCTATTCGTTCACTTGTGTTCATTAAAATGCCGACTTATCCCTCCACGAGTTACAGCAGCCACAGTTTTCCTGGCAGAAACCCTCAGTGTCATACAGTCTTTAAAACAACTTAATTAGGTAAACTTATAATGTTTACAATGGTTTCATTTGATTGTTGGTATATTTACATGTGAGCAATTAAATAATTTAAAGCCAGGATCTGAATTCACTTTCATAATTATTCATGGAAAAATCCAGCAATAGTAAGGGCAATAAGTTCTCCACCGCCTGTCTGATGGACGCGAATAAAACGCCCCAAACGCCCCTAATTTGACGCGTGTACATTCGCGTCTCAACGCGTGTCCAAGAAAAATCCATCGCGCCTCAAAATATGATATTTTGACGCGCGTGAACCGGAAATGTGGGAGGAATGTGGGAGGGAGTTGTGCCAGACTGGTATCTTTGCAAGATGGCAGCTATCGAGCTAGCGCTTGAAGAGAGAGTCTCCCTTCTCTATGTACTGTGGAGAGCAGAGCAGCGGCGTAAAAGACGTCCTCGCCGTACCTGGGTCCATCAGGTCCTCCAGAGGCATGAGCAGTTTGGTGAGTTTCACCACTTGCTCCAGGAGCTGCGCCTGGATGACGGCCGATTCCAGCGCTATCACCGTCGGCCAGTTTGAGGACCTGCTTTCCCTCCGGTCCCAGCATCGCCCGCCTAGACACCAACTACAGACGCTCAATCCCACCTGCAGAGCGCCTGTCCGTCTGCCTGAGGTTAGTAAAACTATTTAATACGGTAGTCCTTTATTGATATCTGTGCTAATATGCTAATCCATCCAGTTATACAATGCTAACATGGATGTGCTATGCTAACAGTGAATGCTGTCGGTGTTTACTGAAAGCAAACTGTGGTACAGAGACGACTCTTTATAATATTTCTAGTGATACTCAGAAGGTCTCATCAAGTCCCGATTTAATTCGATTTATGCTGTTATCAGTGTTTGCATGATAGCATGGCTGTGGTGTCACATCAATGTATGCGCTCGGTGTTTGCTGATATCAAACTGTAGCATTAGGACCACTGAGTTAACCTTTGTAGTGATACTCACTCCTTTTTATTTAGACCTGGTTTAATTCTGGGATAGTTGAATATTTGTATATAATCCCTGCAGCTGTCAGACTCTATAGCAGGGGTCACAGCCTTTATTAAAACAGAGTTAGATAAAACTGTGAACAGTTTGATTCATCTCTAGTTACATGGTTCTATCTTGATAAGCTGTCTTATCACAGATTAATTTTTCAAAAATATTAATGATTTAAGCAAGGAAAGGGCTACATGTCAACACACAACTCTTTATTTCTATTAATGTCTTACTTCATTCCTACCTGATTGACATGTTTAGGAATTATGAGTGATTGGCTCACTGTAGTTGTGAAAGTTGCTACCAATCAAATTATGATATGTTAAAGTTAAAACAAAACACAACTGTTTTAGATATTATCTAATATACATTTTGTAATTATCCTTATAATTACAAAATGTTTTATGTAAGATTTAAGTTTTGTGATTTATATCTGACATCACAAAAGTATTTTGGAATTTGAATAATGTATTTTGTAACTGCAGTACACATAATACTGATTTTGAACAATTTTGTCCAGGTTCCTTGTCACCGGGGACTCCTTCAGGACCATCGCGTTCAGTTTCAGAGTCGGTGTGTCCACGGTGAGCCAGATCACCCCCCAGGCAGCGACGTCCATCTGGGACTGTCTAGTGGACGACTTCATGGCTGTGCCTTCACCTGGAGACTGGCGGTCCATCACAGAGGGATTCCAGGAGCGCTGGAACTTTCCTCTGTGCTGTGCAGCTCTGGATGGGAAGCACATCCAGACAAAGGCACCCCATACATCATATAGGAGACACACACATTGATATACACTAAATATTCATTTCATTTCTTTTTTGTGGTGCCCAAATTGATGCACCTGCTTGATTTTGTTTAAACAATTATTGCACACTTTCTGTAAATCCAGTAAACTTCTTTTCACTTCTCAAATATCACTGTGTGTGTCTCCTGTATGATATTTAACTGACATTTTTTATTGTAACAACCAACGATTTATACAGGAAAATAATGTCTATTAACAAGGTTGCCCAAACTTCTGCATCCCACTGTATCAGTATATTTTGTCATTAGTATAATATGAAATAAATTCTACATGTGTCAAGTCGTGTGCCAACATTTGCTGTGTAGTAGAACTGAGACATTAGTCATTATAAACATTTATTTGAAATAATATTAAAAGTCTCAAACAGAAAAACATTAAACATAAATATATAAAATATAAGAATTTACAGAGAGACAGGAATAAAAAGGACCAGCTGCTCTCCAGAGCAGGAACAAGGCTGAGGAGGAAATGCTCCATTGGAGACTGGTGTGGCCTCTTCAGGGACTCCAGGATGGCCAGCTCCACCGCCGATGGACCGTCCTGGGACCCGTCCCTCATCTGCCTCGGAGCCGTCCTCCTCTGTGGGCCTGTAAAACAGCACAAAACACAAAGAAATGAGAAGGCTGCTACTAGATTTTAATTTCAACATTGAAAAAAAAAACAAAAACAATAACAGGATATAATCAGATTGGTTGTAGATATTTAGTAAAGGTGATCACAAGGGAATCCCACCGACTAAAAAGGTATCAGTGCTTGCTGTACATATCTGTGGGTGCAGCAGCAGGAGCTCAGGGACTGGGGATGCTCTGCTGCAGAATCAGTTGGTTCTATCAATACAGTATTAAATGTTAACAGGTTGGATATAATAATCGTAGAGTAGACAGTGGTCCCTCATTTATTGCAGGGGTTCTCAGAATAACTAGCCCCTGGTCACAGTTCTCACAATTGATTCTCAAAGTGCAAACCTTTGTAGATTGCAAAACGTAAAAGTATTATTATGCCGCGGTTTGTCTTCATCTGCCCGCCACTTTCGTGCGCCTTTTTCCCTCACGGTGCAGGTGTCTATTTCCGAATGAGGCTCATAGTTATGGGTGTTTTTGTGCTGTTTTTTCTATTGGACGCGATGGTTATCAAAACCAAACGTGATAAATTTGGCAAGCGCAGGAGATTTGTCAATCAGGCTGCAGAATGCAATGCTGTACTGTGCAATAAAAAATCAGCGAAAAAGCAAAGCAGTGACGGATGAACAGCGGGACCACTGTGTGCTGTTTATTAATAAACAATAAAATATATTCCTAAATGACAACATGCATAAAAGCAGAACGGTATTTGTACGTCAGTGGGAAAATAGCGGTGGCTTGCTAGCTTTTGTGCGGCTTCCCGGGTCAGTGAAAACTTTCAAAAGAGAAATGAATGAACTTACCAGGTTGCCCGATCTCTTCACATATCTTCCTCCAAGCTCGGTCCTTTTTATTCCTGTCTCGGTACTGAAAGCAGCTGGTGTTGTACAGCTCCGAGTTGTTTGCTACCGCATTGATTAGCCTTCCCCTCCATTGAAGTATGAAAGGCTTTGGCTGGATCTGCCCCTTTGACCTAGGTAACAGCCACGTCACCAGGCTCCTGATTGGTTGTCGCGGCGCGATTTGACGC
The DNA here is from genome assembly GCF_963969265.1 of Rhamphochromis sp. 'chilingali'. Lineage (NCBI taxonomy): Eukaryota > Metazoa > Chordata > Actinopteri > Cichliformes > Cichlidae > Rhamphochromis > Rhamphochromis sp. 'chilingali'. The sequence goes on from NC_137930.1 coordinate 9,369,591, forward strand.
TGGAGTTCAGATTTTTCCAACTGAGCGGTAGACGCGAAACGCGCGTATGCACAAAATGCAACACAAAAACTCACGCGCGTGGTTTTATTCGCGAGTCAAACGCGCCAGACGCGCTACACTGACGCGCGTTTCACGCGTTTTGGCGTTTTCGCGACGCAAATCTGCTTCCGAATTTTCGCGGGACCCGCAATCGCGCGTCATCGCGCCTTTCCATTGACTTTACATGTAAACCTGACGCTCTATTCGCGTCCATCGCGTTCGGTGTGAACACACGGTTAGCCCTTTATCTCAGTGTTCCAGGGTCAGATGTCCCTGACTGGAAGGGAAATTGGTATCCAGTGCATGCTACCACAAGTTCATGCAAATTGTAGAAGTTTCCAAATCAGAAATTTAAAGTTCTACTTATAAATGCTATGCTGCGTTTTTTGTATATGTGGTTTAGTTACTTGTTTTGGAGTAAAACACCTGGTTTGCATACTTCACACTAAATCTGCAGACTGCGTTTGGGTGATTTAATGTTTCTAACTTCATAAAGCGAAACACAATAATAAGATCATGTATTATACTACAGCATATAGCATCATTCTCCTCTGAACCACAGTAAACAAAAATAACTTTGTGCCACTGTCTGGAGCACTATCAAGCACTTTCTATTTATGTATATAGAGAGCGTGGGGAGCTGCAAGTTACATGGAAGACATAAGTTTATAGAACACTAACACAGGGGGAGTAACACATAATAATCTTGTCCTCCTCATCCTGCCTCATCTCTGAGCCAACCAATCCCCCTCTTACAAGTCCTACATGCTTCTCAAGTATCCCTGCCAGTCATATGTGATGGTATTTGTGGAAAAGTGGAACAAATAAACAAGGTTGGCCTCTGGGTTTTCCTTAAAATGTTTTATAGTAATGTGTAAAAAACAAACAAACAAACCCCAGAATGAGTTTTTTTTTTTAGTCAAGTGTGAGACACAGGAAGCACTTAAAGGATCATTATGTAAATGCCTCCTTTTAGTTTGATTTGTAACTATTTACGTACATGCGTTGTCTCTCTATGTCCACTCAAATCTAAGTGCAAATGTGTTTGTGTGCATCTGCAGTAAGTGTCATCCAGTTTAGTGTCCTTCAGTGGCCGGGTTAGACTCTTATTTCAAAGCCGAATCCTCAGCTAAGCTCTGAAATGGCAAAAAACTGCAAACACAGGCCAACAGCTGCCAAGTCATTAGGTCACACAGGGTAACAGGGTGGTGATGAACTGGCGTGGGGGGGGGAGTGGATAGGAAAGGAATGGGCAGATCTAAAATACATTTATATTAAATTATATTAATTTAATTATATCAAATGTGGTTTCTGAATTTAATTAGTCCAGAAATGTAATCATCTGCTTTTAATGGACTTCCAATAAGTCACATTGCTTGACCACTGTAGGCAGTCATTTTAATGAACGACTTGTGTTGGTTACACCACGTATGTAATGTTGTTATTGCTTGATTTCTAATATATAGCATATACCTTGTGTGTTTGTTTGGCACCATGAACTCCTGACCTTGAAGACCCCTTAACTTGAGGTCTGGAGTGTAGTTTTGGCAGATATGTTAAAATCATTGCTAATGCTAATGGGGAGGACTCTACCTATCTTAAAATACCTTAACATTTAAATTTGGAAACTTCATAGAGAGTTTCCATATTTTTCTCTAAATTTAGAATGTTCCTTAAAATATTGTAAGAATGAACATAATGTAAATTATATTTATTAGCCTCCTATGAAGGCAAAGACAACTCACCAGGCTTTGGAGAGATAAGTGTTGTAGACAGGCAGCTGTCCTTGTTTCTGAATTACTGCAGACACAGTGAAAAGTGCCAGTTTACGTGTTGTCTGCATAAATTTAGAGTAGAAAAATGTCACAGCACCCTGAATGAAGCTTAACAATTTGCCCAGAGTGATCACAAGGCATGTAAATAATTCAAATTCATGCGGCCTCTCCTGCAGAGGGTACTGCGGAGAATAAAAACTTGACTAGAACTTAATTAGAATATTATATCTGTTTGAAAAGAGAAACCCTGCATATCACAGTCAAGAATTGTTGGACTGCTGGAATTAGTTGTGCGGAAATTTGCTGAGAATTACAATCGCAGACATACTCCAGAGTCTTTAATTGAGTCATGCGTGAATTCTGACTTTTTCAAAAGAATTGACATCAAACCTAAAAGGCAAGCCTTATTTAGCAACTACACAATATTTATTCTCTCACACTGCAGTCAGCAGATTTCCACTCTCTAATCAATACATCCATTTTAACTTAACAGGAATTAATGGATGGCTGGGTGGAGAATGGAGAGAGGAATGGCCACAGACCTCAAGAGTAATAATGGCTTGCTGTCTAGTGTCTTGCCTGCTGTTTATATGGTTGTGTTTCGAGCTAGTATTATCTTTGAGCGCTGTAATGTAAAGTAAGGATGACTTACAGTCCTTGCATTTGGGAATCAGAAAACAGAAAAAGACATTGTTTCCTGGTAAAGACTTTTATGAGGCAGACTTCAGCAATTCACAGTAGGGATCATCTGTGTAGCTGCTCCCTAGTCAGTTACCTCCTTTTATTTCTTCTGAGAGAACCTCTTCAGTCCAAAAGTGATTTGTTATGGGAAGTCTATGCACCCGATGCAACCAGTGAAAAAAAACACTTCTCCTTTGTTATTTGATTTGTTTGTTTTTAGTATTGGTCGACTTTCTTTTATTCCCAAATCCAATAGCAGCGCTATAAAGAAATGAAAACAAGCGATTAATGCGTATTCGTGATTGGACCTCTTCAATCAAACCTAATGTGCAAATGTGTACTCCTGCCTCAGGAGAGGCACAATGCAAGCACGCAGTGAAAGAAACATTTTAAGCACAAACTCTCCAATGTTATAATTGTACTTTTTAAGGTAATTTTACAATTTCTTTTAAAATTTGCACACTGGGCATCTGTCTCTAATTTTATAACAGGGCTAATTTTGAATATCTAATGTGGCTTCTGGAAACAGCAGTGAAATCTTGTTTCAATGGAAAAAGAAAAATTAGAGTTCCTTGGATGCAGTTGCCAGGAAACTTTGGGAGTCAGAAGACGGCTGACATGAAGGAAGCTCGACAGCATCCAGCTATGCTGCCAGAAAACAAACGCCAAAAATTAGTAGCCCCTGAACAACAGCGGTATCGAATGCCAAGCTGGCTCTGGTATCGTGTATGCAGTCAGAGACCGAGGAAGGCAAAGGGATGGATGGATCAAGGAGGATTGAAAAAACAGAGACAAAGACACAATAGCAGAGAGGCAACAGCAAGAGAAACAAAGTCAGAAGGTGTGAAAGAAAGATTAGTGGACTCTGATCAGGGCTTATGATCTGCCTCGTGCACAAGCAACCCAGAGAGAAAAGGAGATGAAGATAGACAAGAGGAGCAGCAGTAAGGCAGAGCGGAAAGGGGAAGTTAAAGAGCAGGAGTTAGACATGAGGGCAAAAAGGCTGATAGAGAAGATGCATGAATGAAAATCTTGAAGACTGAGATCTGTGTTGGAAGAAGCGAATTAAGGGCACTGGTGGGTGCAAAGGAAGGGGTGACAAAGGAGTGTGAAAATGAAGATTGCTGTGTGTGGGAGAGACAGAGAAAAGATGGTTATGGATAGGAGGAGCCATGCTTCAGCTGCCAATACCCCGATGGATATCCATAGGATGCCATAAACTGCATTCTTTGTTTATAGGTTGTTGTTTTGTTTTGTTTTTTTACATTTGTGCAGGTGCTTGTTTTATCTTTTCACGCATGATTGCACATTTGCCTGTGTGGTTTGGCAGATGCTCAAATGAGCCAGGATTTATTTTTTGCCTCTTAATTGGACAACTTCTGTTTGTTAGTTGGTAAGCATCATCATACCACAAAAGGGCACTCAAACCGTGATCCAGAGAAATGAAAAACACTCTTACTGACATGAATAAAGCAAACAATTTTTTTTTCTTAACTGTAAACATGTGGCTTCAATATACTTCATGCCCTTTAAGATCACTTGTCGATGTAAAGCGACTGGTGCCTGCCCAAGAAAGCTTTGAAGTTAAAGGATAAGTTAAAAAACGGGCATTTCGTGAGTTAAAGCTTTAAAAATGAAGGGTGCCTCCATGCTAGCAACACTGAGAGGCTATAATTAGGCACAGCAATGCTTTGAGCTAAATGCTAATGTCACGATGCTAACATGCTGGAAGCGATTAACATTTTAAAATTACCATTAAACCAAAGCAGAGCTGAGGTTGATGAAAATCTGGTTAGTGTTTGGAGGGGCGTTTTTTGTTTTTAAGTATTTGATTAAGTGAAATTTACCAAATCATTTACCAAGAAATTAATATTTTCACATGTGGCAGGTGACACCCAGATTGTTCTGCTGGTGCTGCTGTCACTTTTTTCGCCTATAGATGAAACTAGTTTGCACGCTCAAGGACTCAAGAAGTAGTCACGCCCATGGTCTCTTACCATAGTCTCATGTGTTGAAATGCCATAATTTATTATGAGGACAAACATGACAAGACGGTTTAAGCGCTTTTTAAAGTTCACCGGTTTAAAAGCTATTAAGGCTTCACATTAAAACGGCTTCAAAAGTCAGCAGCCACAGGTCAGAGGGTAGACTGATACTTCTGTGCTCATTTCAAATGTGCCCTGTAAAATGGTGGAGCTTTTAAGTATGGTAATTTTGTGAGGTGCCGTGCTTTATTTTTTTTCTAAGTGACCTTCCTCATTAAAATTATAATGGACTCTGTTTAAGCTAAAGCGCTTAGATTATTATTCATGTTTTCTGACAAGCTGATGAACAATGCATTAAACCCATTTTCACAGTAGCCAAAGGCAGGAACTTAATCTGAGGGTGTTTTTTTTTCAATGTAAAACACCAGTAGCTTCACATTTATGGTGTTATTTATCCATTAATCCTCTGACAGACAGCTAGCTTAAGAGCGACCTATTGTATCACTCTCCTCCTCTCTTCATCTTTCTCTGAGCTATGTTTAGATCTTATTTTTCCTCTTCTGTGCACCTTTACATTTACCAAATCTTTTTTTTAAATAATTTACTCTGAAACAACCTTTGCTTTCTTTTCTTTTTTAAAAAGATTTTCTCACTCCGCTTGTTTTTGACATGTGGACGGCAATGCCTCAGCTCCTTTGACCACAGTCTGACTGCATCCTGTCAGTCTGACACGTAGCTGTTACCTAAACACACACGCACACACTTAGGCACAAGCATCTACTTATTTTCTCTTGAATGCAGGCGAGTGCATGCATACACATGCACACGGGCACACAGAATGTAACTAAATTTAAAGTCTCTTGTCAGATATGATTTGTCTGCAGAGGAGAAACTACACATCCTAACTATCTCTCTCTCTCTCTCTTGTTCTCTCTCTAGATGTTACAGCCCCAGTTTAAACCCCACAGCATCCAGCAGGTGCTGCTGAGGTTGTTCCAGGTATTTTATATTATTAATTCATCTTTCCTTTGCCGTAGTGCTTTCATATCAGCCAAGTCATTAATTCAGACTTCCGTCCAAAGACTGAGTGGAGGGGGAGCAGATTGTCTTTATTTGACATTTGGTTTATCTCAAACCTGGCTCATTCCTCTCCAGCGCGTCCGTATGACTTTTTTATATTCGGACTCTCAAAGCACTTAAAGTGCTTTCCCATAAGGATGTAGGTTTAGTCTGGCTCCCTTAGGGCTGAAGTGGTTCATGTATTTTTCATGGAGATTCTCATAAAGAATTCACCCCAATATTGAGAGCTGCATGTATTTTCACAGTCAGGTCTGAGCTGCAGTTTAGGTCGTTTTATGTGTATTTGTGATGTATTTAATTTCCTCCGTAGCTTCGGTCCAGTCTGCTTGATTTAATCATGGTTGTTTATCACAGGTGATTCCCGGAAGGTCGCCGTACGGCTCGTGGGATCCGGGACGCTGCCTGCGCTGCGCTGTGGTGGGGAACTCCGGGAACCTTCGCGGGGCCAGATATGGCGCAACCATTGATGATCACAACTACATTATGAGGTGAGAGAGACGGCTGCAACGGATAGATGAGCAGAGCAAGACAAAACAGAGTGGATGCAGGGCACTATTAGATAAAAGCACGACTCAAAGAAGTAAAATTATGCTGTAAGACCAAAGCTTGGAGGTGAAGGAGGGAGAGGAGAGGAGGGAGACAGCTGGAGGGAAGAAGAAAAAAGAGTTTATGTGGGGATTACACTGTATTCTCACTCCGCTCAGTATGTGCCATTAAAGTTCCATCATCATAGCCATCTAGATTGTGTGTGCATGTGTGTACAGGATGGGGAGGTGTACTTACAAAGAAGCAAACAGCAGATATGTGTGCGATAGCAAAAGTAATCCCAGCGTTTGTGTCCCGAGACATTTGAACTTATAGGCTGCGTCTCTGTCTCACACACACGCCCATGCACAGAGGCACATAAATCCTTTTGTGTCAGTCTGCTCCCCAGCTGTTTCCGAGCCGCATTGACGGATCACAAAGCCTGATTGTTCTTAAACAATCCAGCTCATGAGCACAGCTATATGTAGTTTCCTGCACTGCGCGCGAGTTAGTGTCGAGGACACATGCCAGTGCCATGAAACACTCAGCAGGAGTGACTGATATAATGTGTTTTTGCCTGCTATAGGCAATGGAATCCATTAGAGCTGCATTCTCAATAGACCCGTGTGGGCAGCCTGCAACTTCCATCTCCTGCTACGATTTCTTAATGCTGTGCTTTGATTTTCATTTGTTTTTCAACCAGCTTGACCCACAAAAGTCCCCCTCACTATCACCACCCACCGCCTGTCTGCGTGCTTTTTAACTCCTGCTGTGTGAACAACATCTGTTTTGTTCACTGGCATATGGTAAGGTGAAGTCAGTAGCCACCTTTTTAATTCCAAGTGCAACCAACTGTTTACATAAACGGATCACTCCTCCAGACAGTGAGTCACAGCTACTGTAAATACAATGAATGGCTCAAACGCAGCTGAGTGATTAGTTACTGTCTGACTGATTTTCCTGCATATAATATACATTACTGTATACTCTGCATATGTGTACTTGATACAGTGTGACTGTGATAAACGTAAAGTGTTTTCACTGCTATGGGAGCTGTGCTATGATGTAGAGAACAAGTAAACAAACAGTCGCTGAGAACAGCGCTCTATAGGTGAAGAACTTGTTTGTGTGACCTTGAATCAAACTGCATTCAGCAGCAAAACACTGAAACACTGAAATCACCTCAGCTGTAAAGTGTGACAAACTGAGCCCATTTTCTTTTATGACATGCTTTATTTTTACTTTATTTAAGTTAAGCACATTTTAAACAACTGTATTGTTTGCTCTCAAACTTATTTTATCAGTTACAAAATTGCTGAATAACACGCAAGCTGATATCTGTATACCAATATATCTGCCATAGACCCATAATAGCCTAAATTAGTATCTATATTGAGCTCTATGAGGTCATGAAGTCATTCTTCAAGAAATTGATTCCAGCAACATGAGCAGGAATTGCATCAGGAATTTGGCAAGTCAGTGTGAAATTAAATCCATGTGAAGGTACTCTGGCACCAGTTTGAGTCCAGCTGGAGGTAAAACCCAAGGCCTCACACACCAATTTCTAACAGCCTGTGACCTGATGATGTTCATCTCTCACGCTGTTCCCCCGTCACACTCTCTCCTAGGATAAATCTGGCACCCACAGTGGGCTACGAGGAAGACGCGGGCAGCCACACCACTCACCACTTCATGTACCCAGAGAGTGCCAAAAACCTGGCAGCCAACGTCAGCTTCGTGCTCGTTCCCTTCAAAACACTGGATCTGGTCTGGATCACCAGCGCTCTGTCCACGGGCCAGATTCGATTGTAAGACAAGACACGTGCACGCAGATATGCATAAGCATGGATTAAGACATGTCAAATACTGCTTGCAGCACAGGGATGTTGAAACTTGCCATTTGACTTCAGGGCACACAGACACACAGAAGAGTATCTTTGGGGAATAAATAAAATTTTCTTAACACACATGCACTGACACGTGGAGTGGAGATGTGAGAAGCCAGAGAGTTTTTGGGGTGGAACAATCTGCCAGCTGTCAATCATCCAGAATTCATAGCTCCAGCAATCACATAAAGTGCTGATTGAATGTAGTCAATCAATTTCTCTCTCTCCCTCTCAGTACTTACGCTCCAGTGAAGCAGTTCCTCCGAGTAGATAAAGACAAGGTATGTATTTTCATTGAGTGCAATTAATTTTGGCCATTTTCTCACACACACACACACACACACACACACACACACACACACACACACACACACACACACACACAAAGAGGGAACCTGGTCTGCTACAACTGTTTCGCCCCATTCCCATTGTTGATGAAGGATTACAGTTGGATTATAAACCCTTCCTTTGTTTTCACTAATCTGCTCGTTTTTGGGTATTTTTAATCCGTGAAAATAAATAAACTCAGACTAATCCCTGTCATGTGAAGACTTGGCAAATATCTTCGCCTGGTCAGAGACTCAGTTTTAATTTATTTAAAAAAATTTTTTTACAGCATCTTTGTGGCCGACCCAAAATTATAGATTTAAAAGACTTACTTGCTTTGATTTCACAGTGAATAAGACTTTATCTTATGGTATCTTCCCTTTCTCTACATGTCCCTCCATGACCCAGGTCCAGATCTTCAACCCAGCATTCTTTAAATACATCCACGACCGCTGGACTAGACATCATGGCCGCTACCCCTCCACTGGGATGCTAGTGCTGTTCTTTGCTCTGCACGTCTGTGATGAGGTCTGTTCTTCTTCTTTCTCTCTCTGCATTTGCATCAACGTGGCACTTGTGTCCTATGTCTTGTTTTAACTTCTGCTCTCCTCTAGGTGAACGTGTTTGGTTTCGGTGCAGACAGCCGTGGAAACTGGCACCACTACTGGGAACAGAACCGCTACTCCGGAGAATTCAGGAAGACCGGCGTCCACGACGCAGACTACGAAGCCCAGATCATTGAGCGGCTGGCCAAAGCCGGCAAAATCACAGTCTTTCCTGGAAAATAACCAGCAAACCAGCCTGCATATATCTAAAGTTTAGTGTTAGAGGGCTGGTTCAGCAAACAGACACTATACAGGCTGCTTACATCATGTTTTTGCTTTCACTTACCTGCACAAGTTTAGGTTCTCAGCTGAAATAAAACCAAATGGCTACAGAAGACGAGACAAAGTGATCACAGTTGGTACTCAACACTTTACTCCGTTCACTTTCCCCTCATATTAAATGAATGCCCTCTGTTGAGCTGCAGGTCGCATCTGTTAAGTAGCTACGAACAACTATTGTGTAGATCCAACGTGACTCTTTTCGCTGCTCTAAAAGTGGGAGTTGAGACTCAAATTAGAAGCAAAAGGCTCAGGATTTCACGTGGGCTGCGTTTGGACTGAAAGTCAAGGCAAAGGACAGTACAAACACAGGTATGAGGGCCCATGGAGGAAAACCTAACCAATGACAATAAATACTGACTTTGTTTGCAGCGTGGAGGATGCTGGAGAAGGAAACGGAGGAAAAGCATGTCCCACTTTTGGACTAAATCCAGAGGAAATATTCACCTTGGATGACAACCTAATCCTCAATAAATAACAGAGACACGCCATCATATGTACTGAAAAGACGACAGAAGCTGAACGGTCAGCGTCTAGAGAAATGTTGTTCTACATCGTTTGTTGTTCCCCTTGTTAGGTACAGACCTTCAGAAAAGGCTGAGGTTGCAGACGCAAAAGTGTAATGTTGGACATTTAAAGGACGCCAGAACTTAAAAGGCCACTTCATAAACAGTTGTTCTTCTCAAATCTTGACAATTTTCACTGTAAACTCATATTTATGTGGTTTCTACTGGAGAAGACAGTGTTATAAGGACTTTGTCTGACAGTGATGGGTTGTAAAATGGTTCCTTAAAAGACAGTGTGTGATTGCTCTGGGTTTATAGCATATGACTGTCCTCTAAAGTCCCCAGAGTCCTTACAGTCTCAGCAAGGCATTAGCACCATGCAGCTGACCCACAGAAGCACAATGGAGACTTTTGCCTTTCAGCCATTCTGACTCAGAAAGATTACTGCAGCACTAGCACCGCATCCTGCTTTTAAATGCCACAACAACCACAGGCCCCTGCTACAGCCTTTATTCACATTCAGACTCGGAGAGGAAATGTTCTGGGAGAATGACGCTTTGACTGTGGTGAGGCCAAAAGCCCATCTCCGGGGATTTTATGTTTGGATGGAGGCATGCTGGTGTCTGGGCCCCGAGTTTAATCCTCATGTGGTCTGTCCAGGTCTAATTTGGGAGAAGAGGACTAAAAACAAAGAGCTGGGGCTTGTAGAAACAGACTGACAAAGCCGGCATGAGAAGCAGAAAACGAAGAAGGCGTCGCGTCGCTGCTGTTTATGTGCAGCCGCTTGCACAGTGCTACTCAAACTCACCGCTCTGGTTTGGAAAAGATGGAGAAGCTAAGACTTCTGGCAACCTCCCACACCTCAGTGGAGTTAGAAACTGTTCGGAGCACTTCATCCCAAATTAAGGCCCATTTAATGGAGTGAAAGAAACCTCCACCAGATATTAGAGTTATTAACTCATAAGTAGCTCAGCATCATTAACCACTAGCTCCAGTCCCTCTTCAACCAATTAAAACTTTCAGCTGTGTCTGGAGGGGGCGGAGCTACCAGTCGCCTTACACTTGACCTCTCTGCCATAAAACTGCACATCCTGTCCCGTTGTTTTCATCGTGATGACATCCCACCCCCCCGCAGAACGCAGAGTTCATGCTTAGCTTTGTTTGATTTGAGGATCACCTTAGAAAAAAAATGTGTTTCTGTCACCATCAAGTAGTAGTGATTTACTTGTGATATTCGCCATTGTTAGTTGATATGTCTTTAACAAGAAAACAAGCAAATGATAGTTTAGGATGTGCTGCTAGACCATTTCTAGAGGAGAGGTAGATGGGCGAAAGTATTTGGTTTAAGCTGAGGTTGTAAATTCATCCTTGGAGATGTGGTCATAAAGAGGTGGAGGCTGAAAATGAAAGGTACTCAGGGTTCCTACGCAGGTCTGTAAAACATGAAGAAAAACTGGCAGAGTGAACTCAACTCGCTCTTCACTCGCACCTAATGCAGTTATACTGATTTGAATCATTATCGTAAACGCAGCATTTGTACTGAGAGCTGTGGCTTTGAAACTTTATGTGCTTTTCTTTGTTTTCTTTCATATATATAATGTTACAAATATGGATGCCCATATTAAATATTGCCAAATTTTCAAGTAATAAGGTAAGCTTCTATAAAAGTAACTGCTGTGAGCTCTAATCCCAGATGTTACACAGTTCTAAAGGCTTAGTTTAATGTTTTTTTCTGCTCTTGTGTCTATCTGATGTCAGCTTGGTGCATATTTCCTTATATGGTCAGCCACAGCTCTGGCTTTCCTACAATCCGGATGTTCAGTCTGACGTCACTAGCCGTGTCTGGGCCTAAACTCCGCTGCAGGTCCATATATCAAATGATCACTATGGCATTACTGAGAGTTGAAAAACTGTCTAAAGTCTTTCATCTTTAATAAAATGATCAGCGTTCTGCTCTACCAGGTGTAACAATTGAGTTTAACATCCAGGCATCCATGAAAACGGAATTTATGACATTTAACGGAGTTAGAAGTTAGCAGGGAGTTAGCTCGCTAGCTTCTATCTAAATACAATATAGCATGTCCTGACTGCGGGGTTTTGGAAACAAATTAAAACGTACAGCTCTGCTATCACTTCCAGCATAAATGAAGACAGGAAACTAGACAGCAGTGACGTTTGTAGGGTTACTGAAGTTTGGCTAGCTGGTATATAATGATGTGCTATGTGACCGCTAGCGACACAGCTATGTTAGCATAATATAAACAAGCTAACTTTTTTTTCCACTCGATAAAAGTTAACGTGAGTGTTCTCGGTGGTCAGGAACAAATGTAATTGCATGGCAGGATGCTGTAAAAGGACCAAACTTCAGCCAGGAGAACAACTGAGATAATCCATCCACAATATGAAGTTAGTCATTCATATACTGCTGCATGGGCTGGGCTGTAGTTACATCCTAAGGTTTTAAAAACTGAGCTTAAATAAATGATTAGTGGTAATAAAAGCCGAGGGAGGTCAACAGTGATCACTGACTGTTTTAGGAGCTTTTTGAGATCAAATAGAAGGAAATACATAACATTAAACATGTTAACAACGCAAAAGCCATATTAAACGCAGACTACTTTAGACCCGGAAGTAGGATTCGTCGCGTCATCACTGAACAACCAGATAAGAAGGCAAGGGTGCAAGACAGCCAATCACAACAAAGAGGCCAGAATGTTTCATTTAGATGATGCGCTGGGTGGCTATTTAAGATAAGATAGAACTTTATTAATCCCTCGGGTGGGTTCCTCTGGGAAATTCGAAATATTTAAAGGGCCAGTATAAGGTAAATTATTGAAAACATTTTTTAAACTGCTAATCAAGCAGAAACCACAACAGAAAATGAGCATTAATGGCCCCTTTTAACATTTTCTTTAAATTTATTTGATAATATTTCTGTCAGTCACAGGCTCGATTCAGTGGTGAGTTGTCAAACTGTAAGTCATAAATTACTTAAAGGGTCTAAACACTTAGTATTTCAAAAATAGTATTAAATATTTATGAGGAAACCAACAACATTCAGAGTTAAAGGCATCCTGTGGAGTTTTTGACCACTGGCAAGATTATGGAGCAGCGTGTCCTGTTTTCATACATCTAAAATTAGAAAATGTAGTAATATAATGGTTTTCCCTGCTGATGGCTTTTAGTTTTTTTGTTTTGTTTTGTGTTTAAATCAGCTTTGTTAATGTTTTACGAATAGGAAAAAGCATTGAGCTGGGCTGTTAGATCTGCAGGATATGCTTACAGAGAAACAAAACCTCTGCAGGCCCTGTCGCCGCTGTTGCTCTATGAGGTTCCCAAAATTCACCAGCAGTGTTTTTATGTTTTTTGTTTTGTTTCATCTCACATTTTTCCACATCCGGCCTTCCTATTTTAACCCAGGGCAAACAGCACAGACAGACTCATAGAGCATGCTGCTCTGTGAGAAAAGTGCTAGGTACAGCTTGAATATTTTTCTTTATGAGTCAGCGTGTATTTAGTGACTCATAATGTGGCATGCGCTGAGTTAAAATACCAAATCTGACACCCCCCTAAAAATGGTTATGAAGATTTGTCAATAGAAGCTGCGTAGGAACTGTGAGCGCCAACTTCTGCAGCACCTGCTTCATCCATGTGAAATAAGACCTGTGTGAGAGAACAATCACATCTCTCCGAGATTGTTGTTATAACTTCGGGGATATCATCCCCTGACATTATTACTGAGGTATGTTCTTATTAGCTGTTTTACATTTTACATGTACTTTAACCAACATTCTTACTGAGAACGATTAAAGAGTATCCATTATGCTTTACCTAATTTTCTGTCATATATATATATATATATATATATATATATATATATATATATATATATATATATATATATATATATATACTGTTACAGAAGTGGATGCTCATATCAAACATAGCCAAAATTTCAAGCACTGAGGTGAAAAAGGCTTCAGCCTGCTCTAATCACCCAGTTTCAGACAGTTATGGGGGGGTCTGTGCCTAATTTGTTCGTCTCAGCTAATCAGAAGAAAGCTGGCTTAAAGGGAAAAGAGCCAACACTGGTTGTTTTCAGTGGCAAGCTGAAGACCCAGTATATGATAAATAAAGATTACTTTGAGCTATAAATCATTAAAGGCTATTGTGAGAGCCCAAGAATAAAAACACAACAAACATGGAGCTGGAAATGAGCATAAGAAGTCCACTTTAAGCTGTGCCTGTGCTTCTGATATGAGCTCCGTTGGTGTATTACTGTATTGTCATTGTACTTGATTTCAGTGTTTTTCTTCTTCTTTGCACATAACAGATTTTACAGGATGTTTTGGTGTTGCTGTGGCTGATTCTGGACACTCTTTATCTCTCTCTCTCTCTCTCACACACACACACACACACGTGTACACTCATGCTTTCGTGCCTTGTCCTGCTGCTGGACATCCTCTCACCTACAGCTGCTCCATCGGCAACACACACCTGCTACCATTTGCCATTTTTTCCCACAAACACGTGCACACAAAAGCACACACATGCACATCTTCTGGCTGAGAACTGTGCCTTCTGAGCTGTACATGCACACACCTTCATGAAACACGCTCTTCTGCCTTCTGGTCACGGTACAAAAGTCCCCTGGTGTTCACTCCTTACTGTCATTGTTTTCTAAAGATGGCTGAGGGAGAGATGTAAACTCGTGATGCAGCGTGACTCACGGTGAATTCATATTGGGCCCTTTGCTTCTTTTTGGGACACAGGGTAGATACTCGTGAGGCAAGATAGACGGCAGACGGAGAGAGCTTGAATCTGCTTTATTCAAGTCCGCGACTCTGCGGGTACCTGTCCTGTTCTTGTCTGTTTTGAAGCACGCCGCGAGTGTAAAACAGCAGATGCAGATGATAACAAAGCAGCTAAAATCGTAGACGTATCACTGTACTGCTTCTGTGGTGAACTTGAGCCTGGTTCGGTGTTTTCTTAAAATCGTCAGCTGCCACATTCAGAATGAATGTGTAAATTGTTTTGGAGATAATGTGGCTTTTATGCAGACATTATTTATGTTGCTCTCCGGTAGCAGTGTAACACATTCCTATCAAAAGCCGTAACTGTAACCCCCACCCCCCCCACCCCCCCACAAACAGACCAGATCTTGTTCTGACATTGAAACAGTTTTCAGCTTCCTGGCTCACAGCTGTAGACCTGAACATCGTGATAGAAAGAGATAAGTGGCAGGGCGATCCCTTTCGGGTGTACCAGCCTAGATTAGTGTGGAGTTTTTCCCTCCACCTACATGACACAGATCTAAAGTAGGTCTTTTCTCTGACCCAATACACTCATTTTTCTTTTCTCCTGGAGAACCAGTTTTCTGGTTAGGTTCTGTGTTGTAACTTTGTAGGAAACAACTGACAGCATTTCAGTTAAATTTGTGCTTGTGTGCTTGTGCTAGGCTGTGAAATTTGATTGCGTGGCTCACTGAGGCTGACTTACAGAAAATGCTGAGTTTAAACTGGACTGATTTAATACAATTATACAATAATTTTAGATCGGACTACCCCGACCATCCCTGTGCTAAAAGCTGATTTGTTCGTGCTGTCAGTGGAATCCAGGTCCCCGATACATCCAGGACTATTTTTACTCAGTTTTGTCTCACGTGTCATGTGCTGCTGCTCGGTGAAGCCACAAACATCACCCAATTACTGATCGCCTGAAACTATGTTATCGAGCTTTGTGACGCTGCACGGGGAGTTTACCACACTTTCCATTTTCGTGGATAGAAACAGAGGCACATTAAACGAATTGGCTGCATTGTTTATGGGGTAATCAAAAAGAATGAGTGAAGGGAACTAAGACCATTTCAAAACACCAGATCAGCGAAAAAAAGGAAGCTGGACAATAATGTTTATAGCGTCACATACAGAAATTTTAAAGGGAAAATCAGAAAACTCTACCAAAACCTACCAAACTGTAGGTTAATGTTTGAGTTATAATGATTTTAATTGTGGACTGACCTGCTTTCACCAACATGGATTAGGAGATTTGGCTCCCATGCAGCAATACGGCAAATTGTTGCCGGGCACTGAACCGAAAACTAATGAAGCTAACATAATGCAGACTGGTGCTTTTGAGTGCTTTGTTTTAGTGTTACACATTTAGTAAGAAAACTGTTTTTCCCTGAAAGATGGAATCTGAACCCCTTTGTGCTCCACGTATTTTCTACCCATTAATATGAACAGACAGTTTGGAAGCGGGACCAGTGGAGGAAATTCAGGTGGGGTGGAACCCAAAGACTGTTTATAGAAGAAAGAAGTAGCCACTGTGACATCACTCATTTGTTAGTGAATGAGATGAGCGTTTTTGAAACCAGCAGTTTTAAGAGCAGGCCATATCTGGTGGACACTGCTCGTTGGTTCACCACGTGTCCGTTGCACAGGAGATAAACACCGCTTCATCATTATTCTGGAAACTAATTTGAACCATAATTTGCAAAATGAACATTATGTTTTCAGCTAACAGTTAAGACCATTGACTCACAATAAAGGTACTTAAAAATGTGATAAATTTAACATATTTATCCATTGGCGCTCTCTTTAAACCTGAAGCTATGCCCATCTTTTATATACAGTCTATGTTCCCATAGACAGGTTTTAGTCTTTAATGATAAACAAACAAGATGCAGCATGTTAATAAATGAGCTTTAGAGGCACTGGTATGAGGACAGATGAGGCATTTTGAGTTTTTGTCAAAAAATAAATAAATCTTAAATCATTACTTAATTTGACAGGAACAAATAAAATTGGATCAATTTGTGGTTGTCTAGCAGAGGTAAATGATAGATAACCTGTGCCGGATTAATAGTTTAATTCATTCGCCTCGTTCTGTTTCTTTCCATTTGCTGTGGTTGAATCTCTGTGTCACTCTGAAGTAATGGAGAATAGCTTTGTGCAGTAGGGACAGACATTGCACTGGCTGTTTGAAAAAGAGTTTGTAGGAACAAATACATCATGATCAAAACACTGCCAGTGCTGGCTGTTGGCAACGTTACATCGCCGGCTCCTCCTGCCAGCCTGCTGAGGTGGGAACAGCCACAAGCTGCTCCTTCCTCATCAGTTCACTGGTCTGCACTGAACAGAAACGGCTCTTTAGCAGCAGCAGCAGCAGCAACAGTCAGTGAGCTGCAGACAGCCCATGTCAGACTGTCTCTGTGGATTGTAACGCCAACACTCATACATACCTCCGTTAGCTGTTGTCCCAGTACTCTACAGTGAGCTAGACAAAACACCAGTCTTATAAAGTAGGCTTAAAGGCTGCTTAGTGAATGCATCTGTCGCAACAACAAAACGAGTAGTCAGATATTTAAACACTAACGTTTGGAGGGTTAAGACCTCTCCATGTGGACGGTTTCCCGTTATTGCTGTATGGATTTGTCATTGTCTAGTCTGGCTTTAATGTCTCATTCCTTGGTAGGAATACCTTTTGGACAACATGTATTTACTGCACTCAAACATCTGTATGATATGTGAACAGACTCTTTGTATCTTATGGCATTGTACAAATAAAAGCTTCATGAAAGATGAGGTTAAGGCCTGATGCTGTGTTTGTGATGCCAAATGGTCAAAGGATTTGTAATGATAATAAATCAGTGCTGATATAGTGTAAACAACAAAAGCTTGTACAAGGTATGCAACTCTCACTTCTTTTAACAGGTCATATTGGGTCACATTTTTGTTTAGTAGCTGATTGTGTCAGTATCAATAGACTATAAGAGATAACCTCAATTTGAGTTTTGGCTGTCACACTCTTATCTTTTTTAATCCAGTGAGAGCTGGATTTGAATGTGAAGCTCATACATTAGCAACTGTTCAATCATAAAGGGCCGTTTTCCTGCAGATTTCTACACAACCACAGGAGTCGCCCCCTGCTGGTCATTAGACACTGAGACGTGGAAGCTACAGCCATCTTTTACGTACAGTTTATGAACAGTGCTTGGAGTTTAGATCAATCTCAAATCCATAACAGTCCATCTGAAATGAATAACCCAAAGTTCATCACAGATCTACCAGGAATGACACAGACATGTGGCATTTGTCAGCTGTATTTATTCCATCCCATAGCGTGACATTTCAGTGACAGGAAGCAGATACAATAACAAAACTTTCTGCATTTAATTAATCAATATTAAATGTCAGCAGCATGAAATTGCAAAGATTGGTTACTAGACATGTTCGTGATCATTTTACAGTTAGTGAATTCTTAATTTACTAAATTAAACCCATTATTTTATTACATGTCAGAAAATGGCTTGTTATTTGAAGACTATAATACAGCTACTGCATGTACTGTACAACTTAAGTCCAGCTAATCACAGGAGAGCACACAGGCTTTTGTCATACACATGGACGGAGCCAAACTGCTTTCTGCCAATAAAGGATAAACATTATTTATACTGTGTCCAAGCTGGGTCAACTTTACTGTTATTCCTGAGCCCAAGTGGTACAGGAAGCCAAAAGAAGGACAAAGTGCCTTGGGGGCTTGTTTCTAAACAAACAGGACTACAGTGAGATGAAACTAAACACGGAGGCAGGATGGTGGTATGTCGAAAGCCCACTTTGTGCTCCAAGGTGGGAATTTTTTGTCAATTTATCTGAGCTGCACAGTACTTGTAGGAGGCTACATCAAATGTATGTCCCTTTTCTTTTCCTCTGCATGCAAAAATGAGTTGGAAACAGGAAAGTAGAAATCATCTGCAATCCTCCAGTTATGAGTGGATCTTATGTGTTCAAGTTATTCCCAGAGAGACGAGTTTTAACAGGGCAAAGCAGAAAGTAAAGACGAGTGGCTCATTTATTGCTGGCTGAGCATCAGTGGTTGAGTTTTGCTAGTTTTCCAGCCTTTCTAAGTCTAAAAGAGGAGAGGAAAACGAAGACAGGATGTTTGAAGATTTCAGACTAATTTCCACTTCACTCCCCGATATGTTTGTAACCGCACCTCCCACACAGACCCCACCCTCGCGACTCTTAGTTCTCCCCCAGTTTGAGCCGTGCAAACTCGTTGGCCATCTGGAGCGCCTCCTGCAGGCACTGTGTGTTCCTGCCCGTGGCCTGTGCAGACATGTCTTTGCCGCCTCCCTTGCCGTCCAGCAGGGGACACAGCTCCTGAACCCATTGGCTGGCCTTCAGGCCACGGTTAGCCACATCCTGCAGAGAAGAAAGGTGGAGGGTGGAAAGCGGAGGGTTAAATTCATGGAAAATGCTCAGAGCAAGGCTTCTAGCATATGTCACTGAACGATACCTGTGGGACTTGACACAAACAGGTGATCTTGCCAGCATCTGGGTCTACAGTGAAGAGCATCGCAGCTGTCTGAGGGGACTGCGACTTCAGCAGCTTCAGTGACTCATTCAGAGCCTGAGAGAGGAAGAAGGAAAGAGGGATGTAAAGAGGGGTAAAAGGAAGTGGGAAGAGAAGAATAAAAAACATCTCCTAATCAGCACTATTGATGTCTCAAGGTCACAACTAATGGGCCACAGAGCTGATTTAGTCCCGTGGCAATAACACAGTGAGATAAGCTAAGTGAGCCTGAGAAAATGTGCAGAGATAAAGTGAATTTTAATACTGTTTGCACTCCTAATTTATTTCTGTACAGGATGCTGATGAAGTCTCGGGGATTGGATTATAAATTTGCTCTCTCTTTATGCTCTGTATATCCAACAAGGACATGGTTCTTTTATGGAATAACACGTAAAGAGATTTATAAGAATTCTGCTACTGATTTTTAGACTTGCCTTCCCAAAAATATTCTGTCTTGACTCTCACCTTTGCTGAGGCTCCAGTCTCCATCTCCATGATGAGCAGCGGCTGGTTTGGGTTGCTTTCAATCACCTCCTTCGTCTTCTCCAGAACCCTCTTCTGGATGTCAGCCTTGTAGTTGCGGTCCAAGTCATCCATGGTCTTTTTCAGGCCCTTCAGGGTTTCCCTCATCTCATCCTTTTGCCACTGAGAGATTACAGCGGTGCCTATCGACTGCAGAGGAGACGGAAATGTTACCACAGCGCAATTTGCAATTTTTTCACAATTTTTTTTATTTGCCTCAGAACGTCTCTCTAAACCAAACATCCCATTTACCTCAGTCATGTCAGCAATCTCTTTCTGTATGTCCTTGTTTGGGCTTGTCTGCTGCTTCACCTTGTCTCCAAGGGCAGACAGAGACTGGCGCAGGGCATCGGCTTTCCTTTGAGCCTGATGGATATGCGACACAGCAGAGTGAGGCAGGGGCAAAGATAAAAAAGGGCAAAGAAACACGAGGAGGAAGAATGAGAAGAGAAGACGTCTGGTGGAAAAGATGAAAGACTAATTGTCTAAACATAGTAAACTTGTCCTGTGGGCCTGAAGAGAGAGGGGTGCTACATTCTTCTTTCTACTACAGTGTTCACCCCAACATTCATTCAAGTTTCATCACAGAAACCCAAAGGTCGCTTTGTCTGGGACAAATTTTCCTTTAATCAGTCGTGTTTGTAGTTACCAGTGTGAACATTTCACCATCAAGACACCCCCGCCCCTCTGTGGGGCTACCGTCTTTAAAATGTTGTCTAAACCCTTCTCTGTATGTGGGGGTGGAAGTGAGTACATGAGTGTAACGCTTTGAGCGAGTACATCAGTAAGTGTAAGCTGTGTGTGTGTGTCCTGACCTTCTGGGCCTCTGTTCCTGTCACTGCAACGATGCGGCGGATGCCCTTAGCGATGGCCTCCTCTGAGACGATGACGAACGGCGCGGCGTGACCCGAGTTCTGCAGATGGCTGTGGATAACAGAAAACAAAAACGTTACACAACTGCGGGAGGCAGATGAGAAGTAGGAGAGGGGCGAGCAGGAGCAAAGGATGAGGAGCAGAGGGAGAGGAAAACATTACCAAACAACAGCAGCAGGAATGAGAGGCTCTTTGAAGTGGCTGCAGATTAAAACAACATCAAAGACAGCATCAAGAAGCACACCAACAGTTTACTGAAACCTGAAGCAGCTTGAGGTGGAAGGATGTGCAATTAAAACCAAAAAAAGAAGATAGAATGGGCTTAATGCAAATGTCTTTTGCGGTGCTTAAAATCTGAACCGACCCTCGCAGCCTTTGCATCAAATGTAGCTCGGAATATTGGCTCCTGCAGCACAAAATGGCATAAAAAGCCAGGCTATAACACAACGTGTGAAAGAGCGGAGATGTCTGGGCATTCAGGTGAATTTTACAGCCAGGAGCAGACACTGTACGAGTCAGTGGAGCAAGTCTAATCAGTGGATTGAGCTTGACGAAATGTTCCAGGCCTCTGTCTGCACAGGGACACGCTCGTCTCACCATAAAGATGCACAAATCCAATTAACGCTTTCCACTTTACACACCGCCCCTGGGCTGGTCTGAAAACTATCGGCCCAATGCAAATGCGCGTATTTGGACTTTTGTACACTGATGTGTTCACGCTGCACACTTGATTCCACTCAGGGCGCACACACAGTAATGGCACGGCAAACACACTTGAATCAATGCAGCATATCAAATTAAGAAAAATGTTAGCATGCTTGGATTTTTCATCCTGCCACATGTTGTCGTTCTGCTCATTTTTCCCCCCGTGCATTTTCCCAAACATCACTAACATCTGTGAAATACACTGTTAAACAAATAGGCATTGTCACCATTCATTATCACAACATGATAATGAATGAAGCAGCTCTCCAAACTAAAGGAGTGAAGCTGAGAAAAACTGGTTTGAGGTTTTTAGGCAAACACTAACAGAAGGCCATTTTCTCTGTTTGAGAAACTGTTGAGAAACTGACAATTAGAGTCCATTATTCATGGGGAACGGCTGCAACTGATTTAAATCACAGACAAGAAACCCATCAATAACATAGTTAGCGATAGAACCTGAGATCCAGCACCAAACTGTACAATCTGAGGTTGAAGGGTCCAAGCCATAAACCGTATATTAAACACAGCTATACAGTGGGGCAAAAAAGTATTTAGTCAGCCACCGATTGTGCAAGTTCCCCCACTTAAAATGATGACAGAGGTCAGTAATTTGCACCAGAGGTACACTTCAACTGTGAGAGACAGAATGTGAAAAAAAAAAAAATCCATGAATCCACATGGTAGGATTTGTAAAGAATTTATTCGTAAATTAGGGTGGAAAATAAGTATTTGGTCACCTCAAACAAGGAAAATCTCTGGCTCTCACAGACCTGTAACGTCTCCTGTAAGAAGCTTTTCTGTCCCCCACTCGTTACCTGTATGAATGGCACCTGTTTGAACTCATCATCTGTATAAAAGACACCTGTCCACAGCCTCAAACAGTCAGACTCCAAACTCCGCCATGGCCAAGACCAAAGAGCTTTCGAAGGACACCAGGAAAAGTATTGTAGACCTGCACCAGACTGGGAAGAGTGAATCTACAATAGGCAAGCAGCTTGGTGTGAAAAAATCAACTGTGGGAGCAATCATCAGAAAATGGAAGACATACAAGACCACTGATAATCTCCCTCGATCTGGGGCTCCACGCAAGATCTCATCCCGTGGGGTCAAAATGATCATGAGAACGGTGAGCAAAGATCCCAGAACCACACGGGGGGACCTGGTGAATGACCTGCAGAGAGCTGGGACCAAAGTAACAAAGGTCACCATCAGTAACACACTACAACGGCAGGGAATCAAATCCCGCAGTGCCAGACGTGTTCCGCTGCTGAAGCCAGTGCATGTCCAGGCCCGTCTGAAGTTTGCCAGAGAGCACATGGATGATACAGCAGAGGATTGGGAGAATGTCATGTGGTCAGATGAAACCAAAGTAGAACTTTTTGGTATAAACTCAACTCGTCGTGTTTGGAGGAAGAAGAATACTGAGTTGCATCCCAAGAACACCATACCTACTGTGAAGCATGGGGGTGGAAACATCATGCTATGGGGCTGTTTTTCTGCCAAGGGGACAGGACGACTGATCCGTGTTAAGGACAGAATGAATGGGGCCATGTATCGTGAGATTTTGAGCCAAAACCTCCTTCCATCAGTGAGAACTTTGAAGATGAAACGAGGCTGGGTCTTCCAACATGACAATGATCCAAAACACACCGCCCGGGCAACAAAGGAGTGGCTCCGTAAGAAGCATTTGAAAGTCCTGGAGTGGCCTAGCCAGTCTCCAGACCTCAACCCCATAGAAAATCTGTGGCGGGAGTTGAAAGTCCGTGTTGCTCGGCGACAGCCCCAAAACATCACTGCTCTCGAGAAGATCTGCATGGAGGAATGGGCCAAAATACCAGCTACTGTGTGTGCAAACCTGGTAAAGACCTATAGTAAACGTTTGACCTCTGTTATTGCCAACAAAGGTTATGTTACAAAGTATTGAGTTGTATTTTTGTTATTGACCAAATACTTATTTTCCACCCTGATTTACGAATAAATTCTTTACAAATCCTACCATGTGGATTCATGGATTATTTTTTTCACATTCTGTCTCTCACAGTTGAAGTGTACCTCTGGTGCAAATTACTGACCTCTGTCATCATTTTAGGTGGGGGAACTTGCACAATCGGTGGCTGACTAAATACTTTTTTGCCCCACTGTAGCTATTACTCTATCTACCACTGGAGTTCACATTTTAAAGTCTAAACATTAGTGTGTTGGTCCCTACCATAGCAAGCTTAGCGAGCTTCTTTTTCTTTTTTCTTTTTTTTAAAGAATGGGGGACAACGCACAGATACAGATACCCTGCTAATAACAGGCATAAAAAATAATACTATAATTATAACTTGTTGGAAGACTGTACCACAAAAAACAGCCATATTATTTTTCATATAGATCCATTATCAGAAACGCAGTCTTCAGTTCAGCTCAGGCTGAAGCCTAGTAGGTACAGCTGTCTCTGCTGACACAGTTGCCCCTAAATGTAAGACTTAAAATCCAAATGGTTGAATAATAAAAGAAAAACAAAATAATACTGAAAAAAAATCTGATGAATTTAAACAATTGGCTCAAATTAAGCACTTTAATACATAAGTCTAAAGGGTGTTTGACATATCCACACCGCTAACTCGAAATTTCAAGTTACTTTTCTCGAAACGTATTAACTCGAAATTTTGAGAAAATAATTCAAAATTTCGAGAAAGAGTTACTTTTTTTTAGTGGTGGAAACGGGCTTCCTTAGACCCATCACATATAAAAACTTTTTGTTAAGAGGAAACCACGCTGAGTTGACCCAACAACGTTAACAGCCATGTGGTTGATTTGCATTCCCCGTCAAGTGTGAGCAGAAATGCACAAAGACTGAAAACAAGTGTCATACTCACGTTCCACCACAAAACTCGATGGAGGTGAGGGAGCCAGCAGCACTGTTGGGGTCGGCCAGCAGTTCTGGGACAGGAATGCCAACAGACACGACACGGACCGGGTCGGGGTATGTCTCATCGAATACAGCGCGCAGACCCTGAATCGCTTTGGCTTCTGCGAGGGTTGCTTCCATTGCGTACACAGGCTGGAAAGTTCAAATCCAATATTAATATTAAATAAAAGTCTGTGAGGATCAACATTTTTTTCTCTTCAAAAAAACTGGCTGGTGATTTCACTCCATCCACTGACCTTAGCATCTTTTATCATGGTACAAGCGATCTCCTCAGTCCGGTGGATCTCATCCGTGCTGAGAGCACCTTTAGCAGTGAAGTCAAAGCGCAGGCGATCGGGGGCAACCAGGGAGCCCCTCTGGTCTGCCTCCCCTAGCACCCCACGCAGGGCAAAGTTCAAGATGTGTGTGGCAGTGTGGTTGCTCATGATGGGTCTACGGCGAGCCTGGAAAGTGTGTGTGGATAGATAAAGCTCTACATAAAGCTCAACCTACCTAGAATCTCTTTTACTTAGCTGGCTTTTTTTTGTTTGTTTGTTTGTTTTTAAAAAATAGGGTCAATATCCCGGTTTCAATTCTCACCTCATCTACGTGTAAGGTGACACGGTCTCCAACTTTCAGTGTGCCATAGACTGTACCCACATGGAGAACGTAACCTCCTCGAACCTGCGTATTCTTCACCGAGAACTCCATGCGCTGCAAAAAGCAGAAGAGTACATTCAAACAAAAGTTTTCATAGGCAAAAAGAAAAACTGAAGGCAGTCTGATGGTTTGTGTGTCTATGAGATTAAATATTTTGGAGAACATGATGACTTAATAAGTTAAAAGCTCTTTATAGAAAGTTCCCACATTCTCAGCAAATATGAGAATTACGAGAAGAATACATAAAGACATACAAAAGAAATGAAGTGCTGGCACAGATGTTCTGCTAAAACTGATATGAATGTTTTCATGCCATTCAAGTTCTCAGTTATGGACGAGAGACAAGACCAATTTATTATCTTTTCTTTCTTCATTCTTCTGTAAGAACTATGATAATTCATTTCGCAGGCTTTTTCGCCAAGCAGATGGGCTGTTTGCTCACGGCCATGATTTCCAGCAGCTATCAGATCCAGAAGTGCTATTTGAACAAATGTGTTAGCTCTGAAGATAGACTGTGCAATTCTCATCCGCCCAGTTAAAAGTTGACAAAAGGTAAAGCTCGATTTCTCTGTACCTGCAATGTGTTCGGGAGGAAAAACAAACTCCAACTGTGACAATTACCCTAATGAAGGGAAACTATCAAAGCTCTTTTTTACAACGCAAACAGGATTAACAGAGCTCATTACAGAAGTGTAAAAAGCACATGAACCTAGGTGTTGTTTCCCTCAATTTATTTTTATTGCACTTACATCCTCTGTACTGTCATCCTCTCTGAGCATGTAGCCTTCATCAAACGTCTGTCCACCCTGCTCTGCGTAGAAGGACGTCTGGTCCAGCACCACGCCGCACTCCTGACCCGTGGTCACCTCATCGCAGAAGGCGCGGTCGTGACGGAGGGCAAGCACTGTAGCTGAGGTTTGCTGGAACTCTGGGTACAATAATAGGATACAGATCAGTTGACTTTAAAAGGTAAATGGACTTGTTATATAGTGCTTTTCTATGCATCACTTACGGTAGTTGCCGTTTTCATCTGAGGTATAATTGTATTTGGGAGAGTCATCTGTGGCGGGTATCTGCTTGTTTCTCAGCTCTTCGATGGCGTAGATGTCCAACATGATGTGGTCCTCATCTCCCGCACCCTTACCCTGGGACTTCAACTACACACACACACAAACACAGACTTATGCTCAGTCATAACCCCCAAAATACAGAAACATTTACAATTAAAATGTTACATAATTACAGAATGACTGATAGCAAAGACAATCACAATTTGCCTGGTATAATCATTCAATAAAGATTAGACATTTGTTAAATAATGACTGTGCAAGATTGTGCATAATTCATGCATTCAATCAGTTCCCAGAACTGTAGCAGATATGAGTTAAATTCCTGTACATTTACATCAATATCTAATAATTTTAAGCGTTCTACATTTATATCAGTGTGGAAGATGGAGTGACTTTGCGGGAATGCTACAGAGATGGCACAAAATCAGACCCAAGCAGCACTTTCAGAGTTCTCTTTCCTTTTCTTTACAAGATTATAAGCTCTCTCACTTTCTTACAGACAGGTTTCAAAGATGCATATGTTGATTTCTAGCCAACATAAATGTTAATCAACTCAGAAAAACAAAAGGAAACAGCAACAAGTGAGGGGACAGCCACAAGACAAATTTCAGGTAAACTGGCTCAGACTGCATCCATTGCTTAAGCACATAACAGTTAAATGAGCAATTGGATTTGTAAAACATGTAGTGCTTTAGTGCAGAATGGATGCAGCTCAGTAAGATGAGGGGAAAAGAATAAAGGGAGAAGAAATTACAGCCATGACGAAGCAAAATCTGGGGGAAAGAGAGGACAATGCAGTATAGTTGTAGAAACCCAGAAGTGTAGAAATCCCACTTATGAGATATTTTGCAAGTTTCTTTTTCTGTATATTTATTCAATTCAGTTTTATTTATTTAGCACCAATTCACAACAACAGTTGCCTCAAGGCACTTTATATTGCAATGTAATGAGATATTTTCTGGATAATGCAAGTTTCACATGTTAAAGACCACTGAGAACATTTGAAGTTTGCAATGTTCCTAAATTTGTTCTCCTTCTTCAAGACACACTTGAATAATAAATAAGTACTTATGTGATACTATTTCTTTAAAACGCTGAGAAAAACTGGTTTGAGGCTTCACATGTGTATCTAATAAACTGGTAACTCTATATAAGGTTAAGGAGATATTGTAGAGTGATTGTGTTCTGTGTCAAACTCCCCCAAGTGGGAATGAGGAGAACTGCAGTATTGGTATGAGACTCGTACAAAATCGATGAAATGTGTGGGATAGAAATCAGAGGTTGCAGTTTTACGGAAAGCAAATCAATCTTTTGGCTTAATCAAACAACAAGGGATTCACACCGGGCTGTAAAGTAAATGTAGGCTTATTTAAACAGCAGGTGCATGACTCCTGATTCTGACTTACAGTGCAGTACTGGAGAATGCTGACACAAAGCAAAACAGTGCACCCATAGGAGTGGCACAGTAGGGTAGTTAGCGAGACTCAGTAGAGTCAGGACGGTCAAGGCCATTTTCAAACAATCATCTGCTCACCTGTGCAGCCTTCTTCTCCTCCTCGAAGCCAGCCAGGTCAACCTCCATGCCTTTCTCCTCAGCAATAAGGGAGGTGAGGTCCAGAGGGAAACCGTATGTGTCATACAGCAACCATGCTGTGTCACCTGTGTGCATGGAGAGAGGGAGAAAAGATAGAAGTGTGAGTGTCTGAAACAACACTGCTTAAACACTTATGTCCTTGAGTCAGACAATTAAAAAAAAATATTGATGGACTGGAGGCATTGTTTGGATAAGTAAAAGCATGAAAAGAACAAATAAACTGCTTTGTAGCAGCTTATGTTTGCAGGGTGCAGTAATGATTTGGACACACTTTGTGACAATGAAGAAATATTAGTTTGCCTGAGGTATACAACTTTTGAAAAAATCCATTACAGTGTACACCAACAACCCTGGAGGGTTACGTTTATAAGCAAAGCTGAATGTGCATCAATTTTTATGTCGCTTGAATTTATAGTGTGAAACATCAACTGATGAATTTTTAGCTTTTCAAACTAATTCCTTCCCTTTAGTGAGTATTTTTGTACTGATCTGAGAAGCTCTGAGGCATTGAGAATGACAATCAGACAAAAAGATGAAGGGAGAGACTGAACCATAATGCCAACAAATTCTGATGGGATTAAAAGCGGGAAAACAAAGCAACTGAAGGAGGGAAGAAATGACAGAAAAATGAGCCAAGAAAAGAAGAAGTCATGTGGGTGGTGAAGACAGATGAAAGGTGAAGAAAGGATAAAATGACGAGGATAATTCAGGGAGGATGTAACAAAAACAGAGCAGTGAACTTCTCAAAAGAAAGTTACACACATTACACTAAACACCGCACTCTCACCTGGGATTGTCTTTGTGTCAGCCAGACTCATTATCTTCCTATCCAGGATACGGCGCCCTCTGCTGAGGGTTTTAAGGAACTGCGCCTCTTCCTCGTTAATAATATCCTTCACCATTTCTGGGTCTTTCTTCAACTCTGGGAATGCTTCACCCTGGAAAATGCAGTCAAAGTAGACAGATGGAGATGTAGACAGAGAGGGGGGAAGAAAGAAAGAAACGGAAAAGGAGGAGTAAAAAAAAAAAAAAAGAGACACATCATTTAGAGTTTATTAAGTGTTATATATTAACTAATACTAAACACCAAGATTTTTTGAAACAGTCATGTTTTTTCACAACACTGAAAAATACAAAATACACACCTCACAATTAAGAATATATAAAACAAAATCTCATGTGAAATCTAATATTAATAATAAGGATGCTTCCTGCAGTGAATTCTATTCACTGCTGTCATCCAGTAAATGCAATTAAGCATTAAAAGAAAAATGGAATTAAACTAGTTTTGGTAGAAAAGAACAAATGTTTTTTTGGCTTCTAAAGTAGGAAATGCTTTTTAAAAACGCAAGAGGAAAACTGTCTTCAACATTAACCCAGTCACACTACAAGATCAGAGAATAAAACAGCTAAAAATTAACGTAACCCTCATGACAATAACCCAAACAACAGCAAGTTGTGTGTCTGTAATGCCTACTTGGACTACAAAGGAAAGAAAATCTCACCAGGGAATCGACCACTACATCCACGAGAGAGGCAAAGAAGCCTCTCTGAGCGCCCAGCTTCTCATGAGAATATCTGACCGCACGGCGCAGGATCCTCCTTAACACGTAGCTAAATATGGTGGAAACAACAAAATATTTTAATGATGTGTAAAAAAGGCTCCACAAAACTTTTCATTTGCAGCAATCATATTACTTACTGTTAAGTCTGTTGAGTATTTAAACAATTAACAATGTCTTACCCTCTTCCTGTGTTGTCAGGCCGACCGCCATCTGATAAGGCGATGGTGATGGTGCGGGCGTGGTCAGCAAGCACACGGTAAGCCATGTCGATACCATCAGCGTCCTCAGCACCTACTTTTCCTGTGTAAGGTCGAGCACCCGTACCCTGAAATAGATCATATTCTTAATGTTAGATATGTGGGCCCCAAACGTCTTCCTCTAATGTAAATAAACACGTTGATAAATGCTGCTGTTAAGGCAACTTTGTGTGGATTCATACTACCAGATTAATTTATAGGAATAAGTTTTGATATTTTGATTCAGTAGCTATTACTATTTACTGGATCTTGCCCAATCTAATCATAATTTCTCTTTCATTGAACTGTCAAGTAAAGGATAGATCGTCTCTCTCTTTCGCACAAATCCTTGACACTTCTGTACCTTCTGAATGGCTTCAAAGTACGGTATGAAAAGGTCAGTGTCATAGTTGGACATCTTGTTCTGCAGTACAGACACAAGGCGCTCCAGACCCATCCCTGTGTCAATGCTCTTCTTAGGCAGCGGCTTCAGCTCCGTCTCGGACTCTCTGGAAACAACAGTTAAAAAACACAGATTCACTGATCAGTAAAAAGATTTAAGACCTCTTGGCAGTGCTGTTTTGTTATAGAGGTGCACACATGTTATTCTTAAAACATACATGTATATGTAATTTATATGCAACTATTGATCTTCTTATTTACCATTGTAGTTTGCAGTTTATAAAAAAATAAAAAAAGACTACTGCTACCCTGTATTTAATTTACGCTCTTCCATAAAAATAGGCCCACTGGTGAGAATTACTTTTATAAGAGAAAATAAATAAATTTTAAAAAATCCGCGACAGTAAATTTCTTGGAATGCGTAAACAAAAGATTTAGTTTTAAGTGGTGTGGAAAGTGGGAGTGTGCATCTGATTTACTAGCTTGAACATTCTGTCCAAAACAGATAGAGGTGTGTCCAAATTCCAGCCCGTGTTCCTTGTATAGATTCATGTAAGGGTGTGCTGCTGCCACAAAGGTTCATTTTAGTTTATTTTTGTCACCTGCTGAACAAGTAACAAGGCTCAGGTGAATCTGAAACCCATTTAAGCACACGGCTGCTGTTGTGTTGATAATTACTGTCAGTGATAACTTTTCACTGTTGTTTGGTTCAAATATGGTGGGAAATTAGAGGTGGGGGAAAAAATCGATACAGCGTAGTATCGCGATATTTTGTTTGCTAATAATGTATCGATACAGGGACAGCAGATATCGATATTTTGTTCCAAAAACTTCCAGTCCACCAGATGGTACGGTTGAGCTTTTTCTCTAGTGAGGTCAGCAGAGGTTAGGTCAGCACATGGGAAAATAGATCAAACAAAGATGGAGGAAGAAAAAGAGATCAGGAAAGCGCCATCTGCGTTTAAATCAAATGTCTGGACGTACTTTGGATTTTTTAACAAGGATGGAACAAATGAGATGGATATGACACACGGGATTTGCAAGGTGTGTCGTATGAAAATAAAGTACTCTGGGAATACTACGAACATGAGGGCCCATCTTACACGGCACCATCCAAAAATAGCATTAACCGCGGACGGGAAAGCTAGCTCTGAATCAGCTCCACTGAAAAATCAACCAACGCTGGACACTCTTAGCTTAGCAAAGCTATCTCCCAATTCAGAGCGAGCTAAGAAAATAACACAATCTATCACGTACTTCATCTGCAAAGACCTGCGTCCTTACAACATTGTGGAAAACGAGGGCTTTTCTTACATGATCAAGACGCTGGAACCCAGGTATGTGATACCATCACGACGTTTTTTCGCGGACACAGCCGTACCCAATCTCTACATAGATGTGAAGCGTAAAGTTGAGGAAAGTTTGAGCACAGCAGAAAGGGTTGCATTAACTTGCGACGCATGGACCTCGCGGGCTGTGGATTCATATGTGACTATAACAGCGCATTATCTCACAGCGGACTGGCATCTGCTGTCTTACGTTCTCCAAACTCGAACATTACATGAAATTACTGGAGCGAACATTGCAAATCTCCTGCAAAATGCAGCACAGGAATGGGGGATTGCCGACAAAAATCTGGTGGTTGTCACCGACAATGCTTCTAATATGACAATTGCCACTCAGCTAGCGGGATACCTGCATGTGAAGTGTTTCGCCCATACGCTCAATCTGGCATCACAACGAGCCTTAAACCTGCCTGCAGTAGCCAGGGTCTTGGGAAGAGTGCGGCGCATAACTGGGTTTTTCAATAGAAGCACAGTGGCAAACCACGCTCTGGAGCAAAAACAGAAAATGTTACAGCTCCCGACTCACAAGCTCAAGACCGACGTCTGCACGAGATGGAACAGTGCTTATGACATGCTCCAGCGTTTCCTTGAACAACAACCTGCGATTTGTGCAGCGCTGCTGTCTCCCGAAGTCAGAAAGAGTAGCACAGATATCTTTACTCTAAACGAGACGGATATTGGGAACACTGAAGAAATTGTCCGGGCCTTGAAGTCAATGCAAGTCGCGACTACTGTGATGTCTGAGGAAAAGAATCCTACTCTGTCTCTCGTAGCACCGCTGCTAGCACAGCTGTTGCACGACACCCAAGACAACATTGGTGACACAGCGCTGGTCAGAAACATCAAGCAAAGTATCAGTCAAGATCTTAAGAAGAGATATGCCAGCACAGTCGAGAGGAACACCCTCTACACAGCATCAGCTCTCGACCCACGCTTTAAAACCCTGCCGTTCCTGTCACTGGAGGAAAGACAGGAAACCTATGCCAGAGTGGTTGCTGAGGCTATAACCCTTCAGGTAAGCAAACATTCTGGTGTTATAATTTAAATAACTTACTTACAATATTAGTAGATCGGTGATATTTTTGTCATATTGGTAATATTCTATTTAACAATTAAATACATTAATTATAATTTGCTAACATATTACTGCATACTAAAAGATATGAAATATTTATTTTCTTCCTACAGGAAGTTTTCTACAGGAAGAAAAGAGGTAGCAGCCCATCTGTGAGCCAGAAGCCCATGAACATCATGAGAAACCTGACGAGACTGAACAAAATCTCAGACCCCCTCTCATACCAGCCAAGATGAGGAAGTCTTGTGGGTTAACAGACTTGCTTGGTCAGACTTATGGTGATGTTGGAGCCCCACCAAAATCATTATCTGCCACAGCTGAGGAGGAGGTGAAAAGATACCAGGAGGTCACGTCACTGGCACTCACAGAAGACCCACTAAGCTGGTGGAAATCCCATGAGGAAGTCTATCCTTTCCTGGCCACACTGGCAAAAAGATACCTTTGTATCCCAGGTACTAGTGTCTCGGCTGAAAGAGTCTTCTCAACCGCTGGAGACATCGTCACAGCAAAACGGAGCACTCTGACTTCAGAGCATGTTGATCAGCTCCTTTTTCTGAGCAAGAATGCTGACATTGCTTCACTGTCCAAATGTGTTTAACTTTAGGGCAGCAACAAACAGGACAGTTTACTTATTTTAATTTAAGAAATGTTTTATTTTATTTAAATTTAAAACTTTTTTATTTAATGTAAAATTATATTTTGTTTTAAGCTATAATTGTACCGGATAGTTACGTTCAGTTAAGTTGGTTACTAGACTGTTATACAAACCGTTCACTTTGTCAGCTGTGATGGCTGCACTTACAGCCACACAGTGGTAATATCACCATGTTAGTGTAGAGGCTTATAAGTAATATTGCATTCACATTTCTTTCTTTAAATATAGGAATTTATTTACAGAACAATAAATAACTGGTTTTGGTTTAGAATTCATTCACATATCCACATAACACTGCATTCTAAAATAAGTGCGCACATTTTAGTTTACACTGTTATGTATGATTAATCTTTTGTTTTCTGAGTTACCTTAGTTGCAGCTGTTCCAGTCCCTTGATTAAGGAGCCAAGAGGTGGAAAAGGGGCGGAGCGAGCTTTAAAGGAAGGCTACAAATTGGTTCACGCCATAACTCGGGACCATGGGGGGGAATTGGAGTTCATTATGTTTGGTTTAGTTAGGTTTTGTGTGTTTTACCCCTTTTCCTGTTTTTGTGGGCTGATCAGCCACTATTTAAGTTTCCCCTTTGTCTCGTTAAGTTAGGTCAGTTTGTTTGAGTTACCAGTTGTGTTGTCAACTTTGAGTAGAGTTTTGTTAGTTTGACCTCTTTTATGGGCCCAAGATTTTGATTCTTTTTGCATGAGTTAACCAATTATGTTTTTTGGGTTAAATAAAAAATCATTTTTTGGACTTTAACCTGTGCCTAAGTTTCCTTCACTGCTCGGTCCATCACATCAGCAATAAAACTGACTGACATGAGAGAAAGACTGAGTGTGAGACTTTATTATTAGATAAAATGAATATTGATAACGTTTACCTTTATGGACAAAATCTGCAGTAGAAAAAATATGTGATAAATCACAAAATATCGTATTGCAATACCCAGAATATTGCAAATATATATATATATTAAAAAAAAAAAAAAAAAAAAAAAAAAATCGCAATAATATCGTATCGTGAGTTAAGTATTGTGATAATATCGTATCGTGGGGTGTATGGTGATTCCCACCTCTATGGGAAATACTACAAAACATCAGAATGAAAATGCCTACATACCACATGTACATGTGAATACAGTCTTTCCCTGTTTGTTCAGAACATGGAAATATATTAAGTTAATATAAGGTGCACCGAGCTTTTACAGGTCCCTGTATTCCAGCAGTTCCTCCAGTGCATTTCATTCTGCTTATACCTGTTATCAGTATTTCTAAATACCCCCCCCCCAAAAATGAGCTTTTATACACAGCAGAAGACATAAACGCATAACAAACATTACATTGTTGCAACAGGATCTAATTTCACTACTGGATCGATGTTGAGTGCAAGTTCAAAAGGCTGGGTGCTTAAGTTTTGTGAACACAGACTAGAAAAAGAACTTAACAACATATCATTTTTTTCTTTAGCTCACACCAAACGAGCACAACTATGGATGTGAAAGCAAACCCGAGCCCTGCTGGAACTGAGGACAAAGCAACACTATGGATTAGTGTAGCCCAGCAGCCTTGACAGGACTAATCCTGGAAGTCATTTTCAAAACACCACAAGGTGTAAACGAATGCAATGAACCAAGAAGATTTTACACTGCCTCATAAGGCATGAGAATAAATTACTCTTTTAACACAGCATGTGATGGTGTGTGAAAAAAAATGTGTGAATTTAATGCAAAAGCATTATTCCTTCAATAAATTATTTTGCTTCATGGATGCAATCATCGATTCATAAAGTCCTCTTAGTAAGATCATTTTTCACTGTGTGTGTGTGTGAGTGTGTTACCTGTTGAACTGGATAAACACCAGGTTCCAGATCTCCAACACATCGGGATCATCCATGTTCACCAAGTGAGAGGCGTCTCGCCCTCCAATGCGGTCGTAGTGGATCTCACTGCAAGGGCCACAGGGGCCGGTATCTCCCATCTCCCAGAAGTTATCCTTCATACTGCCCGGCAGGATGCGAGCCTCATCCACGCTAAACCAAACAAAGAAACAGAGAGAGGCAGAAGTTGAATCAACTCCCTTAAGATGAGAAAGACTTTCATCATTAATTTAACATTCACATTAGGGCTGGGCCATATTATACCGTTCACGGTAATACCGGTATAATGTTAGGCAACGATAGAAAAATGAAATATCGCGATAGAATGGGAGTAAAACGCGCATGCGCAGTGCCTTTGTTTTCATACGCACATGGCCGATTGTTGAGTGAAACAGATGAACCAGAATTGGTTTGTAAAAATGGTGAAACTTCCGTGATGTGGAACTGATTTGGTGTTTGTCCGTCAGATACACGACAAAGCACATTTTTTTGCAGAACATGCAAGCGGCCGTCGTTATTGTCGTATTTGTCGGACTAAGATGCTCTTAAATCTGGGAGTAATCTGGGTCCTAAACTCCGTATGTTCAGGTCAAACAACACTGCAGCATCACTGAGAGTTAAAAACTGTCTCAATTCTTTCATCTTTAATAAAACGATCAGCATTGCTGCTTTACCAGGTGTAACTATAAAGTTTAACTTCCAGGCATCCATGAAAACAAAAGTTATTACATTTAACGGAGTTAGAAGTTAGCAGGAAGCTAGCGGAAGTTAGCTCGCTAGTTTTGCTAGTTACCTAAGCATGATATAGCATGTTCTGACTGAGAGATTTCTGAAAAAAATCAAACGTACAGCTCTGCTATCACTTCCAACATAAATGAAGACAGGAAACTAAACAGCAGTGACGTTTGTAGGGTTACTGAAGTTGGGCTAGCTGGTATATAATGATGTGCTACGTGATCGCTAGCGACACAGCTATATTAGCATAACATAAACAGTGTTCGTCCTCCAGCTTCACTAACACTTTTCCACTTATAAAAGTTAACGTTAAGGTTCTTCATGGTTAGAGACAAATGCAATCGCATGGCAGGATGCTGTAAACGGACCAAACTTCAGTCAGGAGAACAACTGAGATAATCCATCCACAATACGAGGTTAGTCATTAATATACTGCAACATGGGAATAGAGCAGCTGCCAGAGAATTCAACATTAATGAATCAATGGTACAGAAGTGGAGGAAGCAAGAAGAATGAGTTTAATCAAGTTTGATTTATCTGACTGCTTTGTTTCGCTTAATGTGCCTTATAATCCTGTGCACCTTATGGTCCGAAAAATACGTACTGCACACTGCAGTTTAATGTTGCAAAGCACCTCTTTTTAACTTCAGTGGATATTATACATGGTTATGCTCAGGATATGTCAGCCCATTTCTACTGGAAATGCCTTTTGGTTAAACTTTCAGCAAGGAATTTGCATTTGCACTGTTACATTTTTATAAAGCTTTAATGTACATAAAAACCAGCTTCTTGTTTAAGTGAAAATAAATGGAAGGTTGTCTTTTTGCGCTAGTAATGTTGTGGAGTTGTATTTTGTCTCGCATCAATTATATCGTCGGTTATATCGTTATCGCAAATTTTCAAATATATATCGTGATAAATATTTTTGGCCATATCGCCCTGCTCTAATTCACATCATGCAAAAATGTTTTTCCTACAGACAAAATTCTGTCCTCTGATGAGGTTTTGGAATTTGACCAAAGGGAGATCACCAGGATTGTAATGCATACTTTTGAACTACTGTTTTGTTTTTTTATTTTAAGGTGTAGTATTAGGGCTGTGCGATATGACTAAAATCTCATATCTCGATATAAGACATCTATCATCCCGATAACGATATAAAATCACAAAAATTTAACATTTTCTGTGAATCTCGGGCAGCTCGACTTGCGTGAAGTGTTTCCAGCTGGGTGTATGTATGCATGTATGTATTAGGGGTGCAACAATACTCGTATCGATATTGAACCGTTCGATACAGTGCTTTCGGTTCGGTACGCATATGTATCGAACAATACAACATTTTTAATTTATTTTATCAACTTTTCTTCTGACGATGCTGTCTGTGTTGAGCGCTCAGTGGATCTGCGCTCGACAGTGCAGCCTAGGCGGAGTAGTCGAGCGCAGATTCACTGAGCGCAGGGAAAACTAGCGAGACAGAAGTTAAGCTCTCCTTGCAACATGGCAAATTGAACCTCTCCCACCCTCATTCAGATCTGGCGTTTGGAACTATTTTGGTTTTCATGTGACGCATGACCCTGAAGGTAAGCGGACAAGAGTAAAACAGTATGTTGGATGTGCCACGCAATGCTCAATTACATTGGTGGGAACTAGTGTGTTAGCGCAGTTTGCTCTTTAACATGTTGACGCTGTCCAGCCCCATGCACGGGGAGATCCGCGGTAGCTCGTTAACGGAGATTTGCCATGTTATGGCGTTAACATCATTTCAATGAGATTAACGCTGACAGCACTAGTGGGAACACAATGAATATGACTGCACATTTACGCCGACATCATCCTAGTGCAAAGACAAGTGGAAGCAGACAAAAACAACAAGCACGCATGCTACAAACTTTACCCGAGTCATTTAGACAGCCGTTAGCACATGATTCTCCTTATGGGGACCTGATATGTTTAATATGCTGCTGAGAATATAGCCCAGAAGAAGCGTATAGTATAGCTTTTATTTTGGAAAGAGCCATTTCTCTGTAATAAACTCTCTTTTCCAAAGATGAGCGATTTCTCGATCAGATAGATTAATTTTTTTATTACTTTGTTGTTTCAGCAACATTCAATTTAAAAACTGTACTTTTGAGTTAAAATATATATTTATAATTTTAATAAATGACAAATTAAAAAAGCATGAACATTTTTTTTGTATCAAAAAAGTATCAAACCGAACCGTGAATTTTGTGTATCGTTGCACCCCTAGTATGTGTGTGTGTGTGTGTATATATATATATATCAGATTATAGCTCATTTTGATTGTACAGAAATGTCGCTGCCTCTTTCTTGCCATTAAAAAGATTGGAAGTGCCTTAAACCTGCAAACTCGTTTCACTTTTTGTATCACAAGCTTTATCTATTTTTACATACAGTCAATGCTCCCAAGGCTCACTCACCCCAAGTCCATCCAGATCTGTTTGCACTCCAGGTCAGGCTCCAGGCCTGCATCCTCATTACCTCCAAAGTAGGTGACATACAGGCGCTCTAAAGCAATACCAAACTCCTGAGTCAGCAGCTCCAAGGCCATCTTACAGGCTAATTCCTGGAGAGCAAAAATGATGCAATAACAATTTAGAGCTGTTTAGGCAATGTCTTATCCATTAATAATGATAATGAATATGTCATTGTAATATAACAAGCAACATTGACAAAAAGGAGAGAACAGCCAGATTCTCACATAGATCAACTTTAACCACTTCAACCGAAAATATAAAAAGAATTAGATGAGCCCCAGGCTCATATGTTCAAGCATTTTTGTATTAGAATTATCTCCTTTTCTCTACTTACCTAAGATAATGACACTATGTATGTTTTTACTAGTGGACAATCCCCTCACTCTTATTTTGAAAGTGCCTTTTTCCTGTGCCTTTACAATGAGCTCACCAATGCTACAGAGCTGAACAGCTACTGCTAGCTGCTGTCCAAGGCAAAGAAGTTGGTAGAGTCACTTGAGAGGGAGCAGATTATATTGCCTAGTTATACATTTATCACAAAGTACTTGGCAAACAAAATGTTTGCAGAGGAGAAATTTATAAATGGTGAAAGGTCCTACAGCAATATGTGTGTGTGTGTACTCGAGCACTGTTCAACAAACAGGATTTAAATCTGTGGGACTAAAAATACAAGTAACAAAAAAGTGAAACTGATGTGAAGGATGAGAAAATGTAATACCTTAAAGTAGTCCCCAAAGGACCAGGAGCCCAGCATCTCAAAGAAGGTGTGGTGGTAGACATCTTTACCCACATCGTCCAGATCATTGTGTTTGCCTCCTGCACGAATACACTTCTGGGTGTTGGCAGCACGACGCAGCCTGGCCATGGGATGTGATGGATCAATAGTGTTGAGGAAGATGGGCTTGAACTAAAGAAAATGAGGTGCAAAAAAAAGAAAAATCTTGAGAAAAAAAAAAGTTTGTTTTTTTTTCAAGAAAGTTTGCTAGATCTGATTTCCGAGCTTATTCTAAAAGTTGTGAATCAGTGGGAACATAAAGAAGAGCCATGGTGTAGGAAGCAGTGTTGGGAAAGACATTGTGTGTACCTGGTTCATGCCGGCATTGGCAAAAAGCAGCGTGGGGTCATCCAGGGGGATGGTAGATGAAGAGTGAACGTACGGGTGCTCATAGCGACAGAAAAAGTCAATGAACTTCTGGCGAATTTGAGCTGCATTCAAGGAGGAGTGCATTCTGAAGAAGCTCTGTGAACAAAATTACACACAGAGAAAAGAAACACTTTAGCTATCAAGCACATTTAGAATCAGAATCAGAATCAGAATGGGGTTTATTGCCAAATGTTGAGCAGGTTTACAACATTAGGAAATTGCTGCGGTGCTTCAGTGCAAACATGCTGTCA
Organism: Rhamphochromis sp. 'chilingali'; assembly: GCF_963969265.1. Taxonomy (NCBI): domain Eukaryota; kingdom Metazoa; phylum Chordata; class Actinopteri; order Cichliformes; family Cichlidae; genus Rhamphochromis; species Rhamphochromis sp. 'chilingali'. Next base: position 9,408,728 of record NC_137930.1, read on the forward strand.
TAAATAGCACTTAAATAGACATGGAAAAAAATAAAAGTAGGGATAAGAATTAAAAGTGCTACGTGGAAAGATATGTGCATGAGATATACATGAGATATATACATGAGAATAAGAATTAAGAGTGCTACGTTGAAAGATATATACATGAGTGCAGGTGGTGATCAGTGCCAAACATAGAATGATGCAGTGACACAGCGTAGGGTCATGTGTTAGTGGCGGGTACAGTCATATGGTTATTGTTCATGTGTCCAACAGCAGAGGGGAAGAAACTGTTCTTATGGCGAGAGGTTCTGGTGCGAATGGACCGGAGCCTCCTGCCTGAGGGGAGCAGGTCAAACAGACTGTATCCAGGGTGAGAAGGGTCAGCTGAGATCCGAGCTGCACGCCGCAGTGTCCTGGAGGTGTACAGGTCCTGCAAAGATGGGAGTCTGCAGCCAATCACCTTCTCAGCAGAGCGCACAACACGCTGCAGTCTCTGTTTGTCCCTGATAGTGGCTCCAGCGTACCACACGGTGATGGAGGAGGTGAGGATGGACTTAAAGAGGTCTTGTATGCAGCCAGTGATTTTTTTAAGTTAATTCTTGGGCCAATTAAATTTTTCCAGGTCACAGAAAGACGAATAATTTAACTCACAGAAACTGGTCCCATTTAGAGAGGTGGATGATTATTTGGTCTGAGTAACAGCAACTTTACTACCGAGTTATTAGAACACAATTAAGGCCTGCTCTTCCCTTTCAGGCAGTAGTCCCCTTAAGGGTACACTCTCAGTGCTCGTGCCCAAATACTAATTTAGCAAGTACAGAAGAGGTGTGTGTGTGTGTGTGTGTGTGTGTGTGTGTGTGTGTGTGTGTGTGTGTGTGTGTCACATCTTGGGTAAAGCTTTTTAAACAGCTGTTTAAAACACTGGCTTACCATCAATTAACAGCATCAGCAATTTCCCATGGGTTTCTCTTCCTGTCATGACTGCGCAACTAGCGAGAGCTCTGGCAAGGCTGGTGCATAAGGGGTTGTACAAACCACCTTGTTGTTTTCACCGTAAGAAGCAACAATTTTCTTTCATATTTTATATGCAAGTGCTGTACTTTGTTGGAAGCTGTTGGAGTAGCTCCTTTTTATGTACTAAAATGTCATTCAAGGCAATCCCATTTAATTAAAAAAAAAAAAGAATTATACATTTGTCAGTGCTTTTAAAGGCCGGTTAAAGAACTGTCCAGTGTTGGTCCGAAAATACATTTTTTTGTCCATAAAGTATCAAAACATTATGAAATTGTTTATCGGTCATTATAGTAATTGTGCATGTTTTGATTTTACCACTCCACACCAAAAGCTTAAAGTTAAGTCTGTTTGTAGGGTGTGGATGTTAACCTAGCTGCAGCTAATTGGCCTGACGCTCTTCTCATAAACAACAGCAGCTCAGGAATCCAGTGAGACAGGTGAGGCACACAATGCTGCGATCTTAAATATGAAGTCAGATGCAATTTTAGATAAGAATGGAAACAAAAGCAACTTACAATTGATTTGTAAGCACTTTGTGGATTTTTGGAGTACACATATTTCATTAAAATGTGATACCATATATAATTAAAAGGCAGCAGAGCTCAATTCCCAATGGTGAAAACTGACTGCCAAAGCAAACCTCGGCTGGTGTTTTCAGCTTTCTGGGTAACAAATAGCCCATGTCCCCGTCCTGACAACAAAGCATTTAGCGGGCAGACAGAGAAAGAAGAGACGTGGGAAGTATTAGCCCAGTGGTTTTGAGAAATAAATAATGGTCCATTTTCAAGACAAAATAAGGACATTTATAATCATAGAACAGGTAGACGGAGACCAGGTTGATGATAAATATTGGACCCATCTTTCAGGTTAGTAACAGGAACAGCCCTGTTCTCTGTCTCCATGGCACAAAATCAGTGAACTTAATCTCGCAAGCCTAACATAAACTTCCAGACCACACAAATTTGTGACAGTCATGTGATACAACATATTTCCTCTTAAAGTTCTACCAAAAACCGACAGTCTTCAATATAAGCTAGTCAGCTGACTATAATTGTTATTGTAGGCAGAGGCACTAGCTTGATCTGACGTTAGCAGGCTAATGTGTTAGCTAGTTAACTCAAGCTACCTCCCTGCGCTCATCCTGAGATAGACAGTTCGGCACACTGCTCTAATTGAAAGGCTATTCTGCTGAACAGTACAATAAAGATAACTTATTTAAACACATGAAAATACTCACAGAAGCCGCTATTCCCGCAGAATGAATCAGGTACTTCTCCTTCACTCCACGCTGCTCAAACTGAAGGAAAGCACAAGCAGCGGGCACGCCTACGACAGCCTCCAACTGGTCCGGCTACACAGAAAAGTCAAGAATTCTGGATTCTTATTGGACAAATCTACTGTCCTTCTTAACCGAGCCCGCCACGGCAGCGACACGAACCTCTGTGCTTTGGCTGATGCAACTTAAACGGTGTCAGCTCAGATTTTTGTTGTCGTTTTTAAATATGTTAGTTGATGTAGAGAAATGTGAGAAAAGTCCGCAAGCCCAATGTATGCCAGCTTTTGTTTTAAGTACTCTAACTTTTTAAACTAATGTTGTTATTTATCTATTTACATTTTTTTTAAAAGAAATGATTTTATTCTGTCCTTGATTAATAACATGTATCACTTTTTTGTGACTGTTATTTTATGGCATACGAACTGACTAGTAATAATGATGAAATATTGATGCATCCGTACGTACTCGATATTTCGCATTTCTGATGTAATATCCTTCAGTGTACGTATATTAGCGGAAGAATTTCTCCAGCATGCTATGTTTCTAGGGGAAGAGATTTCGTGCGGGACCGGTTGCTTGGTTCATTTACTTCAACATGCCGACTGACACCAAACGTGTTCGTGGTCCAGAAGTGTCTCAGAGCCCGTCTCTCTTTTCGTGCGATCCGGCGGCGGTTCTGCCCTCGAAGGGGCCCAGAGCGGACGGTCGGCGACGGGATCAGGTCGACGTGCGGCCCGTTTTCGTCCGCTGTGGCCTGGTGAGCCAAGCTAAAGGCTCCGCGTACTTGGAGGCTGGAAACACCAAGCTGATGTGCTGCGTTTACGGCCCCAGAGAAACAGACCGGAAGGATGAGACGAATATGAAATGTGGAAGGTATGGAGTTTGTTTGTTTAAATCTTTAAGCATATTGACTGTTCTAACAACACAACAAACAAAGAAATCGTTTTCTGCTGATTAAACTGTGAAGTCATAATAAAAATACAGCCTGCTGTGTCTTACATGGATAGCAGAATTTTTGGATTTTTTTATTATTTCCCCCACTGTTCTGAACTACACATGCGTGAAAACTAGTCTAAACTTTAATAAACCACATAAACAATTGAAATGCAACAGAATTTTAACTTTTGCCCAAAACAATTGCTGGAGACATTATTGACTTAATCCAAATGCAGCACTTTTTTGTTGTTGTTGGGTTTTTTGGGGGGGGGGTTAAAGGGATTAAAACGCTTTTTGACATATCCATCCATCCATTCGCTTCCGCTTATTCTTTTCAGGGTCGCGGGGGGCGCTGGAGCCTATCCCAGCTGTCATAGGGCGAGAGGCGGGGTACACCCTGGACAGGTCGCCAGTCTGTCGCAGGGCTAACACATAGGGACAGACAACCATTCGCGCTCACATTCACTCGCACATTCACACCTAATGGCAATTTGGATTTTCCAATTAACCTATCCCCTCAAGCTGCATGTCTTTGGACGGTGGGAGGAAGCCGGAGTACCCGGAGGGAACCCACGCAAACACGGGGAGAACATGCAAACTCCACACAGAAAGACCCCGGCCTGATGTTGGAATTGAACTCAGGACCTTCTTGCTGTGCGGCAACAGTGCTAACCACCGTGCTGCCTTTTTGACATATCCATAAGTCATAAATGTGCACAAAGAGGCAACTCCTTGTGTTTGAAAAGAGTTTTTGTATTACTTCTCACTGTGAACTATTATTTAGTACCATAGTTAGTTTGAAAACTGAGCTTATGTGGGTATACCAATAAAGCATTCAGTTTGAAGTGGACACTGATATCTGTGACAGTTTAGAAAAAAAAAGACTCAACCACAACTGTTTTTCTCTGTGTCCAGATTGACTACCGACATGCGCTTTGCTCCATTTTCCTGCCCGGAGAGGGGCTCCTGGATTCAGGGGAGTCAGGACAAGGACTTTTCCCTGATGTTACATGAGAGCCTGCAGCCTGCCATATGTCTCCACAAATACCCTCGCTCTCAGATCGAGGTCAACGTGATGGTTCTTGAGAACAGCGGTTCAGTTCTGGCCCATGCCGTCACATGCGCCTCTCTTGCGCTTGCAGATGCGGGGATCGAAATGTATGATCTGGTCCTCGGTTGCTCCATGCGCCAGGATGGCACCTCCTATGTGGTTGACCCCTCCTACATGGAGGAAAACTGCTGGAACTCGGTAAGCTGTGAGAACCAGGGTGGTCTGACTGTCGCATTCCTCCCAAGCCTGAACCAGATTTCTGGACTACAGTCTGATGGAGAAATGACTGAAGAGACTCTAACCGCTGGAGTGAGGACCTGCATTGAGGGATGCTATAAACTGTACCCAGTTATCCAGCATGCCCTGACAAAGGCTGTGCGCAAAGCTGCGCCATCACAATCAGAGAGCTGAGTGAACCACGAACTCCTCCGTTTATAGTCTTTCCTGTAGATCATTTCCAATCGTTACTAAAGAACTTGATCTATTTTTCCATGTGTGGTATTAGTTCATATATTAAAAGAAAAAATGAACTGAGACTCGCCTCTTTGCATTTCCTCATTAAATTATTTAACGGACTATATTTAATGTATATTCTTCCCAGGATTTGAAACTAAATGCTTCCCACAACACTGGAGAGAAATTGTTCAACTGGTATATTTTTAGTAGGTGCACTCTGGCAGTGCAAATAGCCTCATAAAAGCAATATATGCAATATAATTACAGATGGATTTGGTCACAAAAAGTTTGTCAACACCTTCTGTCACAAACAGAATTACACAACCATTAATTACACAATTATACAACCCTCTTTTATTTTGGTTTTCATTGATGAACCCTAAATCATGTCCACGGGTCATACCCAGGGCCACAATCCCGAGTACCAAACTTTGTGTTATTTTTTTGGCACCAAGAGAGCGTTTGCCAAAAAGAGCTTAGTTATTGCAGGGCATCATAGAGACCTATCTCTGCCTTCTACATGCAGAAGTTGTCACATGTTGCTGGCTTAAAATGTAAGAAACAAAGTTACGTTTGGTGACACAGATATGGTAATCATCTACAATACAGAATAAAAATAGAAAACACTTTATTGAAAAAGCTAGAGCCTCATAGATTTACATTAGATTATTCCCTGCCTGTCAAACTGTAATCAATTGTTAAATATGCATGTTATTTTAGACCACCTCTTTCATGCACTGTATTGCCAAAAGTATTAGCTTGTCTGCCTTCACATGCATGAACTTTGGTGACATCCCATTCATAACAGACTGAAACAATGTAAAGCATGTTTCTCCTTTCTCCTCGCAAAATTCTTACTTTAACTTTGGAAAATTCTGGTCAACATTATCGACCCTTTGATTCATATTTGATAACTAGTGTCCACCCTTAAACTGGTGTGTTATATTCATTATTTATTCAGAATTATTCTTAGTCACTGCAACAGGTCATTCCACTAGTTAAGCTGCTTTGGAAGTTAAAATTGTTATGTGTACCCAACTGTTAAATGTGAAGAGAGTTGCTTACCATTAATATTAATATTATGCATGATATTGTGACTGGGGCTGAGGCCCCCAAAACACCAAATCTAGATGAATCCCTGTCTCTTTTCCTATAACCTCTCAGAAAAACAGACATTTACACTCTTTAGAGGCACCAAATTAAAAGGAATAATCATGCCCATTTCCTAAACGTGAGCCATTTTTTAAAACTTCCTGTAAATATAATGTTTCTGTTGTACTCTCAGAAACTCCAAAGTAAAACACGGCACAACACAGGGAAATCTCTTTATTTATTTCTTCTCAGACGCCCCAAAGTCTGAGACAGCAATAAACAGTCCAGTATCTTCCCAGAATAACGCAACTTTTAAACAAACATACATTACTTCACACAAATAAAAACAGAATTTTTCAATCCAAACAGACTCGGCATTCAACCCAAACGCAGTCCTGCTCTCACTCCTCTGCTGCAGATAGCTAAAAGGTGTGAGTCATGTGACAGTCTAAAGCAGTCTCTTCCTTGCTCCACAGCTGTCAATCACTGTTCCCTCAGCCAATAGCACAGCTTGCAGCCGTTGCGGCTTGGGTTGGGAAGGGAGTGTAGGGGGGGCAGGATGTCATCAGGGTAGGCAGTGCGGGATTGGTTGCTCGGCTTAAACTGCGTGACATGCAATTGAGGGAAGGAAGGGTGGAGGCGTCATGTTTGGGTGCCACAATTGCAAAACAACACAAATAGATACACAGATTTAGCTCATAATAGAGTTTAAAGTTGGTTTATTAGGGTTGTATCACTGGGCTGAACTTTGATGACGAAGAGCAACAGTTAAACTCACAGCTGTGAAAACAACAGGAATTCATAAAATGTTTGCTTGCTGTGTGTTGCAGGTGTACGACTTACTTGACAATAACTCCTGTTACCTGCAGATACGCCTCTATAAATGACTTTAATCAGTTTGTGTGTGCATGTGTTATGTGAGGTCACCTTTTCTAATTGCTGCCAACATGCGTCAGTTTGTGTGTGGATGCTGCTGTATGTCTATCTGTAGGCCCTGTTGTGCCGTGGGTACGGCGACATAATTGCGTCCACGCTACCTTCGCTGTCCGAGCTGCTGTCAGAGTCGCTGCTGCCGGAATAAACGCAGAGTCCTGGTAAAACACCGACACACACGGCCGCCGACGGCAAGTGTAGTACGCCTTGGCCGGAGCTCAAGGCGGCTGAGGGCGGCTTTGCAGTGACGCCAGGGACGGTCTGTTGATCTTTGGCTCCTGCTCCGCCCCCCTCTTCTGGAAAGCATAATTTAAGTGTAAGACCTTGTGCCAACATACAACAGTCACAGTGATTTGAACTGTAGGAAAGAGAGTAAGAGTGGTCCACTGAATCTGCATCCATTTCCACTTTTTAACAGGCTCACAGGGAACAAACTCCACTGTATATTATATGAGCTGCATATTAATGTGTTTTTCTGGCTGCTGCCCACCTGTGTGTTTTTCTCCATTTCCTGTTGTTGCTGTTGTTGCCGTGATTTCCACTTTCTGTTTCTTACTGCTGTCTGATTGTGAGGAACTTGGAGAGAGAACAAAGAGATTAGAAAAACAAGACTTAAAGCTGATCCAATTAATATTTTTATATCAGCAATTTTGTGAAATTCCTGAGTGTGGCAATTATCAACAAACTCTGTCGGTGCTGTTGAAACTGTTAGTCTCTTTGAGCTCTGTACTTTGAACAAAAACAAGTCTGAGCCAGACAATAAAGAAAAGGAGACAAAGTTAGGGCCTAGATGGTGAAAACACTGGAGTATTTAAAAAACTAATTTTCCTTTATTTAACGAGAAAGCTGAAGTCATTTTCAATAGTGTGTCCTGAGCAAAGATAGCATTAAGTCAGCATGTTTATAAAGAACCTCCACTTTGAGACCCAAGAGCCTCTGGCTACAAAGTAATATTAAAGGAGAGTCAAATTTGGATTTTGGCAGGTGGAGGGCAGAGGCTAATGGCAGCTAAAAAACAAGGCAAGGCAAGTTTATTTATATAGCACAATTCAACAGCAAGGTGATTCAAAGTGCTTTACAGAGACAATAAAAAACAGAAACAAATAAAAAGCATGATTTAAAATGGAAAAAAAGAGTAAGTTTTAAAATTTAAGCTTAAAAGTAAAACGGTGGATTTGGCGTTTTATTCAAATGCAGCTGAGAACAGGTGAAAACAACAAGAACACGTTTTAAGGATGGTGCATGTTCATGTGCATACTTGCGTCTCTTTACAGCTCCAACTAATAAATGGGCCTGTGACAGGTGGCTGGTCCTGTGCTCCACCCCTTTAGGTGCCACCTTCTTTTCAGGCTCTTTGCGGCTCTCTGCAGATGCTTGCTTCACTAGAGCGCTGTGAAGCTACACAGTTAAGGTGAAAAAAAAAAAAAAAACTCCTTATGGGGTCCTAGCGTGGAAAAGTGGGGGATTAAAAACTGAAGGGAGACACCAGAGAGCAGACTGGAAAGCTTTACTCAAACTAGTAAGAATATGAATGTAAAACTCAACCTCAGAAGTAGAAATCTTGCTGTGGAGGCAGTTCGTATTTGAATGAGAGTTCGAATTGCTATTGATTTTAATATAACGCAAACTTAAATGCAACTCTCATTCTGGTTTTATGTTTGCATGCTGGCTTCTACGACTCCAATCTCAACCGTGCAAGTGCCCTGTTTGAATATGAAGGATATTCTGTATTCCAACAGCTCCTTTTTCTCCTCGTCCCTGCGTTGTTTCTCCACCAGACACTGTTGCCGGGAGACCTCGTCCAAGAAACTGCTCTCATCCTCATCCAATCCCCTCACCATGTTCTCTGTTACCATAGAAACATACTCTCAAACACATGACAAGAGAGTGACTGCATTTCCCCGAAAACAAACCAGAGACAATCTGCCATAAAAACTGCACAAACACACAAAGTAGCGTCATCTGAGGAAGCACTGAAAACAAAAATCTAACATCACTTGCAAAAATGTTGAATATGGAATTATAAATGAAAAAACTGAAGAGAGCTTTTCCAAATAAGCTCTACGTAAAAACTGGGGGTAAGTTGTCTGATACTCAAAGCAGGAGAATAAATTTCAATGTTTCCCTTAATGTAATCATTGCTTCCAAGTTGTGAAGACATTTTTGAAATCTTGAATTTCATCAGAATTAAAAGCACCAAATTATGGGAGTAGTTATTCCCATTATTTTGTTGGGAGAAGAACCTCAATTCCCAACCTGACATACAGTGGTGTGAAAGAGTTTTCCTGAATTTCCTTGGATCACAGTGTGATGTCTGGCTTTTAAGGATCCTTTGATCTACTCCACTTTAATCTCCTTTTCCACACAGGTCAATGTAGGTTTGGATTTTTGCCCCCCTAATAATAAACACCTTCATTTAAAAACTGCATTTTGTGTTTACTTGTGTTATCTTTGTCTAATATTTCAATTTGTTTAATGATCTGAAACATTTACGAGTGACAAACGTACAAGAAAATCAGGAAGGGGCACAAAGTTTCACACCACTGGAACTCTGATAAACTCTTCAAGATTAAATCTACAGACTTTACAAAGTTTCCTCAAGAGCCAAAGACAATTTTAAGGCTGATTCGGACTTGGATTAATAAGTGGACCTTAATGATGTCTAAAAATGGTGGCTTGTGCTCTAAAAAGCTTAAGTTACATTTGCTATGAAGCTGTTCAAAAACAACCTTTAGAAACTGAATATTAAAGTGTACTGACACATACTGCTGATAATACATTATTCATTATCTCTTACATCACAGAATTACAGAAGAAAAGTGTTCATTCAAACCCTAATGAAAAGTGGAGCAACACCCACAAAGACCTACTGAATTTAAACTGCTCCTCATATTCTTCTTGTTTCTTGTCTTTCTGTTCCTGCAGCCGCTCAAAGAGGGAGCGTGGGTCATACTCCTCCTCTGGGACCTCTGAGAAGTACAAAGGACAAATATAAAGGGGTTACATGCACAGTGGGACATCCTTTAGAGGTTTTGTATAGTTTTGGATATGTGTTCTTACCCTCTGGGTCGTCAGGTTTTCTGATTTTCTCCCATTCCTCCTGTCTCTTTTTCCTCCTCTCATCAAGCTCTGCTTCAGACACAAACTTCCTGCTGAGGTCGACACCTGTTCCTTCTGCTCCTTCCATTACAACTGCGCAACATAAAACACAGAAATTGGCCGACTCTTATATTGCGCTTTTCTACTCTGAGCACTCAAAGTGCTTTCTGTGTAACATTCACACTCCAATGGACGCATTGGAGAGCAATTCTCGGTTAGTGTCTTGCCCTAGAATTTTGGTATGCAGACTGGAGCAGTCGGGGATCGAACCACCAACCTTCAGATTAGACTACCTGCTCTACAGCCACACAGAAGCTCTGAATACCATTCTAAAATGTGTTGTCCCATCTCCGCACTGGACACAGACCATTTACAAGTGACTGCTCAATCAGTACCTCTGGGTTTTCCTCAAAGAACACAGAATATTAATTGATTCTTGACATAGCTCAGCAAAAAATAAGTCTATTCCATTAAAATACGCAAAACCCTTAAAAGACTTTGTAGCTGACTACTGCGTATTCCCAATACTTACAAGTGTTAATTGTTTACAACCACCTGAGGTTACAGTCTGCTGAATAAATGTGACATGGTACTGTACAACACAATGGCATCACTAGAACAGGTTTCTGATGAAATGTCCATCTCTGCATTAAAAAAATAAAACAAAAACAATTACTACTTGTTCCAGCTGTGCCCTTTAGGGGTCGCCACATCAGATCATATGCCTCCCACTCACCCCATGCTTTGCAACCTCTTCTGTCACACTAACCCTGTGCATGTTCTCCTTCATGAAATCCATGAATCTTCTCTGTGCCCTTCCTCTTTCCCTCCTGCCTGGCAGCTCTATCGTCAACATCTTTTGAAAATATGCACTTTCCCTCCTCTGCATATGTAAAAACCATCCAAGTCTTGTTTGCCCAGCTAACTTAGTCTCCAAACCGCTCAGCCTGATCGATCCCTCGGACATACTCATTTCTAATCCTGTCCCTCATGGTCACTCCCAGTAAAAATATTAACATCTTCAACTCTGCCACATCCAGCACTGCCTCCTGTGTTTTTGTTGTCGACATCTCCAAACCACGTGTCATAACAGGTCTCACGATAGTTTATTTTGCCACGTTTCCTGACAAATCAATTTACTGGCTTGCACACTTCCTGCAAAATATTTTGGTGACTTTAAAAATAAGGTACAAAAGATGAAAACGGCCATCACGTGACAGCTTTCATTGGTTGGCATTACAGCAGATAGTATTAAGCCTGTTATTTTTATCAGTTCATCACATACAAAGCAATAATAACAAGTGCAACAGCTGGACAACACCACTGCACAATATTTCGACTAAGCTGTACCGATCTGCGTGGTTTTATTTAGCCCTCTGATGAATATGAAGATTGAAGCCATTTTAAAACTTTAACTGACGTGAAATAAGGTGACGAGTGAATTAAGTGAGAGATCTGCTTAACTGACCGAAGCATTTGGTTTATAATGGGCCCTGATGATTCACTCACTGTTACACACAACAGCGAGAACAACGCCAGCCGCTACACAAAGTTAGTCCCTTAAAGCTGTGGACACACAAAGATGAAAGGAAACACTCACACACCTGACCTCTTGCCTATATAGCAGAGCAGCAAACTCTGAACTCGCAGATGCCTTGTGCGTTGCAAAGCCGCGGCTAACGTTAGCTTCGTTAGCGTTAAAAATAATCTTTAAGAGCAACAGAACATCATGTCAAGTCTGAAAAGAAACATTTTCAGATGCATGACCAAGAAGTCTTTAGTTTAGGACTGCCTCGTATCAAGATTAAAGACCTGTATGTGGATAAACCTTACCAAGATCCAGGCTTCTCGCTAAAATAGCGCTCCAGTTTAATGATCTTTGTGTCACGCTGAAGACGGCTCGTCGCGAAATACGGCGTTCGAATTAAGTTCCGACTCACTTTTTTGTTGTTAAACGCACGCTGCTCTGTTTTCAATATATGTTAATAGATTATTTCTATTTATTTTTTAACAGAAAAGGCCTACCGAATATTACCGATGACCTAGATTTATTAGTAGACACAGTTGTTGTCAATTATTAATTATATCTACATCGTGTGCTTCTTGCGCGTATAATTAAAGAGTCCCTTAATTATACGCACCATTTGTAGTTCCATTTTCCAGAAAAAATAAACAAACCAAAACCTCAAATAAATAGAGGTCTAAACAAACAATACTCAAAACAAGACGGAATAAACATGAAAATAACAAAAGACTAAAGCTTTTCAAATAAATTACATTTGCAGATAAAACCGTGAATATACAGTACAAAGTTGTATATATTCGACCTTCCCTGTAAGTTTGCCTTCTCAGATTAACTAATGAGTATAAGTAAACCCATAAAAATAAGATTGTAAGCAGTTACTAAATTGATCACAAGATGGCGCCTAAAATCCATTAATGAGGTCCAAAGGTATCTCTGGAGGACTGTTCAGCTACATTTTAAGGGTAGATGGTAATTTATTTTACTCGTTCGTCTTGTTCACGATGACCTCTTGAAGTGCCTTTTCGATTTAAGTGACAGATTCCAGATGATGGAATGTGTACGTTTAGCAAGCGGCGCCCACAGGCTACAGCCTCCTGTGTTGCTAAAGCAAAGTCCAGTTTAAAGAAAAATGATCCTCCACTCACTTAATTCTTTCCCTCTGCAAACACTTTCTTGGCTAGTTTAAAGTGTCACGGATAGTTTCAAGTGTTGCTGGACAAATGTAGGAAACATGTAGTTTCATTTGTAATAAATGGTTCCCATTTTTGTCCAGAAGCATGTTATGCTTTACGGATTGGCAAGTTGCTATCACATGACTGTACAGTGCCATGAAGTAACCTTCAGTTTCACAGTCAGATCCAACCCGTTCTTGTGACATCTGCTTTCAAAAAGCAAAAAGGATGATAAGTATAACACGAGGTTTGCAGCTTCTTACACGTGACTTCAAAAGCCAGTGGATGACATCACTGGCCTCACATCATGCAAACACAATTTTTCAAGCATAACTTATTTTTAGAATCACTTTTATATTTTGAAAATTTGTTCCGGTTTAATAGTCCAACCTCTGACAGCCTAACCTGCTGCAGTAAGTGTTTGCCCGTCGCTGAGCCTGGTTTTCCTAGAAGTCAGTTGCTTTTAAAAGGAAGTTCTTCCTTCCAGCCATATCAAGTGCTTAATCAGGGGGATCATGCGATTGTTGGAGTTTTATCTCTAATAAAGTAGGGCATTTACTTTAAGATCTCTAAGCTCCTTAAGGGCACTGATGTTGTATATTGGTGCTATATAAATAAAACCTAAAGAAAGAAAAGAAAACCATTCCAATGGTTTTATTCAGCTGAGGGTTACATTATATCGAAGTTAAGTCAGATATTATAAATGATTCCTCATTTAATGATGCACTACGACCAAAATAGTAACTATTGATGATTGCTAAGCTGAAAAACTGAAATTACAAGACAATATATTCTGTCCCAGTCCAATGAAAGTAATGGCCTCAGCCATAGTGTCTCTAAAATAACTGTTGTTTGTTCAAAACGCATGCACATAACTGAAACCCAAATGTTCTTGTGGGTTGATTAGTCAGTCTGATGTGCTGTTTTTACCAATCAGCTGGGGAGTGAGCCTTTCAGTGCCTTTTAGTAATTATACATGCTTCCACAAATGCAGCGAGGTTATTATTTATTTATATTATCAACATGTTGTCAGGTCCTGTGATAAAATGCATTGCACCATGGAGATTAATGCTAAAAGCTCAGTCATATTTTAAAGGAACAGTTCACCACTTATGGGTGTTGGGATTTGTATCAGTTTTGATGTTTCGACTGCAACGATAAGGCAGCAGCTAGTAAACGTATGCAAGCATGAAAAAAAAGAAAAAGATTTTGTACAGGCTAAATAAAAGTAGGGCTGCCCAATTATTTGTATTTTAATTTGGCCTTCCGCTATTTAACGAGCATCGCCCCGACTGTTAAAACTCAAAACAACAGGAAATCAGACGCTCCCTAAAATCAATGTAGCACCACGTGTGTACATGTACCGATCGCCGCTGTTCCCTGCAGCACGCAGCTTCAAGTTTCTTAGATGCAGTCTGGACACAAATATACAACGAAATTTAAATGCCACTACAGAAAGTCACTGCAGAGGATGAAGAGCTTGCCCCTCAAAGCGGATCAACATCTAAATTACGGAAAGTAATAAAGAAGAAATCAAATGCAACGAGTGCCGTGTGTTTGCAACACAAAGCAACACAATGTATTCAAACTGCACAAATTACAGCAGAATTAATTCATGAATGCGAAGAAAAACAATGAAATGCTAACGTGAATCATCCAGCATCAACTCAGGCGTCCATAATAGCGAGCCTGTAGGCTACAGCGCGCGTCTGTGTATCCGTCCACATCACAAAGACGCACTGAAATCACCAATGCAATTGCATTTCATTCTGTGTCCAGTGAGCACGGCGAGTAACGAATCTTTTGAGAAAATGGTCCGCCTGATAGACAACAGATATGTTATCATTCCACCAAAGTGGCAATACCTGTGTGTATTTTCTCAGCTGGAGCAAAAGACTTTATGTTATTTATCTGCCACTTTTAATTTATTAAATGTATTGAAAGATTTTTACAGATGTAAAAGTAAAATTCTGTTTACATTACAGTAGATTTGGCATCAGATCAATATTGATATTAATACTTGTATGCATAATAATCTGTGTAGGCTTTAAAAAAATCCAGTAGTTCTAAATACAGTAAAAGGAATTAAAGGAAAAAGAAGAACATCTGACCCCTGCAGTGAGGGCATGTGGTGGCCCTGTTATGCTGTGGTTTGGATCCACTTGTGTTTGGGAAGGGTCACTGCAGGTCAATACACAGCTGTAGGGAGAGATAACCTTTTCCCTAAGATGAAACATTCATATCTTGTTGAGAGTGGTTTGATGAGTATCCAAATGATGTGAATCACACGCTGTGGTCTTGATAGTCACCTGAATCCAACCCAACAAAATATCTGTATTTTGAAGTCTCCATCACCAGGTGAAAGAATATGTGTTGCATGATTGTTGTTTATCTCTCCAGTAGAGTTCTAGAGAATGCCAAATTCCAGTGAAGCCACCAACAGCTATGACACTTTCTGTTGTTTTCTTTTACTCATTCCCCATCTGCATCTGTGAATAATTTCATTTTTTATTTTACATAAACAAATAACATAATACAAACTTGACTCTGATCCTTCAGATTTGCAGAGACAACAACATAACCACGCTGTTTCCCATCCACATCCAGGGCCAATCAGTTACTGATCAGCCTGACTTTCAAATAAATAAATAAATGAATAAATAAATAAATAAATAAAATACAAACACACTCACTGGGAGAACATGCAGACTCCGAACAGAAAGGCCCCAGCTGACCAGAAGCAACAGTGCCAATCTCTGCATCATGCCCTTGTTGGCTGTCTGTTTCTGTACAAATGTTAGACATTAGCCCTCCTGCCATCCTTTAAAAAACTCACACCCATCACCCTAGGGACCATTCTCAGCCACGCCATAAAAAGACCATATATCCATATTTTATTCCACTTTAAATTAGCCAACCTTGTAAAACTACTTCTCCCTGAAATATTCATGTAAAGTTTTAATTATATTTTTGTTGTTTTAACCCTTCAAATCCCAGTGTTATTACATGAGCGCCCTGTGTTATAAGCCCCAAAAACCAAAAAACGAAACTAAATATTTCCACAAAAAACCAGTTGAAGTAATATGTGATTGTCATTATA
This sequence comes from Rhamphochromis sp. 'chilingali', assembly GCF_963969265.1. NCBI lineage: Eukaryota > Metazoa > Chordata > Actinopteri > Cichliformes > Cichlidae > Rhamphochromis > Rhamphochromis sp. 'chilingali'. The sequence continues at coordinate 9,424,364 of NC_137930.1, forward strand.
AGTAGGCCTTTAGATGGACCAAAGATTGGCACCAACATACATTTTGACCTGCCATTATTTTTTTTGCATTTTTTTTGCAATTTAAAAATTAAAACTTCAAGGCCCTGAGTCTTCATTGGCATCCAAGAAAAGAAGAAAAAATAAAATCATATGATGATAATTTGGGGTTGAAAAATAGCGTTTATAATGGAAGTCAATGGGCAGAAAATGGTCCCCAGGGTGATGGGTGTGGGGATTTCTGCTGCTCAGCCATTTTAGGCTGATTTAAAGAATTCACACTGGAATATTAACATTGACAGGTAAAAACTATCCTGTGGCAAGTTTGGTTATATTCCACTGAACACAGTGGAAATGGCAGCCATTTAACACATAGCAGTGGCACAAAAAGGTCCCAAGAAGGCAGGAGGGTTAGTTTAGATTTATAACTCAAGAGCCAGATCCTACGCCACCAGAGCTCGGCGGTGTGCGTACACCTGAAATAGCTTTAGAAATGTTTACTTTCCCGATGTGGCTGGTCTCTGAGCATTGCAGCCTCACTGTCACCCTCTCTCTTCGTCTTTGGAGACACACATGTTTCTAACCGAAAGGCTCTCTGCAGATGAAGAAGAGGATGGGTTGTCGTGGAAACTGAATCATAGGCTGGTAGCTACGGTGACAATTGCATACAGTCATTTGCTGCTGTGAACACAAAGTGCACACAGAAACAGAGGTGCAGACCTAAACTAATGCTGTGGAAAATCAGGAAGATTCTATAGTTTGCATATACACACTGGCCAACTGTGTGTCCACTGCTCAACCTTTGTGCACCTCTGTCTCCATGTTCTTCTGTCTCTGCATCGTGACCCTATTTCACGTCTCCTGAGCTCTGTCCATCTCCTGTTCTTGTTTTAGTCTCTTTATCTATGTCACCCTCTCTCCCTCGCTCTGCCTCTCTGCCTGAGTGCTTTTCTTAGCCCATCAGAATTGTGTCACTTTCTCCAGCACGGTAATGTAGAGATGTAATGGCTGCCCCTAAAGGGAGCACAGAACCTGTTGAATATTCTGCCTTTCTACCTGCACCTGAGCCCTGCTCTTTGCTCCCTCTCCAGGGCTCCATTATGGATTATTCACCTTAAAATTGGATTTTTGCCATTGCAGCTAACATTCTCAGAAAGTGTTGCTGAAAGCTGGAGCTTCATGGAAAAGGAAAACCTGTAATTACACTTTTTGTTCATATTGTACCCACTGGAGGAGCAATACAGTTTTCTCCACACTGGTAACCCGAAAGGCTGAAAATTAAGCAGAAAAAGTGGAAAAGTCAGAAACTGAAGTTCATGTGATGAACATATTTAGAGCCTTGTACAAAAAAGGGTTTAAGTATTTTTACTTAAGGTTAATAACAACCGTCTTGGGGTGAATCTTACTTATAACTCACTTATTTGGATTGTATTAAAGTTTTTTGGAATGGTTCCTGTAGCCTTCAGTTGTCTTCTGGGACTCGTTTTGTGGTGTTCTTACCTTTTAGTGCATTTATAATGGAGGTATTTAAAAAATAATATGGCCTGCTGTGAAGTACAAATGGTCCAAGAAGTCTAGTATTTTTTAAAATCTGTTGCTTAACAATAATTAGCTCTCTGTGTGTGTTGGAAAGGTTGGAAATTGAAAACAACAATCCTGGTTCTGTCCAGAAGTAACAAAATCTACCTAGCAGTGATTGTAAAATGTAAAAGTACATGCAGAATTCTTGTGACTCTCTTGTCAAGCGCACAGAAGACAAAGAAAATGCCTTTGCATTTCATCAGCAAATCTCACTCTTCAAGACGTTTCAGTTAAAGGGTCAGATAAAAGTCATTAAAAAAGGAAGTAGTGTAGGCTTCCACTCTCAGGTGCTCAGATGGGCAAGAAAATATGTAAGCGTGCACAAGAAACAATAATAACAGGTAGACTACAGATTGTAGTCATCTGATTTTACCCCTCCCAGTTCAAGCGCATAATCCAACAGCTCTGGCTCCCATTAATCGATATTGACTGTATACATCACTCGAGCCTAACAATAAGTAATTTTACATGTTTTTTTTTTTTTGTTTTAAAGCCCCGTATTCATTCAGGTAGATGAGGCTTGAAGTGAGGAGGATGAGGGTTCATTTGTGTTTTCACGTCTTTGTTGAAGGTAACCCTTATAAAATGGTACGATCCTTCACATCTCAAGTCAGTAAGTGCAGACAAAAGTTAAAATTTGCCTCCATGACACACGAACATACGAGTTCTCTACTCATTCATCTTTGTCCTACCACAGATTAAGTGGCTGGTCTCTACCCACACACATTAAATATGATTTGGCAGAATGACAATATCCATCTCAGCCACTGTATTCAAGATAGTGGGATAACATGGTAGCTTCCACAAACTCTCACCCACTCCTGTCTATTTTAAATTGATTAATTCCAAGTTTGTTTGTTTTTTGAGAAAATCAGTTTGTTGGAAGATGTAATTACACTCTCAATGTACCTTTAAGGGTACTTCAAGTTAACAAGTGATGGTTAAGAAGAAAATTAATCACAAAATGAAGATCTAGAACTAAACTAGAGAAATCATTTTCACTACACACCTTCTGTTATATTTCTAACAATGCAGTTTGGTGACAGTTCCGACAGCTTTGAGATGTTTTGTGTTACCACTCTGACTTAAAAAAAAAAAGCGAAAAAGTCCCTGTTGTTCTAGGTAGACTTTGTGCACAGTTTTCCAAGAATCTTAGCAGGTTGCTTCTTCCAAGTATCTTGTCGCACGAGTCTTTTGTGGATTCAAGCTGTTTCCGTGTCTTCAGTATCTTCCTTGAAATCCGGACTGACTTCAGGAAGTTGACATCAGTGCTCTGTGGGGATCAAACCCTCTGTTGTCGGACTTCTTGTTCTTCTTGTCACCGCAGGTGGTTCTTTATGACTGTATATGAAAGGGCCTGTTATCTGTCTGCACAATACTGTGGCTCAGAATCAGACTAACATGGGCGTTGAATTTAATGCGCAAAATTGGACTAGATCAAAATTAATTTGGTTAATTGGATTGTGGGATGTGTATTCAGTTCTCATTAAGATCTTGGCAGGAGAACTGTACATCTGGAGCTGAGCTCAGCTGGTTGACTTGAGATTGAAAAACAGGGTGACAGTCAAGGTGTGAAGATAACATTTAAATTCTCCCAGTGTGTTGATAAGCTAAACATTTAACATAGAATTTTTCAATTCTCTTTAATGGATTAAATCTTTGCTGCTCAAATAAGAGACTCAATCTCAAAGCCTTTAGAAACATAGTTTGTCAAATGGGACTAGAAGGTGATTTGATCTTGTGATGATGGTCAGAAACAAGTGTTTCAGTCCATCTGAGCTCAGTTCACTGGCATCATTAAGGATGGCATGGGTGTCTTAGTTTAGTGTGGTGCCGCTGTAAAAAGCGTTGCTATGACAACCTGACAGACAAATAATATACGAAAATGTCAATAAGTAATTTGCATTTTGAGGCAAACCACACACACCCGGGAGCAACATTGTTTTTTAATCTGGCAGTTATTACATACAGTGTGTCCAAGGTAGTTTGTATCAAAGTCAGAGGTGTTAAACCACAGGACTATAAAATCCACAGTCTGTCCACAGAGGTTCAAGAAGTTTCTTTTCCTCTCTGTAGTATTTCATGTTTCTAAGCTGCCAAATTTTATGTAAGCTGAAATTAGTCTCCTTAGTCTGTTTAATAGCGGCAAGCTGTAATTCATGATCTCTTGAGTCTAAGCAAAACCAATGGGAAAAATCAGAGGTGAGTCATGTGGAGTTAAAGTATATAAGTGTCCACCACCCACATCTCTGTGTCTGTAAAATTTGCTCTTATGTATAGAGGCAGGTGTAGAAGCTTGGGGTGAGTGAACATCTATTTGTATTTATTTGTTTCTATGTGGTTGCTTTAAAGGTTGCATTTCCTCTTCTGTAGTAATTTTGTAACTCTTCATAGTCACCCTGCATCACTGGTGTTAAACGTCTTATTGTGGTCCCTTTACATTGCGTTGTAGCTGTTTCTATGTTGCATAGCTTCAGATAATTTTGTATCTCTTTGTGGGTGTTTGTTTTTAGTTTTGTTGCATCATTTTGTGGCTACTTTTTTGTGGTTATTTTGAGAATATTCATACAGCGTTATTTCCAAAAGCTGTAGATAAAAACACAATGCCATCCAGCTTTCCTCTTATCCAGTCATGTGGGTCATGTGAGTTTATCTCTGCTGTTATTGGGCAAGAAGCAGGGTACACCCTGGAAAAGTTGCCAAACTGCTGCAGGGCTAACACATGGAGACAGACAACCCAGGACCTTTGCTGTGAGCCAAACGTGCTAATCAATGCACCACCTGCAAAAACGACTACCACTGCTGCCCCAAAATTTACTGTGATTTTTGCACATTAAAGTTGATGAAATTTTATTACTAAAAAAAACCATTTCAACAACACTGGAAACAAGGCCCTGCGACAAACTGGCGACCTGTCCAGGGTGTACCCTAGCTCTCGCCCTATAACAGCTGGGATAGGCTCCAGCGCCCCCCGCGACCCTGAAAAGGATAAGCGGAAGTGAATGGATGGATGGATACAATTCTGAAAAACACACCGGATCGAGCATTTTACATCTAATTTGGTTAACGGACAAAAGTCAGCAACATGAGTATAAAAAGAGCAACTCCGAGAGGCAGGGGTATCAGTGGGCAGGGTTCACTTCTCTGTTAAAACCACATTGTTAAAGACCACAGGTCACATTTGCATTCAGAGAATCTGGAGAATTTTTCAATATATAAGTCAGAAGGATCCAGATAAATGCTGAATGGCTGTGATCTTTAGGTTCTTAGATGGTAGTGCTTTAAAAAAAAATTCAGAGACTTATAAGTGCACAGCCTAGACTAGTGCACAGATCTTTGGTAACTTGCAATGTTTGAAGACATCGTTACCAAGTGTTATAGCAACATGTGCTGCTGTCCCGACATCATTTTCAGGGAAGTCAATGTTCTCCACATTATCAGAGTGTGGCTCGGTCCTACAGTTCAGAGCCGCCATTCAATGAAAAATTTAATGGACTATAAAACAAAGAGAATGCAACTAAAATCATAGATCAACCAGGATAACACGTGGTTTCAAAGTTACAGCATCATACTGCTAGTCTCATAAGTACTCAATGGAAGTTGTGCAATAGGCATTGCACAGAGGCCAAGAGACTTTTCCTTTACTTTATTATCCTGAGTGTGGACATAGACACAACTTTATAAAATTAATAGCAACACATTTAGTACAAAGATGCACAGCAATACACATTTCAGTTTAATTACACGATTCAGCACTGCATAAAAAGTACATTAAAAACATGGCATAAACATTGGCTTCTTATAACATAAACAGTGTCATAGAAATATACATTCGATATATGCATATCAGAACCTTCTCTGCTCTCTCTGCCCTCTCCAGTTGTTAAGGCTGTGACAGCTGCAGCCTCTGTCTTTATCACGTAATACTTTCTTTGCAACAGAATCTCATAAAATATTTACAAAATCTGGTAAGTACATAATTTGAGGAAAAAAACCCATCATGCATTTGTGATCATCAGTTTGTAAACAGTGAGTAGATACTGGCAACATGCAGGATGAACTTAAGTCATAAGTAAAATACACGGATTTTTTAAAAGCTAGCAAAACAGCCTACTGAATACACTCAGTGTCCAACATCTGTCCTGTGGTAGTGCTACAGCTGCCAGTATGCCTCATTCTTCTCTGGTTATGTCCTTTTTACTTCACCAAGGATAGTGGAGCATTAAATCTGCCTCCCAGATAACTGCTGATCAAAACTTTTAAACAGAACCCTTCCCCCTGGAGGGTTAAATAAATGCTGCTCTGTTGAGACTCAGTGTATGAGTCCATCACACATGAGCACAAAAGCAAACAGCTTTCATCTGATATGCTACCTGAAAAGGTACAAGAATAAAGAGGAATCAACCACTGATACAGTTCAGCTTAAAGAGGACTTCACACAAAGGAGTTGTATGTATCACATGGTATCAATCACAAGACACATACACATGCAAAAAGCAAAAGAAAAAAAATACATCCTGATAAGTTAATTTATTTTCCCCTAAACAGGCCAGTGTTTCACCTGCATTTTATCTGCACATTTTGGACATGCAAGGTACTCTACACATTATCATCACTGATCTGTGTGCTGGAAAGACTGAAGAAAGAAAGAGTATCACTTCAGATGGGTTTACACTGAAAACTGACCAAACATTCTTTAATCAGTGAAAACTTAGAGATGTCTTCAACGTTGGATTTTTTTTTTCCACAACTAATTTTTGTCTACTGCTGACATATACTGTACAGTTTCGTTCTGTTTTGTTTGCCATTAACAAAAAGGAGGGGTTTCGTCAAGCTCTTGTATCTCATGTGGGCTCTCGTCTTCGGGGCGTCTCACTCTGGTGCTGGGTTAATGGGCGGTAGATTCCGCTGTTTAAAGTACTGGGTGACCTGCTGAGGCAGCTCAGCCAGAACTGACTTTGCAAGGGTTTCCTTGGGCGCCTGAGAGGAAGAGAAAAAAACAACACATTGCGTTTTAGATTGAATAAAGTGAAAGATTTAAAATGAGACATTTTCACTCTCGTACAGAAACCTTGGCCTTTTTAATACACTCACTGTGAAATTGTGTGTGGAGTGTGTTCAAAACAGTCGGCTTGTGCATTAGCCATTTACCCTGTCACTTACCAAGTGCAATATGTGTACAGCGTCCATATGAGTGAAGACAGAATTCTTAAATTAACCATAAATGCATAATAACTACTCTTACGTTTTATACTACTAAGTGTTGAGGTATTGTAGACAAGTTACCACTAAGCACATTAACTTGTTCACCAGTGTGTGACAATCGTGATGACAATGTAGGATCAAGTGAATAATGCCCCAGTCTCAAAGGCTTAGAGACCAGTCTATGACCATCTGACGACCACTGGTTGTGAGAGGATAAATGAATATTCCCTGAGTGACTGCAAGTGGTCGCTAGAGGTTGATGGCATTCGCTGGGAAAAATAACAATTTGATAAATAAAACTGAGCTAAACTGAATTCAGTGTGTCAATGATGTCATGTGGTAAAGCTCAGTATTTTAAAGCTAATGCTTTGACTGCTTTCACCTTACTTATAAATGTTTAATCCTTTTCCTTATTTCCTGTCATCTCTAAACAGGTACAGTGACAGATGCTCTTAAGTAAAAAGGTTGCTAAGTAATATCTTTATACCAAAAGCTGTACAGCAGCCTTCATAAAGCTCTAAACACTCTGTTTCATAGATTTTCTACTGTTAATATGGTCATCTCTGCCCAAACCCCTGAGGTACAGCTAATCAAACTGGGAAACAACACTACCTTAGTGGAGCCCAGGACCCATCATACTTAGCTTGAACCGAGCATCAAGTCCCATTTTAACTTGTTAAAAAAAACTGTTAACTTTCAAAGTAGCACTATACAACCCTAATGATAATAATTAGTACAAAAGAATCTACCCTCCCAGCACAGCTTATCAATCAGGTCACTCTAATTTCCACATTTCCTCTCTGTCTTAGGCTTCATTTCTCTCTCTTCCTCTCTGTTCAGTCAGTTGCTGTCTCTTAACCTCCCACCAACAATCTGGAATGAAGCCAGTAAACACTGTCTGTTCCTCCCACTACAGAGGAAATCAACTCGCCCACCATCAGCCCACACACACACACACACACACACACACACACACACACACACACACACACACACACACACACACACACACACACACACACACACAGACAAAAAATAAACACATAAAAAGACGATGACAAAACCCAAAATGCCCTAATGAGCCCTCCTGTGCACAGCCTGAAAATGTGCACACACTAATTAACCAGTGTGCTGACCTGCAGCAAGCATGTATGAAGCCTCATTAAAATGAACACATTTCAGCCTTGTGTATTATGTGAAATCTGCAACATTATGAGAAGAAACTGAATTCTTTTTATGTAAACAGAAAGAATTTCGTGTTACATGTATTCGAGGGCAGCATCAGCCAATTTGGAGAATAAGAACATATCAGACTGGGTGTTTATACATATTTGTGTGTATCTACTGAAACCAATACTTACGTTGCGGAAATCCCTGAAAGGGACAAACTGCACAATATCCCGAACAGCCTCCTCTCCTGTGCTGGACCTCAAAACGCTGGCGTCCCCATCCAGGAACTCCATGGCGGCAAAGTCGGCATTGCCCACGCCAATGATGATGATGGACATGGGTAGCTTCGATGCCTGCACAATAGCGTCGCGCGTCTCATCCATATCGCTGATGACACCGTCTGTTATAATGAGCAGTGTAAAGTACTGCTGCAGAGGGGAAGAAGGATGGTGCGAGAAAAAATGAGAAGAATTAGCAAACAACAAAAAGTTATTTTTAGTTGAGCTCTTGAAGATGAATCTACAACTACAAAAAGACTTGAAACACAAATTCAGTAATGATCATTATGCTGTGAATAATGGTAAACAGAGTCGCATATTGCGGATGAAGAGGAAAAAGAGTGCTAGAAAAACAAAACAAAACAGATATTATTACGAGTGATGGTGAAGAAGAGTCAAATACAATGCAGAAATAAAGCCTTTCTGCATTTCATCAAGCTGAACTCCATCTGAACTCCATTTGTGCCAATGAAAAGAAAAAATCATGACAAAATAATGGAAGTGAAAGATAAATGGCTGGATTTATTGTAACTTAGTTTCGGCGTTAAAGTAAATTCAGATCACTTCAAGATTATTTCTATAGCATCACAAACACAGTTGCCTTAAGGCACTCCAAGATAAAGACTACCGTATTATTGAGACCCCAATAAGCAAACACCTGGCAACAGTGAAAAGAAAAAACTGAGTTCTAAAAGAGTAAGAAAACTACAAAACAAGAAAAAAGTAGTCAAACAGATGAGAACAAGACTTGTGGATGAGCATAAAATTATTTGCATTGTAGTTGCCTCCCAGGATGCTCCCAGGAGACCTTCATGCTAACTTCTAGTCAACTTTAACAAAATTCATAATTCAAATGTTCACCCTCTATCAAAATATAGATATGAATGTAGCTGAGGACCCCTGGCTGACCAAAGCACCTTTGAAAAATGGTGGGGGGTGGTGTTACGAGTCCAGCATGTATGGGTGCAAATGTGTCTTTGCTGACAGAAGAAAAACAATAAGGATGCAGCAAAACTCAGTGGACGACGTTTCCTCACTGAGCAGGATGCAGAATGTGTTTAAAAAGCTACATCTCCAATAGTTCTTTCTGTGTTCTGATGCAAATGTATTTAAAAAGAAGAAGCTAAGACTACATGCTTTAATGTGGGATTATTTTATAACAAAAAACCCAAATAAAACTGTCCAAATACATAACTGCTGGACTATATCTCTCTCTGGCACAAAATAGCATGCATCAATTCTGCATAATGAAATGCAAATGGTTGTCCTACGATAAGAACAGACAAGGTGACGATGCACACTGACTTTTCTTGGAAGAAAATCGCACTTCCACGTGACACGCAAACAGTCACACACGCGAGGACGACTCTGAAGCCTGTCTCTTTAATGTGCTAACAGCAGCGCTCATTAGAGAATCATTATCACACAGACAGACAGGGTCGCTCACACACTGAGGCACGCACAGACTGCGCTGGCCTGCAGCCTGGGTGTGTACGCGTGTCACTGGCAGGAGCGTGATCATACACACTCGCACAGTCTGCAGTCGCAGGTTCTCTCATTATCTGAGAAACAGAAACGCCAAGGCTGAGGAGTAGCTGATTTGTGAAGCCTACCCACTGACTTTCTCCAACACACACCAGTCTAACCAGTAACTCAGCGTGTAGCCTGTGCGCACGCACGCGCATTTGTGCTGCAGCTGTTACATCCTCATTGTCTGTTATTCCTTCCTAATTTCAACCCGTGTTTGAACTCGCTGTAATATAAGACAAGAAAAGGGTCTGCAATCATTTCCTTACAGAAACAAAAGGATTCTGGCGCACAACACACAGACGAGTACAAGCCTTTGTGTATTCTGCTCATGTATTTTTTCTCCACAGGGTGACAGGGTACAATTAGGGACAAAAAGCACCGTGGGAGCATAATGATACCCAGCCACTACACTCTCGTCACATATAGGCAGTAGAAATGCCAGTGGATATGTACAGGAGAAGGACATGTATATGTTTAAAGTTTGTAGATCCCAAACTTCAGCGAGTGCTGCACATCTATATACTCATACCAATGACAACATCACGTGGAGCCTTATGCATGAGAACACTGTCTCTGCTCCGGTGCTTTTTGTTTGTTTTTGTACACTCTATAGTGTTTATAAAGCAGCAGAAGAGCAACGTGGCATAATTCTGTTTTTGACACAAAGATAAATATCATAAAAGGAAGTTACGATAAATCATAAGAATGTGTCGGCCCCGGTGTTCGAGGAACACTACCAAGAAACGCTGCCAAAATAGAACGTCTTTTTTGGATGTGTCATAGAGCCTTAGGGTTGCTCTTATTTTGGGTTTTAGGTGTTAGCTTCACTGACATATAATAAGCCACTGGAAGTACAGCATGTTGCAGTTCAGTCGTTTTTTTGCATGAAAGCCAATTCAGATCAGGCAAGCTCAGCTGAAATATGCTATTCATGACTTTTTCTGCTGCTAAAGGTGTTTGGGATGTATATGTGTCTCGAAAGTACCCAGCATTACAGTAGAACTGCTGCAAGCACAACTGCGCTTATGATAAGATCGCTCAGGCTATCTAAAATGAACTAAAAATAAAAGATAAATAAAATAAATAATAAATAAAATTTTATTTATATAGCACCTTTCTAGACAGAAATCACAAAGTGCTGCACATAGGATAACAAATAATAAAAGGGTAAAACAGACAATATAAAACAGGCAGAAATTGAACCAAAAACAGTTTTAAAAAGGTGAGTTTTGAGTTGTTTTTTGAAAACAACTACCGAGTCCGGAAATGTAGGGAGGTGCCAGTCCATGCAAGGCTCTAAATGTCAAGACCAGGATCTTAAAATGTACTCTAAATTCAACAGGAAGCCAGTATAGCTGAAATAGCAATGGTGTCACATGTGACTACTTGGAGGATTTTGTCAACAGTCTACCTGCAGTGTTTTGCACAACCTGCAGACGATCCAGAGAACCTTTGCTTAGACACATAAACAAAGAGCTACAATAGTCCAAGCGTGAGGAAATAAATGCATGTATAGCAATCTCCAGTTCAGGGCGAGATAAAATAGGGCTTAACTTAGCCACATTTCTTAAATGATAAAAACAAGACTGAACCAGAGATTTCACATGCCCATCCAATGTAAGAGTCGACTCAAAAGTGACACCTAAATTCCTGATAGAGGATTTAACATACACAGAAAGAGGACCAAGGGCTTTCACTATCTGGGATACAAATCTGTCCGGAGCACATATGAGGACTTCAGTTTTCCCCTCGTTGAGTTGGAGGAAATTTACAGCCATCCAATGTTTGATACAATCTAAGCAGTCATTTAAAAGCTGAAGCTTAGATAAATCCTGGGGCTTAAAAGAGATGTACAACTGAATATCATCAGAATAACAGTGATAAGAGATGTCCTCAAAAGAGCCCATTAAATGCTGGAATGGGAGAAGATATATTAAGAACATTAAAGGCCCCAAAACCGAACCCTGAGGGACATCACAAGTAAGGGAGGTAGAAGATGACCTAAAATCGGGGACCACCACAGAAAAAGATCAGTTATGTAGATATGAGGAGAACCACTCCAAGGCAGTACCCGATACACCAACCCAATGTTTAAGCCTTTCGAGGAGGATGTGGTGGTCAACAGTGTCAAAAGCCGATGATCACAGACAAACTTTAAACAAGTCCATCCAGCAGCGACTGATTGAGTCCTACCCAGAACCGAGCCACTGGCACGAGAATGAAAAAACAAGAAGCCTCCCTGGTCAGTGTCTCAGCTGCAATGAGGTGTAAGATAGAAGAAGCTAGGACAGACGTCGTCACTCCAGTCTGCCACCTTCCTTCCTGACACGCTGATCTACATACCAGGAGACCGAGCCAACAGATGCACACACTTGTTAGCTCCGTCAGCCATCAGTGTAGATAAATTGTGAGTATCAACTTCCCTGACAGGCATTCCCTGTCGACTATTACTGGTTAGTAAATAAATATTAGTGTAATGTTTGCATTTCTCTGGTGTGAGATATGACATATGTATACATATGGCTACTAAATTGAATGAAGGGAAACTTACTAACTGCACGCCATAAAGGGCAGAGCACCATCGAACAGCAAAAGCAGAAAAATGACAAAAACTGAGATTGAATCAAAAAAAGAGCCTAAATACCTGTGACACAGAATCACAATAAAACATAAGGTGAAAGAAGGCATCAGTCAGTCAACGCCCACAGACTCCCATGTTTGGCCTATATAGATAGTTTACAGACTTTCTAAGGTGAATGTTTATTTTTTTATAACTCAGTGTGTCCTTAAAAAATGTGAGGAAACTGGGTAAATGGAGGCCCAAATAAGAAGTGGCAGGCCTACAAACTATCTATGGCAGATTAACTCTATTTAAAAGTCATGTACAAGAAACAGGAAAAATCCAGTAAGCCAGATCTGACACAGTACCTGAGAGATTGATCTGGCCCTTCGACTAATCCGTCTACTGCTCATTAGGTTTAGAGGGCGATTAATAGGACCAGGTAGATTTGGGTTTTTTAACTCTCAAGATATTTCAGTGCAAACCAAATGAGTTTGTAATCACTAAAAGTAAATAAATAAATTCAACTTTTCCATAAAGTATGAAGCTATAAAATATCAAAGTGAATGAGCGCCTTCCAGCACAGTCCTAATTTGATTCTTGGCATCCAATCAGAAATGTCTCTTTTTTTACATTTACTTTTAAAAACTATCAAAATTAACTTTGATTTAACTTTAATTTCATCGGTGTCTTGGGCATAAAAACCTGCATATAAAGAATCGCTGATCAAATCTAAATTGTAAAATGAAGTTTTAAGAAGTTTTTGCTTTTTTTTGTTGAAGTAGAATTTTTATTGAGTAAAATAATTGTCTGTTTCCAGGAATATACAGTAACATAACGTGCTTCATCCTATGGTTCTGCTTACACTTTAGCTTTTATGTTTTAATCCACAACTACTACTAATCAGACTGCAATGGACTTGAATGGGAATAAAGAAAATACTCAAACAATTGATCAAAGAAATCACAACACATATACATATAACATGCAATCTGTTGGGTATATGGTCTCTCTGGATTAGCAGAGAATCACACAAGCAAAAATAATTTCCATCCCAAGTCAAAGGATTACCTAATACCTGGATCCTCTATTATAATCTTTCAAAATATGAATTAATTCACAGGTAGAGAGGGGACCTTTTGACACTCATGAATAATACAGACCTGATGTATTTTGTACTTTGCATGAACAACAACTGAAACTGACATTCTAATTTCAAGCATACAAATGCAAAACATGAACAAAAACCCACAAACATCACGCTAACATGAGATTCAAAATAATTCATTGAATAATTTCACATTAAATCAAAGTTTTATTTTATATTTTGATAATCCCTTGCAACGTTATCATAGGTTTGGAGACAAATGACTGGAGGGAGCTCTTTAGAGTGCTTGGGAAACGTTCAGTTTTAAAGAGAAAGAAAATTATTTAAATGGAATGTCACAAAAATTGCATTTATAAGTTTTTAAAATGGAAATGACAAGATTGAAATTTATACAATATTACATTTCATTATAATTAAAGACAAAAAAGGCAACCAGCCCCCTCAAAAAAAAGGTACAAACTCAAGCTAAAATAAGACTTCTAATGTCCTTAATCAAAATCAATTAAATTAGGTACCACTTCCATTAGAGGGAACCCTGCTTGACCTTTGCCTTCATTAAAAAAGCTTGACAATCAGAAAGAAATCGAATTAGGTTTCCGAGTAGCCTGAAATTTTCAGTCAGTGTTTAATTTCCCCAGACGACGACATGTATTGATTTAACTGTTTATGTGACCTTTCCTCTCTTTGTTCCTTAATTTCCTTTATAAACTAAACTGGGTAGCATCACAGAGAGTACATGTGTATTTCTGCAGCTGTTAAGGGCAGCACAGGTGTAGACATTCCCTCTGTGCTTTGGGCAATGTCAGCTCTAAGCTGTGCTAGCTGCACTAACTCAGGGTTCGTTCACATTTGAAGGAAAATTAAAACCTTTAATTGTCACACCTGAGCTGATTTTAACAGATTTGATCTCCTTCTGGTGTAGTTACACAATGCTATAAACACGACAGTGTTGGAATTTCCACGTTCTTGAGAATGCAAGGGTCTGCTTAGATCCAAGGGAAGTAAGGGCTCTGCGTGCCTGCCCATGTGGCAGCAATTTTTTCATGACAGGCACTACACGGGAACTGACTAACTGAATAGCCCCCAAGAAAAAGTAAAAAGTATAATAGAGCAGCAGCAGCGTCTGCGTCCACGTCCGCAAGCAAGTATAATCCTGGCCTCAGAAAATCATTGTCAACACTTCCTATTTCTTTTTCTGTCGTGAGCTGTCCTATGTTGTTGTCACTCTGTGCAGCCACAGCTGTAGCGAAGTCGCTGTCCATCACTACAGATGCTCCCCTCTCAAGGTCGAGGCACATCGGTCCTTGTTGGATGACGTAAAACATCACTACCTGTGGTCCTGCATAGAAATGTCACTCCAGATCCTTAATGTAAAACTCTGGTATACCGTGAAATAGGGACAATACCTGGGACTAGCGGGCTAATTCAGCACTGTATGCGGTCCTTCATAAAGGGCTTGAATGATTCAATGTAGGAATCCAGTTTAGGAATTTATCTGCTGTGTGTGGTGGCTGAAAATTCAAATATAGAAAAGAGTAGGTTTTTTTTTCTAGAATGATTTCTTTGTTTCCTTAGGTTGTGAGAGATACCATCCATCCAACCACTGTCTTCCACTTATCCCATTCAGGGTTGCAGGGGGGCTGGAGCCTATCTCAGCTACTATAGGTAACATAGATAACAACAGAAAAAAACAGCTGCAAGATATTGAGATATTCTAAAGCTAAATCTTTCAACATTTTTACTTTAGATTTTTAATGTAACACTCATACACTCCAGCTTTAAAATGTGCTGTCTTTACTTAAAGTAGAATTGGTAATAATAACGGATTGCATTTATATAGCGCTTTACAATTCCACTATTCTTTCACACACTGATGGAGGCGAGCTACAGTTGTAGCCACAGCTGCCCTGGCTACAACAGAAGCGAGGCTACCATATCGCGCCATCGTCCCTCTGGCCAACACCGGTAAGTGGCACGGTCACCCGTGGTTCAGGGGGGAGAGGCTATATACAACAAAATTGACATAAATGGTACTTCTGTTTTATAACTGTTGTATATAATGACAGCTGGGATAGGTGAAAGCATGCCTCTACCCCCCTCCCCTGTATAGAAAAAGGCCAGAAAAATAGACAATAGTGAGCAGCAGTTCTCTGGGCAAAAATGGCTTGTTTATGCCAGAGGTCTTTGAATGGCCAGACTATTAAGAGCTGATAGGAAGGCAGCAGGAACTTAAATAACCACGTGTTACAATGAAGTGCAGAAGAGCATCTCTGAATGCACAACACTGGAGACCAAAACAAGTGTCCCTCCTGTCAGCTAAGAGCAGGAAACTGAGGCTCACCAGAACTGAACAGACTCAGAATCCTGCATAAGCATTCGCTCCTCATGACGAAGGGGATATTTCCTTGGCACATTACGCAGAACCTCAGTATCAACTGTATGATAAACACCGCAGCATACCTCCATTCCTCGTCTTAATACAATGAGTTCACTGTAATCAGATGCCCTCCACCAGATCTCAACCCATTAGAGCCCCTCTGGGATGCTGAACAGGAGATTCAGATCATCAATGTGCAGCAGCTGCAAATTCAATCATGTCAATATGGACCAAAAGCTCTGAGGAATGTTTCCAGCACATTGTTAAATCTATGACTAGGAGAACTAAGGCCGTTCTGAAGGTAAAAGAGGATCCTGCCCGGTATAATAAGATGTAACTAAGTGAGCAGTGATATATATAAAGTTACCAAACTCAGTATGTATATGTAACCTACAGCCTTGATGGACAGGTGCGCCAAAAGAAGAGAGCATTCTGACATATTGCAGTGAAAGTCTGGTTGTGTTTAAGCTTGGATTTGCAGTGGTTACAGTTAGAATCAGCATCTGCGTTTGGGAATACACAAAGTCCTCTCTGGCAACACAGTCAACCTCTCAAACAAGATAGAAAAGTCAAGCTGATTGTGGACTACAGCCTGCTTTTATATATAAATAGTTTTATCTGTGGAGTACAGTGTCTTGAGAGGTTTAACTAAAGAACAACTAAGAGTGTAAAAAGCAGGTAAATAGGTAAGTTGTAGCCACCCACCGCTGCTTTCTCCTGTTGAAGGGCCTGAGAAGCAAAACGTGCTACATGGTTGATGATTGGAGCAAAGTTTGTCGGACCGTAGAAACGAATGTGAGGGAGACACGCAGAGTAGGCCTGGGCAATGCCCTCCACACCTAAAGATGCAGAAAGGCAGAGAGAAACAATTTAGACTCAAATACACTTTAAATGTGAAGATGAGCTGGAAATAGTGAGGGCAGGAAAGAAACAGAGAGAAAAGCAAGAGGGAGAGAGGTTTGTAAAGTCCTGGGAGAGATGGGAAAAAGTTTATATAGAGTATTTCAAGGTCAAAATTGAAAACTAGACATAAGTCTAGACACAAGTCCTACATCATTAGTGCTTATTCATATATATAGCTTATTCATATATATATATATATATATATATATATATATATACACCCAGCACGCCCCTGCGGGCGGTTTATCCTTCAAGCTCGGGTCCTCTACCAGAGGCCTGGGAGCTTGAGGGTCCTGCGCAGTATCTTAGCTGTTCCCAGGACTGCGCTCTTCTGGACAGAGATCTCCGATGTTATTCCCGGGATCTGCTGGAGCCACTCGCCTAGCTTGGGAGTCACCGCACCTAGTGCTCCGATTACCACGGGGACCACCGTTACCTTCACCTTCCACATCCTCTCGAGCTCTTCTCTGAGCCCTTGGTATTTCTCCAGCTTCTCGTGTTCCTTCTTCCTGATATTGCTGTCATTCGGAACCGCTACATCGATCACTACGGCCGTCTTCTTCTGTTTGTCTACCACCACTATGTCCGGTTGGTTAGCCACCACCATTTTGTCCGTCTGTATCTGGAAGTCCCACAGGATCTTAGCTCGGTCATTCTCCACCACCCTTGGGGGCATCTCCCATTTTGACCTCGGGACTTCCAGGTTATACTCGGCACAGATGTTCCTGTACACTATGCCGGCCACTTGGTTATGGCGTTCCATGTATGCCTTGCCTGCTAGCATCTTGCACCCTGCTGTTATGTGCTGGATTGTCTCTGGGGCATCTTTACACAGCCTGCACCTGGGGTCTTGCCTGGTGTGATAGACCCCAGCCTCTATGGATCTTGTACTCAGAGCTTGTTCTTGTGCTGCCATGATTAGTGCCTCTGTGCTGTCTTTCAGTCCAGCTTTATCCAGCCACTGGTAGGATTTCTGGATATCAGCCACCTCCTCTATCTGCCGGTGGTACATACCGTGCAGGGGCCTGTCCTTCCATGATGGTTCCTCGTCTCCCTCCTCTTTCTTGGGTTTCTGCTGCCTGAGGTATTCACTGAGCACTCGGTCAGTTGGGGCCATCTTCCCAATGTATTCTTGGATGTTCGTTGTCTCATCCTGGACTGTGGTGCTGACACTCACCAGTCCCCGGCCCCCTTCCTTCCGCTTAGCGTACAGCCTCAGGGTGCTGGACTTGGGGTGAAACCCTCCATGCATGGTAAGGAGCTTTCTTGTCTTTATGTCAGTGGCTTCTATCTCCTCCTTTGGCCAGCCTATTACCCCAGCAGGGTACCTGATCACGGGCAGGGCGTACGTGTTGATGGCCCGGATCTTGTTCTTACCATTCAGCTGACTCCTCAGGACTTGCCTGACCCTCTGCAGGTACTTGGTGGTTGCAGCCTTTCTAGCGGCCTCTTCATGGTTCCCATTCGCCTGCGGGATCCCCAGGTACAAAATGGGAACCATGAAGAGGCCGCTAGAAAGAAGAGAAGAGCTCTCTGTGTATATATATATGTATGTGTATACACATATATATACATATATATATGTATGTATATATATATATGTATGTGTATATATACACACACACATACATATATATATATATACATACATATATGTATATATATATATATATATATATATATATATATATATATATATATATATATATATATATATATATGTGTATATATACACACACACATATATATATATATATATATATATATATATATATATATATATATATATATATATATGTATGTATGTATGTATAATTCATATATTCATATATATGAATTATACATACATATAAAAACTTGTGTTCCCTTCACTCGCATCTTCATAAAGATATACACATTCAGAGAAAAACATGCCGCACAAATGTGCACTTATTCAAAACATTGCACACCGATAGTTGAGAACATAAAACCATTCTGTTATCAGGACAGCTGCATATTGCAGTTTCAAGAATAAAGTTTTGCATAACAGCTGAAGTCTTTTTTTCCCTTTGGCCTAGAATTTTTCATTTCAGAGTGCACTGGAGGCTGTATTGGCCCAGAAAATAAGCTAACCCTAAAAAGAAAAGGGCATTTGCAGAGGCAGTTTTTTTTTTTAAATAAACACAAGCTGAACTTCATGTTCTGACGCGGGCCTTTTTCACCACAGGGGTGAGTATAAATGGAGTTATTTAACATAACCTCTTTGCCTCAGTCAGGCTAAAACGTGTGTTACACAATCACAATTTTTTTTTCTGGGTCTCACAGATGTGCTTTTAGCAGTTGGCACTCAATTGATTTGCAATTGTCAATAAATATGTTTGCATCCTACACATTTCAAACGTGTTAGCAGATGCAAGCTCAGTGTAGTAAAAGGAGAGCTTACTATGAGGTTATTACAGCGAGGTGCTGACAATTTATGAATCTTTTCAAGTCATCTTTGTGCGATGAAGGTGAGGGTATGCACTTACTCTTACTCAGAAACAAGGATCTGCAGCCATGCAAGCAGCTCTGTAAGGCTTTGCTCGGGTATGGTGCTTTATACTCAATAAACACACTCAAGTTGAAGTCCAGTGTTTAAAGCGTAAGTGTAGCCACGGCTAATAGTAAAAACTACTCTTTTTTATGTTATTTTTTTTGTTCAGAAGCCTGAGTGTTGTAACATTTAATCAATCTGTGTAAAGATTCCCAGAGTCAGAGTTGTTAGACACTGTTACTTTAATATTTAAATGTGAAGGAATGGACTGTTTTCACTGCTCTGAACTGTTTGGTGTCATAATGTGCATTAGCGTTCATACTTCTAATTTAGACGAGCATCCAAAGTAGCAAGTGTAGGTGATGTGTTAAGGAGTTATTTACTCAGCAAGGCACTTAGAGAGGAGTGCACCACCTGCTGCGGTCACATGATCTGGAGTTGGCATGTTTTTTTTTATTAGTGGTTTCTTTTAATCACACAGTGTTTTTTCTGCCATAACCTTAATTATATAGCTATCTGTAAATGACAGGTTTTACACCTATTAACTAGTTAGTGGCTTTATTTTTTGCATCCAAAAACATGACAACATCCTATAAGTGTAAACATATCAAAGTATGTTTTTATGGTATGGGTTTATGTTGAAAAATAACTAATATCATGTATGAAAGGCCAAAAATGTAAATGGGGTATCTAGACTTCTAGACTAGACAGAACTCAGATGGGGTAAATAAAAAAATGAATGAAAATGAGAACTATTTGTAAATACTTATAAGGTTGCTGCAAAGGTCTAGATGACATCATAACCTCCTGTGTGGTAACTCACCTGAACAGAAAGGGTTTGTTGGGTTAAAGTTGATGGCAAATTCATGTGACACCTGAGGAGAAAAGAAATGAATGAATCGAATGATAATCCTTCACTACGCTGTACAATATTGTTAAGAAATTGCGTCCATTTCTCCCACCTTCTCCCTCCCACCCTCTCTCCATCCCTCTGTGTGCTGCTCTCTCTTCTTTGTCCTTTTCATCAGCTCAGTGCCATGGCAACACAGATGGGTTGACAGTTGCGTAATCATGTGAATATGCATCTATAATGCTTATAGTTTTATTTGTGTGTCTCCCTGTGTGTCTGTGTGTAAAATAATACATCTCGGCTTTAACTGTAAGTCCGCTGATGACAACCCACCCTCCTCTCTCTTTGCCACATGCATATACATGTATCACCTACGTTTGTGTTTGGAACACACACACATACGCGCACAACAACAACAACAACAACACCATCAACACACACATACCTTCCAGTCTGGTGGGAGTTGGGCTCCAAATCCCAGAGCTGGAAACATTTTGTCACTGAGGAGGAAACCATGACAACAGATTGGAACATTAGTTAAACCTTCTTTTTTTTTTCTTCCTTTTTTTTTGCATACAAATTCAAAAAGCTGGATTTAGATAGCAGGAAAAATCCTGTTACCTTGTTCACATAGAAACACATTCAAAGACATTTACAGAAAAGCAAGAAGAGAACTGGTGGTAAAATGATGCAGTGAGGAAAAATGTCTTCTCACAAAGAAAAACATTAAAGACAGGACAGGACAGAAAATCAGACATACTGATGTACAATTATTTACTGAAAGAGGAGGAATAGCAGTCGATAGATGCTATTGGTGTTTATACTGTCTTATTTTTAACACAAAATGTAAAAGAACAAATAGATGTTTGTGTGTTTAAAGTCCAAAAGCGATGCCCCTGCTACAGCTCTGTGCAGTGGCGCTTGTGTAGATGATGGGATTAAGATGGGTATTAGGGAACTGATAAACCTGTTTAGTTCTTTCCACAAAGCCTCAACTGCTCGAAGCTCAAACTTCAAAACTGGAATATGTAAATGTCTTCGTCAAAATGCTCTGAAACCAATGCATCATTGTTGTTCTTTTAAGGACCCCAGTCACTCTCTTTGTGGTTCACAAGTTAATATGATTAGCATAGTCTGTATATAAACATGGCATAGTCTGAAAAGTCAATGCGCAGCTACTCTAAACTCTTATTTTTTTGATGAACCGCTGGGAGCAGAGTTTGAATGCTCCATGATAAAATGACATCACTGCTTACTTTAATTTTGACTTCGTAATGAGTTTGTGGTCTTAATCAGCAGTTTCAAGTTTTTCTTCAGTGCAACATGATAATTAGTTTATAAATTCTGGGGCTGTTTAGAGTAAAATATATGATAAAGCAGGGTATAATTTTGGGTAGGCCTGCCTTTTTATTGAGAGATTCCTATAAAGGCTCAACGCTTCAGCAAGGCAGTAAAAATATATAAAAATGAGGATACAGAGACTAAGTCCATCTTATCTGTACAGTTTATGGATCTCAGCAGTGAAACGATAAACCTTTACATCAACTAGCCTCACTCATCTCTTACTGCGACCTTTCTTTGCAAGAAACGTATGCAAAATGTAAATGTTTGCACTAAACTGACTAAAAACATTGCACCACCCCACAGGATTTGATTTAAATACTCACGTATCATAGTCCTGTATGATTTGTCCAACAGCTAAAATGGCAGCGAGGTACTCGTTGCTGCCCAGTGGGTTGATGTAGTGGAGGGAGGACGGTTCTCGGGGGTTCCCATTGGATGCCGTGAAGTCTATACCGACCTATTAAAATACAAAGAGGTGACAGATCAGTAGTTATCACATTGCATTCGTTTCCAAATCATGTGCAGGGAGGAGGACAATGGTGGAGGGTCTGAAACTTCTGAGGAATGGCGATTACTTTGGCATTACTTTTATTTTTCTTTCATTAACGAACAAGAAGGAAATAGTGAAATGCAACATGTGTCCAGGACAGAATTACCTGCATCATACTGCTAACATAACATCAGCTCTTTGCAAGCACCTGCAGACAGCATGCACGCACACAGCTAGCCAGAGTGATGTTTTAGCTGTGTGAATGGCGAATCCCAACCCTGCAACCACTGGACAAAACCAGTGAACAGCAGCTAGGCTTGTAGCATTGTAGCCTTCATTTCCACCTGTACATGTTCCTAAAGTAAAATCACTGTGGTGTTCGTTTCGAAGTCTCTCTGGGCTGGATTTTAACTTTACTTTGTGTTGTTGGATTTGTGTTCAAACTTAAACACTAAAAGAAACATTGTGCGTGTTTCCTTATTAGACAGGAATTTGTGTTAGCATGTGAGACTGTAACCCCAGGTTTATACAGCTAACTGATATTTATGTAATTTGTAATAGAGACGTGAAAGTACATTTGGAGCCTCGAGGATATGTACAGTGAATTCTAGTCAGTAAAACTGAAGGTAAATGCAGTTCCACAGTATATGTTTTGGGGTAAATAGAGACAAATAAAAATCATGCGATGACCCCGAAATCATATGGAGATTTTTTTTCTTTTAACACAGATTACCACAGGGTGACGTACAGGAGACACATATATGAGCACACACAGACACTTTCCACATGCAGCAAACACACACACACTGGAAAACACAAACGCAGGGAAGTGCAGCCAAACCCAATATGAGATTAAGAGTGACAGGCTTTTCCTCAGGCAGTGAATAGTGGTTTGTGTGCTGACAAGAACCCGACCCACAATCTCCGCCTCCCTCCTATCAGCTTAAACATAGTCTAAAACGATCTTCTTCTTCTGTCTTTCGTTTGGTGTATTATAAGACAACAATGTTCTAGTTCAGTAAGGACAAGGACCGAGAAAAGATATAACGGAGAAGGGAGCAAAGGTGGGGGGTGAGTGAGTACAAGGGAGAAAATTGGGAAAATGAGGTAAGGAGTGGTAGGGCAAGGAGAGGAAAGAGTTTAAAGAGCAACAGGAGAAGCAGGAGTGACGGGTACAGAAATGCAGGGTGACAGAATTAGGGTGCTGCTGTGTTTTGTATTGTGGGCATGTGACAACAACATACAGAATTGTGCAGAAGTTTTAGGCACAGATTTTTTCGTTCTTATCCATCGCACTCAAATCAGTGAGGCCTCTGATCATATTGGTTTCGTTCTGCAGCAGAAAAACAAGCCTAAACACCCACAAGCATTTGGTCTACTATCCATTTACGTTGTTTCTTTTCATTACTTTTTCTCAATTAGATGAAATCCACTAATTCAACTGTTTTTGAAAGCATCCTTCCTTTACTTTTAGCTGTTAAAATTGTTCCTCGGCACTCTGTGTAAAAACCGCACTTCAGGGTGTTAAGCGAACAAATACGTTTTATGAGGCCATTATCTGTAAACCCATAGCTAACACGGAAACCAAGCAACAGGACACAAGAACATCCATTCATCTTTTGGCTCAGAAACACACTTTTGCATCAGCAACATTACCGAGTGAAGGAGTTTCATTTCAGCAGAGTTGAGTCAGTCATTGGATTTGCTTCCAGAGGGAAAGTAAAATTTACCTGAAGCGTTATTATCTTCCAATTCTGACCGCTACACCTGAATTTTCACAGCTTACTAAATCCTCGTAGAGATTGCCCTGATTAAGCCTGAATTTAGCCTTGAACTGTTGCCCCTGGTTAATTTTAGAATAATTTCTTCCAGATGACACATGTACTTTCAGATCAACCAATCGATGCCTCACCATACAAAAATCTGCCCCCAAAAGCTGGTGCCAGCTGGAATTTTAGCAGGTCAAATTTATTATTGAGATTTATTATTTATTATTGAAGCTGCAATATAAAACTGACTGTCACCGGAGAACAGTCAGACGAGAGCAGTCTCCACATAATACTGGCTTTCTCCTTCGTCTCCGAGAAGGAAAAAAAAAGATATTTTTTCTACTTCTTGCAAAATCATTATTAGAATTCTAAATAGGCAATTCAGCCTGGAGATCTGTTCATTATGAGTTACTCATTACAGCCATTCGAGTTATCTGCACTGTGTACAAATCTAAATAGTGCAGGTCCAGGCCATTACAAAAGACAGATTAAAACAAAGTGACAACCTCTGGGTCTGAAAATGAAGAGTGAACGGTGCCAAAAGCTGCAGTTCCTCTGAAGGCCACTTGAGGCTGCCCCCAGAACAGCACGTCCAAAAAGTGTGTGCTTCAGTTTTAGTAAGTGAAAGCTGAGTATTTTATTTTTCTGTGACTTGATGCTAAATAGGTGTCTGAGCATTGCAAACAGAGAGTATATATATGGATGCAGCTTGGCATTCATCTTTACATGTGATGTGTCTAAAATGTAGAAAAGAGAAGACAGTTGATCAGGTTAACGAAAAAATAAAAAAGAACGTGCTGGTGTCTCTTTCCCAGTCTCTCGTGTGTCTCGACAGTCAAACTCAGTAGGAGCTCTGAAGTCTCCCAGCAGGACTTCCAAGAAGCCTCATCTTCACTTCTCCCACATTCTCCTATAGGCCTCTAAACTGACACAATGTGTTGGTTTTTCACTCCTTTCATCAACACAATACACATATGGAAAAAGGAAAAAAATATTATATATTCTTTTGTCTTTAACAGTACATGTTTATTTTTTCATGCAAGTCTCACAAGACTACGATTTACTCATCATCAAAGTGGACTCTTTTGCATTCTTCTCAAATATATAATGTTTACTTGAGTCACACTTAATCCTTATAATTATGTTGCATGAGGGGCAGCATGGTGGTATAGTGATTAGCACTGTTGACTCACAGCAAAAGGAGTTGGCCGGGGCCTTTTTGTGTGAAGTAATGGTTTGCATAGGATTCCGCTCTAGCTTCCTCCCACAGTCTAAAGACATGCATGTTAGGTTAATTGGGGAGTGTAAATCGGCTGTGTGTGTGGATGTGAAAGCGTGTGGTTGTCTGTCTTACTAGATGTGAAAGTGGCAAGTTTCATGAATAATCTATGAGACATACAGCACGTGCAAAAATAAAGTTCTGCTTCTTTTTCATATGGATATAGCTGAGAATACAGGGAGTGCAGAATTATTAGGCAAATGAGTATTTTGTCCACATCATCCTCTTCATGCATGTTGTCTTACTCCAAGCTGTATAGGCTCGAAAGCCTACTACCAATTAAGCATATTAGGTGATGTGCATCTCTGTAATGAGAATGGGTGTGGTCTAATGACATCAACACCCTATATCAGGTGTGCATAATTGTTAGGCAACGTCCTTTCCTTTGGCAAAATGGGTCAAAAGAAGGACTTGACAGGCTCAGAAAAGTCAAAAATAGTGAGATATCTTGCAGAGGGATGCAGCAGTCTCAAAATTGCAAAGCTTCTGAAGCGTGATCATCGAACAATCAAGCGTTTCATTCAAAATAGTCAACAGGGTCGCAAGAAGCGTGTGGAAAAACCAAGGCGCAAAATAACTGCCCATGAACTGAGAAAAGTCAAGCGTGCAGCTGCCAAGATGCCACTTGCCACCAGTTTGGCCATATTTCAGAGCTGCAACATCACTGGAGTGCCCAAAAGCACAAGGTGTGCAATACTCAGAGACATGGCCAAGGTAAGAAAGGCTGAAAGACGACCACCACTGAACAAGACACACAAGCTGAAACGTCAAGACTGGGCCAAGAAATATCTCAAGACTGGTTTTTCTAAGGTTTTATGGACTGATGAAATGAGAGTGAGTCTTGATGGGCCAGATGGATGGGCCCGTGGCTGGATTGGTAAAGGGCAGAGAGCTCCAGTCCGACTCAGACGCCAGCAAGGTGGAGGTGGAGTACTGGTTTGGGCTGGTATCATCAAAGATGAGCTTGTGGGGCCTTTTTGGGTTGAGGATGGAGTCAAGCTCAACTCCCAGTCCTACTGCCAGTTTCTGGAAGACACCTTCTTCAAGCAGTGGTACAGGAAGAAGTCTGCGTCCTTCAAGAAAAACATGATTTTCATGCAGGACAATGCTCCATCACACGCGTCCAAGTACTCCACAGCGTGGCTGGCAAGAAAGGGTATAAAAGAAGAAAAACTAATGACATGGCCACCTTGTTCACCTGATCTGAACCCCATTGAGAACCTGTGGTCCATCATCAAATGTGAGATTTACAAGGAGGGAAAACAGTACACCTCTCTGAACAGTGTCTGGGAGGCTGTGGTTGCTGCTGCACACAATGTTGATGGTGAGCAGATCAAAACACTGACAGAATCCATGGATGGCAGGCTTTTGAGTGTCCTTGCAAAGAAAGGTGGCTATATTGGTCGCTGATTTGTTTTTGTTTTTGAATGTCAGAAATGTATATTTGTGAATGTGGAGATGTTATATTGGTTTTACTGGTAAAAATAAATAATTGAAATGGGTATATATTTGTTTTTTGTTATGTTGCCTAATAATTATGCACAGTAATAGTCACCTGCACACACAGATATCCCCCTAAAATAGCTAAAACTAAAAACAAACTAAAAACTACTTCCAAAAACATTCAGCTTTGATATTAATGAGTTTTTTGGGTTCATTGAGAACATGGTTGTTGTTCAAGAATAAAATTAGGGTTAAATACAACTTGCCTAATAATTCTGCACTCCCTGTATGTTCCTGAAGGTCTCGCAGCTTCAAAAAGCCTGGCTCAGGGCTGCCCAGGTCAAGTGTTTTAGAATCTCTCACTGCTGGTATCATAGCCAAGATCAGATTTCTGCTAACATATTAGTTTTTCTATTTGGTCTGCTTACGATTTGTGATAGCACGGATGACTGCATCACTGTGCAAAGCCTCTCCACATTTCTTAATGTTTTGCTAGGAAGATGGAAAACAGGTGGAGTACTTTATTGAAACATAAATTCATGTAAGTACATTATATAAGGGAAAATAGAGTTTGTACAATTCCAATGAGGTTCAAAGTCAACATTTTTTATGACCACCTTCATACTTCAACAAAGCCTGAACTCTTTCAAGCAAGCTTTCCTTTGGAATTTCTTTAAGTAGTTATCAGGAATAGTTCTCCAGGTTTCTTTAAGACATTCAAACCTCTTCTTTGGATCCTGGCTGCCTTTTGTTCAGTTCTCTGTTACTATGAACCCTCAAGGCTTCAGCAATGTTGTTTTGCCTGGGAGGCCAATCCATGACTGACCATTGTGTGTTTTTCTATCCAAGTATGCTTTTACTGAATTATCAGAGTATTTGGGATCATTGTCATGCTAAAGAATGAAGCGGTTCCCATTCAGATGCCATCTCAATGCTATTGCATGGCAGATCAAAATATGACGGTACTTTTCTGCACTCATAATTCCACTGATTTTCAGTTCAGTTCATGTGTAATTTGGCGTACATCAGCCTTTTGTCCACTTTCCCCTTCATTAAGAATGACTTCAACAAAAAGAAGACGTACCAATTGAAGGGCCAGATGGATCTTAAGTCTTGTGGGACTTTTTTATTCATATTTCTTAAGGACATGACTTAAATACACTGTTGATCTGCTGTAGATATTTTCTTTTTCCAAGATACACCAAGGTTTCAGCTAATAGCTCAGGGAATCACCTTGTTGGTGGAAAACGACTATTTTATGCCTATGAAACTGTTGTTTTTGGCATTTTTGTAAGTAAAGAAATGGGAGAAAAGTGCTAGTAACAAAACATTTTCTGTTATGTGAGTTACGTACTTTGAAAGACCTTCAGAAAATCTATTAAATAAATTACAGAATAGCTCATTGGAAGCAAAGAAATAACAACATTAGAGGCAGCCTAAGACTTAAGCACAGTACTGCAGGTACACCACTAAGCAGAAAAAGAAAAGGTTTATTGTATAGTAGGCTTTTTGTTTCCCTCATGTAGTACATATTTTCCCCCTCTGGTGTCATTTATTTTGTCTTACTATGAAGCTGAAAATATGTACGCCAAATTGATGGCATAAGATCATCCCTAAACTGTTACAGCATCTTTCCTCCAGTGGCCTCTCCCGTGACAGATGCTATTAGTTTGATGGCTGTGTATTTGATGACAGTAGGAGATGACACCATTCTGTTTCCAACTTATTCCTCGCCTCAAGCTATTGGTAATTGCGAACACACAAGCAGACTAAACACACCATGACAAACACACAGTTTTAACAAGCAAGTACAAGAATTAAAATGATCATGGGGTGACGGAGGAGCATTTCATTACTGGATATTTTAGCGCAGCAATGTGGCAGAAAACGTCTGTGACCGCATTACATAGATGGATTCGACTACTGCCAAATTACTGTCAAATAACAGACATGCTGACAATCACGCTGGAGTTTTCTCAGCTGCACCCTGTCGAGTACTGATGAGCCAGTTCTCGTGCCAGAACCTCTCAGGCTCATTTGCAGTTAAACAGTCACATAGATGGATGGAGGGATGGATGAATGTGTTAGAGCCTGTGTGAACATCTTCTGGAGTTGTTCTCTGTCTCACTCTGAGGCGATAAAGAGACAGTGACAAGCAGAAGCTGCAGCCCACTGTGGGAAAGCCTGCTCTTGGTTCATATTTGTCTTGTTGGTTGTGGTTGTATATTTTTGCTTTTGTGAGGTACACAGGAGCCACTGGATGCTTTTTAAAGAAAACAATAAAAATCACAGCAGTGCCAAGTATCTAATGATGAATGACTCAGTGCTTGTAGGCAAACTGCTATGATATGTACAACAATGTGGGGTTTTTTAAAACTACTTTTTGTGTCTTTAGTGGAGTGAATCAATTACAATCAATTACCACTTGCCCGTAACTTGGTAGCTGACACATAGACAGCATATAAAAGAAAGGTTTAACCACTGTGATGTCACACATTGGTTTGTGAAGACTGTGAATTAAGCATTTTGGCCATCACCATTATCACAGTCAGTTTATGAGCAAAGGTTGTAACTGAATGAGAAGTTAAGAAATCCTGCACGCTCATACGGCAGTGACTTGGCCACAAAGTAGGTCTGCCTGAAGCACAACTTGTGTTATCTATTTCACTTTATTTTTCCTTTATTTTAGAATAATTTTGAAAATAAATATCAAATTGCATTCAACAAGAAAGTGATTTCTATACAATCTGACTTTTTTCTACCAGGAGTCATCTTGTGCTGACAAGATGGCAACAAGAAGCGCAGCTAGAAGTGGCAGAGTTGAAAATGTTAAGATTTTCTCTGAGAGTGACCAGGATGGACAGGATTAGGAATGAGTATATCAGAGGGACAGCTCGGGTTGAGCGATTTGGAGTCAAAGCAGGAGAGGCAAAGCTGAAATGCTTTGGACACGTGCCAAGGAGGGATAGTGGATGTACTGGACAAAGGATGATGAAGCCGAAGCTGCCAGGCAGGAGGAAAAGATAAAGACCAAAGAAGATTCATGGATGTGTGAAGGAGCACATGCAGATGGCTTGAGTAACACAAAAGGATGCAAGGCACCGTGGCAACCTCTAAATGTGTGTGTGTGTGTGTGGTGGTGGGGGGGGAGAAACGACGACACCCCTGCAGCACAGCACAAAGACCCAAAAGCTATGTCAGTCTTTTATAAACAGTATTTTCGAGTTATCTTTCCTATCAAGCTGCCGACTTTACTGACATTTTAGTGTCCACATTGCTGCTAGTCACACAAACTGTTTGTGTTTCTTATA
This sequence comes from Rhamphochromis sp. 'chilingali', assembly GCF_963969265.1. Classification (NCBI taxonomy): domain Eukaryota; kingdom Metazoa; phylum Chordata; class Actinopteri; order Cichliformes; family Cichlidae; genus Rhamphochromis; species Rhamphochromis sp. 'chilingali'. The sequence continues at coordinate 9,454,071 of NC_137930.1, forward strand.
TGTCATGATTTGTTCACCAGTTCTGTTCTATTTTGTTTTTATCGACACACTAATTATTCCACCTCGGCAGAGACTAAAAACTTTGAAATAAAATTACATGCTATCCACGCTGATGCTTTTTTAGATAAACAAAATAAAAGCATGGATAAAAAAAGAGGAGAGGAAAAAAAATGACTAGCTCTAAAGACATAATCGCCCTTTTACATGTGAAATGTGATGCAACTGCAGGAAATCACTTTCACCGACTTTGGACTAGCCCAAAAAAGGTATAGTAGAACAGATTGTAGCATCCGACTTTCTCTTTGATTCGGTGTCATTCTGCAGCAGCACAGCAGCTGTTATTAACATGACATTCTGTTCATTTTTTCAGCCGAGGTAGTCACGATAAGAAAATGATGAAAATATATTTGTGAGAATAACTATGTTGTAAATTCTGTAAATTCTGAAAGGCAGAATGTGTAACTGAATGGAGGTTGACTCCTTCCATCGTTTACGTCTCTCTATCATTTTTTTTTTAAATTTTGAAATGTTTGATCAAAAGGGGTTATGAGTCACCTGTCAAAATAAAATGAGTTTAAATGAATTCACGAGACAATTTCAGCTTAAGAGATGTGAACCAGTTAAAAATAATCAAAAATAGATCCACTGCAAAAAGATAACCGTGATAAGAGGATTTAAATTTGGGAGCCTACTTACTTGAGTCGAGTAATCATCGTTATTATTGCTGGCAATCTGAATATCAGCAGGGAAAGGAAAGTGGCGATCGATCATCTTTATTTTAATCATCACAGTAGATTTGATTGCTACACTTGCATTTAACAACATAAAGCTGACAAAATCTTGAAAAGAGAAGCTGCGTAAGATGCTGTTGGCATTAGGATTTGTGAAAAGTTTGAATCCAAAAGAAAAATGAGTAAACTGTATTTTTTAAATTACGTTTACTAAGAGTAATTCCACTAATGTTGCTTTAGTTAGTTTAGTGGGGCGACTAAACTAACTAAGTGGTTGGGAAGCGTATCTGTAACCGGAAGGTCACTGGTTCGATCCCTGGGCTCTCTGTCCTGGTCGTTGTGTCCTTGGGCAAGACACTTTACCCTACTGGTGTTGGCCAGAGGGGCCGATGGCACGATATGGCAGCCTCGCTTCTGTCAGTCTGCCCCAGGGCAGCTGTGGCTACAACCGTAGCTTGCCTCCACCAGTGTATGAATGTGAGAGTGAATGAATAGTGGCATTGTAAAGCGCTTTGGGTGCCTTGAAAAGCGCTATATAAATCCAATCCATTATTATTAGTTCCGATGAACATTAATGTCTCAATCGTGTTTTTCCCTTCTAAGAAAAAAAAGACAAGTGATTGACCAGAACAAACAATCAGATCTCCATAAAAGGTAAAGAAACAACAAGCAAAACCTACTACCATCCTTGAAAGCTCTTCACTTCCTTACAGATGCAAAACAGGCCGGCGTGGCATTAGATCCCTAATGCTGCTAGTGGCTGCAATGCATTTGCACTCTGAATCGCTATGATTAAGATGAAGAGTGCAAATGTTTAAGACCACCTGCTTGATCATGTTCAAAGCGAGTATCAGAATGGGGGAAAAAGGCGACTGAACGTGGTGTGCTTGTTGGTGCTAGACAGGCTGGTCTGAGTATTTCAGAAACTGCTGATCTACTGAGATCTTCCCACACAAGCATCTCTAGGGTTTACAGAGAATGGTCTGAAAAAGAGAAAACAGCCAGCGAGCGGCAGTTCTCTGGCCAGATTAGCTCTGAGAAGAACGGCCAGACTGCTGGTAACAGGAACTCAAATAAGCCAAGCCATGTCGATGCACAACGTGCCAACCCTTGAAGCAGATGAGCTACAGCAGTAGAGGACCACACTGGGTGCCACCACTCTCAACTAAAAACAGCAAACTGAGGCTACGATTTGCACTAGCTCAGTCACGATTTCTGCTGTTTGGTGTAAACAACATGAAAGCATTGATCCATTGTATCATTGGTTCGGGCTGCTGGTGTAATAGTGTGGGTGATGTTTTTTTGGCACACTTTTTTTAAAACGATGGTGAATCCACTATACCCAGATGGCCTCCACAGTCACCAGATCTCAATCCAATAGGTGGAACGGGACATGATGCATGACAGATGTGCAGTGGACAAATCTGCTGCAACTATGCGATGGTGTCATATGGACCAAACTCCCTGAGGAATGTTTCCATCACCTTGTTGAATCTATGCCACAAATCATCATAAATAAAGGCAGTTCTGAAAGCAAAGGGGAGTTCAACCTACTACTGGCAATAGATACCTAATAAAATGGTCTTTAAGGTAGAAAAGAACACATTGAAATGAACTGGAATTTTCCTTAACACGGAAGCTAAGCAATGACTCTCCTCATGAACACTAATGGATTTGACCATTACAGCGGTTACTAATATGAGTTTCAGCTTATACTGCAGGAAGTGGTTTCTTTCACTGTGGTATAATATACACACAATATACACAAGCTACAGATACTCTCTAAGAGTCTGCTTTTGATTCTTGAAAATCCATTAGGTTAATTGTTCTCTATATGGCCCCTGAATGATATCAAACATATGATATTAATAATATCTTAATTTAGTAAAAATGTTTCATAAACAGCCTATCAGCAGTAGCAGGCTGTCTCTTTGTGTTGGAGTGTGTAACCGAAATGCGGCTCTCTCCTCAACCTCCTGCAGCCCAGAGGAGAGACTTCCCCTTTGCGGAGATTAGGATTATAGCCATACTAAGTCTGATTGAACACCGGAGAACAGCTCTTTCTGCATGTGTGTGTGACTGTGAGGATGGGCTTTTTTGTACACGACCGCTTCCCCGCGTACGTGAGAACACAGAAAGAGAGCGAGGTCCTAAAATCCGAGCATATAAATGCCAGTGTGTACGTGAGGAGAACTCTTTGGTAATTGAGAATCTGCGCGAGATTATACATGTCTGAATCAGTCAGCGTGCATAAAAAGGTGAGGTGTAATGTTTGTGTACGTGTGCATGTACACCTACGCCACGGTTGTTCAGAGCGCAGTAGGAAAACGTCTGTATGAACACAGATAGTGAGTTTTGAACTTGTGCTTTGTGTGTGTGTGTCATGACTTACCCATGGAATCTGCATTTAAAATCAATTTTAGTGTTTAGTGTGAAGTATGGAGTGTGGAGGATATACGTTTGTGCTCACGTGTGTGAAGTAAATGCGCGTGTCAGCAGGAGAAGGTAAAATATCTCTGCGTATGTGTGTGTGTAACTCAGTGAAAGAGCTGCAGGTTTGTGACAAACGCCAAAAGATTAGGAGGGAGCAGGGAGGATTTAAGTTACCAACCACTATTGCAGGAAAATGTTCCCATTGCACTGAAATTCAACACATTCCAGAAGAGCAGAGCCTTGAGTGAGGAACTGATTAAAAAGTATTTAAGCAATTCTGTGAGTCAGAACCTGTTTGCAAATTCCAGTAATTATTATATTTCAACACATTGTGTTGGATGTTTGCATTTTCAGTAACGCTGAAACATTGCCATGGCTGAGAGCTGTCCAACCTTTTGTTGGGGCACTTGACTGCTGGCTGATTACCTGGGGATGAGTGTTTCACCTTCACGGTAGCCATTGAAAAGAGAGAAGGCTGGACATAGAGCGTCCTAATGGCCCTAAACCTCAAGGCCTATCACAGCTGGACGACTCAGAAATCCAACTTCTAGTTTTAACAGGTTGTCAATTGCCGAGTAGAGTATATACAAGAGGAATTATGTGCTACTGAGGCCCATTTAGCATTCAATAAATACTAGAATTATCAAAAATTCAGCAATGAAATAGGATCTGCATTGCATCCTTTGGAGGCTACAGCATGATTATATAATGCCTCTGTTTTAACGGCTTCATCGGCTGTAATTTTTGTTCAGTGATTACAAACAAAGTGGGTAAAATCAGCTTCTCTTTCTACAGTAAGTAGCTACTTATGTAACCACTTGTTCCATTATACTCTAGTTAGCTGGACAAACTAAAATCTAGCAAGTCTAAAAACATCTTAGTTACTGAGAAAAATTAAAAACAAAATTCTTTAAAATCTGTGTTTTGCTCTCATCACAGCACCACATACTGTTGAGCATGTAGCAGCATGTAATGGACACTGTTTGAAAAGTTGGACATTTTAGACCAAAAATAATGACAAATTAAATGAAACTGAGAAACATATGTTCACTTAAATTGTACATCATATTGTAAATATGTAGTCAAGTGTCTAACTATTTGTTTTTCTTTTAAAGCCTCATTTCCACCAATAAGCTCAGGTGTAAATAGCAGGTTGACACTGGAGGTTATCATTGTTATTAGCAGCTTTAGCAGCTAACTGCTTCAGACAAAATGTAGTCCTCAACAGCTCAGTGCACAACAACAGCTTTCTTGAGACCAGAAAAATAGTCAACACTGCCTTCTATCACAGAAGGAAGCTACTCTGAAACTCCGAAACTACTCTGCAGTGTCAACATGTTGCAAATAATGAAAACAGATTCCTGGGTGGATAATGATGACATTTCCATATCTATTTAACATTTAAGTAGTAATTTACAGGTATTCACGCATCACATTGTTCCGATGGTTTATTACTGTGTGTGTATGTAGCTTGTGAAAGTGCATTATTGTGAGGGGCTATGCAGATATTTTGTGCTGTGAGCTTTGGGTGCTCTAATTGTATGAACTTTCGTACGATCCCTTGCACCATGCACACACATGCCTTCTTGCTAAATAGATACTAGGTATAGTAGATAAAACAGGATACTTCTATGTATGTGTCCACTTGGGAAACATTAGAGCCTTGAGGCAAAACTGCTTCTTGTCCTCCTAAATACACAGAGTTTATGTCAAAAAGGTAATCAGCATATATATAAACTCGTTGACTGAGCACAAACTCCTACGCATTTCAATTTCGACTGATAAATTCAGCATACTGCCCATTCCCACAACACTAATTTTCTCACAACATGTGTTCACATGTGGGTTTTCCCTGAAAGATGTTAGGATTTCATTAATTTGGTTATGAATAGCACTAACCTCCAGTGACTGCAAATGAAAATTAGCCTATATAGCTAAATCTAGCAAATTTACATGATGGACCTAAGTGCACGTGTTAATATTTAAACCTTTTCCTTCTTAAATAGAATAAACATAATGGAAATCAACTGTTATGCCAGATGCTTTGCATTAAAAATGTAATATCGCCTTTCCTGTCTTGGCTGGTTTAATATGTAGAGCTACATCGATTTAATTAAATACTTCTTTTCCTGACTTCACATTGTATGAGTTATTGTTGTGAGTACAGGTTATATCTCTCCAGCACTAGTGGTTATGTATTTTCTCTCTGCCGTTTTTTTGAATACCAACATTTGCAATCATGTAACAGCGACTTTTTCAAAAACTCATCCACCCCATGATTCAGTAGGTTGTAGAGCCACTTTCAGTAATAACTTGGAGAAACTGTTTTCTGATTTTCTGTATCAGTCTCTCAGATCATTGTGGAGGAATTGTAGCCCCCTCTTATTTACAGTGTTGCTTCAGTTCATTAAGGTTTGCAGGCGTTGATTTTAACGCACAGCTATCTTAAGGTCCGACCACAGCACTTCATGCTGAAGCCTGGGTCAATGAAACACCATGATTTTTTTCTTTATCAGACATTCTGCTGTAGTGTTGCTGGGATCATCGTCCTGTGGCATCAACTAATCTGAGTCAAATTTTAGATATCGGCCTCACATTTGACTCTGCAATACTTTGTTGTTCAAAGGAGTTCACGGTTTACTTAGTGGCTAAACATCTCCACTTTGGTCTTGTCTGTCCATTGTTGTCAGATACAACTTTGCAAACTTAACCCATGCTGACATGTGGGTGGGGGTTTTTGGGATTATTGTGTTTTCTTTCTTCCAGGCAACCCTTCCTAAACAAGTCATTCTTATTCAGTGTCTTTTCTAATTGTACCATCATAAACTTTAACATTTACTGAGATTTTTTTGCAGATTTTCTGAGCATCGCACAACACGAGATTAAAGTGAATTTGGCTGGCATTGTGTTAACATACACATGAATGCTCCAGGCTAGCAAAATGACAAAACATATACTTTTACAGAGGTGCTCAGACTGTAAGGGTGTACTTTTTTTTTTTTACATTACTCTGTATGAGTACTCAAAGTATTTTTTTCCAGCATTAGAGAATAAAACCAAAGTGCATGGAGGATATTTAAACTATCCATTATATTTTATATAATCAGAAACGATCAACTCTCCTGCAGTACATCTGTAGAGAAAACATGAATCTTGACAAATATAGCTGTACAATGTGGAGCACAGATGTCCAATCTGAGAACACACTTTACAAGAAATACCACAAAATGTAAGGAACTATGTTATCTTCATTCTGCTACATCTGGAGCCTGGTTCTAGCTCACAAAGCTGGAAAATTGTTGGAGAGATAGAGAAGGAGGGGGAAAGGGTTGTTGTGTACATGCAGTGAAGTGCATGTGTGTACTCTCTCATTGCATGAGTGCTATAGGAAATATATTAATAAAACAACTCAATGTGTGGCAGCGATTGCGCCTGGCTACTATAAAAGAGGACTCTTTCTCTCTCATTCACTGAGTTGCACAAAAAGGTGTGACATCATCGGGGACACACAAGAGTTTCTACTAACAAGAGACTAAAATAGACCATGACGCCTCTCTGTCTCTCCCCCTCCCTCTGGTAAAATATCTTCTTGTTGTTTATCTTTCTCCCTTTCTTTCCTCATTTGTCTCATTCATTTTCCATTTCAACCATTTCAACATTTCACGATACCCAATTTCTCCTCTTTACAACAATCAGTACCACCTTTCTGTTTTTAACCCTTTTTCTTTTGGTTTATAAAAGACAGGGTTAGAGTTGGATCGATATCCCATTATAACATTACTGCAGAGATATAAACATGCAAGCTAATATTGTACTTACTGTAAACATGAGCTGGCATCCTCCCAGTATGTAATCCAGAAAAGTGTAGTCCCTTGTAATCTAGAGACACGGGAAAAAAGCAAGAAATCAGGAAAATAAGTGTGCAAGTGAGAACTGATCTGCTGAAGATCAGATCTATAGATGAAATTATATTTTCTATCATTCACCATTAAGTTTGCTGCAAACATAAACACAGACATTATTCTTTTTAAATTTTTTAAACAAACCTGACATATGTTTTTCGTGACATAATGTGCAACCAGAAGAGCACCACTTATCTTGTTTGAGCACTCCAATTACAATGAATATTTAGCATGGATTTTACCGTCATTAGTCTAATCCCTGCTGCCAGCCAACAAATATAATTACTATATTAGCCATTTTCTTCATGCGCTGTGCCCTATGTGTGTCTCTGTACAAAGGCTTGTTCATGATTGTGTGTAAGAAAAAAAAAGATGGAAAGAAGGAAAGGAATCAATTATGAAAGCTTGTCATTGCACGCACACAGCTTTAATGTTATTCCAACAGGCATCTAAAGACTCCATGGTTCAGCTTAATGTGTCCTCTGTGGGGCTCTGAGCCATCGTACTAATTAGCTATTCAAGTGGAGTTATGAACGCCCAGTTAGAAGTGCGTCAGTTGATCAAAACTGAAATTCACTGAGTCGAGTGTTAAGATGGATCATTAAGACGTGATGAGAGGCCGGATAATTTATTTGATTTGCTACTGTAGGTGAGTTATTTTTGTTGCTCCTGCTTAGACTGCTAATGGATCAAACTTCTTGAGCTAATATTTAACCCTTGTGTGGTGTTCGTATTTTTGTTACTCAGCCAGTGTTCATGGGTCTGGTGGACCCGCTAGAGTTTTGGCTTTCCAAATTAACACTATCAAACAATTTTATGTTAAATTACTCAACAGATGTTTACTTCATCCCAATTACAAGACATATGAACAGCAAACATGGTTAATTTTTTCCCTTTACCTTTGTTAGATCACATTTATGAATTTATGTGCTTCTCGTTTTTCTTTTATATAAAATGTTATAAATAAATCAGTTATAATCAAGTGGAGTGAGTGGAAAGACACAACACATTTACACGTGAAAAAATAATTAATTGTTTAATTTTTCTTTTGAAAAAAACTGAACACGGGTCTCACAGACCCGAACACCATACAAGGGTTAAAACAAAAGTTTGATATACCAGTGGTATTATCAAACTTTACTCAATTGTGCTGCTGAATTCATTGTGAAATATCTGTGTTGCTCTGTGTGGACGGGTTTAGTTCATTACTGCAGGAATTACTGCAGAACTTTCCGGTGAAGCCTCATGGTTCACTTATAAATCCTGGCGCAAAGATATGCAAGGTGGTTCGCACAAAATATCAGAAAGTTAAAGTATACAAGCGGCTGGTAAAGATGTAGCAGCTAAATGGAGAGCATTTCCTTCCGAAGCTGGAGCAACTAAAACACAAATAAGTGGAACTGTAGAAAAACATCACTGCTCTGTTTCTTCTGCCCCCTTCCTAAAAACTTTTCAGGGGACTTTAACTGTTTGTTAACACAAATTTCAATCATCAACACGGTAGCGATCTAGTGCATGTGGCCATGCAGAAGTTCAAAGTGAGCATCGATGTGCAGCTGACAAAGATTCAGCAGCTGTGTGAAGCCATCATGTCACCATGGACCAGCATCTCTGAGCAATGTTCCCAGCAGCTTGTATGCTATGAAGAATTAAGGCAGTTATAAAGGCAACAAGGGGCTCCGAACCACGACTAGCAAAATTTACTTAATAACAGTAACAATCACAGTGTTTTATTTTATTAAAGTTTTTTTTATCTACTATAAACTTAGCACCTGTATAAGAGCTATAAGCTTTCAGTTAAAACCAACATTAAACCATATGGAAACATCAGAACATGACAACTAATAATGATGAATGCTTGAGCATGTAAAACCAAAACATTGCTTTCATTCTTTTAAAATATCACTCAATTTCCTGACTGAGTACAGATTCCCCAGTTTACAACAAAGCTGTATATGCCAGGTAATCTAAAAATATTGATCTGATTTTAGATTTGGAAACACGTTTGATATGTGAAGCCACAAGTTGAATGTGTCGGTGACAGCAGTAAGAAAAAGAATACATCTACTGCAATTCTACTAAATTTATATGCAACCGAAGATTAAGATTGCTAAGAAACCTCCATCCGTCCTCACCTTGCAGGACTTGACAATGATAACTCCAGAATTTTTATAATTCTTCTTCTTTTTCTGTTTCTTGGGATTAATGCAGTCAAACTCCACCTGCAGATACAGGAACGGGTAAGAGGAAATGAAAGGAATTAAAATGAATGTGTCACTATCAGTAACAGAGGAGTGGGTTTAGCAGGGACAATACAAGGAGAGGAAAAGCTGAGATGACAGCAGAGTTGAAAAGAGTTGGTGTGAAATGGGAAAATGATCAGAGAGGCAGACGATCGAAAGATTCACAGCTTCCCCATAATGATGAGAGCAGGTTCACCTTGACTGTCAAACTATAGTGATATAGTACCATTAATACAGTGAAAATGAAAACAATACAGTGTTAAAAAACAGAAAGATTTAATTTTATGTGATGCTGTTGAAAGAAAAGTGAAGGACAGGATGGCTGCTAATACTGTAAGTCACACAGACACACTCTTAGGTGGCAATGTCTGATCAAAACAGACATTTTAGTCAGTCAGCGATTCATATGACAGGTAACTCTAAATGCCTTGTCATGTTACTAAGGCTCAGCTAAGGGATATTTTACATCTCAAAAGCACTTCTCTTTTTATCCATTCCATTCTCGCTCTCGCTCTGCTTACACCCCCCCACCTCTCCATCCTGCCTCTTATCTTTATTTCCTTGCTATTTCCCCCACCCAACATCATTACCACACATGATGAGACCCAGTGGGAGAACAAGTCATGAGGCCGCTTTGGCACATGCATGCATGCAGTTTCACTAGCAACACACACGCGCGCGCACACACAGACCTGCTAATGAATGACCTACGTTCTTATCAGTGCATCATACATCTTTGACAGATCAGGAACTCACATGCGAAAAGAATAAATCTCAATAAAATTAGAAACAATACCAATGTATAAATGAATGCTTCTAAACTATAAATCAAGCCACAACAGGCAGAAATACAGACATGTGGTAAGAAATGAATTATAGCACTTCACATTACAAGTTAACCCTTGGGCTCATAAGTTGATATCAGTTGATAAATATCATGAAATTACCAAAGTAAAACCCAATCACAAGTTTGTTACTGTGTCGCATAAGACAAAGTCTAACCTAAGATATACCCATGTGTACTCTTACTACCAAGCAATTGCACAGTTATAAGTCTAGTAATTACATTGTATTTACTTAAATAATGTCTCTTTATTATTATCTAATTACCCTACTACTAAACTCTGTACACACTGGAAACGATTCACTAGTTGCACACTGCTGTACGATGCCTGGTTGCTTGTAGACATTCCAAGTTCTGGTTGCTTAGATGACCCTCTAATGTGTTCACATCCAGGTCATATGTCATATATACAGGTCCTGTCTAGAAATTGCGTCAAGTTTATCTTGGGCCCTGCCCACTTTTGATCACCAGCTTTTATTTCGCCCGTATTGGCTCAAAGTCGCTGAATGTGATTCACTTTCTTTAGTTTCTTGTTGCAATGTTGGCCCAATTGCTTCCAGTGTGTACACAGCTTGACACTGCATTACAAAAGGATTCAAATGCTTAAACTCATTAGCTTTAATTTTATGTATGCTGCACGTACTGCCTTCCTGGATTGCACACCTATTTGTTAGCATTTCTGCGGCCCACCCTGCATCCCCCTACTCTCGCCTCTTTCATATGTGTAACAGCGATATCCTAAACCTGGGAGGCACCGCTTATCCTGAATAAGCTCTTTCTCGAGCCGCAACCTCTGACCTAGATCATTTTCTTCTCATGAGCCTGTCACCTTTATTATCAATAAACAGTGTTAAATCATGTTTGAGTTGTGTTATCTGCTAGCGAATAGCATGCTAACATGCCACCTGCTAAAATGGAGCCACAAGCACAATCATGTCAGTGTTTTACCTCCACTGAGTTCTGGGCTTCACTCATCTTTGCAACTGTGGTCTGAAACTCTCCAATGAAGTCATGTCCTCCATCATTATCGTAGTCATAACACAGCACCTGTAATTGTGCAGAATGCATCACATCATGCTAGTCTTTTCTTTCACATGGGCAGCTTATAAATAAAAGTGGAAACTCAAGCGGTTATGTGGTTTCTGGTATCTGTGTCCTACTTTCACTTCTGTACTGACTCTTCACTTCCTTTTTAATTTTTTTCAAGTTTGACATTCTAGCCAAAGGACACGATAAAATTATTTTTTATTTTTTTCACAGTGGATCTCACCTGTTAGATTCAGTGAAGATTACATTAGATACTAAACATGTCTTCTAATAGAGAAAGTAAAAATTCTCACTACTAACCTTGATGCTTCTGTCCACGTCTCCATTGCACAAAGAAATGAGAGGCACGGTAAAAGGTTTCCACACTGGATCTAAAGTGTTCTTTATGACCTGAAGTCACAGACACAAAAATAGGCAGCGGAGCAGATGTATGATGCAATTACCTGAACTTATGTCTGTAATTAAAGTTGTACCACTTTGTGTGAGGCCAAGTTTAGCTGAAAATGACAGTGAACGATAATAACAGTCAGATGAAGGTAAGTTTAACCTCTGCCAATGACTCACCTCTGTCCTGTGCACAAGCATCCATTTACCATCTTCTCCCTGTTTGTGAAACTCCAGGTAAGGGTCTGACTTCCCAAAGAAGTCCTGCACAAACAAACACACGGTGAATTTGCCCTCATGTCTTTTTTTGTCTGTTTACATCTCTTATCTCTTTCACAAAACTGCAACCACTAACCACTGTATGACAACTGCAAAACTACAGGTGATTTCTAAAAAAAAAAGTTTCTTCGAACACTTAAAAGATCAGATTGATTAATTAATTCACTGGAGTTTTAACTACAGCATACAGCAGGTACACAGCTTGAGCTTGAATCCTACTCACAGTTATGATGTTTCTGAGTTGCAGTATATCAAAGCTGCTTAAACGGCGATATTTAATATGTAACAATTTTATAATATCAACAATTTTTAAAGTTGTCCTTCAATCGGAAATAACACCACATGATAGTGTTTAAAAGGTACATATGTGTACTGTAGTACACAGTGCATTGTACCATAGGCCAAAACACCTTGTAATGTTACATAAAGGTAGCACCTATTATGGCAGCTGAGTCATTGTGCGCACTTACTTTTTAATATTTCAGGGTTTAGAAACATGTTGCTGTTACAAACCCACCGGATACTTCAAACCCCTTTCCATACCTGTTTTAACATCCCAGAATCACTAGCATCATACACAATACACACAATACACTTTCAGTTCAATCATGCCCGCAGTACATATGGCCCAAATGTGCGTTTCCTGTAAATGTTGTTTGTCCTGGTTCCTGGTTTCACCCAGTGATTTTAGTCTGATATAAACAGGCTTTGGGAATGTAATTTTTCCTTAATGTGGTTTCAAACAAAGTGTTGTTAGGGACAATTTTATTGAATAAATTTCTTTGAAAAATTATTTTTGTTATAGTCTTTGTTATCAGCGACCTTATGCAGTAAGGTTTAATTGACACTGGGAGATTATACAGTGGTTTTTTTGTTTTTTATTTTACTATAATCTTATGATATTTATACTAAACTAAAACTAAACTGAAATCAAAAGAATTTAAATGTCGAAATTATGACTGAAGCCATTTTATGCTTTAGTCAAAAGGCTACGACTAGAACTAAATCAAAATTATCTGCCAATACTAAATGCTGCAGGAATGACTGTTGGAGGTTGCAGTTGTTTCAGCAAACATCCCAAAATACATATTTAATGTGTCAAAACAACAGTTTTAATTCCAGCTACCCCAGCACCTGATAGCCTGTTGTTTGGCAGACAAAGGTGAAGACTATGAAAGCATTTAAATCTCGTCTGTGTGGGCTGTATTTGTGTGACCTAAAGTGGTATGCATGCTCAAATATATCTGAGTGTGTGTGTATGTGTGTGTTTGGATTTGCACCCTGAGTGTGTGTGTGTGTGTACGTGTGTGAGCATGCGGGGGTCTAACTGCCTACCTTCTTATCCAGTTTACGCCCACTCAGGGTCAAAGTGATGATTCTGTTGTCAGACAACTCCTGCGCTGTTATCTAAAATAAGAGCACCGCACAACATTAGCGGCAGCAGAAGCACTCACAAATATTAACATTTACATCAACAACAGCAACAGGAACCGTTGGGAAACACGGTAACGGCAGCAGCCTCGATGACATCAAGATCAGCGACTGTAGCCATACCGTTCACGTAAACATCACAGACAACAGCAAGTTTAGGTGACACAGCACAGTGTGCATTTTTTACATTTGTCTTGTAACTCATTAAGTGCATTGAGACATTGACACCTTTCAATCAGGTGCATGGCCAGGTCACCAGGTTAGTGACTTCCATATATTCCTTATACAGCACTATTAGATTGCTGACTACCCTTTAAACAGATCCTCAGAGGGTCTGAGGGCTGTTTATGATGGCGGTCATGCTCTGAGTCTCTTACTTCTAATTAGATCTGGGGGCAACATGGCGACCCGTCACACCCCAGTTTAAGGAAAATACTAACGCTAATAAGCTTGGGGTGTCTTTACTTAATTTATTTAAACCAACATAACTGACGATCCAACGGGAACTTACCCTTAAATAATCTGGTCTCTTCTCGGGACCATTCCTATTTTATTTTTGTAAATAAAGTTTTTAAAAAACAAATAAGTTCATAATATTCATAATATTCAGTTCATAGTTCATAATATTTTCTTTTAAGAGACAGTAGACATTCTTACTGTAATGGATCCTTTGCCAGCTTGCTTCCCATTGGCTAAGATCAGGGGTCTGTGAAGTTTCTTATTGGACACAATCTATTGGATCAGGACAACAATTATTTATTTTTGAAATTGAGCAAAAATCCACTTTAAAATACAGTCTGCATCTAATTGTAAGAATAAATTCCATCTAGTTCAGTTTATCCTATCCCTTCTTCTCTAGACTATACCTGTAGTTATAAAGAATATACTTCAAACCAAAGAAGAAGAAATCATTCAGTACCACTCCCAGTGTGCAAACAAATGCTCCCAGGAAGTCGTGCTCGTCGAGCTGTGTGGCACACTTGTCTTCATCGAACATGGCAAAGCGAAGTTTCTGGATTTCTTCAAAGTGGTAGTCCACCTGGAACTTCACCCCAAACACTGGATTCAAGTTGTTCACAGCTGTTTCAGTGCGTCCCAGCTAAAGGTCAAGAAACAAGGAGAGAAAAATGCTGTAAAAATTAAATAATTCCACTATTGTCCCTTTTAACGATTCACAAGCGTGTCATAGTCCTGGTCCTGAACTATCGAGCTCTGTCCAGCGCTTGTTTTTAATTGATCATGACCTAGGTTATTCCTTCCTCAACAGAATGCTCTTGTGTCCTGTTGTCAGGTCTTCATCTCTCTGCTAAGTTGGTTTCTATTTTATTTTGGCAGTCCTCTGTGTTTTATCCTTAGTTTTACTTCCTTTGTTTTGTTATACCTCATTAGCCTCACCTCTTGTACCCAGTTGTTCCCTGTTATCCTGATTAGTCTTAGTGTGTCAGTTTGTAGAAAGAGCTTTGGTTGTCCTTTGTTGTGACATCTGTTATGATTTCCTGTGTGTCCTCTACCAGTTCGAGTCTTGAGTTTGGACCTTTTTTCCTTGTTCCTGTGTTTTGGATTGCTTTCTACCACCATTAACAAGGAGCTTTATTTAATCCTGCCTGTAGAGTCTGGTTTTGTGTAGACACTACATTACCAAAATAGCTGCTCACCTGCATCTAACAGTCTCAAAGTCACCACAAAATCTAAGCTCCGTCCCTTCCAGCAAAACACAAGTGGCTAGTTTTTCCCTTGGTTTTCTGTCCATGTTCCTTAAACAAGACTTGAATGCCAAAATAATAGGTTAAAGTAACTGTGACTCTTCTGTTGTGGAAAACTGCAAGACTGGGTAGAATCTGCAATCTTGCAACATGTGGCAATTTATACGGAAGGTTTGTAAATTCTTAATGAAAGCTTAAAAGACTAAAAATAAATGACTAGAAACATAATAATGAATTGAATTATTAGTATGAATACATGTAAATACTATCATACATAATCATCAATTTAACTTTTGAGTATTTAGTTGCAAAAGTTTAAATTATTAAAATTAAAATTAAAATTGGATTTTATTTTGGAATTTTACAAAGCTGCAAAAAACAAACAAGTTTTTATATAGTATAAAAATATTACTGTTTGTGTTTACAAAAAGCAAAGCATGTACATGCATACAGTATGCAATTTAATAAAGTGATACTGATATGTATCTGGCAACTGTAACGCACCAAACGACTGTAAAATAGTTTGAGTCGCTACATATGCGTGTCTGTGTTTCTCCAATCTTTTTTACTCTAGAAATTCCAAGAGAATGATGTGTAGTCTTAACATTAGTTTTGACACACACTTCTCTAAAAACATTTAATACTGAATGCATTAAACAAGAATCAGCCTCGGGCAACTCTTCAGCATCCCTGATTGTGACACCAGCATGTCGTAAAGTCTGTGGCGCCCACTCGAAGCCAGGATTCCCCCCGATAACAAGATGCAGCTAAAAAAACAAAACAAACTTGGCCAGTGATGATCAAATCTGTGGGAGTGTGTTAGACAGAGACCCAACAATGTGCCTCCTACCTGCCATCCCCAGAATTACTATAGATTCCTATAAATATTAAACCTTTGTCTGACGTTGGGTTGATAAAGAACAGCAGATTTATCTAAACTTTTAAAGTAGCCTGCTGTAGTAAATGTATCCTTAAACCAAAACAAAGTCCTAAAAAGCTGCAGCCGTCTGACAGCACTTTATCCAATTTAAGGGCCCTTTCCCCTAAAGCCATTGTTTTTGATGTTTCTCAATGCGCTGTGTTCTCATGGCCCCAGAGAGCAGTCCAGACAGCAGACAGATAAGAGGGTGTGGGTGCCTGAAAAGAGTGCTGTGAGAGTCATGTTCTTTGCTCTGACTCTTCTAAACCAGGTAGTTGACTGGCTCATCCCACTACTCTCCAGCCTGACTCACCCACGACACGTACAATCATTAAACGAGGTCACATATACTCAGCCTGTCACCACTGAATATAAAAGGCCTTAAAAAAGTTCAGCTCATTCCTATAACGGAGACGGGAGGGATGAAATGCAAACCACTGGATGTCTAGAATTTCAATCTGGAGAATTTAAATTAAACTAACTGAACTTTGATACACACCAAAAAAGTGAAATTCTTTTTGAAAGGAAAACTCTTATTGATGATCTCCAAACCTATGGGACCTTTGGTGTCAAACACAAAGCCCAGGGGCCAAAATCAGCCTCCAATAACTCCAATCTGTCTCACTGAACGGATTTTGAAAATGTGAAGGAGGGCGTAAATTTTACACTTGTACAGTAGACGTATTTTCATAGGCTAATCTGTTCAATAATTGTATGCTGTTGTAATGCTGCTCCTTTGACATAAAGAGTCAGATACCATCACATATTTGATTTGGCAGTTTTAAACCAGATACCCCTCCTGATACAACCCAAAAGGGGATTTGTGTCTCTAGCTGGAACTCAAACAGTGACCTTTAGTTTGCCAAGCAAATATGTCAACCATCAAACTATGGAGCCATCACTATTGCCCTATAGTGTCTAAGACCAGCCAAACATCGAACAGTTTTTTTCTTGAGCCCATTTCCCAACATCTAACACTTTTATTCATAGTAACATTTACTGAAGGCACATCTAGACAGTTTATTAACCTCAAACGAATCTCCAATTCTGCAGAATCCTGGTATATTTTCTATTCACCAGTCTTTACTCAAAAACCCCTGCAGCAAACAGCAGTACCGCCATCTATTACTTAGCTGTTCTTATGCAATTACACCTTCTTCTTTCATCTTTATTTCCTGCAACAGTTGTAGAGAAATGAATTCCTTGATCCTGATGGGTCCCAGTGGTTGCATACGATCTTCCAATGTTCATATATATTGTATATACTCCTTTCACTATTCTTGTTTGCTATTTATTCCTGATGTCTTTACTATTTACATTTTATTTATATTTATATTTTATTTTAATTCTGTCCAGTACATGTACAATAACAATAAAGGGCTATTCTATTCTATTCTATTCTATTCTATTCTATAAAATGTACCTTTCTCGTGCCTCTGTGAATGCTTTTATCTAAGATACATTTCTCTCTGACTGTAGGTAATGATATTAGTACAGAACTGAGATACTCCAGCAGGAAAAAGGTTTTAACTTCACCCTGCTACCGGTGCTTGCAGCACTTATCCATCTGTCTGACTCATGGGAAGGGAGCAGTGGAGAATGGCTGCACTTCGTAGCTTAAAAACTCAAATTATTGGGACATCACAGCACGCCAGCAGGCTAAAATCTCATAGCAGTGCCTCTGTGGATTTGATCCTGGTTCACTGAGCTTTAGAAATGAATCAGATCCCTCTGGCGCTTCATGCCTCCTTTCGTTTCTTATCTGTTTATGTTTACTACTAGATAAAAAAGAAAAACAACAATACAGGTCACTGAGATTACTTCAGATAGAGGCACTGCCCGCTGCAGGAAAAATTAAGCTGTAGAACTGCAGCTGGAGGAAACAGGTACAGGAAGAAAAGTACAGGTACTGATAGGGTTATGATAGATAAATAAATAGACTTTTAACAAAACAAATGCAATGGATGTGCATCCCGCAGCTTAATTTATAGTGAGTTAAAGGAATTTAGAAGCAATCTGTTATAAGTGTTCGTGCCTTAGATTTGAGCGGACACTTTTATTTTTTTCATTCAGCAGACAGGGTGAACCTCCCCCAACAACCCGCACCCCATAACATAACAAGGACACTTCAGCCCAACAGCTCAATACCAAGATGTTGAATCAATGAAACAAACCAAAGCGGCTCTAAAGACATCGGTGATGATGTTGCTAATAAATAATCACTAGGACCAGCCTACAGCACCAAAACAATCTCTGCTAAACACTGACAACTGGCAGGTGCAAAAATGTACCAGTGAAAGTGTGCTTTGGCTTTACAGTTTAAATTTAATGTGTTATAACCATAAAAAATGCAACACAGTGGCTGTCAGCAAAAGTTACTTATTTAGTCATCAGCTACAACAATTTTAATATAATTTGTGTCTTCTTTGTGTCCCGAATCATGTCCAAAGTTCACTTTCCTTTAAGCTTCAGTCTATTTACCATCATTTACTGAGGCTTCTAAATATCCCGTGTTTATTGTGCACTCACTAACTTTGTTGTATGTTATGGGTTACTGAGCTGAAAGTCTGAGTTTTCAGTGTCTCTTTGAACATGGATTGATCACCATGGTAACTTGTGCTTACTGCATAACCCGATCTGGAGCAGATTATGTTCAGCTTCAGTTTAAAATAGTCTGGCGCACAACATTTTCAGTCATTCAGTCTATTTACAGATGATACGAAGGAGCCTTTACCGCCACTGAAATAATATTCTAGCAATGAGTGTTTTCATGTTATGCAAAAGAGAAAAAAAAAGAAAAAAATCTAATTTTCTGCTCTTACTTTTGATATGTGTAATTACATATCAAATATTCTGGGGAGTCCTTAATCATTTACGAGTGGAAAATTCAAAACAATACTCTGGTGTGGAAAGTTTTAAACCTAATATTAATCATACACTTGTATGAACTGACTGTCCGTGTGCTGAATTTCTATTCTTTTGATCGAACAGCTAAATTTAATAACGTAGGAATTTAAATTACTGGAAACTTGGAACTCTGGGGACTAATCGTAGAGCTTTGAAGTTGTGATAAATGTAGAGGTGTGTTTATTTTTTAAGACACATTTTTTAATATTCTTATAACGTATTTAAAGATGAAAATTACTACAAAATGTCAGTTATATGGGGCTTAATGTGAACCATGCATAGGCCAGTTTACATTGGAATGAATTATAACAAAACTTACTGTTGAGTATCATTTAGTATCACAAATGTAGATCTAATAAATAAGGCTGCATTTACTGCAGAGGACTGTTAGATTTTTAAACCCTCTGGTTTGAATATGCCACTGCCTGTGAGTTCTCACTTACAGTGTTACAGGCTTATATCTCGGTTTATAACACGTGTTGAGATTAGTATTGGGATTTGGAGTTGGAAGCTCGGAGAAAAAAAATCCTTGGATTTAGAAAATAGCCTCGGTAGTGTGATACTTGGGTGCCACATCATTTACATAGCTGAGATCCATATTTCTGTAGACCTATCACATTCTTCAAAGACTTTCTAACACTAACTTTGGCTGCTATCTCCCATTTATGGCTACAGTCATTCACTTTCTTTTGCCTTCTTCTTGTTCTGTCACTCATTCATGTCATCACCTCGCTGTCTTTCTCTCCTCCTCCTCCTCATCCTCCTGTCTTTCTCTGGATAATTTCCCCCTCGCCTTCTGCTGCACCCTTTTCTCATCTCCCTCTCTCGCACCTCCTCGTTCTCACACTCTTACCCTTTCGTACCCACTTTTTCTCTCTTTCCCCTCCCCGATGGACCCAGCTGCTTCTCACACCTCTAGCTCACAAGACAGACGAAGATAGACAAGAGACTGAGACACGGAGACCTAGAGAGGGGAAGGCTGGCGACAGGAACGAGAAAGACAATCAGAGAAAAAAACTGAAAGGAACAGGAGGAGATCAGAGAAGTGAGAAAGCTGAGCGTGAGTAAAACAGCGAGCTGTGGATAATATCCGCGAAAAGGTTCGGGCCTCATTTCGCCTCCTCCATCGTTGCCTCACTCTAGGAGCACTAAGCTTTTGTTTCCCTTCCCGTTGCTATGGTAACTGTTGGCAATTTCACATCGGAGCCACATGCCCTGCTGACCGACAGCTAGCTGCAACCCGAGGCACTCGCCTACACACAAACACACACACACACACACACGCACACACGCACACAGGCACACACACACACACACACACACACACACACACACACACACACACACACACACACACACACACACACACACACACACACACACACAAAAAAAAACCCAGATTGCTCTGTTGACCAGCTGTTAGCTGCAGAAGATTCGAAGGAGGAGCCTGCACACACCAAAGCTTCATCACCGTCTTCCTCTTGAGCATCTTCAACTTGTTTCCTCAGTGGGTCTACATGGATAGACCATGTATGATCAGGACACATGACAGCCACTTCCTAGCAGTGAATGCACAAAATATTAACAGTGCTGTTCCGACATAATATGGACTTTGAGCAAGTGGGCTGGTAGTTTAAACGTCATCAAATGTCCGTTCCAACTGCGACGGTCAGTCGTCTCCATCACATGCACCACGTTTCTGGAAATCTTCAAAACAGATGTTTGCTAAGCTGCTCTGTTTAGAAATATAGTAGCTGGCAATGATTCTGCCTATTGATTTTCATGAGCAGTGTGCTGGAGTCTTGAAAATGGCCTCATGATTATTACCATCTTCTCATGTTGGACCTCTGCACCGACGCTTCAAACCTGACTCAAGCTCACAGCAACAGTCGACGTGCACTGTGTACTTTTACTGCGCCTCAAGTGCGCTTAAAGTGAATTAGTAATGGCAAAAAGATGACTTCACAAAGCTGGATGAAGCGTTTGAAGACCTGTTAATATAAACTAACCCAAGAAAAATACATAATTACTGTGAACTGAGAACTATATAAAAATAGCTAACAAACAGCAAAACCAACTGACCAAGATCTGATACAAACTGGAATTTAGCAACAGAGTTGCTGCACTTCAACCTATTACCCCAGTTGTTGCTATTTGCAGGAAACAACCCAAACGAGCCAGGCTTGCCCTAATCACAATCATACTACTGTTCTAATAATGCTCTCCTAGCATTTTGTTTGCCTTAGCAAACCATCTCAATGAGCTTTTGGGAAAACGTATTTACACATATTTGTACCATTAACTCCTTCCCCTCATTCAGCGGGTACTGCGGCAGATAAATTAAAGGTGCATCAAAGCTACTGAGCTAAGATCTGTTTCTTCTGCTTTGGACTCTCCAGCTGTCCATAAAGCCGAAGCAGAGAAGAAGAATTAGCAGCTGATTTCAAACCAGTAACTTTCTGCTTTGAGTCATGAGCACACATCAGTGAGAGCCTCTACTGACCAGAAAGGATTTCAGTACAGCTGTTGTTTACTTCTCTGTTAGTTTTCTTGTCAACGGTAAAAACCAACAACAACAAAAACGAAGGTATAATCACTTCTTTATGCTGTCTGGACCT
The DNA here is from genome assembly GCF_963969265.1 of Rhamphochromis sp. 'chilingali'. Lineage (NCBI taxonomy): Eukaryota > Metazoa > Chordata > Actinopteri > Cichliformes > Cichlidae > Rhamphochromis > Rhamphochromis sp. 'chilingali'. The sequence goes on from NC_137930.1 coordinate 9,475,512, forward strand.
GTGCTCTGGTTTAAAGAGAATAAAGTGACGTTTTATGCCATTCAACTAGACTTCAGTGCCATCTTGTAATGGATACAAGGAACAGGTGAGTGAATGAGAGTCAACACAGTCAAAATGATTAAAACCACCTGAGTGGCTTTATCCCCGATGGGCATTTCTCATCACTGGTATGGACCACCAAGCCACTATACACATAGTTACCAGTTTCTGACTTATAAATGTCAAAAAAATAACACTAAAGGCCTTAAAATCCAATGAACAGCTAATGCAGCAGCCAAAGGCATTCGTTTTCCACTGCCTGTTCAATAAAGATACACGTAGCCACCATGATACCACGCGCTGGTTGGTAAAGGTCACAGTAAAGTCTCAACCTAAGCATTTTCAAAATCAATACCTCAGCTTTATGAAATCTGACTATGAAACTTAGGGCAGTGACTGACAAGTAGTTAGCCTGGCAAGGAGCAAAGGAGCTGATGGATGTTTTCCTGTAAATTTCTACACAACTGGATGTCATTAGAAAGAATGCGTCACTTTTTTACAGCTAAATGCTTTTCTAGTTAATTTTTGATTATCTCAAAGCATTTTTAATCCTCAACTTCCCAGTTATTGAGTGTTAAAGTGAAGTAAGCTTGTCAAATTGTAAAAATTTCTCTTATATTCTGTGAACAAGTAGTAGGTAGTATATTACTGCAACTTTCGTAAATGACGGCAATGCATCACCGCCTGAGGAGGGTAAAAATGCTGTAAAAATTAAATAATTCCACTATTGTCCCTTTTAACGATTCACAAGCGTGTCATAGTCCTGGTCCTGAACTATCGAGCTCTGTCCAGCGCTTGTTTTTAATTGATCATGACCTAGGTTATTCCTTCCTCAACAGAATGCTCTTGTGTCCTGTTGTCAGGTCTTCATCTCTCTGCTAAGTTGGTTTCTATTTTATTTTGGCAGTCCTCTGTGTTTTATCCTTAGTTTTACTTCCTTTGTTTTGTTATACCTCATTAGCCTCACCTCTTGTACCCAGTTGTTCCCTGTTATCCTGATTAGTCTTAGTGTGTCAGTTTGTAGAAAGAGCTTTGGTTGTCCTTTGTTGTGACATCTGTTATGATTTCCTGTGTGTCCTCTACCAGTTCGAGTCTTGAGTTTGGACCTTTTTTCCTTGTTCCTGTGTTTTGGATTGCTTTCTACCACCATTAACAAGGAGCTTTATTTAATCCTGCCTGTAGAGTCTGGTTTTGTGTAGACACTACATTACCAAAATAGCTGCTCACCTGCATCTAACAGTCTCAAAGTCACCACAAAATCTAAGCTCCGTCCCTTCCAGCAAAACACAAGTGGCTAGTTTTTCCCTTGGTTTTCTGTCCATGTTCCTTAAACAAGACTTGAATGCCAAAATAATAGGTTAAAGTAACTGTGACTCTTCTGTTGTGGAAAACTGCAAGACTGGGTAGAATCTGCAATCTTGCAACATGTGGCAATTTATACGGAAGGTTTGTAAATTCTTAATGAAAGCTTAAAAGACTAAAAATAAATGACTAGAAACATAATAATGAATTGAATTATTAGTATGAATACATGTAAATACTATCATACATAATCATCAATTTAACTTTTGAGTATTTAGTTGCAAAAGTTTAAATTATTAAAATTAAAATTAAAATTGGATTTTATTTTGGAATTTTACAAAGCTGCAAAAAACAAACAAGTTTTTATATAGTATAAAAATATTACTGTTTGTGTTTACAAAAAGCAAAGCATGTACATGCATACAGTATGCAATTTAATAAAGTGATACTGATATGTATCTGGCAACTGTAACGCACCAAACGACTGTAAAATAGTTTGAGTCGCTACATATGCGTGTCTGTGTTTCTCCAATCTTTTTTACTCTAGAAATTCCAAGAGAATGATGTGTAGTCTTAACATTAGTTTTGACACACACTTCTCTAAAAACATTTAATACTGAATGCATTAAACAAGAATCAGCCTCGGGCAACTCTTCAGCATCCCTGATTGTGACACCAGCATGTCGTAAAGTCTGTGGCGCCCACTCGAAGCCAGGATTCCCCCCGATAACAAGATGCAGCTAAAAAAACAAAACAAACTTGGCCAGTGATGATCAAATCTGTGGGAGTGTGTTAGACAGAGACCCAACAATGTGCCTCCTACCTGCCATCCCCAGAATTACTATAGATTCCTATAAATATTAAACCTTTGTCTGACGTTGGGTTGATAAAGAACAGCAGATTTATCTAAACTTTTAAAGTAGCCTGCTGTAGTAAATGTATCCTTAAACCAAAACAAAGTCCTAAAAAGCTGCAGCCGTCTGACAGCACTTTATCCAATTTAAGGGCCCTTTCCCCTAAAGCCATTGTTTTTGATGTTTCTCAATGCGCTGTGTTCTCATGGCCCCAGAGAGCAGTCCAGACAGCAGACAGATAAGAGGGTGTGGGTGCCTGAAAAGAGTGCTGTGAGAGTCATGTTCTTTGCTCTGACTCTTCTAAACCAGGTAGTTGACTGGCTCATCCCACTACTCTCCAGCCTGACTCACCCACGACACGTACAATCATTAAACGAGGTCACATATACTCAGCCTGTCACCACTGAATATAAAAGGCCTTAAAAAAGTTCAGCTCATTCCTATAACGGAGACGGGAGGGATGAAATGCAAACCACTGGATGTCTAGAATTTCAATCTGGAGAATTTAAATTAAACTAACTGAACTTTGATACACACCAAAAAAGTGAAATTCTTTTTGAAAGGAAAACTCTTATTGATGATCTCCAAACCTATGGGACCTTTGGTGTCAAACACAAAGCCCAGGGGCCAAAATCAGCCTCCAATAACTCCAATCTGTCTCACTGAACGGATTTTGAAAATGTGAAGGAGGGCGTAAATTTTACACTTGTACAGTAGACGTATTTTCATAGGCTAATCTGTTCAATAATTGTATGCTGTTGTAATGCTGCTCCTTTGACATAAAGAGTCAGATACCATCACATATTTGATTTGGCAGTTTTAAACCAGATACCCCTCCTGATACAACCCAAAAGGGGATTTGTGTCTCTAGCTGGAACTCAAACAGTGACCTTTAGTTTGCCAAGCAAATATGTCAACCATCAAACTATGGAGCCATCACTATTGCCCTATAGTGTCTAAGACCAGCCAAACATCGAACAGTTTTTTTCTTGAGCCCATTTCCCAACATCTAACACTTTTATTCATAGTAACATTTACTGAAGGCACATCTAGACAGTTTATTAACCTCAAACGAATCTCCAATTCTGCAGAATCCTGGTATATTTTCTATTCACCAGTCTTTACTCAAAAACCCCTGCAGCAAACAGCAGTACCGCCATCTATTACTTAGCTGTTCTTATGCAATTACACCTTCTTCTTTCATCTTTATTTCCTGCAACAGTTGTAGAGAAATGAATTCCTTGATCCTGATGGGTCCCAGTGGTTGCATACGATCTTCCAATGTTCATATATATTGTATATACTCCTTTCACTATTCTTGTTTGCTATTTATTCCTGATGTCTTTACTATTTACATTTTATTTATATTTATATTTTATTTTAATTCTGTCCAGTACATGTACAATAACAATAAAGGGCTATTCTATTCTATTCTATTCTATTCTATTCTATAAAATGTACCTTTCTCGTGCCTCTGTGAATGCTTTTATCTAAGATACATTTCTCTCTGACTGTAGGTAATGATATTAGTACAGAACTGAGATACTCCAGCAGGAAAAAGGTTTTAACTTCACCCTGCTACCGGTGCTTGCAGCACTTATCCATCTGTCTGACTCATGGGAAGGGAGCAGTGGAGAATGGCTGCACTTCGTAGCTTAAAAACTCAAATTATTGGGACATCACAGCACGCCAGCAGGCTAAAATCTCATAGCAGTGCCTCTGTGGATTTGATCCTGGTTCACTGAGCTTTAGAAATGAATCAGATCCCTCTGGCGCTTCATGCCTCCTTTCGTTTCTTATCTGTTTATGTTTACTACTAGATAAAAAAGAAAAACAACAATACAGGTCACTGAGATTACTTCAGATAGAGGCACTGCCCGCTGCAGGAAAAATTAAGCTGTAGAACTGCAGCTGGAGGAAACAGGTACAGGAAGAAAAGTACAGGTACTGATAGGGTTATGATAGATAAATAAATAGACTTTTAACAAAACAAATGCAATGGATGTGCATCCCGCAGCTTAATTTATAGTGAGTTAAAGGAATTTAGAAGCAATCTGTTATAAGTGTTCGTGCCTTAGATTTGAGCGGACACTTTTATTTTTTTCATTCAGCAGACAGGGTGAACCTCCCCCAACAACCCGCACCCCATAACATAACAAGGACACTTCAGCCCAACAGCTCAATACCAAGATGTTGAATCAATGAAACAAACCAAAGCGGCTCTAAAGACATCGGTGATGATGTTGCTAATAAATAATCACTAGGACCAGCCTACAGCACCAAAACAATCTCTGCTAAACACTGACAACTGGCAGGTGCAAAAATGTACCAGTGAAAGTGTGCTTTGGCTTTACAGTTTAAATTTAATGTGTTATAACCATAAAAAATGCAACACAGTGGCTGTCAGCAAAAGTTACTTATTTAGTCATCAGCTACAACAATTTTAATATAATTTGTGTCTTCTTTGTGTCCCGAATCATGTCCAAAGTTCACTTTCCTTTAAGCTTCAGTCTATTTACCATCATTTACTGAGGCTTCTAAATATCCCGTGTTTATTGTGCACTCACTAACTTTGTTGTATGTTATGGGTTACTGAGCTGAAAGTCTGAGTTTTCAGTGTCTCTTTGAACATGGATTGATCACCATGGTAACTTGTGCTTACTGCATAACCCGATCTGGAGCAGATTATGTTCAGCTTCAGTTTAAAATAGTCTGGCGCACAACATTTTCAGTCATTCAGTCTATTTACAGATGATACGAAGGAGCCTTTACCGCCACTGAAATAATATTCTAGCAATGAGTGTTTTCATGTTATGCAAAAGAGAAAAAAAAAGAAAAAAATCTAATTTTCTGCTCTTACTTTTGATATGTGTAATTACATATCAAATATTCTGGGGAGTCCTTAATCATTTACGAGTGGAAAATTCAAAACAATACTCTGGTGTGGAAAGTTTTAAACCTAATATTAATCATACACTTGTATGAACTGACTGTCCGTGTGCTGAATTTCTATTCTTTTGATCGAACAGCTAAATTTAATAACGTAGGAATTTAAATTACTGGAAACTTGGAACTCTGGGGACTAATCGTAGAGCTTTGAAGTTGTGATAAATGTAGAGGTGTGTTTATTTTTTAAGACACATTTTTTAATATTCTTATAACGTATTTAAAGATGAAAATTACTACAAAATGTCAGTTATATGGGGCTTAATGTGAACCATGCATAGGCCAGTTTACATTGGAATGAATTATAACAAAACTTACTGTTGAGTATCATTTAGTATCACAAATGTAGATCTAATAAATAAGGCTGCATTTACTGCAGAGGACTGTTAGATTTTTAAACCCTCTGGTTTGAATATGCCACTGCCTGTGAGTTCTCACTTACAGTGTTACAGGCTTATATCTCGGTTTATAACACGTGTTGAGATTAGTATTGGGATTTGGAGTTGGAAGCTCGGAGAAAAAAAATCCTTGGATTTAGAAAATAGCCTCGGTAGTGTGATACTTGGGTGCCACATCATTTACATAGCTGAGATCCATATTTCTGTAGACCTATCACATTCTTCAAAGACTTTCTAACACTAACTTTGGCTGCTATCTCCCATTTATGGCTACAGTCATTCACTTTCTTTTGCCTTCTTCTTGTTCTGTCACTCATTCATGTCATCACCTCGCTGTCTTTCTCTCCTCCTCCTCCTCATCCTCCTGTCTTTCTCTGGATAATTTCCCCCTCGCCTTCTGCTGCACCCTTTTCTCATCTCCCTCTCTCGCACCTCCTCGTTCTCACACTCTTACCCTTTCGTACCCACTTTTTCTCTCTTTCCCCTCCCCGATGGACCCAGCTGCTTCTCACACCTCTAGCTCACAAGACAGACGAAGATAGACAAGAGACTGAGACACGGAGACCTAGAGAGGGGAAGGCTGGCGACAGGAACGAGAAAGACAATCAGAGAAAAAAACTGAAAGGAACAGGAGGAGATCAGAGAAGTGAGAAAGCTGAGCGTGAGTAAAACAGCGAGCTGTGGATAATATCCGCGAAAAGGTTCGGGCCTCATTTCGCCTCCTCCATCGTTGCCTCACTCTAGGAGCACTAAGCTTTTGTTTCCCTTCCCGTTGCTATGGTAACTGTTGGCAATTTCACATCGGAGCCACATGCCCTGCTGACCGACAGCTAGCTGCAACCCGAGGCACTCGCCTACACACAAACACACACACACACACACACGCACACACGCACACAGGCACACACACACACACACACACACACACACACACACACACACACACACACACACACACACACACACACACACACACACACACACACAAAAAAAAACCCAGATTGCTCTGTTGACCAGCTGTTAGCTGCAGAAGATTCGAAGGAGGAGCCTGCACACACCAAAGCTTCATCACCGTCTTCCTCTTGAGCATCTTCAACTTGTTTCCTCAGTGGGTCTACATGGATAGACCATGTATGATCAGGACACATGACAGCCACTTCCTAGCAGTGAATGCACAAAATATTAACAGTGCTGTTCCGACATAATATGGACTTTGAGCAAGTGGGCTGGTAGTTTAAACGTCATCAAATGTCCGTTCCAACTGCGACGGTCAGTCGTCTCCATCACATGCACCACGTTTCTGGAAATCTTCAAAACAGATGTTTGCTAAGCTGCTCTGTTTAGAAATATAGTAGCTGGCAATGATTCTGCCTATTGATTTTCATGAGCAGTGTGCTGGAGTCTTGAAAATGGCCTCATGATTATTACCATCTTCTCATGTTGGACCTCTGCACCGACGCTTCAAACCTGACTCAAGCTCACAGCAACAGTCGACGTGCACTGTGTACTTTTACTGCGCCTCAAGTGCGCTTAAAGTGAATTAGTAATGGCAAAAAGATGACTTCACAAAGCTGGATGAAGCGTTTGAAGACCTGTTAATATAAACTAACCCAAGAAAAATACATAATTACTGTGAACTGAGAACTATATAAAAATAGCTAACAAACAGCAAAACCAACTGACCAAGATCTGATACAAACTGGAATTTAGCAACAGAGTTGCTGCACTTCAACCTATTACCCCAGTTGTTGCTATTTGCAGGAAACAACCCAAACGAGCCAGGCTTGCCCTAATCACAATCATACTACTGTTCTAATAATGCTCTCCTAGCATTTTGTTTGCCTTAGCAAACCATCTCAATGAGCTTTTGGGAAAACGTATTTACACATATTTGTACCATTAACTCCTTCCCCTCATTCAGCGGGTACTGCGGCAGATAAATTAAAGGTGCATCAAAGCTACTGAGCTAAGATCTGTTTCTTCTGCTTTGGACTCTCCAGCTGTCCATAAAGCCGAAGCAGAGAAGAAGAATTAGCAGCTGATTTCAAACCAGTAACTTTCTGCTTTGAGTCATGAGCACACATCAGTGAGAGCCTCTACTGACCAGAAAGGATTTCAGTACAGCTGTTGTTTACTTCTCTGTTAGTTTTCTTGTCAACGGTAAAAACCAACAACAACAAAAACGAAGGTATAATCACTTCTTTATGCTGTCTGGACCTGTGCTCTGGTTTAAAGAGAATAAAGTGACGTTTTATGCCATTCAACTAGACTTCAGTGCCATCTTGTAATGGATACAAGGAACAGGTGAGTGAATGAGAGTCAACACAGTCAAAATGATTAAAACCACCTGAGTGGCTTTATCCCCGATGGGCATTTCTCATCACTGGTATGGACCACCAAGCCACTATACACATAGTTACCAGTTTCTGACTTATAAATGTCAAAAAAATAACACTAAAGGCCTTAAAATCCAATGAACAGCTAATGCAGCAGCCAAAGGCATTCGTTTTCCACTGCCTGTTCAATAAAGATACACGTAGCCACCATGATACCACGCGCTGGTTGGTAAAGGTCACAGTAAAGTCTCAACCTAAGCATTTTCAAAATCAATACCTCAGCTTTATGAAATCTGACTATGAAACTTAGGGCAGTGACTGACAAGTAGTTAGCCTGGCAAGGAGCAAAGGAGCTGATGGATGTTTTCCTGTAAATTTCTACACAACTGGATGTCATTAGAAAGAATGCGTCACTTTTTTACAGCTAAATGCTTTTCTAGTTAATTTTTGATTATCTCAAAGCATTTTTAATCCTCAACTTCCCAGTTATTGAGTGTTAAAGTGAAGTAAGCTTGTCAAATTGTAAAAATTTCTCTTATATTCTGTGAACACATTCCTTTTCCATTCCAGGCAATTCAAATGCAGCAACAGAAAGCCACACTTCTAATTGGAAATATGGCTTTCACTTCAGTTTAACCCTGCACCTTTAAGAGAAATGTCATCAGTAGCAGCTTTTGGTGTTTCCCCTTATTTGGTGCTTTTCCAAAGTTTAAATCAGAAAAAAAATTTTGTTTAACATGATGATGCATCCTCGTGAAACCTGAGATTTTATGGCAATGATTTAAAAATGTCAAACATGTATTACTGACTCTCTTTCCGGTTTTTGTGCCTTTGCCCGAGTCTACACTACTTGTCTTAGATTGGAATGCCGCTCATAAATCTTGCAACATCCTATTGGGCTCAGCATGCCATGGCTGATGCCAGATGGTCAAGACATCATGACTTTGGATCTGACTCACAACCTATAGGCTCTTCCTGCAGAGTATCATAGACTACAAACAAAACCTTCTGGTTCCCTTTCCTCGAGGAGCCAGCATGGTGGATGTAACCTTAAAAGCACTTCTTAGAATTATTCAAATTTTCCATCCTCCCCTCAATCTTTTTATTTCTGCACTTTAATCTTCTCTCTCCACCTCCCAGGAGTCGCTATACACAGTGTGAAGAAGCGCCAACATGGGTTTGACTACTTATGATCTTAACAGTAATATATCAACTCTCTGTTCGGCCTTTCCTCTTCAGTCTGCCATTCCATTCTCCATTGATTCTGCACCATTAAAACAAAACAATCCTCTCATTTCTCGTGTCATTTTCTGTAGTCTTTCTCATCACTTGTTCATAAAGGTGTGGGAAACAAATTTCCCACACGTGGGACTAATAAAGGTTATCTTATCTTATAAAGGATGTATGTCTCTCCATCCTTTACTGTACCTCCACCCAGTTTCCATCCACTTCGTGGAAGAGAACGCAGAATGGATCCGACTTGGAGGCTACATCTCGATCGAGCAGGCTGGACGCAGTGACCGACAACTCCACCCGTGTGACACAGTGCTGAGGTCCGACACTGCGCTTCTGGCCATCAGTGGCCAAGCCCAGTGTGTAGGCCATGGTCACACCTGATCACCCTGAAGGAAAGCAAACAGGCAGAAGTAGGCAGAAAGACTTTTAGTTTCATACTTCTTGACACTTAACCAAATATGTCATCCTGTCGATTGACAAAAATAAGATAAAACAGAGCTGCTGTGATTATTAATAACAAATCTCAGCACATTCTCAGCTTGTGCAATGAGAATATGTGCAGTGATATCATGACAGTGAACTAAAACTCTCTGCATTACGTGCAGTTAGCTGGTGGAAACATTACACCTGAAGATGCTACCTTTGGCTCTGTGAAGTGGTGAGGGTTATTTTTTCACAGACTAAATGAATTTATCCTCTGCAGAGTACCATCATAGCAGAGCTGTTACAGCCTGCATCACAGCATAGGCGCACATTCACTCACATTCCTATAAACACCTTCTTCTGTACTTTTTTGCATAAGTGTTCACTCACTGTGTGATGGGAGCATCAGAGAGCAACCAAAGGATATCTGGCATATCAACCACCAACCTTTTGGTTTCTAGATGACCTGCTATACCTCCTGAGCTGCAGCCACCCGGAATAGAACATAGAAAATATATCATATGTTTAAAATGAGAAAATGTACTATTTTAAGACAGCATTAAGGTCATTATGAAATTGCTGACAGCAACACAACAGTGTATAAATGTCTGGGAACTGAGGAGACCTGCTGCTGGACTTTTGGGAGAGGCAAGCCATCCCATTTTTGTTTGATATAGGATTCTAGCTGCTCAGCAGCACTGGATCTCTGTTGTATGTTTTCTTTGCACTAAATTTTTCCAACAGCTAAATGGTCTGGACTGTAGGCAGGTCAGTTTAACACCCGAGCTCTTATACTGTGCTGTTGGAGTAGCTGTGGTTGGGCTTTATCTTGCTGAAATATGCAAGGCCTTGCCTGAAAAAGGGGTCGACTGGATGCAGCCATATGTTGATCTAAAACCTGTATACATCTTTCAGCATGGGCACATTGCTAACTCCATAGGCACTAATGCACCACCCTAACATACAAGATACAGGCTTTTGACTCGAGTTGGTCCAAGGTGCAAGCTTGATGATCCCTCTCCTCTTTGGTCCATGTTTTCCAAACAGAATTTCTGTGTTAACAGGCAGCGATTCCTGGAAGTGTTCCCGAGCCCTTTAGATGATTTCCATGACAGAATGGTGCCCACTTTACAGTGGGGCAAAAAAGTATTTAGTCAGCCACCGATTGTGCAAGTTCCCCCACTTAAAATGATGACAGAGGTCAGTAATTTGCACCAGAGGTACACTTCAACTGTGAGAGACAGAATGTGAAAAAAAAATCCATGAATCCACATGGTAGGATTTGTAAAGAATTTATTCGTAAATTAGGATGGAAAATAAGTATTTGGTCAATAACAAAAATACAACTCAATACTTTGTAACATAACCTTTGTTGGCAATAACAGAGGTCAAACGTTTACTATAGGTCTTTACCAGGTTTGCACACACAGTAGCTGGTATTTTGGCCCATTCCTCCATGCAGATCTTCTCGAGAGCAGTGATGTTTTGGGGCTGTCGCCGAGCAACACGGACTCTCAACTCCCGCCACAGATTTTCTATGGGGTTGAGGTCTGGAGACTGGCTAGGCCACTCCAGGACTTTCAAATGCTTCTTACGGAGCCACTCCTTTGTTGCCCGGGCGGTGTGTTTTGGATCATTGTCATGTTGGAAGACCCAGCCTCGTTTCATCTTCAAAGTTCTCACTGATGGAAGGAGGTTTTGGCTCAAAATCTCACGATACATGACCCCATTCATTCTGTCCTTAACACGGATCAGTCGTCCTGTCCCCTTGGCAGAAAAACAGCCCCATAGCATGATGTTTCCACCCCCATGCTTCACAGTAGGTATGGTGTTCTTGGGATGCAACTCAGTATTCTTCTTCCTCCAAACACGACGAGTTGAGTTTATACCAAAAAGTTCTACTTTGGTTTCATCTGACCACATGACATTCTCCCAATCCTCTGCTGTATCATCCATGTGCTCTCTGGCAAACTTCAGACGGGCCTGGACATGCACTGGCTTCAGCAGCGGAACACGTCTGGCACTGCAGGATTTGATTCCCTGCCGTTGTAGTGTGTTACTGATGGTGACCTTTGTTACTTTGGTCCCAGCTCTCTGCAGGTCATTCACCAGGTCCCCCCGTGTGGTTCTGGGATCTTTGCTCACCGTTCTTATGATCATTGTGACCCCACGGGATGAGATCTTGCGTGGAGCCCCAGATCGAGGGAGATTATCAGTGGTCTTGTATGTCTTCCATTTTCTGATGATTGCTCCCACAGTTGATTTTTTCACACCAAGCTGCTTGCCTATTGTAGATTCACTCTTCCCAGTCTGGTGCAGGTCTACAATACTTTTCCTGGTGTCCTTCGAAAGCTCTTTGGTCTTGGCCATGGCGGAGTTTGGAGTCTGACTGTTTGAGGCTGTGGACAGGTGTCTTTTATACAGATGATGAGTTCAAACAGGTGCCATTCATACAGGTAACGAGTGGGGGACAGAAAAGCTTCTTACAGAAGACGTTACAGGTCTGTGAGAGCCAGAGATTTTCCTTGTTTGAGGTGACCAAATACTTATTTTCCACCCTAATTTACGAATAAATTCTTTACAAATCCTACCATGTGAATTCATGGATTTTTTTTTCACATCCTGTCTCTCACAGTTGAAGTGTACCTCTGGTGCAAATTACTGACCTCTGTCATCATTTTAAGTGGGGGAACTTGCACAATCGGTGGCTGACTAAATACTTTTTTGCCCCACTGTAAATGCAGTACCAGAGGATTACAGGCATTAAATAATGTTTTCCAGACTTGTGCACAGAGATTTCTCTAGATTCTCTTTTGATGATATTATGTACTGTAGGTGAGGAGATATTCAAAGTCTTTGTAGTTTTATATTGATTCTGAAAAATGCTGAAAATTGTTCCACAATTTGTGAAGATAGTTTTTTGCAGATTGTTGAACCTTGTCCCATCGTTACTTGTTCTTTTTATACCCCATCATCTTACTGACCTGTTGCCACTTAACCCAATTAGTCACAAAATGTTCCTCCAGCTGTTTCTTTTTAGTGCCACTTACTTTAACGGCCTTTTGTTTTTTTTAAATGTGTTGCTGTCATCCAATTCAAAGTCATCTTAAAATGACACATTTTCTCAGTTTAAACATTTGATGTTTTCTACATGCAACTGTGAATGAAACATGTGTTTATGAGCTTAACACCGGTGAACACAGGTATATCTGATAAAACTAAGTTATGGTCCTGTTCTATTTAGCATGTTGATGCCATTCTTGTCAGTGAGCATACACAATGCCAGCACCTCATCCAAATGGAACAGAGCCATAATTAGAGTTATTAATTACACCTGTGTTTACCCTGAGCCAAAATGGCTGCTCAGTAAATGGACAATTAATTAGACCAAACTAAAACAGAGTGCAGGTACAGAAACTGGCTGAAACATTACCGAGGCTTAAAATGACAGAAACAGATGTGCAGAGATTTTCCTGTTAGGCTGTCATGAAAAAAAGATAAACAGCCAATATCAATATTATTCATAACCTATGGTCACCATCAGCTCAAAAGTGTCTGCCAGTGCCATGAAGAGTGAGTAAATAAATGTGCTACTCTCATGTAATGTAAATGTAAAACTGTAGGTTGCTGTTACATACACACAGATGGCTGGTGTCCAGGATAAACCGCAGTTTCCTTGACGTAACTCTAACAGACAAGCATGTGCATGTGCTCATCTTACGCTGTATCCAACCAAATCCTAAATTACTGGAGACACCGCTGAGGAGAGAACACGAGATGCTCCCAACACCCTGGGTGTCTGTATCTGTTGCCACGCAGAGAGCACAATTACAGAAATCAGTGTTTGACATTTGTCGAATGGAAGTAACATTTTAATGTCACAGTTTGTTTGTTTTTTTAAGTTGTTTGACATATGTGATATCTAACGAAATGAGTGGAAGTTTACCCAGATAACAGAATTAGTAAATCCCCATTACATCAGATCACCTTGAGAATTCGGCTTAATCACACAAATGGTTCTGTTTGGCTAAAAATACCCAATGAGTACAAATAAAACAACACTGGTGTAAAAAAAAATCCACTGGGGGCATTATGAGAGTCATAGTTACCCTGTGATAAACCCAATGATACCCAGGATTAAGCACTGCAAAGACACACACACACACACACACACACGCTGCCCTGAGCCCAGATCAAAGCCATTACCTCTAAACTAAAGAAGCCTCAGGCTAGGAACGGAAAAAACAGAAAGAGGGAATACACACACACACACACACACACACACACACACACACACACACACACACACACACACACACATCTTGAAACAATTGCTGATTTTAGTAAAAAATGTTGTGAATATATTCTCAGTGGTATTGCATTTGAAATAATTCCCAGGTGGCTTTAAGGACAATACAAACAGCACCGCACCCGTGTCCAGATCAGTGGTTTTGTTCTCACAGCGGCATGCTAAAAGGATGCTGTCTGTTGCTAAGATACTAATGTGTCATAAGCAGCGTGCTCCTCCCGCTCAGCTCCACTGTGATGTCAAACTGGTAGTGGTGATGCACTGAAAATACCAGTGCAACATTTTCATTCACTCGCTTTATCATTCATAGGTGGAGAAAAGCGTGTTTTGACTGGCTCAACTACTTTTACTCACTCGCTCCTTGTTTATGGTCTCAGTGGCAGTCTCCTGTATTTATAGATGCTATTAACAACTCCAGTGAGAGAAGGAGCAGAGAGTGGGATAAATCCAGCTTTAAGCTGACACCTGCTCTATCCCTTATATAGAAGTCTGAATGATTAAGAATAAAAAGACATCACAGATTGCCAAATAGCATTATCAAAGAAAACATGGCTTCATGAAGTATGCTACAATGCACCAGAGCAGCTTTAAAAGGTGTGCAGTATATTGCTCAAGTGAACTGTGCTGCACTTTAACTGGATTCAGGATAGGTCCGCAATATTTGAGACATGGGGGGAGGGGGGGGGGGGGTGAGCAGGATGAATGTTTTCTAAAAGCAACTGAACCTCACAAAACTGCATGTTTCTTGTACTGTGGCTCTAAAAGACCTAGAGCTGCTATTGCATCATTTTTGGCTACATGATGCACTTTGTGTATGAGTGCACTGTAGAAAGAAAACACAAACAAAATCCAGGTCCAGGTGCAGGCCTCTGACTGTACTGACCGTGCCAAAAAGCTTCACACCTGCTCACACCTGCAGGATGGGCAGGCAGCTTAAAGTGACTGACTGAGGCGGAAAAAGCATGGAAGCAGATGCCAACTTGTTAATACTAGCGGAAGGATCAGCACGCTTTAAGTGTAATTACAAGACCGGTGAGCCATATTGGTGCCAAAGTGGCCAACATCAGTGAAGAGTAGACTCCAGATCTGAATGAAGGAGAGAGATGTGCCAACTTGACCATTAAAACTCTCTTTCACACACACAAACACAATACCTGTCTATTCTGTACCATATTTCCTGTGATATTTTTTTGGTCCTACATGAAAGGTGCTCGTCAAAACATGACATCTTCCCCACATCCTTCCGTGATTAACCTCCAAGAGAAGCACACCGACTGTACATTTTGGCTGCAAGGGTTATTTTTGCGTCTTAGAAGCTCCCCGGTTCCCCTTTGACTCGGGAGCTGCTGTCAGATCTCTTCTTCTAATGTAAACCCAACAGGAAAATGTGAAACCGACTCACCTCGGTAAATGACGAACAACTTCTCCGCCGCTTTTCACTTAAAAAAATCTTTAAGTGCTGCGCACAGTAAAGAGAGAGGAAAAGCAGAGCCAATTTTCCTATAAAGGAGTGAAAGCTGAGGTTAACATTTTTTTTATTATTAATTTTTTTTTTTAACCGGAGTATCCTGGAAGGCGCAACAGTGTGTGAACACAAACCATCCTCGTAGCCTGGACTGTGCTCTCTGCGCCCGGCCACTGAAGGACGGAGTTTAATAAAGCCAACAGTGGTGGCCTCACAGCGGAAGTACGACAAACCCACTCCCAAAACAAAAGCGGAAGAGTCAAGCAGAAAAAACTACTTCCGGTTAGTCATTCATGAGCGATCAGTGTCTATGTTTTCCATAAAATTACAGAACAGGGAAAAGATGCATGTTTTTATACCCTAGTTAATACGGGGAATGCATTTATTCCACATTTAAAACATTTATTATTTTGATTTTTTTTAATTTACTAAGTACTTAGTTTATCTCTAAAACATGACTTTAATCTTCTTCCTTGTGAATAGTACAGACACCAGGCCCCAAGTTTGTTAACTTTCTTTTAACACTACAGCCACATTAGATGTAAAATAAGGCTATTTACAGTACTCAAAAGCACGAAAGAATCAGCACTTTAAAGCATTATTTTGAAAGTATTTTTTGCTTCTGCTAAACGCAGCAAAGCCAAAGCATGTACATCTGCATGCGCAGTATTTTATGTGTTATGTATTCAGTCTTATTTTAGTTTCCATTGTTATTTAGTTGAATTTCAATAAAATGTAAATTACCCTTGTAAAACTTGACATCTTTAGTCACATTTGCATGTTTTTATGTGCTGCGTGTAAGCACGCCCACAGTTTCAGAGTCTCGTTGATCCTGGGGTATACACAACATTTTTCTGATAATTTCATATGAACATTGTGCAAGAATAGCAAGCAAAGCAAATCCATCTTCTACGGAGAGAAATTTGCCTCCAAAGGGTTGCAAATGCGTACGATATGATCCACAAGCGTAAACTAACCTTCATAAATGTTTACAATGATTTGTGTCTAACTTTTTAAGGACTCACGAGTGCTTCAATCCACACACAAACACCTGAAGTAAAAGGACCCAAGTTTTGGTAATCCTCATGCAGCCCATTCTGCAGTACCACTGTTAACCACAAGAGGGCGGAAAGCGAACATAAATGATAACATTTCACTGACGTCCACAGCTGCGAACGCAGCTGCTGGTGCCGCTGACAAGGAAACAGGAGAGGTATAAATTGTGCTTTCCACAATGAGCAGGACGTAAGATGACCTAATCTACACCAAAACGATGTAAAGACAAAGCATAAAGCAATCAGGTATCAACTTTTAATTGTTGACATTGAGAACAAACCAGAATTTTTTTAAGTTGTATATTATAGTTGAGGTGCATATTTTTGTATTAGACTTTATTTAACTGGCATGTATTGCTAGAGCAGATTTTGCTGAGTTTGTGTCTTGTTGACCTGTTTAAATTTAACATCATACTTTATAAAACCGCTGACATAACAAAAAATAGAAACTCAATTTAAAGTTTTCTAATTAGCAGGTCACATCTTAATGCAACTCATAGTCAGGGAATATCAAAAGTATCTGCAATTTTTCTGTCAAGCACAACCTGCACACAAACCTTTCAAAAACTATATTTAACAAATAAGCAATTTTAAATCCTTTCAGTAAGAGCCAGTGTTGCTCCAAAAATCAAAGGAAAAATAAACAAAACAAAACAAAAAAACGGACAATTACACACAGGAAAAGAGAAAGGAATAAGGTGCATTACATTCAGAAATCAAAGCATCAACATGACTTTAGAAAGTCAGAAATACAACTGGTGCGACCTGCAAAAATTACAGTATCTTCTTTTGGTCACAAAGCAAATACATTCCTATAAAAATGTTTCTTTTTAAAAATTTTAACCCTGATTCAATCACAGGTCAATAAATACATACAATTTCTTGTGTCCTCCTATGATAAACAGCAGAAATAAATACGCACATTGGATAGAGACCACGACCTAGAGTCACCATAGGAGCAGGTAACTCTTCTTTTACTGTGACTTTGTGATTTCTTGTGTTTTCAGTAATGTGGCCTCTAATTATTGTAAACATTCCACAATGCAAATTGACTCCTCGTATCAGAGTCTGCAAAGATATATTCATCATTTCCTCACAGGAAAATAACACAGTGTGGCCTTTATTTTCACAGCAGTTTGGGAGCTCAGTGGTGTGCTACTGAAAGGCGGGGCTCAACACAGGTTTAGTGATTTCACACTTTTTTAAGTGCATACATAAGTTAGTGTAATCTTTTTTTTAAAAGCCATCTTTAATGTACTTTGTGATTTTTTCTAATTTTATTGTAACAAGTTTGAAATGATCATGTCATATGGGAAATACTGTAGTCCCGTTATAACAGTAAAATATTATCTGTTCAATTCAGTAGGGAAGAATTTAGTCATGAGTGTGATACATTAGTTAAAAGTGAACAGGCGGGACCTGCTTTGTTTATGTGTGTGTTTTTCCTTTCTCCCAGGAATTCAATGATAAAACAGGAAGCAGCTGGCCAGTCTCTCAGCATCACTCACTTGGGTGTCCTCGCCCACCTACTCGCCTGCCTGGGAAGGTGATGACAGTATACCCTCTACCGTAAAAAAAACTAATTCTACTGCTGATTATTACGACTGATTACAAAAGTAAGTGTGTTATTTCAGTGGCTTTGAAGAAAACACTTTTTGTTCAAAATCTAGTGTGGTGTTCTACTGATCAGCTGAGCGTGCCACCTCTCCCAATTTGTGTCCATAAACCTCTTTGTGTGCTCCCCTGTTAATCTGACAGCAGCTTTTGAAAAAAAGGTTTCAGTGGCTTCCACCCGTCTCCTGCTTTGTGAAACCAAAGGCCAATCAGTGCAAAGTCAGGGATTTAAATAGTTTCAAAAATACATTATTTCTTCTTGTTCTAACAAACTTATTTCAACTGTACAGCTGTGTTTCAATAGAGCAGCACTTAGAAAAAAAACCCCCAAAACACTTCAAGCAAAAAAAAAAAAAAAAAAAAATTCTCACAGATTTTTAAGTCAGTGTTGGCAGAAAAAGTACTGGACTGTTCGTCTGCACTGGTGCTGATGAACTGGAATTGTGCTTCTCAACTGTCAAGCAGTGCAGATCATATCAGGTGGAAGAGAAATTCATCCTTCTGTCCCTTAGACCGAGCCTATGGACATCACCGTCAGAGATTTTGTTCTTCCAGAGTCTGAAACCAAGTTCAATAACTTATAAAGGCCAGAACATTACCACAACATTAGAAATTAATAAGGTTTCCTTGGATAATGCAGGTCTAGCAGTGCAGGAAGTTTACCTGATGAGTTGCAGAGCAGGGCAGAACCTTAAGGCCTTAAGCAGGGCCTCCGCTCCAGAAACACTCAAGCTGTTGCACTCGAGACTGTGAGAAATAAACACTTAATCTCTCATGTACTGAGACAAGAGTTGTTTTCCTTATTGGTTTTATAAATATAAGAAAGCCTAAATGAAAAGTGGAATGAAAAAAGCAAAACTCTTGCAGTTGCGGGTCTTTATGTGTGTGTTTTACTCACTCTATCTGAGTCAGCGTATGACAGAAAGGCAAAACCCTGGCCACTTCCAGTGCCACTTCATCACGACAGTTATTCCAACCCAGACTAGACAGACACCAAGACATAGAGAGAGAGAGGTTTGATGAACAGAAGCTGAAGCATCACGCAAAAATGTTATCCTAAGATGCGAATATCATAAATTACTTTTAATTAAAAACTAGAGTGTTATGTACAACAATACCTTAAATAATTAAATAATCAATTCCTTAAAACGTGTGGTGCTGTGTAAAATTTAGGCAAAAACAGAATGAAATAATCTGCAGAGTTCAATCCATATTCTGTTCATAAGCGGCAATAGAAAACATCCAGTGTTTAAACTGAGAAAAATATTTACTCATTTTGTATTTGATGGGTTTACAGTGTCTCAGCTGGGACAAGGGCAACAAAAGGGTGGAAAAGAAAGTGGCATTATAAAGAAACATGTGGAGACCATTTAGCAAATAATTAGGTTAAAATGCAATGGGTTGGTCACATAGTGGGGTATAAAAAGAAGCAGTGATGGACAGAGGCTGAACAATCTGCAATAAAAAAAACCCTGAATATCTTCTCATACAGTGCATGACATCATCAGAAAGATTGAGTAGATTTGGAGAAATCCCTGTGTGCAAGGGACAAGGTCAAACATCAGTATTGGATGCCTGTGATCTTTGTTCCCTCGGATGGAAATGCATTAAAAACAGGCATGCTTCTCTCACAGAACTCCCTCAGGAATACTTCCAGAAATCACTGTTTGTGATTCATCTACAAGTGCAAGTTAGTGCATGTAAAGAAGAAGCCATATGTGATCATAGTAACTTTAAAAGGAGCTAATATTTTTCTTAAATGCTACATTTCAGTTAAAACCTTTGATGTGTTTTCTATTGTGAATAAAACATGAGTTTACAAGATTGACAAATCATTACATACAGTGTGTGCCAACTCTTATAGAACTGACATGTCCATGAGTAGAACACAGAACAGCACCAGATTATTAAATGTTTGATCACTTTGCTTTATCTTACCCAACTTCCTGTATGAGGGGACAGTGAGCCAGACTGGCTACAACAGGACGCAGCTCTGAAGTCCCAACAGAGGTCAGGCTGAATTATTGTGCAAAAGACAAAAAACAATCAGTAAGTGTAGTCATCTGTGTGAGCTGTGATTCTGAAAATAATCAAAGCAAATGAGTCTTACTTAATCTTTTTGAGGTTCTTCATGCACATTATGGCTTTGGAAAGGCTATTGGAGCCTTCATGGTCAATGTGGTTGAGCGAAATGCTATAAATGACACAGAAATACAGAAGAACAAAAAGGCTGAATAAGTGAGGGGAGAAACACATATCAATAAGAACATGTAACACTGTGTGAGACTTACTCTAACACACTGAGGTGTGTCAGTGATGGGAAAATGAGGGCCATCCTGGCAGCAGTGAGGATTCCCAGTTTGTTATCGGACAGACTGGAAGAGTGCACAAAAAGACATATAAATATGTACATTTTAAAACAATCTTTGAGTTGCTTGAGTTAAATGCCAATTAATGATATAGCCAAATATATAAAACTCAGCTTGTCCAAGGAAAATAAACAATTTTGAAGATTAAAATGTTCACTCAAAAGTTTTGAGGGCTTATTTTGTGCACTTCTTTAGCCAAATGCATGCACATGCAAACTCTTGCACAGTGTTGCAATCAAATGCCAAAAGCACATTTACAGGAATGAAACGCATTCTCACCAGAGCTCCTCCAGGTGGCTGCAGGCTTTCAAAGCCTCAAGCAGCTTCTCTCCTGATTGGTCACTGATAAGGTTCTTTGACAGCCTGGAGGATAAACACACACAGCAAGAAAAGCAAATTTACTCATTTTTAATAACTGTTAATGGACCATGTAAAGTGTTCTGTCAATAGTTTGTTTTTTTGATTATTCCACTTGATGGCGCCAAACCTAACTCAAACTTTACTTTTAAATTATATGGATAATAGACACCCTACACATTACAGTGGATTGATATAGCTCAATTAAATCTTCTCTATAGGTAACTGGAAACCCTTTTGAAACTGTGCCATAAACTACTTAAACGCTTCAACTTTGCAATAATATCATTTACAACTGATCACGGAATATTTAGGACCAAAGAAATTTCACAAGCTGACTTGACTTGTTCTTTCACAACTGTTTGCAAAGACATACTGCATGGTTGGGTGCTTGATTTGATTGATTGATTTGATGTGTGGCAAATGGACTGAAAACACCTGAATTCAAAGATTACGAGATTTGGCCCAGTACTTTTGTCCTTATGGCATAGATTGCATTAGTTACTGGAAGAACTTTGGATTGAATTTAATCTGGGTCATTGTTTCTGGCTATGCAACCTCAGATTCAGAATTCCTTCAGTTTACTTGATGTGTATAGGTTTACTGCCTGCCACAACAATTATTCATTGGGATCTACAAATAAAAGTGGAAGGAAGTAGAGACAGTGAGCCCAGTGGAGGCAACAAAGTTGCAAATTTCTTCATCAAATTTTGGGAAGCTTTCATTCAAGCCAAAGAGTTTAACTTGTGCACATTTAAATGAGTACTTCAGGGGTTCAAACTGGAGCTGGATATGTAAATATGAAGTATAAGCATAAAAAGACCATTCTCTTTAAAAAAAATAAGCATAAAAGCATAAGGGACGGTAATATGAAAAACATCTTGAGCCTGTAGACATTTTGTGGCTGTCAGTCAAACACACTTGGAAGGACGAACCTGCTGCATAGTGCAAACAGTTGGTCCCCATAAAGGAACGATAAAATTGCTGTAACATTCTGAATGACTTGCACGTCTCAACCTGTGGTTCTGATTTATGGCCCAGCATGTACTAATATTTTTATTATTGGATTGTTTACAAAAAAGGCAAAGAAACTACTTCACACTCATGTTGTATATGACAGGATAAATGGAACTCGGCATGAGTATAATCTACAGAAGATTGGTCATGTGACATAAACAAAGTATTTTAAAGCATTAATAAAAATATTACTATTTCTCTTGGGGTGAAGGTGAACATATCCTGGAGAAAACATGTTGGAAATGCAGCTAAAGGGTTTTGGAGATCAGTAAAATACAAACTTTCTATGTTTTCCACCCCCTGTGTACATACTTTATCTTCCTGAGCTCTTTCCAGTTCGGAATGAGCCTGTTCAGCTCTTCTATTCCTCTGCAAGCCATCCTCCAGCCCCCCAACCTGAGAAAGAGCAAATCCAACATTCTCAAAGCCAAGCTTCTTCTTTTTTTAATGACAGACTGACAGAAGGTGAATGGTAATGTCCAGTGAGCGCTAGGTATGAATGAAAGACTCACTCTATCTGCTCTAAATGTGCGTGTCCCTTCGTGGCAGCCAGGAGATCCAGAACGCTGAGATTGTCCATTGCTGTGACAATCTCATTCAGCCTGGTACACACACACAAAATGTATTAGTTATGTTAGGTAGATGTGTATTTTGATGAGGATTTATAGCCATGGGAATATGATCTGTATGTTAGAAATGCATAAAAGGCTTTGACATATGCTGACCAGGCACCTTGCCAGCTACATTTTACAGCTTAGCGCTATGAGAGAACTGGGAACGATAAGGGACAAATTTGTCCCTGCGGTGGGGGGATTAGTAGGATCAGATCCTACTAATTAATTACGAGGTTCATAAGAGCCTGATGACATGCTGGTATGACAAACAGCACCAACATTGGCCAACAAAAAGCATCATGTGCATTATAGTGTAAATGCAGAGTGAAGTGCACTATGGTGAAAACAGCAAAGATGTCTGCCTGGAAGAGTTTTGATCTCTGTTCAATAAATCCTGAAGACTATGTGGTAAAGAACAAACCAAGATTTACTTTAGCTCTTGGATTCTGACTACTGCAAAGAAACAGAGAGTGTTTCTTACCTGAGACGGCGAATAGAGTTGATATGTTTTAGAGCTCGTGCCAGACACATCCTGCTCTCCTCATTCAGTGCCACAGAATCCAAACTTAGGGTGCACAGAAAACACAGAAAAAAACTGACATTTTTTAACAGCTTCTTTATTTTATCCAACAGAAAAAACAAGCTGTATTGTTGTATCTGTGTGTGTGTGCATGCCTTACCAAAGGTCTTCAAGAATAACACACTGTCCCAGTGCTTCAATGAGCTGCAGTCCTCCAGGCAAAACACAGTGGGAAAGACTACAGCAGAAAAGTTCCATTGTGAACAAATGTTTATTCACTGTGTGTAACATTTTACAGCAGCCTAAATATAAGTTCATATTCTAGACATTATTTTTCACACAGTCATGTACATCCACACTCATCTTATATATCATAAATGCTTACTTAAGTGATCGTAGACAGGGCAGAAACCTGGTCATATTCTGAGCTGCCGTCTCACTAATCTGATGACCCGACAGACTGGAAGAAACAGAGGATGGTTAGAGCCCCCCAGTGCTCGGTGTAACACATTCTGAAGTAACTCTTACTGTAATCACATTACATTTTTCAGTAATATATTACTACTATATTACTAAATTTAGTATTACATTACATTTACTTATGTTGCTACTTGCATTACAAAGGCTCAATAGGCCAGACAGACAAAAAGGAAAAAAACAAAAAACATCTAACAAGCCTTTATTTTTCTTGTGTTTGTGCTACAATCAGCTGGTAGACGATCACTTTTTGGCACAACACCTGGAGCTAAGGGGGCAAAACAATCGCATGAGTGCTGCTGTTTGACTGAGGAAGAATAAAGTAGTCGTGGTAAGCCAATCACATGACCACTTAAAGATGACAAAGCAACAAGGTGATATATACCAGTTTTTAAATTGTGTTGATGGGCCACGTAAAACCAGAGTCATGATAAACAATATATACGCGGCGTTTTTTCCTCAATAGTTTCGTCACGTTTACTGTCTAAGGACAGCGCAGCGAGCACTCTCTGCTTATGAGCAAAAAAATTAAAACAAAAAACAGCCTGTTCGTGTTGGTGGAAAAATGTACCATGTTGACCGATCAAAAAATGATATGGCAACATGACATGTGGTTGTTTAGGAAGAGGGGGAAGTTTTAGGAGTGACGGCGAGAGGGAGAGAGAGAGAGAGAGACAGCAGAAAAAGAGAGAGAGCGAGTTTTGAGATGTGAGAAATTTGCGACGTTTAGCATGTTTGGAGCGTCTAGTTCATGTGTTGTCTTGTGTAGTTAGTGTAGTGGTGTGGATAGTTTTGTGTTGTGTGTCAGAACAATGAGGTGACTGCTGAATGAAAACAGGAGGAGTGATACACCTGCTGCTGTCAGACCTGCAGGTATCAGGCTGTGATGTTCTCCTTCATAGTGGACAGAAATATTTGGAGTGGCACAAATAATTTGTGTGACATCTTATTGAATGCAGAACAGCTGATTGTTCTGTAAATAGTTTGAAATGGTTATTAAAAAAAGGGTAAAATGTAAATGGCTGCAAATAACTTTGTTGTTTGCAAAACTTTAGGATAGGATTTTAAGATTGACAATTTATTTTTGCATTTAAAGTTATGAAATATGTTTCATTAAACATGTTTGTGGTTGTTACAGTAAAAAATATCACTTTTTCTACTCTGATTTGATGTTTTTTGTTTGATTTTAGCTCAATTGTGTTAACACAGTATGTCAAAATGAAAACATAACTGTAAATTCAGACACGTGAGGTTGTGCTGAAAAGGATGATACCAAACAAGGCAAAGTAAATAGTTTTTAAAGGTGAAATGTAGAGGAAACATCAAAAGTAGTTAAAATGGCCAATTCTACCCTGGACCCCAGAGGGATAAACATTTTTTTAAAGTAACGCAATAGTTACTTTTCAAGTAGTTAATTACTTTTAGAATCTTGTAACTTAGTTACTAACTTTTTTGAAGAAGTAACTAGTAACTATAATTAATTACTTTTTCAAAGTAACTTGCCCAACACTGGTGACAATGCATTTAGATCATTATACAGAGTAACATGAAAGTAATGTAACGAATATTGTAACAAATCCTTCCTTTGGTGAGAAATTAAGTAATTTACTGCATCACTTTTAATTACTTTACATTACTTTGAGCAGTGAGCCTCTACATTGGATCCACCTGTCCACAGAAGATCATGAAAACAGTTCACCAGGGGGTGTGAAGGGAAAGGTGTTTATTTATCATACTGGGCCTTTATTCTGGGCCTCACCAACAGAGATGGGCAGTAACGCGTTACTTGTAACGCGTTACTGTAATCTGATTACTTTTTTCAAGTAACGAGTAAAGTAAGGGATTACTATTGCAAAAACGGTAATTAGATTACCGTTACTTTCCCGTAGGAACGCTGCATTACTGCGTTACTAAAACCGTGATTTTTTGCGAGAATGTCTCATGACAGTGACGTAAGCGAGTGCGACCTTTGTGAAAACAGCTGTGTGCAGATCAACAATGGATCACATATCGATTGTGGGAGAGAGTATGAGCGTGCAGCATTTAAAGCGTGGAAGTACTGACCTTACTTTGAGTTTGATTCCATAAAAAGTGACAAAAACATTAGCGTCCATCGTGCGTGGGAAGAAAACTTATTTTTACAGCGAAAAAAACCCCTAAACTTCCAAGCAAGCACCGAGTGCGCTACGACGTAATGGGAAACTCACAGAGAAACTCGCGGATTCTTCAACTGACCACGACACACCTGCACCAGGGCAAACCTCCGCCTGCCCCACTCCTGCTTTACAGGTGAAAATAGAGCAACAGGACCGCTGAGTCTTTGACTTTATTTATTTTCTGCTGTGTTTTACTTGCATCTATTTGAAAGAGTGAGTGTAAACACAAAAACTATTTTATTTTATGTGCTGGAATGTGCAGAAAATAGGTTTAAATGTTAAACTAATTTATTCAAGTCAGAGAATGTTGCATATAATTACATTTTTGCTTGATGCATAAAGTTAAAAGATTAAAACTGATAAAACAAGTTAAAAAAAAGAGAGACTTTTCCATTTGATTACATTTTGTATGATGGGTTATGCAGAAAAGGTAGAATTGGGCTGAAAGATCTATCGCTTTATCACCTCTTCAGGTTGTAAATCGTGTTTTTAAAAAGTAACTAAGTAACTAAGTAATTAATTACTTTTAAAAATAAGTAATCAGTAAAGTAACGGGATTACTTTTTGGGGGAAGTAATCAGCAATTAGTTACTGATTACTTTTTTCAAGTAACTTGACCAACACTGCTCACCAAGAATGGCTTATATATTTGGGTTTTTTATGAGCCTGTCACTTCTTCCTCCACGTCTTCACTACACTTGTTAAATACATATACCAAGTTTCTGACTAAAAGCTCGTTGGGAACTACTGTATTGGTGAAAAATACTGTTTTATGCCTTTGAAACTGTGCTAGCTTTGACATTTATCAACTAAATGAGAACAAATTATGCTCCAGGCTGCTAGTAATGAAAATAGTTCTTTGCCAAGTTTTATGTGTAGGCACAGCACTGGTTCAACTTGAGTGTCTTTTCTGCGTTTGAACAATCCATGAGTCAGTGTTAAATGGCTGAATAAAAAACACTCCTACAAAAACGTTCAGGTACAAGAAAATCTGGTTTGCTGGAAACATATTACAAAGAAATAAAGGGTGGCTCATTACTTTTGCACAGCACTATAGGTAGCGCTGTGGAGCAGTCATTAGCAGTACTGATGGTGACCGAACAAAGGGAAACAGAGGAAAGTGTTATAATTCCTCCTTAAATTGGGAACATTATAAAATCCTAACAGCAGTTATGACAATCTGAGATATGGCCACCTTTTCAAGGTTTTGGAATCATGCAATCCACAGCTGCTTTTTTATATTATTATCATTATTATTTTTATGAATGCTCTAATTTCCCAGATATCCTGAATGGAGCATTGGCCATGTAGGTATTTGTAATGTCCAGTGGAAGAGTGTTGCTAAATGAATGAATCAATAGGGGAATTGAAAATTAATGTTCTAAAAATGCTTCGGACAAGTTCTAAAATGTGTTGCTCACTTTAAGTGCTGAATTGTGTTAGGCTGCAGGAAGACCTGTGACAATGTCTCGAGCACAGTCACATCACTCTCTTTGGAAGCAATATTGTGGATGACAGAGAAAATAGTTGTTATAGGAGATCTTTAAAAGTCAGGTTGGTCAAATTTGAAAAGGTTCTGACCTGAGTGAAGTGAGATTGGGCAACCGGGGAAGAACAGAACAGAGAAACTCAGCTCCCTCTACACCGAGGCTGTTGTGGGAAAACCTGAATGGGAACAAACATTTTTTTTTTTACTAATTTATTTCCCTTGAGTACTACAGAGCACATGCCAATGTTAAATACTGAAATGTGACTACTTACTCCAGTTCTGTCAGAAATGGACAACTGAGGATGACGCTCTCTATGGCTGCAAGCTGATACACATTTACTGCACAGTCCACAAGGCTAAAGCAGAGAGATAAGAGGAATTCGTTTTTCCTTTATACTGTCTTTACTTTCAAAGGAATTCAGCCAGAGTGTGGTGTAAATTAATACAATTTACTAGAAAAAAAGAACAACCTTTACAACAGTGGGCTTTTTCTTTTTTCCTGCAAGGAAAGCTAAATATATAGCATATACACTGAGTAATATAGCAGTGCGTGGAGGCTGTAATCAAAGTGTGCATTCCTTGCAGGTATCATGAAAATGTAAAATATAATGTATAAAATAAAAAAGCACCCAATTTTCTTTATGGCACTCGATTGAGCTGCATTTCCAGAGAGATCACTGCAAACAAACAAGCAAAAGACACAAATCAAAAATCGGAATCATTTGATTTCTAGAAACATTAAATTCAAAATAACTGTTATTTTATATTTACACTTTAATCAATAAACTCCCGAAGAGTACAGCTGCTGTCTATATAACAATCATTAAACAATAATCATTACCTATCTGTCGTCAGTCCAGTGGAACTGGTCAGGTGGAGTGTGTTTTGATGAATCCTGGAAAATGAATATAGTTCACAGCTTTGACACACATACTGTATCTTTATTTGGGGAATGTTACAATATGTTTGATTTGTTTAAAAGGAGCATTTCCTGATATCTGTGTTCATTTGCATCTATATGCATATCTTACCTGACAGTTTGAATATTGCTATTGAGTTGCAAACAGTGGAGCATTAATCCAACCGCTTTCTCAGCGCTGATCCAACGCTCCTCAATACTGAGTAGAAAAGCACGTGTAATACACTCATTATAATTCAATGCTTTAACAGCCGTTCACTGAACAGCCATGACTGATTTGGATAAGTTGTAGTTTGAAAAAAGCCTGAAAACATTGACAGAAGAGATAATAGTAAAGATTCTTTTGTCTCACCTGAAAACACATCCACTTTGACTGAAGCTCAGCAGCTGTAGGAAATGTTCAGTCTGCTCCAGTAAGCTGTGGTTTAATCTGCAGATGAACCACAGACATATCACTATGTACTTTCTGATCATGGTTAGATAATGGAGGCCAGAAAGGAAGGTTAAACCCTGAATACCCTGAGACTCTTAGCATAAAGAGACTTTTAATAAATAATAGATGCATTTCTAATCAGTTCCTTGCTGTCTTAATGCATGCTCAATCATCCTGGTAAGAAAATCCCAAAAAGGTTCATCTTAGCGTTTTAAGTGGGAGAAACGTTTCGTCACTCATCCAAGTGACTTCTTCAATCTTAGCTGACTGCAGGTTTTTCCAACCTTATAAACAGTACATTTGCACAATATCTGAAACTAGCACCACTGAATGAGCAATGGGCTGTGAGGTCAGTGACTTGATCATTAATCAGGCAATTTCTTGCTGGTAGTTTCAAATCTAAAATGTTAACAAAGAAATATGGCCTTGTTGTGATCTTTCCATATTTTACAAGAAGTCAGTTTATGAACCAGTTTTATTAAGTGTAATAACTAATTAAAAAGAGGCCATTGTTTTTATCTGATGAAACCCAAAAATTTGTCTTAAGATTGAGGGATACTTACTCCACTTTGGCCAGATGGGGACAACTGGACACAATCTCTGCTAATCGGATCAGATGTTCATGCTTCAAACTACCTTCCCTGATTCTGATGGAGAAATAAAGCAGAGAAGGCAAAAAAAAAGCATAAAGAAATTTAGATTTTTGCAAAGTTAGTGCCAAATCCAAAATGTACTAAAATCTTTAAAAGGCCTTAACCTCTACTAAGCCCCCAAATTACATTGTAATAGTATTATATACTGGACGTTTATTGAGAGCTGGAGGACGCTGAACCCTTGTTACTGTGAGTGCTAGAGTTAAGGAAGGTACTTTCAGAGCTGCTAAAATCGATCAGACACCAGAAACTAATTATGTCTTCGAATATTTACATTCTAAGGTTCACTGCTATGCTCAGCTCTACTTCTGACATGCAAAGTCAGTTCCTTGTCGCCCACAGTGTGCAAGCTGGATTTAGAAGTTTTCAGCCGTTCATCTTTGCTGATGCAGTCAGTCAGTTTACCGACTCAGTGCATGAACCTTCAGATGTAGAGAGAGTTCACATATCTGTGCATACCGGTGAGATGTTTCCTGTGCTGCTCACGCAGGAAAAATTACAAAGCCAAAGGAGAGAGAGTCTGATTTTTTTTCACAATGACACTTTGTTACTTTGAATACATCAGCTGTTGACTTATACAATCAGACCACATGTAAGTTTCCTTTTGTTCTTTTCTGTCTGCACACTAGTGCTGCATGGAGCTCTGCACGTCTGCATTAGTTCACGCCTCCTCTCAACATTTTAACACTCTTCAAATTTCCTGTCTACGTTGCCCTAAGTGGTGACTTTCACCACTTAGGGCTATTGTGCTTTAGCACTAAACTTTAGTGCTAAAGTTTCATGAGTGTTAATGAGTTCATCAGCTCATTTTTTTTTTTTTACTTTATCTGAAATGAAAATGTTTAAAATTTTTACTGGTTTCTTTTTTGCTGTATACAGCAAAAAACCAGTAGGTGTGAATTCTGTGTTTTTACTCGAGTCACTGTGCTCACCTCATCAAAGTGACTCAGTGGTTGTAGCTCAGGTGGCAGAGCAGGTCAGCCACTAATCAGAAGGTCGGTGGTTCGATCCCAGGCTGCTTCCTGGCTGCATGCCAAATATCCTTGGGCAAGATACTAACCCCATGTTTGCCTACTGGTGGTGGTCAGAGGGCCCGGTGGCGCCTGTGTCCGGCAGCCTCGCCTCTGTCAGTGCGCCCCAGGGCAGCTGTGGCTACGATGTAGCTTGCTATCGCCAGTGTGTGAATGTGTGGGTGAATGACTGAATGTAGTGTGAAGCGCTTTGGGGTCCTATGGACTAGAAAAGTGCTATACAAATGCAGGCCATTTACCATTTAATACGGGCACCGTTTCAGGATCAGAGTCAGTGTTTTGAAATTTTGGATGGAACTCCTACCTCAGAGTTTTTTCCCGAGTTTCATTTTGTCTGAACCAGATGAGGCATCGCTCTTCTTCTCCTAAGCTACCAGCAGACATCAGAAAGTAGAGTCCATGGACAAAGAGAGAGACATGGACAAATATTTCATTATAGATTACTTAGAAGAATTCCATTAACTTCTTTCCTTTGTGCAGACTTACCTCACTTCCACACCAGAGACATTAGCACAGGTACACAATGTGCTGGCCACAGCCAGCAGCCCCTGCTGGGTCAGTCTGTTGTTAGTGAGACTGCACATGAAGATTCAGAAAAGAATTAGTCTATATTTTACTCATTAACTACAATACACATCATTTCTAAATATTGTAGCTTCATACTCTCAGTCTACCTGAGGTTTAATTTATTATATATTCAGCAGACAATATATTAGGTACACCTAGCCATGTTCAGAATCACTTAAATCACCTTTTTTATTAACCCATTCAGATGTTCACTTTGAACTGCATTAGGGCATCTTCACCTTATATACATGCCTAAATACATGTTGCTGTCATGTCACTGACTGATTAGATATTTGTGTCAACAAGCATTTAAACAGGTTAACTAATAAAGTCGGTGGTGCGTGTACATTTAAGTATTTTTTACTCTTCTGCTCTATATTTAATATAGAACTTAATATGTTTAAAGTCTTACTTGACATAGGTGCTGATTTTTAGCCTTGGTAGGGAATGCACAAAAGAGCCCACGTCTTCATCTTCCAGCTGGTTACTTGACAAACTGTGATGAAAGAAAAGCAGAGCTGAGCATCCTTACTGGATAAAAGCTCAGGAAGAAAACACTGGACTATCCATGGCTCCATGGGTGTGTGGTTATGATTCTAAGATTGTGTGTCTAAATGTTTGTGTGGCTCATACTCAAGATCTGAAAGCTGGGGACCCTGCTGCAGGATCTCAAGAAGTTTCTTCAAGTGGTCACCCTTCAGGCAAAAATGAGTTAACCTGTGTTACACACAATCAGGGAGACAAAAAAAAACATAGCACATGAAGTTGATTAATTACTAGTTATAGTAATTATTGTAAGATGCCCTCTTTTACCTGAACTTTCTAATTCTGCGGTGATTAAACTGGCAGATTGTAAAATACAGGACACCCAATGTGCTTCACACTATATAATATTGTCTTTTTCAATGAGTACCATAAAATCTTTAATTAAACTGCGCATTTCTACAGTTCTATGTATAAAACAGAAAATGACAACATATATTTTCAGTCAAATTCTAAAATAAACACAGCTTGAAATGCAGTTTAAAATGAGCAGCTAAAACTGCTATAGTGCATGAGCCGTGAATACTTGGGTAAGTGACAAAGTGAGCGGTCTGAAAACACCTACAAATGTTGTTAAGTCATCAGTAAGCAGTGAAAATGTTGCGGATCACAGACCTGCAGCTCACTTGTTCCACTTTCACTGTATCAAAATTGATGAAGGAGTCACCCCGAAGGCTAAAGAAGAGATCAAAGCAGCAATTAACCAAAACAGGTCAGTTAGAGAATTAAAGTAATTGCAGCTACAACTAAAAAGTGTGGTAGGGAAAGGAGCATCACATGAACACTCAAATATGGCATGGTGTGTTGTGATGAGTGCCACAAAAGTATTCACTGTACCTGAGCTCAACCGACGTCACTCGCTGACTGTGATTCAAACAGCTGACCAGCTCGAGTGCATCGGTTGCAGATGTGATGCTCTGTCTGACACTATTAGGAATACAGAATGAATATAGTATATTTCATTTGATGAGGTTCTTAGTATCTTACACAGTCTGAAAATAATTTCCAAACATAGTTCATAGAATAGCCACAATTTGCTTTGCCAGATTTAGCCATACAGGCTAAACTTCATCTGTAGTCTCTGGTAGGTTGATAGCGTTAATGAATAATAAAGACACCAAATGCACAAAGGCAAAATATGTAAGTGACAGAAGCATATATATGGTAAAAGAAAAACATACTGATATTATGTATTAAACATCAAAGTTTTTAATTTATAAATATCTGCAAATCTATTTTTTTGTTCTTAAAGTCATTAAATTTTAAATACTTCAGTATAAAAATAAAGACAAAAATGAATCAATATAAATAATTCATCTATAGACTGAATAAAAAGGACCAAGAATTACACCTAAAGGCATTTCAAAGTTATTGTTAACTATTTGCAGGGTTTAATTATACATTTTCATTGATGTTGTTGATGTTTTTTATCTGTAAGAGGATTTTCTCCAGTTAACTACAAGGTAATTACATAATGTCACAAACTATATATAATAAAATTAAATGAATATGTCTAGAGAAAAATTATACACTTCTAATATCACACTTCCAATTAGAGTCGACAGCATAAAGTGAAATTACAACAGAATTTCTGCAAATCTCCTTGCAGTGTAGATGAGATTGCAACGTTCTGCAATCTCCTATAACAATAGTGATCTTCCATAATTTTTTTGTTTTATGGACCTAACATATACCCTGTGATAGGAATAGCATAGATACCCATTAGTTAAAAATAACTACACTTAAAATCACCTTCCAAATATTCAAATTTTGTGCTCAGTAATCTCAGTAGGGTGTCCTTTAAAAAGTACTCAGCAGCTTTTTTCCATATCTTCACATCTTTTCCCTACTGCACATCCGCATAATCTGACTGTCTATTGCAGGTTGTAATCCAGTGTTATTATTAATACTTGCATTAGTGTGTATGCCTTACTTGAGTCTCTGCAGTGACGTCATCTCTGGCAACACTTTGAGAAGATTCTTGATGGCTTTGTCGGTAAGTGAACACTGAGATAACCTGACAGAACACATTAGTGCATGAACATGAACGTGTTCAGTCACTACTTTAAATACTGTTGAATAATTTGCAGATATACAATAATAAAGCTTACTCTAACTCCCAATGGAAGCGACTCTGGACCAATTTTCTACATACTTTGGTTATATCAGATGGTAGGATGCTGCTGTCCTTTACTCTAGAAAGAAAAATAAAAGGGGATCATTCTTTTGTATTCATAGTCAGAGGTCAGATTTGTACTTTTCTGCATGTCTTTATTTGCTCACTGTACCGGAACATCTTCAGCTGCTGCTTGTCATCACTGACATAGAAATACAGTAGAGAGTTAGATTATTAAACAGAAAAACTAAACGGAGACAACAAGAATCAGACTGTGTGAACGTTTGCATAGATGCAGGTCTTCTACCTTTCATCTGGGCAGAACTTTAGATTGACTTCCTCTTCGCCTCCGCCACTGTAAAACCAACAGAGCACAACAGCCAATTATAATTAACCTGACTGATTACTGTAAAACTATATGACCAGTGTTGGGCAAGTTACTTTGAAAAAGTAATTAGTTATAGTTACTAGTTACTTCTTCAACAAAGTAACCGAGTTAGTAACTGAGTCACAATATTATAAAAGCAACTAATTACGAGGAAAAGTAACAATTGCGTTACTTTAAAAAAATGTTTAAATATGTATAAGAATCCCCTCTTAATGGAACTTACTAAAATACAAACATATAAATAGCTAAACATACTTGAAAATACTAAAATATATATTCAGCTGTTTGTTATAAAACTGAAAATATAATTGAAATAAATGGGCAGTTAACAGAAGGAACTAATAAGAAACATTGTACACTAATCTAAACTATTCAAATGTTACTTTATGAAAATATGAAATAAAACACCAATCAGATAAACTCTAGATAGAACAATACAACACACTATGACTACCATGACTACCTTACTCTTCCTCAGCCAATCAGCAGCACTCGTGCGATTGTTTCGCACCCCTAGCCCCCGGTAAGATGACATAAGCGTCAACCATCTGTGTGTTTAAAAATAGTAACACACCCACACCGCTTTTTTTTCTTAGTAATGGTAACAGTGTTTTAACGATAGTAAAAGTAATTCGTTAGATTATCTGTTACTGAAATAAGTAACAGCGTTAGTAACGCTGTTTATTTTAATGCAGTTATTCCCATCACTGTATATGACATGTAGTATTGTATGTAATTATGTATTTATAGTATTTTTCAAACAGATAGATTTTTTAAACCCAGACCGGGATAAGAGGCACAAACAGTTGGGTAAAGCAGCTCTTGGTATCATTAAATAGCTACAATGTAAAACAAAGATTACCTGATGTGAATTTCTGTTAAGGTGTTATACGAGCATAGAGCTGCAGCCAGCATTACCACCCCTTCCATGTTGATGTCATTTTTACTGGCACTGGAAAAAACAAAAGCAATTAGCACAAGGAAGTTGGTGTTGGCTGTTTGGAACCTGTTTGGTGAGAAAACAGCTTACCATTTGCCTACCTACTTTGTATATCTCAATGTAAAAAACAAAGAGTCATCTTTCTATTGAAATACTCGCAAATTACTAGAGAGGCAATAGAGGGAAATTCCACCACCAGGGTCACTTACAATATAGTTGTTGGTATCTTTAGCTATAAATATCTCAAGGAAAGCTTTAAAAGAGGTAGAATTATTAATTAATTATTAGTTATAATGATTGTGTGTGAGCATTGTGACAGACTAGCAGCCTGTCCAAATATCTACCCCCCTACAGACACCCTATGCCACCCTATGACAAGCTCCAGCCTCGGTCAGAGAGAATAAATGCATGCGTGTGAGCTTACTTAATTTCCTGGATTTTGCTAAGACGAGGCAGGAAATCCAACAACTTCTTCAGACCCTTGTTGCCTAAACAGTTACTGGACAAACTGAAAAGAAAGGTTAAAAATGCTTTACAACTCAGTGTTTGTACATTTATCAAGAGAACATGACAAAAATGAGTCAGTATATCAATATCAGTAGTGCACACACACCTGAAATGTGTAATGAGTGTGAACAGTGGTCTCTTTTTCCTCTAAATGTGATACATTTGTTGAGATCTTTCTATTAATACTACAAATTACAGTTATTTACAATATTTATATATAATTAAATATGCGTGTGTGACATGCATAATAAATTTGTTAAGCACTGTATAAGCTATCTAATGGTTACCTGTAAGCAAAAACCATGATGGTGCATCATTTAAGAGGTGGTTTAGGATGATGCTCAGTTTACTTCATAAACTGAGCATACACTGTCATTTTTAGAATAATGTCCAAGACATCAGTTTTTAACACAAATGTGTAGTAGAAAGTTTTTTTTGATTGCCCGACACACTTTGTAAATATCTTTCCTTTCTTTGCACCATTATCTTCGTAATTGTAGACACTTGTATTCATACGGCTCCCCCTGAAAACTTTCTAGGCTTTTTACACATAAATTTATTATCTACTAATTAGAAATGGTCCTATTTTTATTATCTGTCCATGGTGTGTGCACTTTCATGGTTCTTGCTCATCTTACTCCAGCATAGTGAGATCAGAAGAGGTTCCCAGACATCTCAACACACTTTCCAGATCAGCAGGATACAGATTGCAGAAGCTGAGGCTGAAAGACGCAAAAGCTGAATGATTATCATTAATACTGATGACATATCATTATTGGACAAAGGATACACCTGAACAACCCATTATAACAATTAAAACATTAAAACTTTTTGCTAGATAACTGATGGTCTGTTGGTTACCAGCTTAAAATGATCGCTTTACTCATTCTAAATGCTACCCTACTATTGTTCTGCAACATCAAATATATTGTTGTTGTAAGCTTGTGTTACAGAAGCATTAACATACCAGAGAGATTTGGATATTCCGCTTGCAGGTTTTTCCCTTCCCCTAGCAAACACAATAGACACCTTAACAGGAACCTGTAATCTGCAACATAAAGAAACATTCAGATACAGAGCAGAGATGACAGCAATAACTCTAACATAAATCTAATTTTGCATTTCCTGGTACAGTATGTCTAGAAGTTCCTGCAACTATGGTTGCTAAGATTAAATGCGTGTTTGTACCTGACATGAAGCTCCATCACAGGAGGATAATCAGACAGTAGAGCAGTCAGAACCACCAAACCCTCCACTGATGAGCAGCTGTCATTAATGCTGAGAAAAGATTGTAAAACATCAGCTAAATGCTGCTGGGTTTTATGTGCAGGTATAGCAAAGTGCACAGCAAGCACAACACAAAAAATTGATTTATTTTAAAACCTAGTCTTACATGAGCTTGTCAGTAATGCTGAACTTTGGCAAAAACTCAGTCAGTGTCCTTAAAATGTCTTCATCCCACTGGCCTCCAGACAGACTAGAGTGCAAAGACATACAGTAAAACAGCCACACACATTGACAGGCCTTTGGCTAGCATTCATTTACCAATGTAATATGCACACAGTGTAGTTTGCAGATTGTTCAACTACTTTAGCAGAGGGAAAACAGTAAGTCAATAACTAGTGCATTGTTGCTATTCTATTCATTACTGATG
Source organism: Rhamphochromis sp. 'chilingali' (assembly GCF_963969265.1). NCBI lineage: Eukaryota > Metazoa > Chordata > Actinopteri > Cichliformes > Cichlidae > Rhamphochromis > Rhamphochromis sp. 'chilingali'. Next base: position 9,512,239 of record NC_137930.1, read on the forward strand.
TTGTCTGTGTCATCTGCTCTGAATAGGTTTTTCTAATTATGAAGGTGTGTACTTATGAAATCTTACTCTAGGACAGACAGCGCAGGGCATTGAGCCAAGGATTCAGCAAGTTTCTGCATCTCCGACTTGTTCCAATTCTGGTTCAGCAAGCTGGAGAAAAATGACACCATCATAATGCAAATGTCCATGATACAAAAAACCTCAAAAATACTAAACTGTGACATTTAGAGTCACATTTAAATCAATATCCATTGTGGACTTGCTACATGTATATCTTTGTACTACATTGTTGATGCTCAATAAACATTTAAAAAAAAAAAATTAAAACTAAAAAAATAAATCAACATCCACATAAACGTCCTTTCTAGTCACGATCTTTTGAAGCCAAAAACAAACAAACAAACAAAAGAAAACAATAAAGGTGAATGCACATTTGGCTGACACCCATTTAAAGGTGCAAAGTTCATCAAGGAAACTGGCAAATCTCTGTGGTAAGGCAGTTACGGTAAACTGACTTGTTTGTTTCATATCTTACCTGATTGTTGATTCAAGTATAGATTTATGGCTGTAGAGCGGAAAATATAAATATATCAGAATTTTACTATGTTCATTTTATTGCTTTATTTAGTTTATAAGCATAAAAGTCACCTGTTCATATCTGACTTTTGGAAGAAAGTTACTGTCAAGTCTTTGATCCCCCTGCAAAGAAAAAGAACCTGGACTGGAGTACACGTTTATGACACACTTATGTTTACCTGGTCTTGTCATTATAACTTCATCAATAGCAATCAGCTACTTTGAATTTCAGGAATCTCAAATCTCTATGACTGAGAAAATATTAATAGTGCAGTGAGCATTACTGACAAAAGCGAGTTAAAATGTGTGTAATTTTTATTTCTTTTAAACAACAATCCGTGTGCCATAACTGTGCCTTAACCGCCACTTCGTGTGCATGTGTGTGTGGTCTTACTCTGCATGAACATGTTGGATGTTCAAACATGAAGACATCGTTTTAATAAGACAGTCGACTGCATTCAGGGTTGTGCTGTTTCGTCCCAGCCTACAAAGAAGCACACACACATATGATCACCACACAAAGTCTTCTGCATTGTTAAGTACAGACGAGTCTTTGCATTAGAAATGTGAGAACTTACGCTACATTCGAAAGGTTTTGTAGTTTGGTAAAAATCTCTGCAATGCGACTGATTCCTTCATCCCTCAAATTGTTGTCACTTACGCTGAAAAAAACCCCCAGAAGAAAAATGAGCAGAAACTTTAAGCTCAGCATTATTAAAAGCATCTGGATAATCGAGCAGTAAGCTAATCGTGCACTATATTGAACAACAGAAGATATACTTGATATCAGTGATGTGTGGACACTCCTGAAGACCAGAGGCCAAACTAGCTGCTCCAGTAGCAGTCAGGCTGGCACCAGAAAACCTTGTGAACACAAACACAAACAGGTAATTATTGTCGTTAAGGGACAATTACCTTTAATATATTTTTCGCAGGAATAAAGCAACGATATAAAACATACTCTAGTTTTCGCAGGGATGTGAATTTAGGCAAAACAGACGACAACTTCTCAGCAAACTTGTCCCCATATTTGCGGCTGTGAAAACTGTAAGGACACATAGTGAATTATTCATAAGGAAGCATCAGATTAGAAACTGCAAAAAGAAAAACAATCAGTTCAAAGCCTCAATTTAAAACAAACAAACTGCTTTTTACCAGCATCTCTATAGTTGATAGAATATTTCTTGATGCTGCTATGTTTTTAATTACAAATTATTATCTAAGCCGCCAGGTGGGAAATTCCAATGCTTAATCTTTTCTTGAATGTAGTATTTTAATTAAAGAGGATAAAACAGACTCGGATTCCCAGAATCATAATATGAGATGAGATCTATTTGTTTAAATGTCAGTGTGAATGTCTGAACATAACTAAATAAGGAGGCATTCAAATATATAAAAAATGGTAACTCTTTCTTAAAGAGGTGGTGACAGAGACAGATTTCTGTGACGCAGGGAATCAAACTAGATTCACAGACTACAAACTGAAAGCCAAAGTAAGGTTTATAGGAGCTTTGGAGTTGTAACCTGTAATCTCTTTTAACCCTGTATAATATTTGATACATGAGATTTTGAGACCTCTATATCATCAGCATGTTTCTAAAAAAAAAAAAAAAATGAAACCTCATACATGGAAACTGTTATTTATTGATTTTTTTAATTGTCAGCATTTGTCCAATTTGTCAAATTAAAAGAAAATCAAATGTCTGGCATTAATCCATGCTTCAGGCTTTACAGGGTTAATAATTCACTCTATGTAATCCAGAATAAACTGGAACTAAATCCCCGTGACAGAGGTAATTTGATGGGATTGAACACCGGTTATATCATGTTTGCTTTACTTGTATAATTTGTACAGGGTTTGGGGGTTTACAGCAGTTTTCTGAATTATAATTTTCACATTTCTAAATCATATAATGACGGATAGTTTATTACATGTACCAACAGTATTGTTAGTGTTTTACATGTGGATGATAACAACTTTTTTTTCACTCAATAGTCTTTTCATTGGCTGCCTTCCAGGTGGCTTTTCTTGCACATGCTTTCTCTCACACTGTATACTCTCTGGTGTTTGGAGCCCATCTGGTTCTATGTATGGGTGGTCTCTATTTGTCATGTCCAAAATGAAATAAGAAATATGTGCCGGTATTCTTTTTGTTTTCATATTTGTCAAGATCAAGAACCGGGTACTGGGTTTAGGATTAAGAGTTGGATGACTGCCCAAATAAAAAATCTAGTTTAATAGCTTACTTGTGCCTGGGTGAGATAAAGTATACACATGAAATAATTATGGTGTAACTATGTGAGAACTGTAGAGAACAGCTGATAAGTTCTGCTTGCACCCTTGACTGTTCACTAGTTCTAGTCTGCACAGGAGGATCGAACCACTGTCAGTAAAACAACATTTTCTGCTCACCACAGCTGTAAATATCTATTTCAGGTACCTTCTGCATCTTGTCAACAAGATATTTTCTGTGTATAGAGTTCCTACGCTGCTGTTCTGAACATACTTATAGACTGCTGTGTACAGTCACATTTTTCCTCATTCTAATTTTCCAAGTTATCATTACAGTTTATGACTTGTATACTTATATACTGGTTCTCTTTATAACCACAAGCAGATGTACTGGTGTTCGTAATAAAATTGAGGTTTCGGTTTGTTTTACACACACATTAATGAGCTATCACTGCAGCACTTTTTCAGACACTGTCTCGCTTTACTTTTAATGTCTGAGCTGAAATCTTTATGGTCAATGCAACTTTATTTGATACCAAGATATCTTAGTTTCACAATATGTACGGGTTACGCTATATTTGTCATTAAATTCTTGTTTCGGATAAGGAAAACATCAGGAAGAGCAACTAAGGAGGGATAGCTTTCCCGCTAGACAGACATTAGATGTTAGTGTGCATAATTATATAAAATTAACAATAAAGATGTTTCAACTTTCAGAATTAGGCAGTATAAACAGATGACTAACACAATGTGACATGACAACGTGCAGCTTACAGATTTCGCTAAACAGATAGGCCCCGTCCCACCCACTCTTCAAGACATGCAAGTGCAAACTTGTGTGGAAAAACATTCTTTTTCGAGTTGATAAAGAAATACTTTCAAAGAATCAGTGGTTGTGTTTTTGCAGTTGAGTCCAGACTATTTTCTGTCTTCTTGTAACAAGAATACTGAGCTCATTCACTGTCACTGTATGACAGGTGGCCAGTCAGCTGAGGAATGTCAAAGGCAAAGCTGCAGCTCTATTAACAACAACATTCACTGCTGCTGTGTGACTAGTCCTCTCTCTGCATGTCCGTGGGCTAAACATGGGTTTTATAATTTCTGACAGATCAACACCGTCCATTTCAACACTCTCATGTGTCACAATGATGGCTTTCCAATGGTCCTATAGTGCATTCCCACAAATATCATATTAATAACCCTGTGAAACCTTTTCAAATAAATGCTGACCTGTAAGATTTAACATATCCAGGATGGTACAGTAATATAATAAAAACCCTTGTCTCAAAATCAAAATAAACTTTTGTATTCTAATTAATAGTTTATTTTTGCTAGTTTTATTTAGGTTAGCTAAAAAAAATTACACGTAGGTTTCTGGAGGGTTTTTGTTACATTTTAACTACTGTAACTCGTAAACATCTGTGTAGCCTCACCTGAGGTTATGAATGCCCTGACACCTGGCCAGAACTATTAAACACTCCAGCTCCATGGAGCACGCTCCGAAGTCCAGACCGATGTCATTATGATCGGCTGAATTAACTACGAAAGCCAGAGCTTCGATATCATTCGGTAACAGCCAGATGTTGCGCAGCTCCAGTTTGGGTCTCACACCAAAAACCTGCTTGGCGAGTTGGTGGTTCTGGCTCTCCTGAACACTGTGGCAAAGCTGGAGTATCTGGCAAAATATAGCAAAGAAAAGATCAGTAACAAAGAGACAGAAAATAAAATCTGTTTCCTGTTTTTCATTCTACCTTTGGTCCGGTCAGAGTGTTACTGTTACACATGGTTTTGAGCAATGTCAGAACAAGGTCTTGCCGTTTCTGGACCCAACTTTGGGCTCTACCAGAAACCTTGGCTAACTCAACCAGGGCTGGAGTGCATTCTGAGGAAGCCAGACCGCAAACATAGAGGTACAGTGAGTCAGTGAAGACCGTCTTCTGGTCTGATTTGGTTGTCCAGCGAGTTTTCAGACTGAATCTGAGGATATAATGAGAGGAAAGTCAACTTCTGAATTATGATGCAAATTAAAGCATGTTACAACACTGTCCAGATGATAGTTTCAACACTCTTCTGGGAGATGTGAATAATAATAATATGACCTGGCATACTTTGAAATACAATAAATAATATTATTTTAAGATTTAACAGGTAGGACAAAAACAAACAACTTCTACAGTGCAGCCTACAAAGCAAACAGAGTGGGAAGAAAGCACAGTACACCAGTTTGAATGGTTTGCATCTTTTCTTCTGTTCAGGTGCATTAATTTTACTACATTCCCCAAATGCTCACGGAATGAAACACAACAAAACCAGAACTGAACTAGTCATTTTGCAGCTGCCTGACTGATTTCAAACCAGACGCCTCCAGAACCTCACTCAGAAACATGTGAAATCAAAGGGTTAAATGAGGAAGTGTGAGCAAACAGACCTGTTATCTAATCATTTAAGGAACTGGGTATGGGTGAGGTCCTTTTTGCAATCCACCTTGTCAACTAAATATGATTAAAGTGTGAACAAATCCATATCACACATCAAAAAAATGTAGTGATTCTTTAGGGGAAACAATGTGAGATTTATTAAAATACAGCTGTATGAATAGATTTCATGGTGTTGTAAACCTGAGTGCTGCAGCAATTAAAAAAGCAATTAATTAATTAAAATTTAAGTCATTAATGAATGCGTGCCCCCTGTTTAAATACTCTAAAGCACAAGTTACTGTGTCGTGGCTGCAGTTATTTAAAAAAGTCCTAGAGAAGGAGCTTCAAGTCTATATATGTTTGGACATATGAGAATGGATCTGAAGCTGAAAAGGGGATGGAAGATGAGCTCTATAAGGGAAGGGTGCAATTTGGATGTCAGAGGGTGGAGCTTAGCATCTGTGGGCTCTGATGCAATTAAATTCCTGCTTTTAAAATGACTCGTGATAAAAACAACATCCTTTCACAAAAGAATAAATAAATCCATGAAGCTGCATTGTCATTTTTAGAGGAAGCAGTAGCATGTGGTGGAGTACAACCCGGGGTTGTGATATATGTTAAACTACATGTAGCCACATACAAGAGGCCTCTTAGCGAGTGACTGTGGTCGCCTGCTGCTTAGTTATGTCAGCTGTGCCATATTTCAATTTCAGTGCCCCCACCTTTGCACAGTCTCACAGACTCTCGCAGTGTGATTTGAGCCGTCACTTTATGCCTACATCAGTGTTTTCTGATGTAAGGACTAAGGACAAATATGTCTCGTACTGTAGCGTGCTTAACTCGCACAGCTCAGGTTGCTTCCATGGCAGAGTTATTCCTAGTATACCGTGTGACTTTACATAGTCAAATTCCATCTTGCTTTCTTCCACATATTCTAAATGAGATTCATTAATTAACTGTTGAATCTTTAAATATATTCATCATGATTCTGCTGTGTGTGTGAGCTTCTCTTTTAGCTTAGGCGACAAACTTTTGTTTCCACAGCTTTTCAAACACTCCATCACACACTAGTGTCTACCTGATCTGAAAGGAACTTATCTATTTCGGGACCAGGCAGAGACTGCCCAGCACCAAGTTGGGAGGACAGGTGTACACAGAAGCGTCATTCAGCTAGGGCAGCAACAAGAAAGGTGACCGTATTTAGGACATTTTGTTCATTTGGTTAATTAACAAAATTGTTTCCAGGATGTAAATTTGCGGATAATTTAATCAATCAATGTGTAATAATGTCGTGAATGTTATACTGTTATCTGTCATTTGAATTTGTCCCTCACCAGTGAGAGAGTAAAGTGCAGGGGTTACTGTGTATGTGCCGGTAGACTAAAATAGTATCTGGCTATTTTATTAGGTACACCTTGCCAATTTTGAGTTATACCCCCCCACCCCCCCACCCCACCCTTTGCCGTCAGAACTGTCTTTATTATTTGTGGTACAGACTCAGCAAGGTGTTTTCATGTTGCTTATACCAAATTCTGACCTTTCTGTTTAAATGTCAAAGCAGAAATCCAGACCCATTAGGCAATCTTGTTCAATTTTGGTGAGCCCATGTGACTTGTTGCCTCAGTTTCCTGTTCTTAGCTGGCAGGGTGGCACCCGGTGTGGCCTCCTGTTGTTGTAGCACATCTGTTTCAACTTGTAACTTATTCAGTGATGCTCTTGTAGACAGCTTGGTTGTAACAAGTGGTTCTTAGAATTATCAATTCTGTTCTTTCAGTTCAAAGAATTCTGCGCGTTCTCCCATCACCAACACATTTTCACCCAGAGAACTGTCACTCACTGGTTATTTCCTCTTTTTCAGACCATTCACTGTAAAAACTAGAGTTGGTTATGTGGGGAAATTCCAGTAGATCAGCATTTTCGGAAAAAAACCCAGACCAGACCATCTGGCACCAGCAACCACGCCACGTCACTTAAATCACCTTTCTTCCCAATTCTGATACTTGGTCAGAACTTCAGCAGGTCATCTTGACCGTGTTTTGATGCCAAAAGTAGAGAGCTTCTGCCGTGTGACTCCGTAGTTTCTCCATCAGGTGGGCTATATAACCTAAACAGGTCTTAACACTGCAATCATCTTAAAAATTACACCCATATTTCTCTCCATTTGGCTTCCTTACCTCTTCTTAAGCTGTGCGTCATTAACATCATTACTAGTCATGATTCTCAGTGCAGCTAAAAACTCCTGCACTGTCAGATGAATGAAGCAGTAGGCATTGGCAAGTATCCCGTCCTGACGTCTGAGCTCCACCTAACAGCAGGTAAGTAATTATGTTATTATTAATAATATCTTACAAACATGACAAGTCATCTAAAGGGACAACCTTTATCTACCCTTACTCTGTTTACTACACACAGCCCTATCTATGCCCACTGTAAGGAAACACAAATAACTTTTGCCCACTAAGCAAATCTATTAATAGTATCAATAGTATAAATAGCATGCAAACACTCGACAACAAGGATTTTGTGGACATTCACAGATATGAGGAGGACATTAATGCATGCATTCATGTCTGACCTGTGATAAGAGTCCTATTTTCAATGAAAACTTTAAAACCTCCTGTGGAATCTCTTCTTTCAAAAAGAGTATCTTGCTTTCCTCTAAGCCTCTCCAAGCCAGCTGGCTCAGCTCACACAGCTCCGATTGATACTGACTCAGAATGGTCAGTGTGGTGACAGCACTGCACGGAAAGACAGAAAACAGAGATAATCCATAAACTGAAGCATGACGCGTTTTTTGCTACACTGGTGCTTTCTTTTCTAAATAGTCATTTTTTTAATTACTTTATATTTTTTGAAATATAATGTTCAAGATGGTGATACACTAGAGTGAGTTCACAGCTCCGTCTCTACCTGTGAGGAAATCTTTTAGTTTTTGGCTTGCCATCTCCTCCGTGGTTAGGGGCTCGGCTAAGAAATGAGGCCAGAACAGTGAGGTAGACCTGAGTTAGGGTGGCGGGGACTTGGAGTGAAGTGGGAGTCAGCTGAGGTCTGCCATTTGTTCCATCCATTATTACATCTTTGCTCCCTTTTCTTTTTCCATCCTCTTGTTTCCTTTGTGCAGGGTTTCCTCTTCTATTGCCCTCCTCCCCTCTGGCTTCTCTTGACATCTGTGCTCCTTCTGCTTCCTGAGCATCTGTCCTTGCCTTACTTCCTTTTTCGTCAGGCATCGGTGCTCCTCCTGTGTCTTTATCTCTACACTGCAGCAGTAAATGCTCAAGACAGATGCAGCAGATGTTGCATAGGGCAGGAATGGAAGACATGGCGAGGAGGTGTCGACTGGAGAGAAGGAGCTGTGCTGCCTGCTCTCTAAGAGCTACATCTGCTGGGTGTAAATGATGATTAAACTAGTTAAAGACAACATACATTTAAGATAGATGTGCACAAGAATTTTATTTATTATTTTTACACCAATTTTTTCATGTTAGTAATGCAGCTATTACGCATGAGGTCCTGTTTTATGTGGAAATTACTCATTTCTACTAGTTTGAAAGTCTAAATTTTAGCAATTTGCCAGTTATACCTGGATACAGGTGCTGGTTTGCAGGTCTAAATGAGCAAATATAGCACTGCAAAAAATGTAGATAATCCCAGATTAGGGTTATTTACATAAGATACTGCCAACAAGTAAAATAAACATGCAAGTTCAAACTTGGCTGATATTTATGTGAGTCTTGAAACCCACAGCAACCATAACTGAAGAGAAAATAAAAAATGCAGACAAGTGTCAAGTAAGAGTCAAAGAGAAAGCGAGAAAAAATATCAGAGACAACTTTGGCTGTGGGGAAAGAGAGAGTTAGATGTTTTCAAGAAATGAATATGCAGCAAAAATCTGATGTCCAGAAAACCATATTTTATCAGTTAATACAAAAAAGTAGTAATAAGTGAATTATTCCTTTTTTTTCTAACTTGATATAATTGTATTGCCTTGATTATATATACTAAGCACCAACTTCCACAGAGAAAAATTAAGTTAATACAGAAGAGCCAAAAACAACACTTCCTCAAAGCTTTACAGAAATAAATAAAACAAATAAAATAATTAAATAAAGCCCAACAACAATGTAAATACAAGTAAATAAAGTTTTCACCTTTTGCACCAAAGAAGTTGTCTACATACTCCTTGATCTCATCCTGGTCCCAGCCCAGCAGCTGGCCTACTTTATCTGAAATGCCATCCAAATCTATAAGATCCCGTACACGACAGGTGACCAGCACAGTGCTTCCTGGAAGAATCTGGCGATTTAGCAACCCTGAGATGAGGTCTGCGACAGGCAGAGGATCTTCTAAGTGCAGCGGTTTCCTCTGCACTTCTTGTCTGCTGAGTTTGCCGTGAAACTCATCATAGCCATCCAGTACCCAACAGCTTTGCTCTGGATTAGTAAGGAGGTAGTCGATAATGGCTCTCTGTTCAAATGAAGAATACGTTTAGAAGCAGTTGAATTTCACACCTGTAGTTTGTTTACTCTGGCCCAAATCAGCTGATGAGTTCATAAAACTGTAGCCCTTTTCCCATGGATTCATTTTTTTTCTTACACAAACACAACTCTGATCTTCAATTTACATTCATTTTACCACTAATATGATATGATATTCTGTCACATCCCAGAGTGCAAAGCATAACTAACTATGTGAAGGGGTTTAGCTCAAACCAGATTTTGATTTAAATGAAATGCATCCCTATGTTTAGTATCACAAATGTACTGTTTTATAACAAGTATTACTCAAGCATTACGTGCGTACCTTTGCATCTTCTCCCCCAGTTGGAGGGAGGTAGTACTGGAAAAGCAGCTCTGATAGTGAAAGAGGGTGTGACAGTAGGTTGAGCTGACGAAACTCCAGCAGGACAAACACAAAGGATGAAGGGATAGGACCCTGGATGAGATGGAGAGGAGAACAATTGGCAGAGGAAAAAAGTCATATCAAATTCTGTTTGCACAGCTTAGGTAGTTTCACAAATGTGAAAGTTGTAAAAAGCATTCATTGGCTCCAGAAGAAACGTGTTTGCAGTGGAAAAATGGCTGAACAAGTAGCTGCCTGATAGTAGCAGGAGTATCTTTACTTTTATTCTTAATGCACCAAATTGATAATTTATTGATTAGGTTTTTCCAGTAAACAATGAGAATGCAGAGTTTGGATCATCTGCAACCTCTGCAAGGTCAGTGATGGTTCCTAAGCCTACAGCATACTCTAATAATGATAACCACAGTAAATACAGTATGGATACAGTATGGAAATAAAGCTGCTCTATGTTTTTATAACACTAGCATGCAAATTCTGGGACAATGGCTCTTCCTTTATTCCTCTGAATACAAATAAGACCAGCACTAGCCATACAGATGAACATAGAACATGTCTGATAACGCAAATAATTATAAATGTTGACAAAAAGTGAACTTACTAATCCACTAGCCCACTGCTGTCCTAAACAGGATGTTAGCAGAGTTTTTCCTGATCCAGTCTGGCCCACCAGAACTGTCACTTTACCCATACATCCCTGGAGGAACGTCTCCAACGTCACTCTGGACTCCAAATACCCGTAATCCCCATCGGGCTCTGAGTTTGGTGAGAAAGATGTGAGGTGTGCAGCAGACTTCAAATATTCATGATTAGGTAAGTTTACATGAAAAGCTTAGAACATACAAAACTGCTATGATTTTATTTCTTTGTGCACCACAAGATACTTTAAAAAAATCCCTTTATTTAAAAAAAAGCCCAATCATCAACTGGTACAATTAGAGGAAGTCTTGCTGACCTGGTGTTCTGCCCCCTCTGTCTGCTGAGCCAGGGGTTTGATCAGGTCTGTCTCTGCTTCTGTTTGCCGCTCTTGGGCTGACCCATACATTCTCCAGCTGGACCTCCCTCACCAGGCCAGCTGTGAGTCGCTCCCATCTCTTCAGCAGGAATTTCTTCACTTCACTGATGTACTGCTCCCAGTGATCTGTGGGTGGAACCCATTATAAAAGTTAGAAGTGAATAACACAGATAATCTCTTTACAGTGCGATTGTATTGCTTAAAAATGTCAGCCCTGGGTTTCAGGTTGATCTTATTTTGATATCTAAGACATAGGCCCGCTCTGATGACATTAGCTTCCCGCAGTGTACAATAATTGCTCAACTACATGAAGCAGCACAACTAAATGCTAAACTAAAGACTTCCTCATCAATTTCAACTGATTATCTGTGGGATGATGTGTAACACTCATCCACGTAAGCCCAATTTCCCTATCCCCTACATACAACATAAAAACAATTCGCCACCAACACAGTGATGCTAGATACCACAGAGTTCATACAGGGAGTGCAGAATTATTAGGCAAGTTGTATTTTTGAGGAATAATTTTATTATTGAACAACAACCATGTTCTCAATGAACCCAAAAAACTCATTAATATCAAAGCTGAATGTTTTTGGAAGTAGTTTTTAAGTTTGTTTTTAGTTTTAGCTATTTTAGGGGGATATCTGTGTGTGCAGGTGACTATTACTGTGCATAATTATTAGGCAACTTAACAAAAAACAAATATATACCCATTTCAATTATTTATTTTTACCAGTGAAACCAATATAACATCTCCACATTCACAAATATACATTTCTGACATTCAAAAAAAAAAACAAAAACAAATCAGCGACCAATATAGCCACCTTTCTTTGCAAGGACACTCAAAAGCCTGCCATCCATGGATTCTGTCAGTGTTTTGATCTGTTCACCATCAACATTGCGTGCAGCAGCAACCACAGCCTCCCAGACACTGTTCAGAGAGGTGTACTGTTTTCCCTCCTTGTAAATCTCACATTTGATGATGGACCACAGGTTCTCAATGGGGTTCAGATCAGGTGAACAAGGAGGGCATGTCATTAGTTTTTCTTCTTTTATACCCTTTCTTGCCAGCTACGCTGTGGAGTACTTGGACGCGTGTGATGGAGCATTGTCCTGCATGAAAATCATGTTTTTCTTGAAGGACGCAGACTTCTTCCTGTACCACTGCTTGAAGAAGGTGTCTTCCAGAAACTGGCAGTAGGACTGGGAGTTGAGCTTGACTCCATCCTCAACCCGAAAAGGCCCCACAAGCTCATCTTTGATGATACCAGCCCAAACCAGTACTCCACCTCCACCTTGCTGGCGTCTGAGTCGGACTGGAGCTCTCTGCCCTTTACCAATCCAGCCACGGGCCCATCCATCTGGCCCATCAAGACTCACTCTCATTTCATCAGTCCATAAAACCTTAGAAAAACCAGTCTTGAGATATTTCTTGGCCCAGTCTTGACGTTTCAGCTTGTGTGTCTTGTTCAGTGGTGGTCGTCTTTCAGCCTTTCTTACCTTGGCCATGTCTCTGAGTATTGCACACCTTGTGCTTTTGGGCACTCCAGTGATGTTGCAGCTCTGAAATATGGCCAAACTGGTGGCAAGTGGCATCTTGGCAGCTGCACGCTTGACTTTTCTCAGTTCATGAGCAGTTATTTTGCGCCTTGGTTTTTCCACACGCTTCTTGCGACCCTGTTGACTATTTTGAATGAAACGCTTGATTGTTCGATGATCACGCTTCAGAAGCTTTGCAATTTTGAGACTGCTGCATCCCTCTGCAAGATATCTCACTATTTTTGACTTTTCTGAGCCTGTCAAGTCCTTCTTTTGACCCATTTTGCCAAAGAAAAGGACGTTGCCTAATAATTATACACACCTGATATAGGGTGATGATGTCATTAGACCACACCCCTTCTCATTACAGAGATGCACATCACCTAATATGCTTAATTGGTAGTAGGCTTTCGAGCCTATACAGCTTGGAGTAAGACAACATGCATGAAGAGGATGATGTGGACAAAATACTCATTTGCCTAATAATTCTGCACTCCCTGTAGGTCCATGTGTCAAAGGGGCAGAGCTTTTTTGGCAGCACAGGCTTTACTGCCAAGATAAGGCAAAGGGTTTGAGTGCTAAAAAAAGTGATAAGTCCTTTAAAACTTTAACCTAAATTAGCAATACCACCATGCTGGATTAATTATTGTGAGAACTAGATAGGTACTGGAAATTTTCCAAGATGGATCCCAGTCTTTCCACTGTCAGCTGCACACTTACTGTATTGTGTTTTAACTCTTCCTAGTTTCTTATCATAAACTCTTGTTTTTGTTTTTATTAATAAATCAATGAATTAAATATTTCTCTTTGTTGGTTTGTGTGATGGTCTGAATGTAGCTGTAACGCATGAATAATTAAAAGTCACATGTGTATCCTACCGATCCGTGGGCGCTTGATGAGCCGCTGCTCTAAAGATGTTACAGCAGGCCTAGAACTTTCACAACCGTCTGCAATACAGAAGCCACAGAAAACATACAGTGCATGAAAACCCTGCAGAAAAGTATAACATGCCAAAAAAATGAATGCAATAAAGTGTGTTGCAAGACGTTCAAATATTCTGTAGCTACACCTCTTAAACCTTCCTATCAGTTTTGAAATGATCTACACACCAATAACGCAAAAAAATAAAATGCTGGGGGAATCCCAAAGTGAAACGAACGAATAAGTCACGTACATTTTTTGATACATGCAAACCTATTTACAACAATCTTAAGCTTTTGGTTTCACTTTTCCCCTGAGTGTGTTTTCTTTGAGCCTTTACTGTAAACTAAACTGAGCTAATACAAGTGATTGCTGAAATAAATGAGAAAAATTAAAAAACTAATTTAAGCTTTTCTAAAAAGAGAAAGAAAGAGGCATAACTATTGAGTGGCTGTAGAATGGTTATAGTGGTATTGTCACCATCAGGGTAGTAGAGGTGGGAATCACCATACATCCCACAACACGATATTATCACAATACTTAACGCACGATATGATATTATTGCAATTTTTAAAAAAGATTTCTGATATTCAGATTCTGTACATAAAGGTAAACCTTATCAATATTCATTTTATCTAATATCAAAGTCTCACACTCAGTCTTTCTCTCATGTCAGTCAGTTTTATTGTTGACAAACTGAACGGTTTGTACTACAGTCTAGTCCAACTTAACTGAATGCAACCATCTGGTACAATTATAGCTATTCTGAACTATGCAATTTATGAAAACTATGCAGCCCATTCAGCAACTGAAGAATTTGAAAGTAAATTAAAACAAAATATAATTTTACATTAAATAAAAAAAGTTTTAAACTTAATTAAAATAAAACATGTCTTAAATTAAAATAAGTAAACTGTCATGTTTATTGCTGCCAAAAAAAAAGTTAAACACATTTGGACAGTGTCAGGATTCTTGCTCAGAAAAAGGATCAACATGCTCTGAAGTCAGAGCATGTTCCAGTCCACAAAAACTTTTTTTGTAACAAAATATCGATTTCTGCTGTCCCTGTATCGATACATTATTAGCAAACAAAATATCACGATACTACACAGTATCGATTTCCCCCCCCCACCCCTACAGGGTAGTGATGGTTGTTTTGCAGCCGTGGGTGATAAATGAAGACTATACTGCTCAAAAATGAAGGGAACACAGGTAAATATCAGTACAAACCATTGTGAACCTATTTCACCTGCTTTGGTGTAAAACACCAGTGAGGGGGAACCGGAGCAGCAACAACTAGGGAATGGTTTTGCAGGTGATGGAGAAACTACTGCTCTCTCCTTATCCCTCCTGACTGATTTTCCTCTAGCTCTGCTTTTTGCTGTTGAACTTGTCACTGCTGATTACCTGAGACAGTACCTGCATCCCATTAAGGTTCACAGGTCATCACAAAAAGGTTTGTCACCCAGCACAGTTATAAAACTGTGAGGAGATACCAGGAGACGGGCCATTAGAAGAGTAGAGCAGGACAGGGCACTAGAAGGCCATCAACCCAACAGCAGTAGCAGGAGGAACACAGCTAGACCCCTAAAAAATAACCTCCATGGACCAAACTGTCAGAAACAGACTCCACAAGATAGGCATCACCTCTACTATCTTGAGACGGGGCTGGAAGGCACAGCAAACTTTTTTGTGATAGCACATTGACATGGCACACTGGAGGAGCAAAAGTAACTCTTACAACCTGCATGGGCTGCAGGTGCTATCTCATGCTTCCAGCAAAGACAACGACACCAGCTAAAAGAGTCAGTCAAGAAGTATAAGGAGACAACAATGGTCTGCAAAACCACTTGCGAAACTATTTCCTCTTCTGAGATCATCTTGCTGTTGCCACTCCAGTGCACCTCATGTCACTTTCAATTACACTAAAGCAGCTAAAATGGATTCACAATAGTTGAACCTTCCAAAATGGGCAGATTGGTATCCCCGAAATTTAACTGACTTTGTGTTATACTACTGTGATTACATTTTACTTTTACTTTATTTTTACTTAGAAAAATAAAGCGTATGAGAATTCAAAAACATTAACATCTGATGAATTTCTTTTAGTGCCTCATTTTGGGTTTCATTATCATTTAATCTTGGCTCCTGATCTTATGGCTGAGCCACATTTTATTTGGAAGATGCTTTGGGTGTGCTCAGTAAACACACAAAACAAGCCAGAGAAATGTGACCCAATGTGGTCAGTCTGATGTAAAACCAAAAAATAAAACACCAAATTATGGAAAATCACCTGCAGACTGCAAATATGTGCATTTATAGTAAGCTTAGAGGTTAGGTCAAGCACAAATAAAACTACAAATCTTTACATGCACATACACATCCACACAATTATTCTGTACACACAGATATGAGACAGTGGCAAACAGAGGTGGTCTACCTGTGTTTGCTAGAGACACGTCCTCTGCGGCTGGAGATGGTACATCATCAGCTAAACATTCAAGCACAAAGTCACACTGTTAGCCATGCAGATAAGCACAACTATAGTTACATTTGTAATTACTATGGTTAAATATATTTTATGTATTATTCAACTTCATGCTGTGAAAACATGACAACAAATGTCTCTATGGCTTTATGTAAATGTCATCTAAGTGACAACTTAGGGATACTAGAAAGGCTAAATGTAGTCCATCATGCCAACTACAAAAGAACCTCAAATAATGCAGCTCCTAAAAAATTTGTGACCCCAAAATAAGACCATTATATTCATAAAAAATGCTTGAAGCAACACCAAAACTATAGTAATAGTATTTAAAATACTCCAGTTATAATCTGTACAATAAAAAGGGATTCTGATGTCTGTGCCCCACATTTATAGTTGTGGTCAAAAGTTTACATACACTCATCATGGGAATAAGTGTATTAGCATTGGAATAAATAAAGTCGGCTAAGTGGAATTGCTTTCCTAAACCCTGCCCTCAACCCTACTGCAAATTTGTGGACTACACTTAAAAGCTGGTTCCATACCAGGACACCAACCTATTTAATATAAATCTGCCCAGTGGTCAAATATATACGAACCTCTATGTATACATTTGCTACTGTGTGGATTACAGAAGAGCAACCATAAATTAAAACCTCTACCCCTAATTCTTTTTTTAAAACTTGACTAAATATAACAGATTAAGAGCTGAGCACACCAACCCTTATTCAACAGAAATTAGTGACCATTTATACTAAATTTGGTGATTCAACAAGTTTGTTAATACAGTAAAAGTTAGTTCATGCTGTCATAGTGTGTTACTTTGAAGAAAACTGCTGATGCTGTGGGTACTGTGGGGTTGATTTTTGGGTTCTTTCCGTATACAGTCAAATAAATGTAACCACTTCCATGTCAACCTCAGTGCTTATACCCTATTCTCCTCAGCAGGCAAACCTTTAACTGGTACTGTATGCATGAAACACGTATATTATGCATTTGCTCACCAAACAAAACTCTATTTTTAAGACTGCTTTAAATGATCTTTCACTTTGTTCTACTGTTTTGACAGAACAGAGGACCCAGACAAGTAAAGTAAACCTCAAAGTGAAAGTCACTGAGGATTGCAGTGCTTTGGTCCGGGACAAACACCAGTTTATACTCACTGTTGTCATATCCTGCCACTGACATGAGCCTCGACTCCAGAAGCATGGGAATGTTCTCACACGAGAAGCACACGCTCTGAAGGAAGTTACGGCATTTTCGAGCACTGGCTGACCTGAAGTAATCCAACATGGTTTTGATGAGTTCTGGCCTTCCTGCTGCAGAAGAGCTTGAGGGGTCAAGCTGATATTGGCGCCAAGCTTCACTGGGCATCATTTGACACAGCTCCATTATGACTGAGTGCGACTGACTGCTGAGGATGTGGAACAATTCAATGGAGTCCTGAGCCAAGACTGAGTTCACATTTTCATGGTCAGGGTTGACCTCCTCATCCATGGTCAGACTCCATCGGCTGATACAAATAAAGAGGGGGAGACACAAATAAAGTCACAATCTTACCTGTGAAATGCAGCTTTGACTGAAGGAAGCAAGTAGCAAACATGCAAATCATACATTCATATCGTCGTACATCAATATAGTAGTCGATGCTTCAAACCCAACACTGTGAGCATTAACATTATAATCACACAGAAAGCCACAAAGCAAAACGATCGTCCATTGCATTTGCAGGAGACCACGTGCTCCGCACTTTATTCACTGAAAGTGAGGCATACATGGACAAAAAACCATGAAACTTTTTAACACGCCCTTGATAAACCAGTAAAACATACTTCTATGTGTCCATCGACCTCACAGATTTACACTTTAAACAACTAAAAGTGCTCCAATAAGTAAACAGCGTTAACTGTGCTCTAATTTAGGTGAATTTCGCTCATTATTAACGAAAAAAAAGCGATTTTGAGGGACGTTTGAATCATTAGGAATCATTTGTGTGAGTGTGCGCTTTTTATACGTTTATTATTATTATTTTATGTAGACACGTCATACCGACATTCATTTCTTTTTTCTCGTCATTAAACTTTTATGTAAAAAAAATATCGACGTCCACTGCGTTGTCTCGAGCCTGTCCTCAAACGGCTTCGAGGCGAGGTCGTTTAAGGTAACGCGCATCAAAGACTGCGTCATTGTGTACAGCTCAGCAAAGCTAACAAACTCAGGCTGCGCGGACAAGCAAAAGTCTGCGACACAGGGTTACAGTATAATGTTCAGAAATAAAATAAAGACTCACCAATAATACTTGGCGCAGATTGCAACTCAGTGCGGCCAGCCAGTGTCTCTATCATTTTAAACCGAAACTCATGGAATGGCTGGCTACATAGTTTTTGTTTCGTTTTCGTGTAACGCTCCACCAAATTGGCAAAGTCAGTGGCATACGCTGGCCTCCTCCAGATGAACAAAGGAGATATAAAATAGTAGGGTTCTGGAGGAATGATGTATTTGGGTATTTAAACGACTGCGTGACCAGGCAGAAATTTGTGTTAAAGCAAATTTCATGGGTTCCCAAGACATCTGATGGCAAGCGAATGACCATACCACAGGAAATGCCATGGGTTTAATAGTGCGATATCCCGTGTATTAGATGCGGGCAGGCCGGTGGGTGAGTACTGCTTGCTTTGCGCGTCAAAATCAGGTTTAGTTTATTGGATTATTCCAGTTCCGAACCCGTTTCTTACTTACAGAAGAGCTAGAGCTTTGGAGCGCGTGTTGCTGGCGGTTCGCCATTCTATTCCGTGTTTTCCCAAAGAGTCTCAGTCTGGACAAGATGCTTTTGACATATTGTAGGAGCTTCTTAAACAAAGGCAAAATGTTGTAGCTGCTGCTATTTCTCTTTATCCCACAAATAATATATAAAAATGAATATGGACTGATAGTGCGTTTATTTTACATCATCCAAAACACACTGGTGCCTGTTATAATACATGAGTATCAGATATTTTGTATTTTGTTATATCTCTGTTGTGAAGCTCTACAACGTCAAAAACGTCACAGTTTAAGTTTAGCGCCTCATAAGCGGACTTAGATGCGATAACATGTCTACTCATTTCCAGGCTTACGAGCTGCAGTCACCCACCTTTTTTCAGACGAAGTATTGCAGTTTTACTTCTTTAAGTACTTTGGTGATTCGGTTTTAAAGGAACTTCAACAGCCATCTCGTCCTTCAAAATCCCCACCCTGACCACATTTCCTGATCTTTGACCTCCCAGTCGGCACTCTTTCATTTCATTTTCTTTATTTGTCAAAGACCATACACAAAAAAAAATAATGAACTAAGAAAAATTTCATTGTACCAAACATGATTAAAACTATTAACTGTGCCACAAAGGATCCATACATACACACTGTATACTCGTGTTTTATTTTTTATTACTTTTCACGATCGCTCTGTACAGCTTTTCAGTTGGCTTGTTCTTGGCATAGTGTTCTCCTCCGGTCCCAGCTGGCAGCTGAAATAGCAGGACTGATCACCCAAATTAGTCCCAACTGCTCTACCAGCCTTCAGGCACTGCCCACCAAACCTACTGCCCCACCACTTCTCTGCAGCAGAGCAGACCACACCCCTGCCACATACTGCCATTGCCTGACTGAGGCCAGGGAGCCATCCGGCAGAGCCTATCCCCCACGCCAGAGGAAATCCCCCATGATCATCTGCGCCCCCGACCACCTTTAACTTCAAAGGTGAGAGCCAGATACTACTGCGTGATCTTGCCATTGGCATCCTTGGTAAATGGTAAATGGCCTGTATTTGTATAGCGCTTTTATAGTCCCTAAGGACCCCAAGCGTTTTACACAACCAGTAATCGACCCATTAACACACACATTTACACACTGGTGATGACAAGCTACATTGTAGCCACAGCCACCCTGGGGCGCACTGACAGAGGCGAGGCTGCCGGACACTGGCACCATCGGGCCCTCTGACCACCTTCATGCAGTGGAGCCATTGCAGCTGGGCATGGTCTGAACAGAGGGTGAATGACTGTCCCAGGATGTAATAGTGAAACGAGTCAACCGCCCACCGGATGGCCAGACATTCCTTCTTTATCTGGCCTCTCTTTCTAACACTTCACAGCTGATGTATACAACCGGGCAGTTGACCCCCCTTACAAGCTGGGACAAAACAGCTCCCACTCTTCTGTTTGAGGCATCAGTCTGCAGAATTAAAGGGTGTGAAAAGGGTCTCCCCACAGAGAGCCTTCATCACATGCACAAATCCTGCTCAGTTCACTGGACCAGATCTGGCACCCCCTTTCGGGTGACATTGGTTAAGGGCTGGTCAGCTCCTCAAAGTTTGGCACAAATAGTTGGTAATAACCAGTCAACCCCAAGAACCATCTCACCTCTTTTTTGGTCTTGGAATGCGGGCAGGATGTGATGGTTGTAGTTCTCTCCAAATGCGGGTGCAACTGCTTGACTCCTAAGTGGTACCCGAGATACTGTACCTCCCTCTGTGGAACTGCATACTTTTTTGGGTTGGCTGTGAGCTTGCCTGCCTTAGAGACGCCAGGACTACAGCCACTCGCTGCACATGCTGTGGATTATGACATCATCCAGGTAGGCGGCAGCATATGCAGCGTGTGGATGCAGCACCTGGTCCATAAGGAGCTGGAACGTGGCAGGGGCTCTGAACAAGCTGAATGGAAGTGTGACAAATTGGTACAAACCGCGCAGAGTGGAATGCCCTTTGTTAAAATCAGTGTAGTTAAAAAAATGTGCCTAACCAGGAGCTCATTGATCTGCGCATTGGATAAGCATCAAACTGCAACACTTCATTCACTTTGCAGTGGCCAACACAGAACCCTATAAACTCATCTTTCTTCACTGTAAAAACTATGGCATCCTTGCCAAACCGCGCACTGTGCTACTCTTCTATTACTCCCATATCAAGCATCGCAGCCAATTCCTTCTTAAGCAACTTGTCTTTTATGTTCAGGTAACCTGTAGGGCCAAAAACGCATTGTCATGCTAGGGCGCCATTTCAAAATGGTGATCTATGAAATTTGTATGGCTGGGCAGGCGGGAGAACACATCTGCAAACCACTTTTGCAGCAAAGTAGCATCTGCTCTCTGCGCCTGTGTGAGATGATCATCATAATCTAGGAGGCAGGAATGGTGGAACGTGGCACCTCCGGCCTGAACTGATCTCTCTCCTGAACCATGCTCACCAGAGAAACAGTTTCAGCCTCTCTCCATGCTTTCAAGAGGTTGAGGTGATATATCTGTGTGGCTCCTCCCCTGTCAGACTGTACAACCTCATAGTCAACATGCCCCCTTTGCCATGTGACCACAAAGGGTCCTTGGCACTTGATGAGTAATTTGGAGCTAAAAAAGGGAGCAATACAAGCACTTTTTCTCGTGGTGAAAATGAGTCTAAGCCCTCTGTCGTCCTGTTTCTGGGCCTGGAGCATGTGGCAACCCCGCCAATGTGTGTAGCTTTGCTCTGAGGTCCAGAACATATTGTATTTCATTATTTAGCCGGGCTTGGACCTTCCCCACAGTTGTTTCTTTCCACGGCTTCCTGCCAAACAACAACTAAGCATATCAATATATAACACCACCCTTTTGACCTGATATGGCTTTTACTTTCTCATCATCAGACTGAGACTATGATGACTGATTTAATCCATGTACATAGACACATACCATGATTTAGCACCATCCGTCAATCCATTCATCTATCTATAAATTTAATCTGTTTGTGTGTGTACCATTAAATTTCTGTGAGCCAGCATAAACATGTGAGGTCAGTGCAACTGAAAACATGACAGGAAAAAGTTAAATATATATTATATTACATAACCATTAATAATTCAGTGACAGTCACCCCAGACAAAAAAAAATTCCATATCATTTGCATGGCTCTTGTTTTCTTCCCCTTTCCTCATAGGGGAGGTGCATAGGAACCAATTTCCTCATTTACTCCTGGTTTTAAAAGCTATCTTGCTTAAATGAAGACAACTGGATTACCACGGGAAGAAATGAATTTTTAAAATATATCATAAGATTAATAGGTGTATGTTGCTAGGGGCGTTGTGTTTGTCACGAATCAGCAATAACAAGCATTTTTACTACTCAAACCGAAACGGTGTGTTCTGTTTCACAATGAATAGTTAAGTAATGGCTTCCAGCTATCTAACCAGAAGTTTTGAACAAACTCAGAGCTCTGTTGGAGGCTGCAGTGTGTTTTTTAAGTGTTTATGACAAAGCAAACACTTTTATCTATGCAACTGAGCACAGTAACAGTTTCATTTCTTTTGTGCAGGGCAGTTTAATGTGACATATTCATTTTTAAAAAATTGCATGTAAAGCTTTCGGATAATTTGTAGCCAATGTGAACAGTACAGAACACTAAGTACTGTCAAATCAAAGGTATTTCGTGACAGGTGAACAACTGGAGCAGCTCAGAGACAGCTTTTTACCCTCCCATTCTTTAAACACATGCTCACTCTTACAATCACCACTGCAGTAGCCTTTATAACTACTCATATTTCATGGCTATGATAGTGGAGCCCTAAAACATGTTGCACACACAGACCTAGCATGTGTGTTACTGCACTCCAAGTTAGCAAACAACTGGTGCACTCTGAACACTAAACCGCACTCACACAAAAGTGAAGGCCAAAAGTTCTCGCAGAGACTGGGGCACACTGGACATTCCTGTAAAGTTAAGTCAAAATAGTTTAGAATGTTATACATGGAGGTTTTCTGAAACTACATTAACCTGAAGGGAATTAACATGAACTACATCAAATTAAATCTTTGCTCAAAGTCATTCCAAATATTTTACAATAATACCTATGTGCCTGCATTTGCATGCAAAAGACCCCAGTAACTATACAATTTCTATATCAGTTTATTATTTAGAACAAATGACCTAAATCTTTCCAAAAAGAAAAGCTGCCCAGAATTTTGTACATTTTAAAAAAAAGTACTAAACCCTCTATTATGTATAACAACAGAATCGGCTCCTTCAGACCATTAAATCGACTGTCACCAACCTCCACTGTGTATATTCAGTCAGACTGTTTTAAACCTCAAGTATAATTGTTTATTTCAGTACAAAAAAGCGTTTTCCTCACATGCAATTTGGTTTTTAAAGCAATCACTGTAAAATAAAACACACTAAAATCCACTGAGTGTTAAAATATCAGCAGTTAAATGAGATGATGTTATAGGGACAAGCACACATATGGAATTAATTAAAAAGGCATTTATAACTTAAAATGTGAGTAAAAATATTCAGTTTTTTCAAGGACAATAGATCTAATGGTCCATTTCCAACATTTACATGTTTTGAACATTTAGATATTTTGCTGTGTTTGTATTCCAGGGAATTCCTGTCCAAGTGCAGGAAGATCCAGTACAGGCACAAGGAGGATGAGGAGGATGCTAATGTTGCAAGTCTCAGATCAACCAGCTGAGCGCTAAGAGCTATGACTCTGGGAAGGTAAATATATATATCAGTTTAGACAATATCTCAAATAGCAGTAAACACACACTTTCTCTTTTATTTATATTAATATATGTAAATTGTACTTCATTTCAATTTATTGTATCATATAATGTGATATGGTTTATGTTGAAACAATAAAGATTAAATGGTTGCCCTTAAATTGATCCTTTGCCTTTATTTTTTTCTTTATCTGTGAAAGGTAGCTAATATAAGGATTTAATACACGTCAAGCATAACCGTTTGATTTGAGAAGCACTAAGGATCTTGAGAAATATAAAACAATACCAGTTGTTTGTAACACGTTTCTGTCACAGATCATCACTTGACCTTTATATTAAATATTCTTTCTGTCAGTAAATAAAAATATTGTTAATGTAGAACTGTACAGTAAATGTTAGCCACAATCGCTTTGCCTAATGTTTTGGGGCTTTTTGCAACAGAAGTGAGAAATATAATGTAATATGGTAAATAGTTACTTAAATATCAATTAATTTTTTATCAGTTAATGTTATAAATCAGGGGTGTGAAAAGAATTTTACATTGCGGGCCACATACAGCCCACTTTGAACCATTTAAACTCGTTTTTCAGTCAGTGTAAAGAAGTCACATATTTAACAGTTTTTCTACATGATAAAGAAAACGCTGCTGTGACGAAGAAAGAAATCTGTCAGTATGACTCTATGGACTTAAATGGGTAAAATTACAGAAAAAGTTCTTGTAGCTCATTCCCCACACTGTCCATTTTTTTGTTGTTGTTTTTTAACTGTAGTGGTAAAAGAACCTGAAATTCTATAGTAGAAAGTGAAAAACAAATTTTTCTGTCATTTAATTGTTTATTGCTTAATTTCTTTCTGTAATATAAAGGGAGGTAGGAAAGGCTGTAAAAGTTATGAAAATAGTTAAAAGTCCAAAACTGATGCTTGTCTGTAGTGAGGATAAGATCAACCATATTAAGAATTATAAATAGCTTCAAGTGCACACCACTGTTAAGCAATACTTAACAAGTCGTCTTTGCGACACAAGTCAATCTTTTCAATGCTAGCTTGATTAACAAAATTAAGCAGGTCAAAACTCATCTTCAACCGCAACCATGAAACATAGCCACCCTAAACTCACGACACAATTTCATCAATTTAAGTTGTCCACAGCATAAAAAGATCCTGGACGAGCCCCCACTTGTGTTACGTCCACCCCACCATGGTGGAGGCAAAGGAAGGAAGGAGACAGCAACACCGGAAAACCACAATCAATGAAGGAGGACAACAGGAAAGTTAAGAATTAGGCAGGATTTATTGGTTGCTTGCCTTGATAGTCAAGGCTAGCAACCAACAAGATCAACCAAATTAAGAATTATAAATAGCTTCAAGTGCACATTAAGGTCTGTGAGACTAATTTAGACTCTCAGACACTGAGCTATTCAAAGACACTTTGTATAAAGCTTATTTTATGTAATATTCAATTTTGAACTGTAAATTGTATGCATAAGGTGTATAATGTTTTCATAGGCCTGAACAAATTTAAAACCTTTTGTCCTCCACAATGGAAATAGTTGAAAAATAAAAATTGGTATCACTTTAGCCAACTCCTCTTTCTGCCCCCCTTCCTTCATTCACATAATGGTACGATCCTAGTCTGTCTTCACGTGGGATTGGTTGCGTGTTGTGCCCATCAAAATAAAACATAAAATCCCACCCCTGCCAGCATGGATTCTCAGCAGGGCTGAAGATTCTCACATACCAACGGGCCATTAATAATTGACATATGAAATTATCTCGTGGGTCAGATGTGGTGCACAAACCTTAAGTTTGACACTCCTAGTATAAATCATCCACACCACACCTAGGGTGAACTTCTTTCTGTGGAAGCATTTTTATTCTTTGTTCCCCTGTCCCACAAATTGAGACAATGCTCCATATTTTGACTGGTTCTGCTGGACGAACACTTTTCTCAAATCTGGGTCTTATACACATAGAAAGGAAAAAATTTTAATTACAGTGAAAGGAACATCCCAAGTCACAGACAATATCCCAAGTTACACATAGCAAGCTTTGCAGATTTTTAAAAATATGATAAAAACTACTACAAAGAAAAAGAATTCTGAGTATATTCTGCAAAACAGTTTTTTCTAGAGGTTCTTTCTGTTGTGTAGAAAAATTAGTTGTAAAGGGACATAGTATATGTGTGTCAAAGTTTCTAAAATTGTCAGACGTGCCAAAATGAAGCGTGTCAGATCCAAACCAAAACCAAAAAAAAAAATAAAACCCACTGAAATGAAAGTGAAATAAATGAGAAGCTTGAGATTAGAAAAACAAACTTAAGCTTCGTTTTATCATTATTGCACTTACTTAGCAAGAGAGTTGGAAATGTAATATATTTGTCCTGTATGTGCTCGATGACAAGTTCACATTGTTGCTGTGGCCTCAGTTTATTGGGATCATAAACACACCACATGATAGAGCTTGACTTGCTGTCACTGTATCAGGATGAAGGAGCTAATCAAAGATACCTAAATGCCAAATTTCTTAGGTTTGCCATGATCACGAAAGCTTCTTACATGCACACACATATATATATATATTATTTACATTAAAAAGTATTATTGACCAGCACAAGTGTCAAAATAAACATTAGAGAATCCAAATTCCAAGACTGTGTTTTTACCGAGTGAAAATTTCATGTCAAAATGTTTAAGAAGTTTGTCATACTAAAGACTGTGACATTTCAGTGACTGTATTGCACAACAAGTGGAATTAGGTTGACATTGAAACTGCAGTGATGTGCATGTGCCAAAAGTGGACTTGAAGCTGTGTCTGCAGAGTCGGTTGAAGTGTTAATAGGTTGACATATGAGTGTGAATGCCTGAGAGATATCTCTTACAGCTAATCACATGAAATTATTTGTATAATTTAGTTATTATGAAACTATTACACAATGGCATTACAAGTTATTGATGACAATTTAAAAATCATTTTCTGTTTGTTAATATTTTTAATTAAAATTAAAAATATATCCATTAATAAAAGTTTGAAATGTGTGTTTTGTCATTAATTGGTCCAACCATTTGACAAGGGACTTGACATGAGCTATTTTAAGTAGGGATTATGAACAATTCAGGATGTGCATTTGGTGATGGAAACATGACACATGAGATCTACGTACTAGCGACAAATGCTAAACTCATGTACCCATCAGCTGTCTTCCTGACCATATTTGGTTTATGTTATATATTTAACTTATGCGTTGTAAGCAAACACACTGAATGCATTCATATCTGTGTATGTAGTAGAAGACGTGAAAGTTGTTTGTGCAATATGTTTATGTGTTAGATCACTCTGGCCCAACAATTATGTGCTTTTAAAATTATGAAGTGTATAAAAACATTAAATAATTAATTACCTATAAATTACCTATAAATATATGTATATAACTTTTTTCCACTTATAAAAAATGCATTAGACAAATTGTTTAATCTTCAGTAAATATGAATTAAATTTTCTTATTATTGCATATGTTTTATAAATCATTGGTAGCTCATTCAAAAAGGTTTGTAATAAAAATATTGTATCCAACTATTGCTCTGCATTGTCTTTTTATTCTTTGCTGTAATTAACAATAACATTTTTTCTATAGACATAAGAAAATCTCAGCTGAGTGCAGCCTGTCACCAGGTGGCAGAAAGCAAGCAATATTCCTTTTCAAAACAGACACTGGGTGCATATGAGGATGCAAATTAGGGAGAAGAAAATCAAACAGAAAAATCTGGATATTCTTGCTAAGGACCTACATCACTCGAATCATCCTAGTATTTATATATTATAAATTTATCAAATAAAATTAACATTTTTAATTAGAAAGATAGAATGCAAAGTGTCTTTTTGTGTTTTTAAAACCCCTATATAATTTATATTCATGCTAATTCAAGTGGGGATTATTAACAGTGTGCATTTGCTGATGGAAGTATGAAACATTTGATGCACGTACTAGCGACAAATGCTGAACTCAAGTAACCATGAGCTGCCTTCCTGGCCGTGTTTAATGTATGCTTTGTAAGCAAACACACTGAGTGCATTCAAGTCTGTGTGAGCTGTAGAAGATTGTATTTGTGGTCAGATTATCAATATTAATATGAATATCAACACCTTAATTATTATATACTTTGGCAGTATAGTTTAATATTAATTAATGCTAACTGTATATGTTTGATACGTTATTGATAGCTCATTCAAAAAGGTTTTTTAAAGAAACAGTCTGGAAATCTAACTATTGTCCTGCATTTGTCTGTTTATTTATTGTTTTTACCATAATTATGAATAACATTGCTATTGCCCCACATATGATTCTCCACTGAGTGCAGCTTGTCAGCAGCGCTCAAAAAGTAAGCAATGGTTTCAAAATGAGCCTTGTAAGAAGGCTCACTTTGTTTCGTAAGGCACACATATTATTAGCTGTGCTAAAACATCTACAAAGCAGCAAACACGACATTCATTTGTCACAGTGTTTAGTTGCCATCCTTAACCTACAGTAAAAACTTGACCTTGTACTTGGCCTGGCACCGCAGACTTGACCTAGTGTTAATAAATTCCAACACACAATTCCCACTTGAAGCATTGAACGTTGCCATTCCAACATATATCTCTAACTAATCTGTGTGGCATGGCAACAGCTGTGGCCAACTTGGATTTATGGCATTCCAGAAATGACCCTAAGACACAGAAAGAAACTGTTGAATTGTATAAAATTGTTTCAGTGTCTCCTTAATTATAAACCGATGTTTATAGTTTTTAATGTTTTCTTTCATGTTTTTATATCCTCATCCTTCTAATGAAGCATCCTGAGTCTCAGATAGCATCATGTATGAGCTTAGCTTGCAATTCAGGTTGTGATTGTATCAAAAGAGAAGTGGGATATCTTTGGCATTATCCTAAACTGCTCATGAAAATCAGACATTTTTGCGGTTACTTTCCCGTCTTAATCTAGTTGGTAAATCAGTAGGAACATATTACAAATACAAATACTTTGTACTAATAAATTAATAAGAAAAACAAACAAAAATATTTCAAAGTTTATACAGGTCAATGGAATTAAATGATAGTAAATCATTGTGTAAGTGTAACAATAAGGTACTGTTCAAGTCTATCTTCAAATATTATTAGAAAATAGACTTGAAGTCTCTAAACACTGGAGTTGTGGTTACACTCATACACCGTCAGTGAAAAATGAGCCGCTTTGCAGCCTGTGCAGACAGCTGTTTTCATTAAAAGTTCAGCTGTAAGTAGATCTTCATCTGTGTGACACTGTCCTGAAAAATACAGCTGAAATACAACCTGTAGTGTAAAATATGGCAAAGGCAACCAGGGGGAATCATTGTTTTGGAGATGCTTCATAAAATAAATCAGCTTCACAACTGCAACTTGAAAAAACACAAAGCATTTTTTGGAATCCCCTTTTCTTTTGCACCTTGTTTCTTTAATGTGGACATGATACTTTGAATTGTTTTTAAGTGAGAAATCCTTTGCTTTCTTTAAAAATAGCTTTAATTAAAGGATGTTTAGAAGTGAAAGCTGATGTACAGTATGTCCTTGCACTATGTTTCAGCGGATGTCTGCTCACTCTGGTATCCACACCACATTTGGCATTTCTCCCATATATAACTTTGTCGGGTAAGCATGCTGCATTGAATATAAGCAGTCCGCGAGAGCACATCACTCTGTGGTAGAAGAAGAAGACTTTTGCTTGTGGTAGGTTTGTCTTCTATCTGCTTTGGAACTGGTAGTATCTTCATTATTATTATAATAGTACTTAAATAAATACATTTATTTACTTTTTTAAAAACAAGTATTTTCCAAGTAATTGACAATATCTCATATGTGTTCAACAGGATTGTGCAATATAACATACTTTTGACAGAAACAGAGTCAGGTATGGACAACTTTTAACTATTTAAAATTGTCAGTATTTTATGTTTTATATTATTTATCTTTGGGCAGCACGGTGGCACGGTGGTTAGCACTGTTGCCGCACAGCAAGAAGGTCCTGAGTTCAATTCCAACATCAGGCCGGGGTCTTTCTGTGTGGAGTTTGCATGTTCTCCCCGTGTTTGCGTGGGTTCCCACCGTCCAAAGACATGCAGCTTGTGGGGATAGGTTAATTGGAAAAAATCCAAATTGCCACTAGGTGTGAATGTGAGTGTGAATGGTTGTTTGTCCCTGTGTGTTGGCCCTGCGACAGACTGGCGTCTGGACTGGCCTGTCCAGGGTGTACCCGCCTCTCGCCCTATGACAGCTGGGATAGGCTCCAGCACGCCCCGCAACCCTGCAAAGGATAAGCAGAAGCGAATGGATGGATGGACGGATTATTTGTCTTTGATGTTAAGGTGTTAGCTGTCCACTCACAAGAACTCAGCGATAACTCTAACATATTTGTCTAAGATTACACTTATTTGTCATAACATCATAGAAGTAAACCGCCACCATGAGTACGGACGCAGAGATGGCCGTTTATGGCAAAGCTGCCATTTACCTCCGTAAGCCAGAGAAGGAGAGAATTGAGGCTCAGAACAAACCTTTTGATGCCAAGTCTGCCTGCTATGTGACTGATGCCAAAGAGCTGTACTTGAAGGGTACTATCATCAAGAAAGATGGTGCCAATGTCACCGTCAAAGTCTTGGACACTCAGGAGGTCGGTATTATAAAGTTAGAGTTTACTGAGAGTCAGATGTGACAAATTCTCATCGTGATCAATGTGCTGTTGCAGGACAGGACAGTCAAAGAAGACGACGTCTCCCCAATGAACCCTCCCAAGTTCGACAAAATTGAGGACATGGCCATGATGACCCACCTCAATGAAGCCTCTGTGCTGTATAACCTCAAAGAGCGTTATGCAGCATGGATGATCTATGTGAGACTGTCTTCCTAAGAAGCAAAACTTTTAAAATTACTCTTCTAACAGCAACTGTTAATTAACATCCACTTTTTAAAAAATCTCTTTAACCACTTTTAGACCTACTCTGGGTTGTTCTGCGCCACAGTAAATCCCTACAAGTGGCTCCCAGTGTACGACTCTGAAGTCGTCGCTGCCTATAGAGGCAAGAAGCGTATGGAGGCTCCACCCCACATCTTCTCTGTCTCTGACAACGCTTATCAGTTCATGCTTACTGGTATGCCTTTAACTCAAAAATCAAATATTTAATCATATATATGGTGATAACTACAGAAATACATAGTGAACTCCTTTTTCATTTTAACAGATAGGGAGAACCAGTCTGTCTTGATCACGTAAGTGTCACATTGTTTGACTTTGTTTAAAATAGTTCAGCATTTCGAACAAACTCTTAAAAGTATTTGTCTACACCCAGTGGAGAATCTGGTGCCGGAAAGACTGTGAACACCAAGCGTGTCATCCAGTACTTTGCCACTATCTCAGTTGGTGGAGATAAGAAGAAGGACCAAAACAAAATGCAGGTACACAAACGTGATAAGATTAGTAAAATCATTACAAAATATACTTCAGTAAGAAAAATAATTTTCTCATATATTTCTTAAACCTGGGTTTAAGGGGTCCCTGGAGGATCAGATTATTGCAGCCAATCCCTTGCTGGAGGCTTACGGTAACGCCAAAACTGTGAGGAATGACAACTCTTCTCGTTTTGTAAGTATGGAGTGATCTTTAGATAGGAGAAATAGTGTTATGATTGTTGCGTGACTTTGACAGCTCCTTTTGTTCCAAACAGGGTAAATTCATCAGGATTCATTTTGGCACAACTGGCAAACTGGCTAGTGCTGATATTGAGACATGTAAGTGACAAATTCACAATGTGAGTAGCTCATCTGACTTTGGGACAAACTGTGACTTCAAAATTTGATCAAAATCTGCAGATCTGCTGGAGAAGTCTAGAGTGACATTCCAGCTTCCCGATGAGAGAGGTTACCACATCTTCTACCAGATGATGACAAACCACAAGCCAGAGCTGCTTGGTAAGCAGCAAAACCAATGTTGTTGCACAGTTCTCATTTTAAACAATTTATTAAACACTTGTGTTTTATTCTTTTTTCCAGAAATAGCCCTCATCACAACCAACCCCTACGACTTCCCCATGTGCAGCATGGGTCAGATTACTGTGGCCAGCATTGATGACAAAGTTGAGCTGGAAGCAACAGATGTGAGTGAGATTTGATTTATAATTAAAATATCAATGATGTTTGTCTTTAAGAAAAAAAAGTGTTTATGCAGTGTTTTATGTGGACACTTTTGAACAGAATGCTATTGACATCCTGGGCTTCAGTAATGAGGAGAAGATGAGCATCTACAAAATGACTGGTGCTGTGCTTCATCATGGTAACATGAAGTTCAAGCAGAAGCAGCGTGAGGAGCAAGCTGAGCCTGATGGCACAGAGGGTGAGTACTTAGTTAAAAAAATACTTGTGAATAAGAGCAGTATGGTTGCCAATTAGACTAAAAAATCCTTGTCACATACTGTATAATGTATGTACTGTATAATAATGTTATAAATTGCTGTTTTCAGATGCTGACAAGGTTGCTTACTTGCTGGGTTTGAACTCTGCTGACATGCTGAAGGCTCTGTGCTATCCCAGAGTGAAGGTCGGAAATGAGTATGTCACCAAGGGACAGACTGTACCTCAGGTAAATGAGACAAACTGGTACAAAAAACATGCGCTGCTTAAATCAGAGCGTATTTGGATCAAATGAAACATAATCATGTACCAGATTTAATAGATAATTATTTGCCAGGTATATGTTTGTTAAATATTTGGTCTTAAATGCATTTTGTGATTCAATCAAATTTTCCCTTTTTATTTTTTTAGGTGCTGAACTCTGTGACAGCCCTGGCCAAGTCCATCTATGAAAAGATGTTCTTGTGGATGGTCATCCGTATCAACCAGATGTTGGACACAAAGCAGCAAAGGAATTACTTCATTGGTGTCCTGGATATTGCTGGCTTTGAGATCTTTGATGTAAGCTTTATTGCTAACAAATGGGGAAACTCTACTTCAATTATAAGATCCCGCTTAGTGATTTTTTCCCTACCCTTTTCTCCCCTCACAGTTCAACACCTTGGAACAACTGTGCATTAACTTCACCAATGAGAAACTGCAACAGTTTTTCAACCACCACATGTTCGTCCTGGAGCAAGAGGAGTACAAGAAGGAGGGTATTATCTGGGAGTTCATTGACTTTGGCATGGACTTGGCTGCCTGCATTGAGCTTATTGAAAAGGTATACTTCAAGTTCATGTTTGAATCTTATATCTTTTTTGTGTCAGTTTTGTTATAATAGAGGAAAAGTGCCACTTGGTGACATATCTCTTTTCTTTACCTTCATCAAGCCCATGGGCATCTTCTCCATCCTTGAAGAGGAGTGCATGTTCCCCAAGGCAACTGACACATCCTTCAAGAACAAACTATATGACCAGCATCTTGGCAAGTGCAAAGCATTTGAGAAGCCAAAACCTGCCAAGGGCAAGGCTGAGGCCCACTTCTCCCTGGTGCACTATGCTGGCACTGTGGACTACAACATCGGTGGCTGGCTGGATAAGAACAAGGACCCACTGAATGAGTCTGTGCTGCAACTTTACCAGAAGTCCTCAGTTAAACTGCTGAGTCTTCTGTATCCACCTGTAGTTGAAGGTATGATGTAACTGAAAACATACATTTTCCATATTCTACATGTTATTAAGTTTTGTTTGGTATTACGAGTCTCACAATGTTTTTAATTACAATTCACAAACAAAAAACAGAGACTGGCAAGAAGGGTGGCAAGAAGAAGGGTGGCTCCATGCAGACTGTGTCTTCACAGTTCAGGGTAAGGTTTGAGAAGTAAATTAAATGTAAAATAATACATTTTTTATTTTTACTTTTCATGACAAAAATGTACTTTTGTGTACCTACAGGAGAACTTGGGCAAGCTAATGACAAACCTGAGAAGCACCCATCCTCACTTTGTGCGTTGCCTGATCCCTAACGAGTCAAAGACTCCAGGTAACCCAACATAATTTGTGTGCCTGCATGCACAGGTTTGGATTAGAAAACAGCAAATTAGTGTTTGTTCACAGTATGAACTCAAACATTTTTGTTCTACAGGTCTGATGGAGAACTTCTTGGTCATCCACCAGCTCAGGTGTAACGGTGTGCTGGAGGGTATCAGAATCTGCAGAAAAGGTTTCCCCAGCAGAATCCTCTATGGTGACTTCAAACAGAGGTGCAATTAATATCCTCGTGGACTTTTGATTCAAAATATGATAAGAAAATGCTGACACTGACAAATCACTCTCTCACAAAAGATACAAGGTACTGAATGCCAGCGTCATCCCTGAGGGCCAGTTCATTGACAACAAGAAGGCTGCAGAGAAACTGCTTGGATCAATTGATGTTGATCACGACCAGTACAGATTTGGACACACTAAGGTAAACAGCCTGATTGCATTACTATAGATCCATGCATGAATATAAAATTACTTTTTTAATTTTTAAAAATCTGTCTGCTTAAAACAATTACTTTTGGACAAAACTGAAGGAAGTAAGGTCAGTGAACTGGATGAAAACTAAAAAGAAGCTCAAGTAAAACATCAACAAGTTTCCATCCCCAAATTTCAATAGCCCTGGATTTATTATCATAGTTACACATGAAGTTCAAATCAAAATTTTCCTATTTTTTCTCAAAGTACATTTAATCAACTATTTGACACATTTATCGTTATGTTTTCTTTTTTGTTTTAAAAATTCTTATTATTTTATGTGGCTCATTTGACATAAATTATGCTACTTTGTGCACACATGAGATATTGTATGGTAGACAATAAACCAACTCCCATATGTAATGCAGACGTGTCTACACAGGAGGCACAAGGTTTCTCAAATAGCATGTCATTAGTTTAGCAAGCCTTTCACTGTGTACGTTCATAAAATTCCGCAAACCTGATGTAGATTTACATTTACTTTCTGAATCATTTCTAATTGAATGCTTACTATAATATAATTCTCTCTTGTGATCATTTAGGTGTTCTTCAAGGCTGGTCTCCTGGGTACCCTTGAGGAGATGAGAGATGAAAAGTTGGCAGCTCTGGTCACCATGACTCAGGCTGTCTGCCGTGGTTTCCTCATGAGAAAGGAGTATGTCAAAATGACGGAGAGGAGGTATGTTGAACACAGCAATTAAGAGCAATGAGCCAGAATAAAAACAGTGAAAAATAACTTTGTCAATAATGGAAATCTCTTGTGCACAGGGAGTCCATCTACACCATCCAGTACAACATCCGCTCATTCATGAATGTCAAACACTGGCCATGGATGAAGGTGTACTACAAGATCAAGCCTCTGCTCAAGAGTGCTGAAACTGAGAAGGAGCTGCAGCAGATGAAGGAGAATTATGAGAAGATGAAAACAGATCTGGCTGCTGCCCTGGCCAAGAAGAAGGAACTAGAGGAGAAGATGGTGTCCCTTCTGCAGGAGAAGAACGATCTGCAGCTCCAAGTGGCATCTGTAAGTAGATATCAAGAGAAGCTGTGCCCTTTTATTTTGTTACCATAAAATGTTAACGTGTTCATGTGTGTTCTTCCAATGCAAACTAGGAATCAGAGAATCTCTCAGATGCTGAGGAGAGATGTGAGGGACTTATCAAGAGCAAGATTCAGCTGGAGGCAAAACTCAAAGAGGTAACTGAGAGACTGGAGGATGAAGAAGAAATCAATGCCGAGCTCACTGGCAAGAAGAGAAAGCTGGAGGATGAATGCTCTGAGCTCAAGAAAGATATCGATGACCTGGAGCTTACCTTGGCTAAAGTAGAGAAGGAGAAACATGCCACTGAGAACAAGGTTTGACATTTGGATTATACCTAGCAGATTAAACAACATGTATACAACAATACAGTCACATGTTAATAACACTGTAATTGCAAATGTAGGTGAAGAATCTGACTGAAGAGATGGCTTCTCAAGATGAGAGCATCGCTAAGCTGACTAAGGAGAAGAAAGCTCTTCAGGAGGCTCATCAGCAGACTCTTGATGACCTCCAGTCTGAGGAAGACAAAGTCAACACTCTGACCAAGTCCAAGACCAAGCTTGAGCAGCAAGTTGATGATGTAAGTTGAAAATGTCACAGGTGATGGCAAAACAGAGAGAGAAAAGAAACCTCTTCTTGAACAAGAGAATAACAAAGTCATGTCATTGTGCAGCTTGAGGGTTCTCTGGAACAAGAGAAGAAGCTTCGTATGGACCTTGAGAGAGCCAAGAGGAAGCTGGAGGGTGATCTGAAGCTCGCCCAGGAATCCATTATGGATCTTGAGAATGACAAGCAGCAGTCTGATGAGAAACTGAAAAAGTACTTTCATTTTTTCCCCCTTTATGACAAGCATCCTTCTAAGGATTGGACATAATATGTACATTTATTAATTATGCAACTTATTATTTTCACAGGAAAGACTTTGAAATCAGTCAGCTCCTTAGCAAGATTGAGGATGAGCAGTCAATGGGTGCCCAGCTTCAGAAGAAGATCAAGGAGCTTCAGGTAGATGATACATGATGTTACATCAAATGATAGTCCATACATATTTTCTGCGTTGTACTTTAAATTTGAAAGTTTACTCAAAGGAGACACACATCTAATCCAACAGGCTCGTATTGAAGAGCTGGAGGAGGAGATTGAGGCTGAACGTGCTGCTCGCGCCAAGGTTGAGAAGCAGAGAGCTGACCTCTCCAGGGAACTTGAAGAGATCAGTGAAAGGCTGGAGGAAGCAGGTGGTGCAACTGCTGCTCAGATTGAGATGAACAAGAAGCGTGAAGCTGAGTTCCAGAAGCTCCGTCGTGACCTGGAGGAGTCTACTCTGCAGCATGAAGCCACCGCTGCTGCTCTGCGCAAGAAGCAGGCTGACAGCGTTGCTGAGCTGGGAGAGCAGATCGACAACCTCCAACGTGTGAAGCAGAAGCTTGAGAAGGAAAAGAGTGAATACAAGATGGAGATTGACGACCTGTCCAGCAACATGGAAGCTGTCGCTAAAGCAAAGGTAAACAACAAAATGCATTTATTTTAATACTTAAATCACCAGCAAATAGTGATGATATAAAAGCTTGTCACTGATGAATCTTTTTCTCCCTCTCTAGGGAAATCTTGAAAAGATGTGCCGTACTCTTGAGGACCAACTTAGTGAACTGAAGGCCAAAAACGATGAAAATGTCCGTCAGATCAATGATTTGGGTGCACAGAGAGCACGTCTGCTTACTGAAAATGGTTTGTATAAGACAACATGCAGTGATCCGAACTTAGTCCTTTATAGTGATCTTCTGTTTTCGATAGAAAAACTGAACACAAACTAAAGTTTGATGACTATTTTTACACAAGGTGAGTTCAGCCGCCAGATTGAAGAGAAAGAAGCTCTCGTCTCTCAGCTGACCAGAGGCAAACAGGCCTTCACACAGCAGATTGAGGAGCTGAAGAGACACATTGAAGAGGAGATTAAGGTAAGAAACACTTCAATGGAGGCTGGTATGGCTTACCAGACAGAGCAGGTGATCCCTATGCTGTAAGGCCCAAGTTTGAATCCATCATAAATGGTAAAAGTGCGTATAGTTTTTTGTTGGTAATTCCGACATTTTGCTCATGCAATGATGTGTCTTACACCAGGCCAAGAATGCCCTTGCCCATGCACTGCAGTCAGCTCGCCACGACTGTGACCTGCTGAGGGAACAGTTTGAAGAGGAGCAGGAGGCCAAGGCTGAGCTGCAGCGTTCAATGTCCAAGGCCAACAGTGAGGTGGCTCAGTGGAGAAGCAAATATGAAACTGATGCTATCCAGCGCACTGAGGAGCTTGAGGAAGCCAAGTGAGTATTTAGTTAGTAAGAATGTGAGCAAAAAACAAGTAAAACAATAAGCTTTTACTGAAACAATGTTTTTTCATAAAGGAAAAAGCTGGCCCAGCGCCTTCAGGAGGCAGAGGAGCAGATCGAGGCTGTTAACTCCAAGTGTGCTTCTCTGGAGAAGACCAAACAGAGGCTCCAGAGTGAAGTGGAGGACCTCATGATTGATGTGGAGAGAGCTAATGGCCTGGCCGCTAACCTGGACAAGAAGCAGAGGAACTTTGACAAGGTACCATCATTTACTTTGCTTGAACAAGACACAAACTCATGGTTTCTCTTAGTATGGGTGAATAACTGCATCGAATGTATATATAGGTGTTGGCAGAGTGGAAACAGAAGTATGAGGAGGGTCAGGCAGAGGTGGAAGGAGCTCAGAAGGAGGCTCGTTCTCTCAGCACTGAACTGTTCAAGATGAAGAACTCCTATGAGGAAGCCTTGGATCAGCTGGAGACCATGAAGCGTGAAAACAAGAACCTGCAACGTGAGTTCCTACTATGCTGTGCAAGTAACGTGTGTTCATTTTTAATGTCTTAAGACTAAACAATATCACACATGCCTCTGCAGAGGAGATCTCCGATCTGACTGAACAGATTGGTGAGACTGGAAAGAGCATTCATGAGCTGGAGAAGGCCAAGAAGCAGGTGGAGACAGAGAAGTCTGAGATCCAGACAGCTCTTGAAGAGGCTGAGGTAAATCTTTGTCTGAGGAGCTCCTCTGAAAATAAATATTCAGTTATACACAAGTAAAATCTACAAATGCAGAGATGAATATCTTTTCATATTCATTCTTTCATATGATTAGGGAACTCTGGAGCACGAAGAGTCTAAGATCCTGCGTGTTCAGCTGGAGCTCAACCAGGTCAAAGGTGAAGTAGACAGGAAGCTGGCAGAGAAAGATGAAGAGATTGAGCAGATCAAGAGGAACAGCCAGAGAGTGACTGACTCCATGCAGAGCACTCTGGATTCTGAGGTCAGGAGCAGGAATGATGCCCTGAGAATCAAGAAGAAGATGGAGGGTGATCTGAATGAGATGGAGATTCAGCTGAGCCATGCTAATCGCCAGGCTGCTGAGTCCCAGAAACAGCTGAGAAATGTCCAGGCACAGCTGAAGGTATGATAGAGCACATAGCTGTTGTACACAAGTGCATTTTTTTATTCATGTGAATATAATTTTGATATTCTTTTTTACTAGGATGCACAATTGCACCTGGATGATGCTGTCAGGTCTCAGGATGACCTCAAGGAACAAGCTGCTATGGTGGAGCGCAGGAACGGTCTCATGGTAGCTGAAATTGAGGAGCTTAGAGCTGCCCTGGAACAGACAGAGAGAAGCCGCAAAATCGCTGAGCAGGAGCTGGTGGACGCCAGTGAGCGTGTTGGTCTGCTGCACTCTCAGGTGAACATTTTTGAAGAGACACTTTAATTGTTTCTTTAGACAAACTTAAAATGAACATCCTAAAATGTAAACTTTCCATGTCTTAGAACACAAGCCTTCTGAATACCAAGAAGAAGCTTGAGGCTGACCTGGTTCAGATCCAGAGTGAAGTGGATGACACTGTTCAGGAAGCAAGAAATGCAGAGGACAAGGCCAAGAAGGCCATCACTGATGTAGGTTTATACACATGTCCACTACGACGATACAACTCAGCTTTGTCTTCATCACTCTGTTAATTGAGGTCATGTTTTCAAGGCTGCTGTGATGGCTGAGGAGCTGAAGAAGGAGCAGGACACTAGCGCTCACCTGGAGAGGATGAAGAAGAACCTTGAGGCTGCTGTTAAGGACCTGCAGCACCGCCTGGATGAGGCTGAGAATCTGGCTATGAAGGGTGGCAAGAAACAGCTCCAGAAACTTGAGTCCAGGGTAAGAAGAATGTGCAACTGAAAAATATGTGTGAAAACACACATATATAAACCATGGATTTTAAAAGTTTGCTCAATTTTCTGAAGGTGCGTGAGCTGGAGGCTGAGGTTGAAGCTGAGCAGAGGCGTGGTGCAGATGCTGTTAAGGGTGTCCGTAAATATGAGAGGAGAGTGAAGGAGCTCACCTATCAGGTAAAGCACATTAACATTTTACATCCATCCATTCTGTTCCACTTATCCTTATCAGGGTCGCGGGGGGCTGGAGCCTTTTCCAGCAACCAGTGGATCACATTTTTAAAATGTGTTTTCTTTTATAGACTGAGGAGGACAAGAAGAACATTAACAGGCTGCAGGATCTGGTTGACAAGCTGCAGCTCAAGGTGAAGGCCTACAAGAGGCAGGCTGAGGAAGCGGTAAGGACCACACACAGAAAAAAAACCCCTCAACTCTATGTCAGATTTTAGTTTTGTGCAAACAAACTGTCATCGTTTTGGACACTAAGAAATTTTGACTTATTACAATGTTACAGGAGGAGCAGGCCAATGTCCATCTGTCCAAGTACAGGAAGATCCAGCATGAGCTTGAGGAGGCCGAGGAACGTGCCGACATTGCCGAGTCCCAGGTCAACAAGCTGAGAGCTAAGAGCCGCGACTCTGGCAAGGTAAATGTACACACACTTTAGACTTTGCACAAAGTTATAAGAAGAAATATCCCAATTCTGCTTTGAATTTCATAAAATTGGCTACAGACAATAATTTGATTTGTTTTCACTGAATGCTCTGTTTTTATACACACAGACCCATATGTACTGTTTTCTTTTGTTCTACAGGGAAAAGATGCAGCTGAGTAAAGCACACGTGTGAACTGTGCATTTCTAATCATATAATATGATGTGAAATACACTCCAATAAAATATTTTTTATCACAATTTCCTGTCTGTGATATTTTCATAGTAATAAACAAGAGAGTAAACATGACACACGGGTAATCTAAGTGCTAATGAATCTTTACTGAGGTATCCTGCATTCAGTTATTAATTTAGGCATGAATACATAGAAGTATATCTCAATTAACATCTTAGAACTTTGAGCACAAACAACTCAGAGCGAAGATACTCCAGAGGGACTCGTGAATGTAGATAAGAAGTTAGAGACAGTGGTTTGGGAGGGAAAAAACAATCACAATAACCTGCACTTAAAGAATCAACATGAACATAAATAAATAGGTAACATTAATAACTTCATTCAAAATGCATTCTTGTGTATTTTAAGCTTTCTTTGTAATCCAGTGCTCTAGCTTGAAAAACATACCCCACATAATCCGTTTCAAATTCAGCTACAGAATGTGTGCAGTGAAAAAAAGTGACACACCGAGTTTGAGAAGAATGTTTAACAAAGAGCTTATTTTACTCATTGGATCACATTTTAAAAAGAGCCTGGCTTTCTGCATAACAATCATAATGAGGATTCAAAACTAATCGTTGCTGTTCGTGAAGCACATGCTAGCTGAATGAGACTGGCATAGCTAAAATAAAAGCAATACAACACTGTACCTGTATATTACTCACCTGACCATGGGTTTTTGCTCTTTGCTGTGTGGATATTCTCCCTGGTTTCCTAAACCTTTGTCCAATCATGCTCAGCTCATTTCTGGCTTCTTTTTCTTTTCTCATTAATGGATTGGGTGATAAAGCATCCTGCCTGACAGCCTAAAAAAGGAGACTTAAAAGCAGAAGCAAGTCTTTTAAAACATGTATTCAAAGTTGTTGTTGTTGTTTTTTTTTTTTTTATTTCTTCATTTTTGATAACTTCAATTATTGGGATTAGTCAACTGTAAAATTCAAAGAAATTATGATGGTTCTGATATTCCACGTGTGGCTTTGTCACTTCCACTTAATCACCTTATTTCA
Source organism: Rhamphochromis sp. 'chilingali' (assembly GCF_963969265.1). Taxonomy (NCBI): domain Eukaryota; kingdom Metazoa; phylum Chordata; class Actinopteri; order Cichliformes; family Cichlidae; genus Rhamphochromis; species Rhamphochromis sp. 'chilingali'. The sequence goes on from NC_137930.1 coordinate 9,553,433, forward strand.
AAGGTACATATTCTATACTTTTTAATTCTTTTTAAAATTTGCGGTAATTACTTTAATTTTGTTCTGTCCAGTCACTTTATTTTGCTATTTTGTAAACTTTTCATTAATGTATGTTTTTATTTCATACTTAAATTGTAACTGTAAATGTAATTAGTATTTCTCACACTTTGTCTTCGCACACAGTCGCCCGCTTGTGTTCAATTTATCACACATGTGCACAAAATGGCGCACTCTAGCCACAGAGCAGGGTGAGGACATGTTGATTATCAGGAGAAAAAGTCAACATACTTGTAATTTTAGTGCTTTTAAGCACTTATTATTTAAATTATTCAGTTGTGCTGGACCCTTCATACAAAAAGAGTGATATGCAGAACACTCTTTTATCGCAGCACTGCCATTCTGCTAAAAATGATATCACGTTAATCATGGCTTAATACTCCAATAACATTATTGTGACCGTTACCAAATGATGGAATTTATTAAGGATTCATGGGAAGTTTTAAACAACTGCATTCTATCTTGTGAAGTTAATGTCTCATATATTACATTTCATAGAATAAATTGTGGATTAAAAGATACACATTGTATAAAAAATAAAAAAAAGCAACTAATCATCATAACTGTGGCATTCATTATTTTTTCGAGTCCTCTCGTACTGATCTAGGTACACGCTAATTACATGTAGATAGCAACAAGTACAGTTTCTGCTTTAGCAACCAAAATAAACATTTGAACCAACAGTTCGTCAATAATGCCTCTCATAAACTGAGTAATGAGAGTAATGTTAGTGTGGCATTGAGAAAGTGGAGCATTGTTACAAACATCACGTTTACCGTTGAGTAGCAGTAAGTACGGAGAGTAATAAAGTTTTGTGTCACTGTGAGATCAGGAGGACAAGCATGTCTGGTCTTTACCTCAGCAAGTGCAGATGCCTGAACAGTCTGATACACATGCTTTCAGGGTAAAAACATACAAATACAACACTCCATGATGATAGCGGTGGTTCTGCTGTGTTTCAGATCAGTAGGCCATGCCACTTTGCTACTGGCTGACGTACTGAGCGCATCATCAAAGTCCAGTGCTCATCTTCTGAACTCTTCTCCTTCCCCACACTCAGCTGTCCGATCAGCTGTTTGGCTGATTTGCTTGTTGGGCGAGTTTCATATATAGAGACCAAAATTTTACACCGCTCCAGATGAAACTCTGGCAGGGAGAACAAGAGGACCTCATTGAAAACAGTCACCAGGCACCGAGCCACTGTAGAGCTTTTCTGGTACTTTAGCTTGAACTGATTGCACTGGACGCTGATCCTGGCATACAGGGCTGTGCAACACACACATACACAGATTACATGAATTTATAACCGTATGTGCATCAAAGCTGGCGTCTTTTTTGTGTGAAGGTGTCTTTTTTTAATTTACCTGCATTTGGGGATATCTCAGAAAGGACAGTTTTGACCTTTAGCAGGCCAACCTCCAGCCTCTGAGACGTGGGAAGAAATTTCAGGGACAAAAGCACCTCTCCAACAAGATCCTTTGGAGAACGCATCAGTATAATGTACATTTATGCACAGTTTAAAAAAAAAAAAGTGATATAGTTGCAGGCACAAACATAAATGACAGTATTCAGCAGGGCTAAAAATCACCACATAAGCACAAAATGTATTAAATGGCCACAGTCATAACTCAAAAGTATAACATCTTTTTCTTTTGTTTGATCTTAAATTAAAGAGGCAAAGGTCATCCTGTGGTTTCAGTTGCACTAGTGTTACAAATATATTTTTCTTTTCTTTGAGCAATTAAAAAAATATTACATGAATTATTATTGCCCCAATATAATAATTCATTATTATAGTAAGCTAGATGCTTAGACGGATGCCATGTTCAGTTATTGAAATATCATTGACAATAATGATGGCACCATACGATCCACAAATTACACAAACCAGTAAAAGTTAAACTAAATTTTCTGTGGAAAATAAAATTCTAGCTACACAAATGCACTCTTGGGTTCACCTGTGCAATTCTAAATTACTCCTAATATTTTGCCTCACTCGTGGTACATTAATGCTGTGGACAAAATATTAGGCATAGGTACTATAAACACTAACAAAAATGATTGCTTTTCTGAAAATGGAACAATTTTTGTGTGGACTATGAAGAAGGATTATATAGTTATAACAATGTACTCTATTATATTTTTACTATCATCTGTCACGTCTGTAAATGTCTGTTTAATTATTTCCATTTACACAATGAATATGGTAAATGGCCTGTATTTGTATAGCGCTTTTCTAGTCCATAGGACCCCAAAGCGCTTTACACTACATTCAGTCATCCACCCATTCACACACACATTCACACACTGGCGATAGCAAGCTACATTGTAGCCACAGCTGCCCTGGGGCGCACTGACAGAGGCGAGGCTGCCGGACACAGGCGCCACCGGGCCCTCTGACCACCACCAGTAGGCAAACATGGGGTTAGTATCTTGCCCAAGGATATTTGGCATGCAGCCAGGATGCAGCCTGGGATCGAACCACCGACCTTCTGATTAGTGGCTGACCTGCTCTGCCACCTGAGCTACAGCCACCCCGAATATTAGCTTTCATTTTTATTATTATGGCTAAATATAGTTATTATATAGTTTTATAATCATATTGACATACTCTGTATTTCACCTTTACATAACATCAACTACTTGAGATGCTACTGAAAGCCAGTCCTGTGTGCATGCTGTGTGTTGTGTGTGTGCGCCCCCTGCAGTACCTTCTGGGGTATCTTTAGATCCTCCTGTAGTTCCAGAGGGTAGGAGATGTTGAGCTGTCCTAAAGGAACCCTCACATCTCCTAACACTGTGTTTCTGGAGAATTTATCAAAGTCTCGTACCTGAGATGCATACAGACACCAAATGATTTACACCACAACAGATAAAAACATTTATCATTCATACTTTTTTCTCTCAACAAGTGAAAAGAGACTAAAGTACTGTAACATAGCTGTAGTGCTTATGGCTTTAAATTCTCTGGCCCTTGAAATGTGACAGCTAACATGCAAACTGCATGCATGATTTAATACAAGCAATACCGTTTGAGTCCTGAACAAATATTTTTTAAGAATGAGAGATATGTAGTGCAGAACCTCCATCCTTAGGTTGATATGATGAAGCTTTTCCTCTTGTAAAACACAGCTGAACTGGTCTCCAAATAAAGGGTTACAGCTGCCTTTCACAATGCGAGTACGCCACTCCTGCAGTACTGTCCACAGAACAGGCGACAAGCCTTCCCCCTAAGAGGATCACACCAGTAATTTATGACACCTTTGTCTTTAGTACAGAGATGCTGTGCTGAATGAAAACTCAAAGACAGCGTGGATTGTATTTTTTAAATATGTATCAAGAAAAGGAAGAAAATAAGTTCACGGAAAATAATAATACGACAAACTTACCTCTTCATCTTTAAAGCCCTCGACTTCTACAGCCTCTGATCCAGCCCACATGAGCAGTATTTTAACAAATGGTTGGAGGGTTCGGCTCTCACTCTGTTCCAAAAGCCCCTCCACCTGCAGCACGGTGACCACCAGACGTGACTGCATCTGATCATAGTAGACGGAGAATCGTAATGATCCATCCACCTGATACGGGAGGATATGTTAGGAAAGACCCAAAGACTGTAGTTGATTTTGCCTGAAACTGTGTCATCAGTCATTTACTGTTAATCTTATTTTGTGAGGATTGATGGGACATTTTTTTAATGATGTTTAAATTTCTGTTACATACTCAAATAGGAAAAGAATTAGGAAAAGAATGTAAAATTAAATTCAGCCTGCTTATCTTTTAGTCAACCTGATTCATCCTGAATATCTAAACAGATGCCAGAAGGATTTACAGGACATTTAGCTCAGAGATCTTTGGTTGACAGAAGATGAATCCTAATGACTGTGGTGAGGTGCTTCTACAGCCAGAGAAATGAGTCTGCACATGTATCTGTGAGCATAAGTTTAATTCATGCAAAAGTGCAAGGGTATCTGTATGCATACTTACACTGCATTTTTTAACTTGTCTCTCTATAAACTCACTCTTGGCGCCACCATGTGGTTATGTTTATGGTTTACTAGTAAGAGAGCAGCTTGTAGCGTTTACCTAAACGTTGGCATCTCTATTTAATGATAGGAAAATCTCAATTTTACACCACTTAATTAATCTGACAGCTTTATTTAGCAGACTTTAAATAAAAAAAAGTGATACATTCATAACATATTTTAAAAAGCTGTGCATAATTGGTGCTCATTGCCGGATGTTGCTGGTGTTGTTTTATGAATCTTTAAGTTTTGGATCTTTAAATAACTGTAGAAACACCAACAGAGCAACACTGCACTAAATGAATATACTTCCTGTTTTGTCTCTCATTAATAATTTCACTGGACCTTGGGTTTCTGTCTGTCCAAAATAAAATATATAAACTGGATAAAATACCAGTTTTACCTTTTGAATAGTTGCCTGCTCTTCTTTGTCTCCAGCTGCCTCGGTGGATGCTAAGGAGGGAAACGAGGGCTGAGACAGGTAGCGACTCAGTCTGTAGGCCTCTGTGCTGACATCCTCCAGCTGCAGGCACACACAAATGGGCACTATTTACCCAGGAATTAAGAAAGAAAGCAGGCTAGTTGTATAAGCCTTTATAACACAGAGCACAATTAATTTTTAAGCCTCTACTCTTTAAAGACTCACATCTATCGAGGAAATACTTAGATATTTCACATGTACACGCTGTCATGATGGATCTGGTTTCATGTACATAGCAGTCAAGGGTATTAATTTATAACTGTCCTTAGACTAGAGTCCTTCACTTGCATCATAGTTGTTATTGCCTGCTCTATCACAAAGGTGCTCAAGGTGATTTAGATGTAGTAGCTTCAGCTTGTAATACTACATTAAAATGCTGCCTACATTCAGGTTTACATCTGTGGTCCTCAATTTTCATCACTCTTAATTTAGCTATCATTTGCCGTTGTTCTAACACTCTACATGGAAGTTTTTACACTCAGCAGAACTTTTCCTGACACGGGTCAGTCATGTGGTATGAAGCAAACAGCAGACTATCCAAATAAACTGCCCGACTTCTCAAACACATCCACACAAACACCCCACCCAGCCTGTGGTTTACTTATCTGCCTTCTGTCTGACAGTCCTCTAAAACAGTCCTTAGTAAAGTTACATGCTAAATGCTGACTTCTGTGGTACAAAATATATTAAAACTCTTAATTGTGTGGTATTTATATCATCCTGTTTTACTAATTTCCTACTGAAAATTCTCATGTTTAAGTAAATTGGCATTACCTGATTACACCGTGAATCTACAATTTTCAGAAAAATTCACTTCATTTTTTTTAAGCAGTCCTAAATATTTCCTGCATTTCTCACCAATTCTGTTCCAGAATCTTAACATGTAACTCAATAACTGTGTCCAAAAGAAATTAGCAGCAATATATTACATTTCAGAGATTCACCTTGTTCAGATGCACAAATCCCAAGTATCAACTGAAAGACAGCAGATTCCTCGAAGCAGGATTTTCTCTTAACCTGGTTTATACAGTCTGGTCAAGACCATGTGCACATTAGTGCTCAATTGTGAAAACGTTTCCTCTTACTTTGGTACTTGGAGCTCCTGAGTAGTTTCCTGTTGTCGTTGGCCCTTCGTCTGAATACAGCAAATCATTATGCCCTATCGCAGAAAACAGACACAACCATACATTTAATAATTTGTGTCACAGTCCCTCTGGCTTGTCAATATGCACTACACTGAGTATTACTGTAATTCCTACTCACCTGCATCTTGCTGGGTGTATGTAGTGTATTTCTCTGTGCAGAATCTGTAGATCTGCCAGGCTAAGATGCCCAGAGCCAGCAGTAGGAGAATGATGGAGATACCCAGAATGCAGTATTTGACCACATCAGAAAATGGCATTCTCAGCTCTCCAGCTTTTGAAAACAGCTCCATAGGAGCTGGGTAGTCTATAAGAGTCACCATGGCTTTCTGCGGCCATGTGGTCTGCACATACCTCTGCAATACAGGAACACAGAGCATGTGAGGACCATAGCTGGGTGGATTAAAGGACCTGCTAATAGCAGGTATGTAATGTAATGTATTTAAAAAAATATACAGTGCTTAAAAAAATTATTAGACTACTATCCATGTAATGCCACAGTGAATTAAACTAACATTAATGTTTAATCCATCAGCACTATAATCAAAATTATTATTATTGTTGTTATCCACAAGTTTTCAAATTTGCTGTTACAAAAAAGCCGGAAAAAATAGTAAAGCATGTTGCTTTTTAAAAAAAAATTAAGATTCCAACAATACATTATTTCTGATGTTAACCAACAGTGGAATTTACAAAAATATTCAGCACTGATTTTGAAATGATCATCTAGTTAGGAAGAATCAATTAATGTCGATTAATCTATTACAGTTTCAGATCGCATGTGTATGACAATATAAAGTTTGAAGATGTTACTTGGACACTTGGGAACTGGATTAAAAAAAAAATCTATTCTCATATTTTTAGACTAATAGCTAATAATACGTATCAACACATTATTAAAATATAGCAAAGGACACTCAGTGACAGATCATTGACCAATAATTAAAATCTCGGCTGGTCTTTTGGTCATTGGTCTTTTTCGCTGAAAACTTTTTGGTAAAAGTAAAAAACAAACAAACCCATTAACTGCACTCTCCTCAAAGAGAAAATCAAACAAGCATTGCAGGGAAAAACAATGTTCTAGTTGTTGGTGACTGTTGTTATAACTTGGCCTAACTAATTGAATCCACAGTCCAGTTTTGAGGCACGGAACTTGGATTGAATGCACATAATATATAATAATAAAGCACAAATGAGTCTAGACATATATCAGCTTAACTACTGTTTTCCTTCATGTTGAATGTAGTAAAGCAGAGCCTGATGAACATTTTTCTACAACTTTCTTAGTATGAAAGTATGAAAAAAATATCATTTTTCTTCTAAAGCTGTTATATACAGTTAGTGGCATTAACAAAGTTTTACACCTGTACCTTTACCAAAAATTCCAGACATGTGCACACTAAATACCTACCAAATGTCCAAACGCCCTGGTATTATCTGAGCGTTCCCTCAGGTAAAGAAAAACAGTACAGCTGTATCTCTTTTCTAAAAAATGCTTAACTCCTATCAGAAATAGTTTCGTCAAAGAGCACTGGACCTGCTCTGTGCAACATGACAGAAAACGTAGTACCTAATGTTTCTATTAAGACAAAGTAAAAATCTAAGGCAATTTTACAATGTGTTGCTAGGTCACAGAATTTAAAAGGACAGGTAAAAGGTAAAAACAGACATACACTTCACTACTGCACAGACCTTCTGTTGCTGCTTGAATCGTGGCTAAAATTGCTTTAAGGACAGTTAAATATTTACCTGTGATAAGTTAAAAACTGAGGTCTCCTTTTTCTTCTTTCCTTTTCCTGTGCTATAAATCCATTGTGTGCGCACTTACATCTCCACAGAAACAAAAGAACTTCTCTGCAAAGAGAAATTCAAACTAGTACCTTATCATGTAACTGTTGCTCCTACTTTGGTCACTCTACACTCACACACTCACACACAGACACACACACACACACACACGCGCACACACATAGACACACACCCTCCCTCTCTCTCTCTCTTTCACCTAACACATGACTATCAACACACCATTCTGGGCAGACTGGTTTGATTAGATACGAATTACATTTCAGAGAGCTTAGCTCAGTGTGACCTGATCCCAACCTCTCTTCTTCATAAAGATTCCTTTGCAGGCCTGTTAACTGAATGTTCAGGTTAGATACTTCAGAAGTGAATTATTGAAACTTGGAAAATAAGCATTTTCTAAGTTGCATGTTCAGTTACAGCTCTGCTTTATCATCTCTGTGGCCAAGCTGGCTGCAGATACAGGTGTTATAAAATGACAGTGGTAACGTACTTTCAACAGCTTAAAGGTCAGCCAGGATCATGCCCTGTTTGTCTTAAAACACTTCCCTTGAAATTGTCTTGCTGAATGGTCACCTAATATGTTGCAGGACTGCTTGCTGACAGCAAGGCCTGCAAATGGGAAAAGGAAATGTATGTAAAAATTGGCCTATCAAGTAACACTTAAGACAGGTAAAGTGTTTTTAGAAAAATGAGAAAGAAAACCTTGATGACTAAGCTTTCTCATTTCCTTGTCACTCTCAGAATTAACATTGCTTTTATTTTGCAACTTTTAAAAACCCAGTCAAAGAACTACTTCATGAAACTTACACTGAAACTTAAAACGTCACACAGGGAACTTCATATTACATGACCATTGCATTGTGGGCATGAGTCATGAGTTTTCTTCTTCAACACTGTGATATGGATGAAAGGTGTCTTCTGATCAAAGTGCAAAACAATGGAGGCACAGTTTGGTTTTGGGTTAAGACTCTCACAGAAGTGATGCAAAGAGGGCTGGGGTCAGGGTTAAGGCTGTCTTCTTGTCATCCACAGAAGACAGCATGTCAAAAGCAAAGTAAATACAAAAAGCTAAGCTGCAGACATCGTTATGTGAAAGTGAGACTGATGTCATAAAAAACAGAAAGACTTTTGATAGAGTTGTTCTTTATTAGCAAAAATAAGAGCTTTGCTTTTGGCAGTAAGGACACCAGGGGGCTATAGAGACATTTTGGCTTCATTTTTGGAGAACTGTTGTGCCATCCAGCTGCGTAGTGGTTAGACTACACGCCTTTGGAACAGAGGATCGCAAGTTCGATTCCTGCCTGGGGCGTCTGTATCCAGTAAGGGTCTAGACCCCCTATGCTAAGCAAGCCTACCGCAGACATGAGCGAGACAGATAAATATGAAGGCATGCCGGCTCGGACGTCGCCCGGATCAACAAGGTCCGCGTCAGGTGTTGAGGAACCAGGGCACCCTGACGAAAAGTGGGCTACTGGAACAAGAAGGCATCGGTGGGCAAGAGACGAAAACAGGGCGTTGTTGGAATGCTACTACGCAAGTAACCCCGGCGGAAGGGGCTACATGAATAGGGTGAGGGACCTATGGATTCTTCGATACCCAACATCCACAATGACAGCGAAACAACTAGTAGCTCAGTGTTCCAACATTCAAAAGAAGGGACTGCTCTCACAGCTAGAGATTGACGAGGTACAACACAAATGCTAAGGCAAGGAGGAGTCAGGACACCAGGTCAGGGGGGAGATATCATCACCCCCACCCGAGATTGGGTACATAGCCCCAAGTGCGATAGGAGAAGGATCGTTGAGTGCGAGAGGAACTGACCTGAAAAAAAGGATCATGGCCAAGCTTGAAACCTGGATCCCCCGTAGCCGGTTACCAAGATTACGTGAAGTACCCTCAGAAGGTCTGCTAGATGATGTTAATGCAGCACTATGGACAATACCTACAACCACGATTACCGACACTAACAAGCTGATCTACAATACGGCAACAGTGATCAGTGAGATGCTTGGCTACAAGTTGAACAGCCACAAGGGGCAGTACCCTCCATGGAGAAGGAGGCTAGAGGGCAAGATCAAAGTAGCACGGAGGGAGGTTAGCCAACTAACAGAGTTGCAGAAAGGTGCGACAAAGAAGGTGCATAAGAAATACAGCAAGCTGTCCATACCTGAGGCCTTGGAAACTGCCAAGCAAAGACTCACAGCCTTGGCCAGCCGCTTGAGGAGGTACACCAGAGAGATAGAAGGTAGGAGAAAAAACCAGCTGTTCTCCACAGAACCAGCAAAGGTGTACTCTCAGTGGCAAGGGAACAATAATAATAAGAGAACAGCACCACCAAGGCTGGAGACGGAGCAATACTGGAAGAGCATATGGGAGAAGGACGCAACCCATAACGGCAATGCTCAGTGGCTAGTGGATCTGAGGGCAGACCACAGCGACCTCCCTGAACAGGGCACAGTGGCAGATATCCAAGAAAGGGTCTCCAGTATGAAGAGTTGGACAGCACCAGGGCCCGACATGGTTCACGCCTACTGGCTAAAGAAGCTGACTGCACTCCATGAGTGTCTGGCAGCACAAATGAACCAGCTGCTAGCTAACGAGAGACACCCGGAATGGCTAACCGAAGGTCGGACGGTCCTGATCCCCAAGGGACCGGTCCCCTCCAACTACCAACCAATAACCTGCCTCAGTACTACATGGAAGCTCCTGTCAGGCATCATATCGGCTAAGATGAACAGGCACATGGGTCAATACATGAGCGGGACACAGAAAGGAATTGGCAAGAATACCAGAGGCGCAAAACACCAGCTACTGGCAGACAGAACAGTCAGCCGAGACTGCAAGACCAAACTGACCAACCTGTGCACGGTTTGGATTAATTACAAGAAGGCCCCACAGCTAGATACTGGAATGCCTAGAATTGTACAAGATCAATGGGACCCTAAGAGCCTTCATCGGGAACTCAATGGGGATGTGGCGTACAACACTAGAGGCCAACTCCAAGCCCATAGCACAAGTCACCATCAAGTGCGGGATCTACCAAGGAGATGCTCTGTCCCCACTGCTGTTCTGCATAGGCCTGAACCTCCTCAGTGAGATCATTAACAAGACTGGCTACGGATACCGACTACGGAACGGAGCAGTTGTCAGCCACCTCCTGTACATGGATGACATCAAGCTGTATGCCAAGAGTGAACGAGACATTGATTCACTGATCCACACTACCAGGCTATACAGCAATGACATTGGAATGTTGTTCGGACTGGAGAAGTGTAGTCGGATGGTAACAAAGAGAGGGAAGGTAGTCAGAACTGAGGGGATTGAACTACCAGAAGGCAAAATTGCAGACATAGAGGACAGTTACAAGTACTTGGGGATCCCGCAGGCGAATGGGAACCATGAAGAGGCCGCTAGAAAAGCTGCAACCACCAAGTACCTGCAGAGGGTCAGGCAAGTCCTGAGGAGTCAGCTGAATGGTAAGAACAAGATCCGGGCCATCAACACGTACGCCCTGCCCGTGATCAGGTACCCTGCTGGGGTAATAGGCTGGCCAAAGGAGGAGATAGAAGCCACTGACATAAAGACAAGAAAGCTCCTTACCATGCATGGAGGGTTTCACCCCAAGTCCAGCACCCCGAGGCTGTACGCTAAGCGGAAGGAAGGGGGCCGGGGACTGGTGAGTGTCAGCACCACAGTCCAGGATGAGACAACGAACATCCAAGAATACATTGGGAAGATGGCCCCAACTGACCGAGTGCTCAGTGAATACCTCAGGCAGCAGAAACCCAAGAAAGAGGAGGGAGACGAGGAACCATCATGGAAGGACAGGCCCCTGCACGGTATGTACCACCGGCAGATAGAGGAGGTGGCTGATATCCAGAAATCCTACCAGTGGCTGGATAAAGCTGGACTGAAAGACAGCACAGAGGCACTAATCATGGCAGCACAAGAACAAGCTCTGAGTACAAGATCCATAGAGGCTGGGGTCTATCACATCAGGCAAGACCCCAGGTGCAGGCTGTGTAAAGATGCCCCAGAGACAATCCAGCACATAACAGCAGGGTGCAAGATACTAGCAGGCAAGGCATACATGGAACGCCATAACCAAGTGGCCGGCATAGTGTACAGGAACATCTGTGCCGAGTATAACCTGGAAGTCCCGAGGTCAAAATGGGAGATGCCCCCAAGGGTGGTGGAGAATGACCGAGCTAAGATCCTGTGGGACTTCCAGATACAGATGGACAAAATGGTGGTGGCTAACCAACCACTTGGTTAGCCAAGCCACTTGGTGGTGGTATGGACATAGCCATACCACCACTATGTCCGTTGGTCCGGCTAACCAACGGACATAGTGGTGGTAGACAAACAGAAGAAGATGGCCATAGTGATCGATGTAGCGGTTCCGAATGACAGCAATATCAGGAAGAAGGAACACGAGAAGCTGGAGAAATACCAAGGGCTCAGAGAAGAGCTCGAGAGGATGTGGAGGTTGAAGGTAACGGTGGTCCCCGTGGTAATCGGAGCACTAGGTGCGGTGACTCCCAAGCTAGGCGAGTGGCTCCAGCAGATCCCGGGAATACCATCGGAGATCTCTGTCCAGAAGAGCGCAGTCCTGGGAACAGCTAAGATACTGCGCAGGACCCTCAAGCTCCCAGGCCTCTGGTAGAGGACCCGAGCTTGAAGGATAGGTTGAAGGTGCTGGGTGTTTTGTTTTTTATATATATATATATATATATATATATATATATATATATATATATATATATATATATATATATATATATATATATATATATATATATATATATACACACACACACACATATACATATATCACTGACTTGCAGCTTGTTGTGTTTGAGGATATATGACTGACTTTAATTATTAAACATTCGCACATAAATAAGTGACGTCATATTCAGTACTTTTAACAGTTCACTCTTCGGCCGCTCCATCTTATTAGGGAAATTCCATATACATAAATGTAAATTTCAAAACTCAACCCCATCATTTAATTTGTTTTTGATTGAAATTGAATATTACTTAAACTCTCTTACATTAAATTCCAATAAAAAAGGTTTATCATTGATTGAAATTCATTCAGAAATGTTTAAGGAATGAGCTGTCACAAGTTTCAAGTACAAAGTTGTTATGAAGTCTGTCACATTCCCCCCCTTTTTTTCTTTTCTATCCTTTATTTATTTATCCTTATTTCATTGTACTGTATATTGTTACTCTTATTTGCCTTGTATGTCTACTGTACAAACTGAACTGGAATGACTGACTGTTCGCTTTATAAGTTCAATAAAGTTTGAAAAAAAAAAAAAACCTCTTCGGCTGCTCCCTTCTGCCGTATTTTGCGGCAAAATTATCCACACCCACCGTCGCGCTAAGAATTGTGGGATATATGGGACCACGAAGCGTGCACCGGACCACGCTTGATATTTGGGGAAATCGACGGCGCATTTGGAGTATGCATTTGAAGTACACTTCGAATTGGGACAGCCGTCGTTGCGTGGCGGTGACATAACCGCACTTGAAATTCAAATTCAAATTCAAATTTTATTTGTCACGTACACAGTCATACACAGTACCATATGTAGTGAAATGCTTGGACAACTGCTCGTGACCTAAAGAAAAGAAAAGGAAAAGGCTATGAATAAGATAGGAAATAAATATGAAAAATTAAAAAGGGTAAATTTAACTAGGGAGGAATAAAATATAAATTAAGGTTAAAAATGAAGTAACTGTACAACACAAATTAGAATGAAGGGTAAATTTAACTGGGAAAGATTAAGAAAATATATAAATTAAAGTTGAAAATAAAATAACTGTACAACAAAATACACAATATAGAACTATATAAGAATGTATGAAGAAATATAAATAAATATATACACAATAACAGCAGCTGTACAAGTATTAACTGGAAATGAAGAATATAATGTCCAGTGTTGTGCAATCCACATTATGAAATGCGTACTTCAAGCGTGCAGACCCTGAATTGGGACAGAGCCCAGGCCTCGAGGGCCGGTGTCCTGCAGATTTTAGATGTGTCCTTGATCCAACACAGCTTATTTAAAAGGCTAAATGACCTTCTCAACATGTCTTGAAGTTCTCCAGAGGCCTGGTAATGAACTAATCATTTTATTCAGGTCTGTTTACCCAGGGTGATGGAGATGTATGAAGATCGGTGGGGTCAGAAGTAGGGTGCCAAGAGAGCATGTACTTTTACAACCTTTTCCCACATTCTTTGTAGCTGTTAATGTTTTTTAATTCCCTATTGGGGTTGCAATGGTATGAGAATTTCTAGGTGCAATAACTAACGGCATTGTGGACTTCAATTGTTACACCTTTATTTTTGCAAAGCTAAATCCACTAAAATGTCTACAAGCACACTCAACATGCAAAGGACTGAAACTGGGTCACAGCTTCTTTGAAGGTCTTTTTGCCAGTGTCCTAATTTTTGTATGTATTGGAGTTGAATCTTAAAAACACTGTCACACATTTTTAAAATAACTATTCAACTAAATAAACAATCACTTGTGGCCATATTTGCTATTGTGGAACAACAGGTATCTCCTAGGAATAAAAAATAGCCAAAAATTACATTTGCCACTTTGAACTGGATTCTCTCAATGACTGAGGGAAGTAATGCATCATCTTAAACTCAAGAAACTAAGTAGATAAATCGAGACAACCTAAAACTCAATGGACTATATTAAAACTAACATTTACATCCATTTCCACTACTTAAACAGTGGCACCCATATATAAACTTAGCATTCTTAATGGTATTGATGAATGTTATCGCTTCTGTCCTAGTCTTAGGAACTCATTGCAGTCTACAGAATAACTGTTTTGTGCATTTGCCTGTCTGTTTTTGTGGTGTCATTTGCTTTATGTGTTTAGAAAATTATACAAAAAAAAAACCCCTGAAGAAATGAACATCATCCTTTCACCTCATTTCAGTTTCTAAATAAATATTATTTACAATAACTCTTTAAGGAATAAACCAAAAGACAGTTTTGTTTTAGTAAATTATTTATTAGAACTGAAAATTGAAACAAATTTTTAAAGCAAATATGTGTAAAAAGACTTCCGTCTTTTTACAGTCTCCCACTGGAGCAAACAAAATACGGGGAAAATAAATTAACAAACCCTACTTCTTTTGAAGCAATACAAACAGGAAAGGTGCACTAGCTTGACCTATTCTCCAAGAAACCAAGATGACTATGAGCAAATTAAATTCTCTATCCTAATACGAAATATTATCATACGGCTGTTAAACATCATACCATGGTTTAAGGGCAAATCTGCGAACTGCTGCTAACCTAGTCCCTATGTAGTCAAAGGAGCTTGCAAAGAAAGCTTGCAAAGATGACCTGGATGACTGAGAACCTTCACAGACATAGTCCCTATGTAGGATATTTTATTGGTTATCTGTTGTACATGTAATCATTGTGAAGACACTGGTGGACTGAGAACCGATTTGCACCACGGCTGGTGTTATTTCACAGCAAGACAATCCAAAAGCCTATATAAGCCCCCCAAAATACACAGCAGGCCCACCCTGAGCGATGAAAAGTTTATGGAGTTTGTGCTAACATTTGTAAAATCTAGTCTGTGATTTTCTCTTACTAACACAACATGCGCTTCCCTGACCGCAGGGCTCAGTGCACTTTTTGAAGGGGACAGAGCAAAATGGTTTGGAAAAAGCTCTAGTAGATACGCTCCTATAAAGTGGCATGCAGCACAATCAAAGCCGTAGATACATTCATTCTTGCATAGTTAGAGTAAAAGTAATAACCATTAGGATGAGTTAAGAATTCTCAGTCCTTCTCATAACTGATGGACATCAAGTTCACCAAGGTATCTGCTCTCCTGTAAAGTTCAGAAATGAGCCATGGTCCTTTTCAGTTAGCCCTCCAATCACAGACAACATGAAAGAAATACTATCCTCGGGACTCAGTGGAGCCTGGAAAGAGATGGAGAGAACAGAAAAGCAAATGAAACACACGCTTCTGTCATGATCCCAGGTCTGTTCTCAGGGTATTTGTGTGTTTTTGAGTGTTATTCAAATTCATTCTTGTTTATTATAAGGCTAGGTCTCTCTTTGGGTCTCTTTTATAACATCTACATTTTCAGGTTTCACGTCTTTTACTTAGCATTTTCAGTCTTTAGTTCACAGTTTGAGTTTCTATTTGTATTAGAGTTTATTTGATTCCTCAGTGTCTCCCTCCATCTTATTGTCCTGAGTTAAGTTCACTCAGATTTACTTTATAAGTTTCTATTTTACTTCACTAATCACACTCTTTGTGTATTGTTTGTAGTTTAACCTCCTCATTTACCTTGACTGTGCTCAGCTGTGTTTCGCTTCTCTTACGTTTCTGCTCTCCTCATTACTTCATGTTTATTTTTAGCCCCAGTTTGCCTGTGTTCTTTGTTGCATCATAATGTGTTTTAACCATCCATCCATCCATCTTCTTCCGCTTATCCGGGGCTGGGTCGCGGGGGCAGCAGCCCAAGCAGAAAAGCCCACCTCCTCCAGCTTGTCTGGGGGAACACCATGGCATTCCCAGGCCAGCCGAGAGATATAATCTCTCCAGCGTGTCCTGGATCTGCCCCGGGATATGCTGGCAACTGTTGCTTTTATTTTTGTGCGTTTTGTATTTTGTATTTTACACTCTTTTGGGGTTTTTTTTGTTAAACCAATAGGCTTTTGTTATTTTGGATCTGGACTTGGTATAGTTACAAGCAGCAGCTTATATTTGAGTCCTTTTAACTACTATAGTCCAATCCATGACATGTTTTTACACACACACACACACACACACACACACACACACACACACACACACACACACACACACACACACACACACACACACACACCATTTACGGTATATATCACAGTGGTATAGCCCGTTCATAAGTCCAATGCATTCTCTCTTCCTTCCTCATCAATTATGCGTATCTTAAAGTCATTCAGAGCAGGCCCTTACCTCTGACCCCCCCATGTCAGTGCGTACCCAGCCAGGGTGTATAGCCATACAGAGAATCCCATCTGGCTCTAGGTCTACAGCCATGCAGCGACTAACCATGTTTAGTGCACTCTAAAATGACAAGCACAAACAGATTACCATGAAACACAAAGAAAATGAATTTCACCTTGACCCCTCTTTTCATACTCACATCACAGTACAGTTAACCCAAGTTAAGTGATGTCCCTTAGCAGTCTGTTACTTTTTATTATGCAGTATTCTCTAATAACTCTTCTTTCCTTTAACCTGGAAGTTGCTGGGAGCTCCTGCTAGCTGCTAATAGCCAATAATTACTGTTCTGAATGTTTTGTGCAACTCCACATGGTCCACACACCTATAACAGCAATATTAATGTGAAATACTCACAGCTTAAATAAACTGTAATTATTCTTTAAATCACAGTAACAATACCTTGGATGTCCTGTAGGGGTACCATTTGAAGTTGTTGGCCCTCTCACCCCAAGTGAGCTCCACAGAGCCCAGCAGTGAGGTCATGTTAATAACCGCTGCCCTCTGGATTCCCATTGTAGCTGAGCCTCCTGCCCCTCCTCTGGATGCAGCTTTTTTTAGAAGAGGCAGATAAGCCTGGCAGAAAAAAGAAGACACACACATTATAGCTGGAAGCAGCAATAAAGTCACAGTTTATGAATGGTTTAAAATTATTTAAAAAAACATGCTGATTATTATACTTTTAACATTTTAAATA
Organism: Rhamphochromis sp. 'chilingali'; assembly: GCF_963969265.1. Classification (NCBI taxonomy): domain Eukaryota; kingdom Metazoa; phylum Chordata; class Actinopteri; order Cichliformes; family Cichlidae; genus Rhamphochromis; species Rhamphochromis sp. 'chilingali'. The sequence goes on from NC_137930.1 coordinate 9,570,691, forward strand.
TGAACTTGTCAGACTGACACATTTCACACTGTATGTCTTTAGAGATGACGCTAGTGCTGCCCTCTGGTGGCAGCATTTCCATGGAGTGGGCAAAAAGCCACAATTCTCCACACACACTTTTTCAATTCTCTCAAACTTTACTGATGCTACTGAAATATTCTGCTTTTATTTAATTATTATTTTTTACTTTAAAAAAAATCAAAACAAAAAAAGCAAAAAGCAAAAATCAACAAGTTGAAGCAGAGATCAACGATGGGTCTCCAAAAAAAACTAATAATACAGTCAGACAGCTTCAAACTGCTTGATTCTCCACAAAGCAACTGTTTAAAAACAAGCATTTTTAGGACAAATGAGAGATACACCCTTTTAGGGTTTTTATAGGTTAAAACAAGTTTTTCCTCAAATTACTGATTAATCATTCAGTCATTAAAACTCTCTGGAAGAAACAAAAAACAAACAAAGACCTAAGATGACATTTTCAGTTTTGTTACAATCTGAAGTGTAATTATCTCCCAAAACCTGCAGAGAGGGCCGAGAAGCAGTTGTCTGCTCTAAAGTGTGTGATGTAGTGTTGATTTAAAACCACATTTACAACTTTGCAGACGGTGATTATAGAAGACGTCCGGGCAGCAATTTGGCCTTGCACAGTTGCAGAAAGGGCTCTTTAACAGAAGCAAACTGTGTGTCAGGAACAATCTGCCATGCTTCTGATCAGTGCCTGAGTTTTACCAGCACAGGAGGCTTACTCTGTAGTCCACCCTAAAATCAGCGGCCGACAAAATAATTGACTTTTAATTAATATTTATGGCATTCAGTCTGCCCCAGACAACAGGGTTTTGTTACTTCTGTCCATCAAGGTCGTGTCTTTATGTTGGCTTCCAGCACTGAGGAACTGAAACACTCATGGGTCCTGCTTGCGGCGACTGAGGAAAACAGAACGCTGCACTCTTTTCTTTTGGTTATTTCACTGTCTGATGATGCAAGATGTTCCAAATAAAACTTTTTTAGAGCTACTAAGTAGCTGATTCAAAGCACAGAAGGTGGCAAGAGGCACACAATATATAAATAAAATTTACCTTAGTGATCATTAGAGGAGCCACAGTGTTGGTGTGGAAGTTTTCTATCATCATCTCGGCGGTAACAGAATGAAAGTCGGCCACCACTTTGATGCCCGCATTGTTGATCAGGCAGTTCAGACCTTCTTCTTGCACCAGCTTGCTCACCTCTTCTACAGACTTCTCTATGCTCTCCTGGTTCACTACGTCTAGTAAAGAGACATAAACTAATCAAAGCTGAAAAAAAAAATCATGCAACACTCGCAGCAACAAGAAATTGGGGGCTAAAGAACCATAAAAGGACAAGGTGATCATGAAATGTGGCTCAGATCTTAAATACAATGAATTGCATTAAGCCATGTGTTTGGCTGATAAGATATTTACAATAACAAGCAGTTCAATGGGTGTATCTAAAAAAGTGGCCGATGGCCTGTCATAAAGACTGTGACTTTGTGTTTTAATTTTTCCTAAATTTTTTCTGTCTAAACACAGAAAACAATGTTCTTCTCAGTCTTACCCAAAGTGATTATGTGGATGTTGGGATGCTTCTCCGCCAGTTCTTGAAGTTCCTGTAGGTCAAAAGCACAGTTGGATAGTGGTGAGGGAGGATGTCTTGATCCTGTTTCTTTCTTTTTTTTTTTTTTTGCCTGTCCCGTTTGGCTCTTTTGCCATCAGAATTGTTGTCTAAAGGCGAAGAAAGATGCCCAACGGATTTACTTTACCAAATTGACCATCCCAGCCTTGCCGTAATGGTCCATTTGATTCACCTTTTATTGTTTATTTTATTTTCATTTGCTGAATACGGGACAGACTTGACTGGGGGAAAGAAGGGGAGAAAGAAAGAGGGAAAGAAAAACAGCTGAGAAGAGGGACGGGGGAGAAGGGCAAAAACCAAAAACCAACAGAATAAGCAGAAAAAAAAATGCATATATCGATCACCTGGATCACCTGCTGAGAAAGAAAAAAGAAAACAAGCAGAAGAAAACGAGAGTAATAGAATAAACAACATCACAATGATATATGGGAATATGACAGTAAATACTAAATATTAAACATTATTGTGCAGCACGTAAGATCAACAGAACACAGTGTGCTTTGAGGTAGGAGCCAAAAAGGGTGTAGTTTGTGTGTGTGATCACCCGTGTGTACACCTGTGAGCATGGATGCACTTGTTTTTTTTTTTTTTAAAAGGTTCCTTCATGTAATGATCTGCTAGAGGGTGTGGGGGGGCCACTGCCCCGTCCACCAGGGCATGAAGCAGGTATGGAGGAGATCAAAACTCCATTCATCCAGAGGCCCCCAGAACACAAGAGACCAAGGAAGACCAACAGAGGGGCAGCCGCGCCACTGTCCCAGAAAGAGCTGAGGAGAGTCCCAGATGAGGGGTCACTCAGCAGCCGTGGAGCAGAAGCCAGGGGGGTTGCAGTGACGCGCCCGTGAGCTCCGCCGGCAGCCAGCTGTGCCTGAGTGACCGAGCCCCAGGCCGAGGGGCCGGGGGCACCCCACCCCTGAAGTGGCCCGAGCGAGCCCCAGGCTCCAGGCCCCGATAAGCGGCCGCCAAGGAGTGAGCCGGAGTATACCTGGACGCCCATCCCCGGACACAAAGAACCACCAACGCACCGATGTCTGAGGGAGTCCGCCACCGGCAGGGGAAGTGGTGGGGGGAGATAGGCCTCCAAACCTTGGAGGGCCTGAGATGTCCCCAGAGAGGTGGCGTCTGATACCCAACCTGACATATAGACACAGAAATACAGGCACACACAGATACAAACATCCATTCCCACCCTCATGCTCTCATATGCACTTACTCCACACTCAACCAACGTGGAGACAGACATGAAGAGACACTGTACACACGATCACACTCCCCAAGCGTACTCTACGAACCGGGTCTAGGTACCCTTGCCCCTGGAGGGGGGAACTGCACCCAGACCCAGGTGGTGTTACCCTTTTCCCTGCGGTGGGGAGAAGCAGACCGCCCCGACTCCGCAGCAGCAGGGAGGCCCCACACTCCAGACGGCCAACTCCTCCTCCTAGCCCCCCACTCCAGCAGGCCGCAGAGAACGGGGGTGAGAGAAGACTCCAAACCTCCCTCCACCCGCTCATTGTAGTGTTGATGCATGTGTGGATCCTGTTTATTTCTAAATAAATAAAATGGTAAATGGCCTGTATTTGTATAGCGCTTTACTAGTCCCTAAGGACCCCAAAGCGCTTCACACAACCAGTCATCCACCCATTCACACACACATTCACACACTGGTTAACATTTCTATGTTAACTGAGGGGCGTACTACAAACCAAGCTCACGATAGCCAGGGTCTGTTTGTGTTAGCTGCCTCAAGAAAACCTTACCGGCTGTGCATATTTTCTGATGCAAAAGACCAATTTCCAATTATTAGCGGCACTTACAGCAATGTGACAAATACACAGGTTGTTTATGCAAATTGCATTTCTTCCTCAGAAAATCCATAATCACACTCAGAGCATATTGTCAAGAAAAGTGAAAATGTATAAATTTCAAACCACCACCTTTGTGACATTTAAAATTCAGACTCAACATGACTTGCTAAATTATAAATCCTGCTTCATAGTACAGCCCTCTGGTGACCATCAGTGTTTGCTCAAAGGAGGAGAATAACTGGCCAGTGTACTTTTTTCCTTACTTGAATGTCAACATGTTTGCCTTGTCAGTGGAGTGTTGTTTGAACATGTCACCTAAAAGAAATTTTGCTGTATTTTTAATGCTGCATAAAGACACAAAGGCTGCTGATAGGATAAGGATACAAAAGCATAATGACAAGTAACACAATGCGAGATCCCAACCAGACTAGCTCTCTCTCACGCACAGATTCCACTATAACATACAGGCCACTGTAATTTCCGATTATGTTACCCATGTATACTGAGATTGTTTTATATTAACAAACTCCAAAAATTTAGCTAAAAATAAAATAGAATTTAATTCACGTGGTAAGGACCCTACAATAAAATAAACAAAACCCCAACAACCAGAAGATGCCTTTTGGGCGTGCACTTAGCAACAGTGGGAAGGAAAAGCAGACTTTTAACAGGAAGACAGGGAGCCATCAGCCATGACCATTTTGGGGTCAAAATTACCATGATATTCACGCCCATGATAGGTGTATGGAAACTTCTAGGATGATCTTTTACTCAAACACTTTAAACATGGATCAGCGCTGGCGGAAACAAATCTTTATTTAGCCTTTATCCTACACATGACAATGTTTGAAATAATCTTAAATTTAACACATCTTTATTAAGAACATATTTTAATTTAAATTGTGGGTTTTTAAAGAAAAGATCAATATAGTGTACATCACTTTTTTCTTATAGTTTTACTAAAATATGACATCTTGTTCAATAAATACCTAACCTCTTCTTTTACTTTACGAATAAGTTGTAAAACTTATACGAAATGTTCATTTTTAGCGGGGTTTTTTTTAACCAATTCATACTTTTTGGAAGATATTTTTCTATTTCTATTTTTTTTTTTAACGAAGGGGGGGAATTATTCCGTTTCAACGTGTTATATTCACGCGTCTGCACAGATGAGTCAAATACGCATGCGCCGACGGATTACTTAAATGCGACCAAAGCGACATTCACTGAAATACGAAGAATCGCTGTTTGACTATTCTCGGGAGTTAACATACACACTTGTATTATCCAAATAGCTGTCTTTGGAGTGGTCCATCAGCTTTATTCCATTATTGCTACGCCATCAATGCGCACACCGAGTTTCGTGTTGGTGTTTACCTGTGCGTTACCAGGGTTTCTGCACGTGGCTATTATCTTTCCAGGTGAAAACTGTCCACTTGCCAGACTGTCCACTAACTGCAGCCCGAGGCCCCGGCTGGCTCCAGTAATCAGCACAGAGCCGCATTTTTTAAAATTCATAGCAGCACTCATGGCGGACTGTATATGTCCCTGTGCGCGAGCTCTTAGATAATCTGCAGGCGTCACGCGACTCCTCCAGCAGGGGGAAGGCTTGCTCTACTGGGGCTTGCGCTTCTTAGTTTCATTAAATTGCCATCCTTGTAAGTTTCATTACTGCCTCCTTCTGGTTTTAGTTCTTCATTGCAGCCCACTGTTGTCACATAATTGCTGCTGTTACTTCAGTTGCTCTAAAAACTTAAATATGCAAAAAGTCACGCATGGCTCCACTCTCTTCTCTGCCCACAGTTTTTGGACACTGGATATTTCTCTAAACCTGTAAGTTACTGTAATTATTTTTAAACTTTTAATGACTGACTATTTTCTACTCTACCCCAGTTCTTCAACATCACCTCAAATCAGCAGTTAGACAGCTGAAAGTTGGACACAGTTTGGTGTTCTGCCAGGACAATGATCTCAAACACAAATCAAAACCGGTTCATTCTCCGGTTCAGATCATTAACAAGCTCTCCCGTGTAGTTTTGGGGTGATTTGCCAACTTTCTCATGATCATTTTCATCCATGAGCCAAGATCCTTTTGTAGGAGCTCCAGATCAAGGGCGACAGACAGCTTTGTGCAGGTCTACGATTTTGTTCCTGGTGTCCTCTGATGACAGCTCTTTGGTCTTGCCCATGGTGTAGGAGAGGGTGGAAAAGAAGAAATTGATTCTGTAGACAGGTGTGCTTTATACACATAACAAATTGAGATCAGGAATATCTGTAATTGATTAACTGACTGCAATCACTAATCTGTGGGAGCTAGAATTCTGTTTGGGTTGTAGGGGATCAAATACTTATTTCACGTATTGACATGCAAATCAATTTATAGCTTTGAGATTTGGGGTTGATGTTTTGTCTCTCTCCATTAAAATGAGATGATTTATTTCTTTGTAAGTGAGAAAACTTCCAAATTCAGCAGGGGCAACAAATAATTATTTCCCTCACTGTATGTAAATCTCTGGCAACTAAAAATGTGATGTCTTCCCTGAATTAATTCCTGGCTGTTGTAATGGTTGACAGTGCTAACAGTGACTCATTCCACAGAGTATTTCATTTTCTTCTGCTTTTCTACCCTATAATGGTAGCAGGAATGTATATAGCTTAACAGCACAAACACTCAAATAAGCTGATATTCTCCTACAAATGCCTGCCTGCTTCAAGTCCTCTACCATGATCCCTGTCCCCAAGAAACCAAGGATCACTGAACTAAATGACTACAGACCCGTGGCTCTGACATCTGTGGTCATGAAGTCTTTTGAGCGCCTGGTTCTCTCCTACCTCAAGACCCTCACGGCCCCCCTCTTGGACCCCCTGCAGTTTGCATACAGAGCCAACAGGTCTGTAGACAACACTATCAACATGGCTCTACACTTCATCCTGCAGCATCTGGACTCCCCAGGAACCTACGCCAGGATCCTGTTTGTGGACTTCAGCTCTGCCTTCAACACCATCCTTCCAGACCATCTCCAAGGCAAGCTTTCCCAGGTGAATGTGCCTGATCCCATCTGCCGGTGGAACACTGACTTCCTGACGGACAGGAAGCAGCATGTGAGGCTGGGAAAGAATGTCTCGGACTCCTGGACCATCCTCACCGGCTCCCCTCAGGGCTGTGTTCTTTCTCCTCTGCTCTTCTCCCTGTACACCAACTGCTGCACCTCCACCCACCAGTCTGTCAAGCTAATCAAGTTTGCATAAAACACCACCGTTATAGGACTCATCTCGGACGGGGATGAGTCTGCCTACAGGAGGGAGGTTGAACGTCTGGTGTCCTGGTGCAGCCACAACAACCTGGTGCTGAATGCCCAGAAGACAGTGGAGATTATTGTGGACTTCAGGAAGCACACAGCTCCACTCCCCCCCATCATCCTGACTGACACCCCCATCACCTCTGTGGACTCATTCCACTTCCTGGGTACCACCATCTCCCAGGACCTGAAGTGGGAGCCCACCATCACCTCCGTCATTAAGAAAGCCCAGCAGAGGATGTACTTCCTGAGGCAGCTGAAGAAATTCAACCTGCCAACACGGACAATGATGCAATTTTACACTGCAATCATCGAGTCCATCCTCACCTCCTCCATCACCGTGTGGTGCGCTGGAGCCACTATCAGGGACAAACAGAGACTGCAGCGTGTTGTGCGCTCTGCTGAGAAGGTGATTGGCTGCAGACTCCCATCTCTGCAGGACCTGTACACCTCCAGGACATTGCGGCGTGCAGCCCGGATCTCAGCTGACCCTTCTCACCCTGGACACAGTCTGTTTGACCTGCTCCCCTCAGGCAGGAGGCTCCGGTCCATTCGCACCAGAACCTCTCGCCATAAGAACAGTTTCTTCCCCTCTGCTGTTGGACACATGAACAATAACCGTATGACTGTTCCCACCACTAACACATGACCCTACGCTGTGTTCACTGCATCATTCCATGTTTGGCACTGATCACCACCTGCAGTCATGTATATAACTATCTACTTAGCACTTTTAATTCTTATTTTTATGTCTATTTAAGCGTTATATGACAGTATGTTTGCACTAAGTACCGCAGCAATTTCCTAATGTTGTAAACCTGCTCAACATTTGGCAATAAAACCCTTTCTGATTCTGATTCTGAAATGCCAGTGTGGCCACTGTGTACAATACCTGAGACTTTGACCAAGAATAACCTCACAAACAGAGTCTGGTAGTAGTTGGAAAAATAAAATAGAGGCGTCAACACTGCAGACAATGAAATTAATAAATAGGGGGGCCCCTTTAACTTTCATTGCTATGAAGCTCTGGATTGAACAGTTCCACAATTCACTGTGCAGAAAGCCCCAAACAGCTGTGTTTGCAGCAGAGTCATCTTTACTTAAGCAGCAAAGTGCATTTCTCAATGAAAGCTAATAATCCATAAGTTCAGGGATCATAGAGGAAAAACAAACACAGTTCTGGGTTTTATTTAATAATTTTTAAGTTAAAAAAAGAGCAAGAATATTAAACTATGGAAATGGAGGTGCAGGAGTGGGGAGGAAATAAGAGTTTGTCCCAAGTCTCTGCTTTATTTTGATTGTTATAATAGACAGAAGTGCAGGTAAAAGCATAAAATAATTAATGCTGGTTAAATGTTTTAGGAAAATGTATTGCAATCAGTCACTACCTTTTTGATCCACACATATCTAAAATCTTTGTATCTTCCCTGCGATCCTTTGCCTTCAGTTTTGCTCTGTGTAAGGGGAGTAGACTCACCCATTTATGGCACACAGGTTCTGTGTAATCAGTTCAAAGAACTTTGTCGCAGAAATCTGCTGGTTTCTTTTTCTGGCTTGTCATATTTTGGTGAAACTGGTCATATTCTTTCCTGGTAAACTCACCTATAATATATTAGTTTCATGACAGGAGTTTTACTATTACCAGTTTTGTTTTTTTTGTTTTTTTTAATCTTATAAGAATCATATTCTCATTTACATTTGGTTTGTTCACCTCTTTTCTTCTCATATTGATAAGACTGCTACACCTAAATGAAAACTTTTGGACATCATTTTTGTACTTGAACCACACACACCGGCAAAAAAACACCCAATAACCAAACATAACAAGTGCCAAATTACTTCTGCTAGGCAGAAGGGCTGTATTTCACTTATGTGCAGTGATAGAAACCCAAGAAAAGGCAAAGAAAGTCCAGAGACTCTGGTTATGAGATAAAGTTAGCAATACTCATATGTAAAGTAGCAATGACATGCTTACATTTGTTAATTGCCCCTTGGGGATAAATAAAGTCTTTCTGATTCTGATTACATTGTAGACCAGGGCCCATGAGAGAATAGCAGAAATATCCAAACTTGCGTACACCATACAAACACATTGTCCCTGCTATGTAACTTGCCTGCTAGGTGGTCTAATGACACATATTCCAGTGAGTAATTCCGTCTGCTGCCATTGAGTTTTAGATGGGGCCATATCCGTGATCCTAAAGGACACATTTCCTTACACAGAACATTAAAAGCCTGTAGAGCTGCTTTCCAAACTTCCCTCTGATTTTGTCATTCGCCATTCCAAGTAGAATACACACTGGATTACATTCAGTGTCAGTAGAAAAGATCTTATCTGGTTCATACTTTATAACCCATTACTATATTTCGAACTGAAAGTGCTGAAGCACATTCAAAAATAAGAAAAATGTGCAACATTTTGCAAACACTTACATGTCTGCCTAGTTTATACTAAATTATTTACAACAACACTGAAGCTAAAATGAAGGTAAATTAGTTTTCTCTCAGAACTACCAATAGTTTTTCATTAGTTTGATGTGAAGCTGGGAGGGGAGGGAGGGAGAGCCTTCAGTTTTCAGGCCCCTCTTCTACAGGGAGTGCAGAATTATTAGGCAAATGAGTATTTTGTCCACATCATCCTCTTCATGCATGTTGTCTTACTCCAAGCTGTATAGGCTCGAAAGCCTACTACCAATTAAGCATATTAGGTGATGTGCATCTCTGTAATGAGAAGGGGTGTGGTCTAATGACATCAACACCCTATATCAGGTGTGCATAATTATTAGGCAACTTCCTTTCCTTTGGCAAAATGGGTCAAAAGAAGGACTTGACAGGCTCAGAAAAGTCAAAAATAGTGAGATATCTTGCAGAGGGATGCAGCAGTCTCAACATTGCAAAGCTTCTGAAGCGTGATCATCGAACAATCAAGCGTTTCATTCAAAATAGTCAACAGGGTCGCAAGAAGCGTGTGGAAAAACCAAGGCGCAAAATAACTGCCCATGAACTGAGAAAAGTCGAGCGTGCAGCTGCCAAGATGCCACTTGCCACCAGTTTGGCCATATTTCAGAGCTGCAACATCACTGGAGTGCCCAAAAGCACAAGGTGTGCAATACTCAGAGACATGGCCAAGGTAAGAAAGGCTGAAAGACGACCACCACTGAACAAGACACACAAGCTGAAACGTCAAGACTGGGCCAACAAATATCTCAAGACTGGTGTTTCTAAGGTTTTATGGACTGATGAAATGAGAGTGAGTCTTGATGGGCCAGATGGATGGGCCCGTGGCTGGATTGGTAAAGGGCAGAGAGCTCCAGTCCGACTCAGACGCCAGCAAGGTGGAGGTGGAGTACTGGTTTGGGCTGGTATCATCAAAGATGAGCTTGTGGGGCCTTTTCGGGTTGAGGATGGAGTCAAGCTCAACTCCCAGTCCTACTGCCAGTTTCTGGAAGACACATTCTTCAAGCAGTGGTACAGGAAGAAGTCTGCATCCTTCAAGAAAAACATGATTTTCATGCAGGACAATGCTCCATCACACGCGTCCAAGTACTCCACAGCGTGGCTGGCAAGAAAGGGTATAAAAGAAGAAAAACTAATGACATGGCCACTTTGTTCACCTGATCTGAACCCCATTGAGAACCTGTGGTCCATCATCAAATGTGAGATTTACAAGGAGGGAAAACAGTACACCTCTCTGAACAGTGTCTGGGAGGCTGTGGTTGCTGCTGCACGCAATGTTGACGGTGAACAGATCAAAACACTGACAGAATCCATGGATGGCAGGCTTTTGAGTGTCCTTGCAAAGAAAGGTGGCTATATTGGTCGCTGATTTGTTTTTGTTTTGTTTTTGAATGTCAGAAATGTATATTTGTGAATGTGGAGATGTTATATTGGTTTCACTGGTAAAAATAAATAATTGAAATGGGTATATATTTGTTTTTTGTTAAGCTGCCTAATAATTATGCACAGTAATAGTCACCTGCACACACAGATATCCCCCTAAAATAGCTAAAACTAAAAACAAACTAAAAACTACTTCCACAAACATTCAGCTTTGATATTAATGAGTTTTTTGGGTTCATTGAGAACATGGTTGTTGTTCAATAATAAAATTATTCCTCAAAAATACAACTTGCCTAATAATTCTGGACTCCCTGTATGGAACCAGCTTCCAGTTTGGATTTGGGAGACAGACACTATCTCTACTTTTAAGATTAGGCGAAAACTTTCTTTTTTGCTAAAGTATATTGTTAGAGATGGATCAGGTGACCCTGAATCCTCCCTTAGTTATGCTGCAATAGGTGTAGGCTGCTGGGGGACTCCCATCATGCATTGAGTTTTTCCTTTTCACTCACCGTTCTCACTCACTATGTGTTAATAGACTTCTCTGCATTCAGTCATACTTGTCATTGATCTCTCTCTCTTCCATCGCATGCCTCCTGTTTTCCTTCTCTCACTCCAACCGGTCGGAGCAGATGGCTCCGCCCCTCCCTGTGCCTGGTTCTTTCTTCCTGTTAAAAGGGAGTTTTTCCTTCCCACTGTCGCCAAAGTGCTTGCTCATAGGGGGTCATATGATTGTTGGTTTTTTTCTCTGTATGTATTATTGTAGGGTCTACCTTACAATATAAAGCACCTTGAGGCGACCGTTGTTGTGATTTGGCGCTATATGAATAAAATTGAATTGAATTACCTACAGTACAATAACTAGTGCCTTTATAAAAGAAATAGTGACAAAGCAAAAAAAGACACTGCCTAGCATATGCATTAATTTGCTCTGATGAACATGCATTCACACTTGAATGCTTATTAAAGCCAGTAGCTGTTAATGTGTTTCCTTCTACTTTCTCAAATTTACTGGAATCTACACAAGGTGAAAGGAGTACCATCTAAGAAGCTAATATTAATCACATTTAAGGGAATTTGATTCTACTGATGCAGTCAAAATATATGATTAGATAGTCTGGCCTTCATGAATACTAAATTTATAAAGGGGACTTACTCTTTGCATTCATTTCGTTTTCAAATATTGAAGCTAAGATGGAGGCGCAGCGATAAGGGTGACAGCACAGCTGATGGAGCTTATGCAGTCACAGCACACAGATGGTTTCTCTGGCAGCTTCCTAAGTCCAGATTTTCTTAAAGCTTCTGGTGCTTGGGAGCGGCAGATACTCTGGGTCTGCTCCAGGGTCAGTTAATTTGGAATTTGGCTGCTATGCCTCCATTTACAGACACATTACTTTGGCACCAAGCGCACAGTGCAAGTGATGAGGTAGTGGTACAATGTGTGGTGCAGAGATTTGCTCGTGGAACTGGAGAGTGTTAAGTGGCTTGCCTAAGCACACACAATAGTGCTAAAGACAAGACAACAGCAAGTTAATGGCTTATATTGCAGTTGGTCTGCCTGGTAATCAGGGACAAAGCAGAGGGACATGCAGAACATGGTGTTTCCATTTTTCTGGTTCTACTGCAACTTTACACATTTACAGACTCTAAGAAAAAACCTCTGGTAATGAATGACACAGTCCATGTCCACCAGAGTTGTATTACTTAAAACAGCTGCCTCTGAGCTATGCTGACTATATGAATGACCAGACAGTACTCTAATTATAGTTAGTGGACTTCAAATATTGAAAAATAAAAAATTTAGGACCACCCTCAAAACCCTCATCAGAAATGCATCAGAGTGTTTTAATTTCATTAAAAAAAAAGATGGCAAAGTGACACAAAGGCACTGGATGTGAATGTGATAACCTGGCCGTGTGGCTTTAGGGCCAATAGCTCAGTGCAAGGCTCTCTTTAAAGTTTTAGACTTTAATATGTTCAAGAATCTGAGCATGAAAAGAAAAACCTTAATGTAGTCAAACTTTTCAACTCAATCTACAGTTTAATTCACCGTGAAATTTCTGACAAAAACGCAGGTCAGGTATTTTGAATCATCCGATACAGGTGGCATTTATAACTCTTTTGAAAGCTCCGTGACATGCAGTGCTCAGGCTGTTTACTAAAGGCTCTTATATCTAAGAAGTATAGAAGCATAGGTTTGCAAAGTTGCATCTGACAACAGGACAAACAACGGGACGTCTGGAACAATGTCTTTGGACATTCAAGACCAAAATGGAGTGCAGCATGTGATGCAAAAAATCAGAAACAGCACCAAAGTATTCTAGAGGTGAATGTGAGATCATCTGTCCAACAGCTAAAGCTTGTCCAAAATTAGGTAATGCCTCAGGAAAGCAACACTGTAGAAAAGGGTGAACTCAAATGTCTGTACAATGACGTGAGAGATTGATAACATTATACAGAGAGCAATTACTTCAAGTTCTTGCTGCTAAATGTGGTTCTACTAACTACCAAATCATAAAGTCTACTTTCACATGACTGTATCGAATGAAATGTCAGCATGTAAAAAGGGGCTGAACAGCATTAATTTCCACGTTAACAACAGACACAGTGGGCTAAAGAGCTGCATATATTACAAATAAGGATTTGGTAGAAACAAAAAAACTAAAGCTAAAGTTGAAAATAAACAAAGCTAAAAAATATAAAATAAACGAACCTCTGAAACAGTCAAAAGGAATGATAACACATGTATTTTCTATTCACAGATTATTTATAGTTTTGATTGATTGAGTTTTGCTTTTGATTTAAAAAACCTATAACATCTTTATCAGTGACCTCTAGCATGGTTAGTTGGATTTAAATCTTTTAAGCCAAAATCTTACTTATTTACAGTTATAGGAGAAGCTCCACATTTATCATACAGATGTGTGTCAGGTGTTGGGAACATTACTTTCAGGAGAGACATTCATGAGCTATTTTTACCAAATAAATCTCTGTTTGAGCCTCAGAATTAAGTTGCTGCATCCTATTAAGTAAATTGGATCATCAGTATAACTAATTGGTGTAAATCAATAAAATCCTTTAACATGAGGCACTACACTGTAGTTGGCACATACTGATTTGTTAACCCTGCATAGACAAGAAATCTGTTCAGGGTGCACCCGGCTGTTTTACAGCTACAATATCATGTTAACAATGTAAAAAACCACAATAATGATAAATAAAATTGAAAATAAACAAAAGAAAACAATAAGACCTCTGGCTTTTGTGAATAATTTATTTGAAAACACTCATCTATATAAAGACTAACATGTCAGCTCAGCACAAAACTGGGTTTAATGACCTGAGAAATGAATGTGAAAGGACAATTCTCCCAGTGACATGTAGCTGCATGTCATTTCACCAGCCTGCTTTTGATAATAATTTGAATCCTACAGACCAAAACCTGCACATTTTTCCCCCAATGAGAAATTGCCTATTTAATCATAAAGAGCAGTAACCACTTATCATAATTATAACTTTATTGTAACATCATTATAACATTTTGTAGCAGTTTTCCCCCCAGTTGGTGAGTCAGCCAGTAAAGAGCTGACGCATGGCTCAGGAGTGTATCTCCCATCAGTAACTTATGTCTGTTTTTGAATGTGTGCATGTGTGATTGATGTGTTTATGTGCACACAATAGATGACTCCAATCATGCTAGTGCCTGGGTGTAACACAAGAGTCTAGGTTGGAACATCCATTCTCAATCACTTATTTAATTCACATGAGCTATATTTAAAGACATCATAAATAAAATAACAGGGTTTCTTTCATCAATGAATAAATCATGACTTTTATCCTCCTATATTTTCCTATTTCTTACTCTTCTGTAAAACATAGTTGGCTGCCTTGGTCTTCATTACAATGGTTTATCACAGTCGGCTAGACGTATGAAAGAGTGTGTTTACATGCACTGCAGTATCCTTTTGTTATTCAGTCTGCTCAGCTGTTCACTTATTGAGTTTGTTCAGTAGCTGGAAAAAATGGCATTCTCCCTTGCATTCAAAGGACTAAACATGACACAAGATTCAGCAGTGTTTAGTATCCTGAGGGAAATGCACTTGGCTAGAACAAGGCAGAAAATAGTGCAGGTTACCGAACAACATGTTATGATTCTGAAACAAAAGAAATCCCGGCATTTTAGGAAATCATGTTATATATCATGTTCCCAAATGAGAATATTAACAAATGGACTGATGAATTTATAATTTGGAATTATCCATTTGATTTAAAAATGTATGGCTCAATAAAGTCTCCCATCTAAGATGGAGTATCATGTTTTATCTCACACTGACAGCACCAGTGTGCTCTCTGACTGAAATTAAACATATGGGTTAAGGCAAAGCACTGAAGTTGCTTTCCATAGATTGGCTCTTTCACACAACTTTAATATTACTTTTGTTACTAGATATCAATGTTAAACTATTTGCCTATTATCTCATTTCTCAGTTTTTTGCATATTTGTTAAACTTAAATCTTTAATATCATTAGAATTTTTTTATATTAGTCAATTGTACAACAAATAAATACAAAATGCATTTTTTAAATCGTGATTTTATTCATTATTGGGAATAAAGCTATCCAAGCCTACCTGGTCTTACATGAAATTAAGTAATTCCGCCTCCTGGTTAAATCATGAATTAACTGTGATTCATTTTTTGGAAAGTGAAGGTCAATTTCACGAGCTACACCCAGGCCTAGGTGAAGTAAGCTAAAGATATCAAAAAACAAATTATCATTCTACAATCTAAAGAAACAGCTGAGAAACAAAGGCATTTATATCTATCAGTCTAGAGAGGGTTACAAGGCAATTTCTAAGACTTTGGGACTTCTGTGAACCACAGTGAGAGCCAGTATACACTAATGGAGAAAATGACAGTGTCTTCTAAAATTACTCCAGAAGCACATCAGTGACTCATCCAGGAGATTACAAAAGAACCCAGAACAACATCTGAAGAACTCCCAGCCTCACTTGTCTCATTTAAGGTCAGTGTTCATGATTCAACAGTTAGAAAGACACAGGGTAAAAATGACATCCACGGGGACTCCTGACCAAAAGAACACAAATGCTCGTCTCACATTTGCCCAAAAATATCTTGATGATCCAAAAGAGTTTGGGGGAAAATATTCTGTGGACCGAGGAGAGAAAATGTTTGCTTTTTGGAAGGTTTATGCCATGTTATATCTGGCATAAACCTGAAACAGCATTTCATAAAAAGCACATCATACCAACAGTCAGACATTATATTATACTAATCATTTTAACATTATATTAATCTGAAACACACCAGCAGGTCTACCTCTGAAAAGTTTTTATTACTGTTACGGTATTTGTACACAGAAATCATTTAATTTTTCTCACTGAAATATGATACAGATGGACTGTCAACATTATCTCATGGTCCTTGGGAGAAAAGTTGTTATGTAAATCTCATCAAGGCACACAAACCCCATCTTACGATGAAGATGGGATTTAAAGCTGTGACAAAAAAACAAAAAACCCCAAAAAACCTATGTAAAAGGAATAAACAAAATAAAAGGTCATGCCACAGTGGCAATCTGTTATATGCTCTTTATGGTGATGTCATGTAGCTATTCTTGTAAATCTACTATTTAAGCTCAGCTTTAACTAGCACCTGGGTTGCCTCTCTGGGAATTACAAATGACTGATGATGCACTGATATGATTAAAAACAAGTGGAAAAGTAAGAAGACGTCATGGTAGAAACTATAATGCAACACACTGTAAAGTAAAACCTTTATAAAACAATGAGCTGAATGGCCAGAAATCATATTCTCATCACAAAAATATATATTTACATTTACCTTTTGTTGTCAGATAAGAAGGTTGTGTCATTTTAATTTGCAATTTCGTTTTCATCTCTTTTTTAGCTGAAGAGTAAAGTTCATTCTGCGTGTGCCTGAGAACAGTCTGATTTTAGATGTAAAATCTACTCCCAGATGGTGGCAGAAGGAAGTACTTAGAGACTGTACCCAGGGATTGTAGATACATCCTGCCTTCTGCGTTGTCTTCAGCTCAGTCTCTTCCTGCAGGTTTAAACTAAATTCCAGTGTTTAGGCAAAAGGTACCAAAAAACGCAAAGATGATGTCTTTGTTTTGGATTATTTACACAATCCTGGCAAGGGACTTATGTTGTTCAACCTTTCATCTTCCTGAAGTTGTGATTTTAATTAGATAGGGCTTCCAAGTTAAAGACTAGTGCAAAGGAATTTAAGGAGAGAAATGTGCTGCTTTCAGCTTTTGTGAGGACTGCAGGGATACACCTGTGTGCAGTGGCGGTCTTAGCCTGTTTGGCGCCCTGGGCGAAAACTTCCTCTGCCATTATCCAATAACAAATCTGCTTACCTGTTTCTTTTGCTCGTTTCTCCTCCTTCTCTTTTCTCGTTTTTCTAAACTGAGGAGCTGATGGCTTTGAACTTTTCTAGTCCATCTTGGTTTTAATTTTGCACTCCAGTATGAACACCCATCCCCCAACCCAAGGATCACCACAACATAACCTAATAGACCTACACCTTAGTTCACAGATTCACTTTGTCTAAGGTGTATTTCTGGGATTTCACACAACCCAGGATTCAAATCATGAATCCATAATGGGCTTGGATTTACAACATTATGAATGAAATGTGCTCTATTTGGAAGCAGCTCTCCCGCCCTTTCAACGGCTTGTGTGTGAGACTTTAAATCAACAAACTGTAAATTATAATTTTTAAATTGTTATTGATCCGTTTACCCCTCGTCCTAAAGCGTATATTTATTTTCTTACTCTTCTTAGAGAACCGGCTCTTTCTGTCACGGTCCTGGGTCTCCTGACCCAGCGTTTTTAGTTCTTTGTGATTTTTGTATTATTGTACTTGTGTGTGATTTATTCTATGGCTTCTAGTTTTGATCCCTTGCCCTTCATGTCTCCCTGTGTCCCCTCTGTTCTGTGTAATTGTGTGTCTTTGCATGTTTGAGTTTCTTGTTTTCTGTCACTCTGCATTGTGCATTATGTTCTCATGGTTGGTTTTTTGTTACTCTCTCTAGTCTAGTCTCTTGTGTTCCCAGCTGAGTATTTCCCTGTGTATTTTGGTTCTTAGACCTCTGCCTTATGGTTTATGTCTCTGTATTTCTTAGTTGCTGTCTCCACTGTGTCAAGTTCGCGTCTCTGTGTGATACTTCCTGTTTTACTTTGATGGTCCGTGTCTCATGTGAATGCGTCCTGCTTTGCTTGTCTCGTCAGTCCTGATTTCTCCCAGCTGTGCCCTCCTTCTGTGTCTCATTCCCCTCGTTACTTCCCAGTGTATTTAAACCCTGTGTTTCTCTGAGCCAGTGTCGCGTCGTCCCTCTTGCTGTGTGGATCCCCCTGTGTGTCTCTCTGTGAGTTTTCCAAGTTCCCAGTTTAGATTAGTTTGTATGTTTTTTCCCTGCCAGCAAATAAAGCTGAGTTTTGAGTTCACCTCCCTGAGTCTGTGAGTCCTGCACTTTGGGTCCAACTCCTGCCTGCCGCACAGCGATTCATGACACTTTCGGATCTTTCGGCTTGGCTCACTAAAAAGAGCCGGCTCTTTCGACTCCGAACCGGATCTTCAGGTTGTTTTGTTGCTTTAATTGATTTATTATTAACAATAATATAAAATATGCACAAAAGGAATTACTAATGTTAAAAAAAGTGGTTTTATTTATATATGTTTATATATAAATATATGTGGTGGCCCCCAGAGACAAAACACGTACAAACTCCAAAACGCATTTCTAGCGTTAACTGAACTTCCAAAACAGAGCTACTTGATCACTTAAATTACACAATTGAAAGCATGTGTGTATTGTTTGTGTATTTATACACAAGCACTCATATATATTCAAATAATTAAAAATTGCTTGTATAGCCTCTAGGTAACAAAAGCTCTTCTGTTGTCTTTTGTACGTGTTTTGGAGTTTTTATGTGTTTTGAAGTTTGTACGTGCTTTTATGTATTCACTCCACATAAAATGTAATAAATAAATCATATAATACAAAAAACAGTGGTTTTAGTCACAGTTCAACTTTTAACTATTTAAATTTTCAGCTTTTTCCTTTTAAACAAATTTAAAATGAAACAACACAAAACACTGCAAACCACAACACAATTAAATATAAATTAAAATATGAAAACAAAAAGAAGATGCATATTCTCTGTCATATAGGCCTGCATGAATAAACTTTCTGAATCCTTTATCATCCACAATAGTTGTGGATGATTACTATACCTTTCTAAAGTGACGTTGTTCTCCCCGGCTCTCTCTCTCTCTTTCCCTCCCGCTCTGTTCCTGTGCTACTGAGAGTGTAACTACCGCCCCTCCCCCCTCTTCCCAGCGCAAAGCACAAGGCTTGCATGCTGAGTGAAGCGGGAAAAAAGTGCGAGAGAGGGTGAGAGAAGGTAAAAAAAAAAAAAAAACACAGCTCACGATAAGGAGTCGGCTCATGTCGTTCACGTCAAAGACCCGGCTCTAAGAGCCATTTCGTTCGTGACCGACACATCACTAGCATATAGAATTTCGAAAAAACAAAACATCGGTGCAAATTATAAGTCTGTATCATAATGTCTGGTGTTTTCGTGTTTGTTGGTTTGTTTTTATTTTGCTTTATTTTGCGAGTTGGTTATTAGATGCTGCTCCTGCCAGCCGAGAATACCCCTCCGCCCCGCCCTCTCCTCACTGTGCCGCAAGCAGCGGGCGCACCTTGCAAACGGAGGGCGCCCTTACTCCCAGCAAATGGGCGATAGACAGTGCCTATGCCATCCCCAGTATGCGCTGGCATAATGTCGGGGCAGCATGAGTACGAGCAATTTTTTTTATTTTGCCGATGGCCGTGATTTACACACACAAGGGGAAACCGAACTAAACATCAATACTATCTACGCACAAAATAACCTAGCTAAACCTAAAATACCCCCCTAACTGACAAGCACATGGTTGGTTCTGAGTCTTCAGGCCTTGGCCACACCTTTTGCCCAGACAGGAAACAGCCAACTCCCCAAACCAGGAAACTTGAAAAAAAGAGAAACCTAATTAATATAACAGAATACATCTTAGAAACCAAACAGTGCTCTTATGTGTGTGTTTTGTAATATCACTGTAGTTAATGAATTATGTTACTGAAATACATGTTTAGCTGCAAAACAAAACTAAGGTGAGTGTGTATGGCGTTATTTTTGTGCCACTATTCTGAGCGCACGTAAAAAAAATTTGAGTGCACGTAAAAAAAATTTGCAGGTGCAAGTGTTGCATTTTGAGGAGAAATTTATTTTGAGCGAAGAAAAGCTAAATTTGAGTAAACAAAATTCATTGCTGCATGCAAAAAATGTATTTCAGTGTTTTCCATTATCCATACACACATTTCTGCCCGTGCGCACTCTTTCTGTAAACCTTTATAGTTGTGCCACAAAACCAGCCAATCACAGACTTGGATGCAAAAAAATCTGATTGGCTGTTTTGGTCTCCAATTAGCTCGAAATGATGAAATGCAATATCCCAGAATCCATTTCGTCCAAAACTCAAACGAGGCAGTGGTGGAGGAACACAGAGTGGCAGAGTTTGAAATATTACTCTTTCTGGGTCACGAAATAAACTTTTAAGATATTTTCATGCGAGAACGGTGCTGTGTAAACTTCAAATATCTGCTCGATTAACAAGGCATGCATATTTGCTTATGCTTTGGGTCCCCTCGAACCAAATAATCATTGTATGAATCTTTCAGCTTACCTGGAAATTGTTGCTCATGCCCATCCCTTCATGACCACAGTGTACCAATATTCTCGTGGCTGCTTCCAGCAGGATTATGTGCCATGTTACAAGTTCTTGAACTTGACAGTGAGTTCACTATACTCAAATGGTCTCCACTGTCAAGAGATCTCAGTCCAGCAGAGTGCCATCAAACCTTTGGGGTTTGATGGCACTCTGCATGGAACTAGACAGGCATCCTGGACATGCAGCTGACAAGTCTTCAGTAGCTGTGTGATACTATCATACCAATATGGACCATCATCTAAGAGGGTTGGTTCCAGTACCTGGTCAAATATATACTGTGAAGAATTAAAGACATTTTGAAGGCAAAAAGGGCTTCCAACCTGCTACTAGTAAGGTGTACCTTCTGTACAGGTGACTTTATTTAGGATTTGATTAATTTGTGATTAATTTAACATTTTCCTATGATTGCTACTTATGGCCAGTGATCTACACACTTTTCTAGTACAGATGTGTGTATAAAGATTTAAATGCTCCTGATTAACTGATGTGGATTTGCACCAGTTCCTCAGTATGATGGGGCGCTTGTGTGGCTGCTGTATTATTCACATTGCTTTAAAAGCCTGTCAAACCGATTACAGGAGTTTTAGTAGAAATATCTTGTACTGTCCTACTACCTCAGGAGTAACATGTCAGCTCAGCTGCAGGGAAAACCTCCTATCCTGTATTCAACTGGAGGAGTTGAATGCTTCCTGTACTGGAATTCAGCCAAAATTTTAAGGCTGTCAGTTTAAATAATTGTTAAGGTTAAGTTCTGTAGTTATATTTTATTGCAGCTCTTATGTAACAGGCTCCGCATACATGTTTCTACTGACATTTAAAGCTTTTCAGTTACTTTTTTAGTCAAGTCAAATCCTATTAGCTCTCCTTGATGACATAATTTAGCCGGTGACTTATAAACCTCAATCAAGCCACAATAACTATTCCATCCTCAACATATTTTATCAGTATATTTGGACTTAAGTAAACTTCAAAAGTCCTTTATTTGGTGTTGACATTTAATTCCCACAGAACTGAATAAGGCTGAAAGCCAGTTACATTTTCACTTTAAATTCATGTCAGCGAGAACCGTAGGTCAGGCTGTGTTTTGTGCAACAGTCCAGAATTACTTCTGCATCTCTATGGAGTGGAGGATTTCTGTAATGCTGTTTTATTTTACCTATTGCCACCTATTTCTTCAGTCATTTTCATTATGCAAATGGAGGAAAGACGTTATCCTGTAAATAACAGCAGCTAAGTTCCCTTCATCATCTTTAGCCCACTAAAGCTACAGTTAAAAAAACAAAACATTAGACCCCTTGCTTGCTTTAGCCTAATACTGCAGGCTAACATCAACTGATTCCAGTTTTTGAATGTCTCCAAAGTAACTTCACTAAAGCCTTAAATTGCACACCGTCTCACTCTTGTTGGGATTTGCAACCATCGTTAATCCTTCTTACACTTCGGCTTGCGGATTGAAGGTGGGGGAGCAGGAAAAGCTGGGAGTCCTTGATAAAAATGGCCAAGCTGGTACGCAAAAGGTCACCACTACAGGATGTATCAAGCAACTGACAGAATAGCGAAACACTGCATAGCTGAAATAGGCAAGGGGAGGTCTGCATGGTATTGTACCACTCTCAGTCACTCACACAAAATCATGTCAAAGATGATTTTATCTTAAGATATTTTATTAATATTTTCAATTGACAGTATCAGCCAAAAAACAAACACTGAAAACCAAAATCCTTTCATGGCAATGATACACAAGAGTTTTAATTGAACAAGATAGTTTCAGGAAAAACAGAGATGGAAAATTAATATCAGCTCCATCACAGATTATAAATGCAATCAATTCAAACACATCTGTCTGCAGTTTTCTTTGACTATATTGTATCTAATTCAAAGTTGAAAAAGCAAGGGAACGAAGGGGTCAGTAAAGCTGGGGTTAAGGTATAGCAGTTATCATCAGGGCATTTTGGTGGCATTAGGGAGACTTTTGGTCAGTTGCAAGTCACGCACAGCATGGGCAGGGATGAGGTCAGAAATGGAAGATGTGGGAGGGTTACTAGAGAGAGCTACAGGGATTCAGATGGGTCATGATTATTAGAGGTAAGGTAGCAAAAAACAAAACAAGGTTTAGAGAAGAAGAGCTGTTGGTGCTGACAGTGCACTTATCATTCAATCTGAACCTGTTACTTTGAGAGAGGGGAGGGGCTTAGGTAATGATTGGGGCGGGAGGTGTCTGGCACATGCACCTGATATACATATGTTGCCACTCAGATGGAAGTGGATGTGGTCTAGGGGAAGAGGGTGGGGCAGGCAGAGCAAATGATGATATGCGAACAGAAAGAAGGAAGAGTCACACAATTGGCTCCCTGCAGAGGACAATTTCCAACTCGCCACGGTAGAGCTTCCCTCCGTCAGATAGGCTCATGATGCTCTGCTTGTAGCCCGACAGATTTGTGGGGTCCACCTCCTGAATGAGAGACAGGGTGATATGATACACTGAGGAGGCCAAAAAGCAACATGTTATGATCCTATAGCTCATTTTGATGAATATTCTCCTACTCTCCTCCCAGCATTAGGTTTTGATTATTTTCAAGATATTGAGGAAACTAAAAAATGTTATTATGTTTCTGACTAGAAACCTGAATGACAGAAAAGTAAATCCAAGGCAAGTTCTTTTGTTTTGATTGTTCTATCTCTTTGAAGTTAAAAGGTTTGGAACAAAATAGTGAAAAGTATTCCGAGTTGTATTTTAAGCATAAGAACTTATGATTGCAATCATCTTTTTTCCTCACTAAAACATTTTGTTTATGGAGCATTTCTGTAATATATTACAAAGACCAGTTTTTAGAGTATCCACATTTGCTTGCCGGAGCTCAGCATATGGCCACTCACTCATCAAAACATCACTCTGTAGTACTGCTGGCGAGGGGGAGAAAAAATCTACATATCTCAGGATAATTTAAATGGGGTTCTGTTGGGCTTGAATTCAAGTGTTTATCTTTCCAAAGAGTGCTTTAAACAGCTTTGGTAGCTAATGTTGAAGGAAAGACCTACTAGGCTTTGTATGGATATACAGCCCTTTTGCTAAAAAGAGCTGAGACACTCTGTAGACTATAAATGTTCCAGTTATGTGCAGTTCATTTTGCTAGAATACTAAATGCACTAAGTAAGATCTTGAAACTTTTCTGTCTCACCCTGGACAGGTTGCTAGTCGCTGGTGTATTCCACGGGACTACCACATTCTCATCCTTAGTCTGTGCTCAGTTTTGATAGAAGTCCACGCAGACACAGGCAGCACATTCAAACTCTGCACAAAAAGGCTTAAGCCAACCAAGAGGTTCAGCTTAGGAAGGGATTTTTTAATTCTAAGACATTAATACTAACCACTGCACCACTGTGCCACCCACATTTAGTTTGATTTAATGTATGCCTTACTGTGATGTCAGCCAAAAAGTAATATACGCTCACTTCTAATTAGCCTAATAAATACATCGTTGAGGGAGGCGATAAACTATTATTACCCTTAAATCAGCACCAGGCATACCATGGACTAGCAGAATGCTCTGTTTAAAATACCTTTTTAGACCGCAAACACGTTGGATTGAAGAACCCAAAATAAAAACTAAGGAGTTCAAAGGCAAGCCACATGTGGTGCATACACATATGCTTATCTTAGTATCCGCCAATCTTCTTCTTTCAGCTGCTCCCTTTAGGGGTCACCACAGCAAATCATCTGCTTTCCCAATCCTTAGCATCTCTCACACCAACCCTCTGCATATCTACATCTACATACTACATCCATGAACCTCCTTTTAGGTTTTACTTTTTTCCTCCTTCCTGGCAGCTCTATATTCAACATCCTTTCTCCAGCTTATCCACTATCCCTCCTCTGCACATGTCCAAATCAGCCTTGCCTTTCCAACTCTTTCTCATGAATCATGCACATCTTAGTCACTCCAATAAAATTCTTAACATCTTGAACTCTGCCACCTCCAGATCAGCCTCCTCTCTTTTTATTAGTGCCCCTGTCTCCAAACCATACATCATAGGATCTTTTAAACCTCCCCATTGCGCTCTTTTCAGTATGCACTAGCAGGCTGTAGGTCTGATCACCTTGAGTGAACACCCGTCTTACCTTCTTGTTTGTTTGGTAAAGGTCTCGTAGCAAAGCGTCCAGCTCCTGCTCATCGATGTAGCCATTTCCATCCTGGAAGGAGTCACCAAAAACATCATGATTGTAATTTTCACTTACAAACAATCATAATGGAGGCAAGTAATTACCGTTAATAATAATGATACTGTACCAAATTTTACCACAGCTTTTGAAAATATAGATGTCACATATATATTTTCATTCCCTTCGTGTAATTCATTCTTTAAAGGCAGCCTTTTGTCAACAATGTTTTGATTCATTCGCTGCTACTCGACTTCATTCATTCAGTATTTTGTGGCAGCAATCAGCAAATCATTTAAAAAAGACTTCCCATTCAAAACTCTGTGTATGGGGTTAGTTGCTAAGTTAATACGGAGCCCCCTTGCTAATTAATGAGCTATGTCTCACAGCCGTGTTTAGAGAGTTTACGGCCAGAAAATAAGCCCAAATTATTGGACATTTTCCCTTGGCAAATGGCACAAAACATGTTCTGTTCATCTAGGCTCGGTCTCAAGATGACTTCAGAGCTGAGTGTCTTGCCAATTTACTTATATATTTTTTTTAACTCTGGGAGATGCTCTTTGATGTTCACAAAGCCAGACTGAAGTGTCCTAGATCTTGGGAATAAAGTGTAAATTCTATTTATTTTCCCTTTAAGGATAAAAGACTCTGCACTCTGCAGCGCTATGGGAAAGCAGAGCAACATCAGGTATGAGCCAGTCTGTCTTCCACTCCACGCCATCTTGCTTTTCAGACATTTTCAAGTCTTGCACAGTGTGGGGCCATGGCACTGTGAGCCACGTTAGTGTTCAGCTGACCGGCCACACTTTGCCCAGCCACTCGGCAGATGCCTGTGTTTCTGCTGCAGGGGCTTGAGCTCATAACAAAATGATGAAACTAATTACACACATAAATGCAAGTGCTCCATATGCAGAGGGGGGACTACATGAATGGACGGCAGTGGCTAATCTATAATTAAACATTCCACCCTGTCCTCTACTAGTGAACTAGAGAGAGTGAAGAGAGTGCAAGCCTTCAGTCTGACTCAAGTCATGAATACGCACGCAACCTCCAACCCCCCCCTCCCATCGCTGCCATGGACGGCTCTATACAAATTTGCCAACCATACTACTTAGTATGGGACAAAAAGAGAGCACAAAAACACAGAGGTTGAAAACATGAATAGCTGTTTGTTTTTATTCTTTTTCTAATCACAACGTCAGTGCACTGACATGATTTAAGGTCATGGACTTACATGGTGTGGCCTTGTGCTTCAAAGTGAACTTAGTAGATAAACGGGCATTTTGCAGCCCTTCTACTTGTTGCTACAGCAGGGCACAGAAAACTATTTCCAATTTTTATTTTTTTGTTATTGACCTAAAAAGTCCCTGAGTGTCTGCATCCTGTCTTCTCGTGTGTGCAAGGCTGCACGTGAGCAGTGTAGCTGTTCTGTCATAGGATAGAAGACATGAAGCAATTATAATATACATGCTACATTTAAGATGGCGGCGCGCACAGACGCAGCGGCCCGGAGCTCCTACACTTTTGCAGGTACTGTGTATTATTTCACACAGTCTGGGGTTACTTCAATACAACAGAGATGATCTACTACAACTAAGCCGTGGAGATCTTCAACTAACATCCGAGTATCTCATCCCCCCGGAGATCGTTAAGCAACCCCCGGGGCTACCCGCAACAGCAAGCCGCAGGAGGAGACGTTGCGAGCGGAGGCAGAAGAGAGGCAAGCGGGGAGGCCTTTGGGCACGGCTAAAGACTAGTCCGTTTAAACCACCACTCCCGATCATATTCCTCTCCAACGCCCGTTCAATCCGTTACAAACTGGATGAAATACGACTGCAGATCGCCACTCGACGGACTTTTAATAACTGTTCGTGCATGATTTTCACTGAAACCTGGCTGGACAGCGCCATTACCGATGCGGCTATCGATCTAGCAGGCCGCACCGCCTATCGAGCCGACAGGTCTGCGGACTCGGGTAAGAAGACTGGCGGGGGGCTGTGCATCTATATTAACAACCTTTGGTGCACGAACGTCACGGTAACGGAAAAACTGTGCAGTACAGAGGTAGAACTGTTGGTGTTAAAGTGCCGTCCATTCTATCTCCCTCGGGAATTTTCTGCCGTTTACATCTGCGCTGTTTACATTCCACCAGATGCTAATGCTAAGCTAGCGTTTGCACAATTGAGCAGCAGCATCAATAACAGCCTGGTAGCACACCCGGACAGTGTCTTTATTGCGGCTGGGGATTTTAACCACGCGGACCTGAAATCTGTACTTCACAATTTCCACCGTAATGTGAAGTGTGCTACCAGAGGAGATAGAACGTTGGACCAGGTGTACACCAACATGGCGAATGCGTACAGAGCC
Source organism: Rhamphochromis sp. 'chilingali' (assembly GCF_963969265.1). Classification (NCBI taxonomy): domain Eukaryota; kingdom Metazoa; phylum Chordata; class Actinopteri; order Cichliformes; family Cichlidae; genus Rhamphochromis; species Rhamphochromis sp. 'chilingali'. The sequence goes on from NC_137930.1 coordinate 9,597,635, forward strand.
CAGGCTTATCCCCACCTGGGTCTGTCAGACCATCTCTCCCTTCTGCTACACCCAATATACACACAAAAGATCAAGAGCACTGGGATTACAACCAAAACCGTGAGAACATGGCCGCAGGACGCTATTCCGATGCTTCAGGACTGTTTCCACTGCACAGACTGGGATGTATTCAAGGTGCAGGACACTGACAATCGTGTCGCATTGGACAGTTACACCTCCACTGTCTTGGACTACATCTGTTTCTGTGTGGACAATGTAACAACTTGGAAACGATTCCGTGTGTTCCCTAATAATCCACCCTGGATGACACACGGAGTTCAACAACTTATTCGAACGAGGAACAACGCTTTCAAATCCGGGGACCAGGAGGCATACAGTGCTGCCAGGGCCAACCTGAGAAGAGGCATCAAGACTGCCAAGCAGCAGCACAGGAGGCGTATCGAGGCCAGGTTTGAGAACAACACAAACCCAAGGCAGGTCTGGGAGGGCATCAGGGCTATCACGGACTACAAAAGAAGAACACCATCACCCTCAGCCGACAGTTCTACTCTGGCTGAGGATCTAAATCTCTTTTATGCCCGTTTTGACAGGGAGAACACCGACCCTGTCCTGTCCCCTCTCCCCTCAACCGACCCTGCTCCGGTCCTGAGCACTCATGAGCTGAGGCGTGTGTTCCGGAGCATTAACACCAGGAAGGCGGCCGGGCCGGATGGAGTGCTGGGCCGGGTGCTAAAAGACTGTGCTGCGGACCTGGCGGACGTCTTCACCTCTATATATAACACCTCGTTGTCCTGTTCACTGGTACCATCCTGTCTCAAAGCAGCAACCATCGTTCCCATCCCAAAACAGTCAAATGTCACATGTCTGAACGATTTCAGACCTGTGGCACTCACCCCCATTCCCGCCAAATGCCTGGAGAGACTGGTCATTAAACACATCAGAGCTGCTTTTCCACCATCCCTGGACTCGCACCAGTTTGCATACAGGGAGAACCGGTCAACCGAGGATGCGATCGCCACAGTGCTGCACACATTACTGAAGCACTTGGAACACAGGAACACCTATGCACGGCTCCTCTTTGTAGACTACAGCTCGGCTTTTAATACCATCCGGCCATACAAACTCCGTCCCAAACTCCACCAACTGGGACTTAACTCCTCTCTGTGCAACTGGATTGTGGACTTCCTCACTAACCGTAGACAGAGTGTCAGAGTGGGTAAGAACACCTCTTCCACCCTTGTGGTCAACACCGGTGCCCCTCAGGGGTGTGTTCTGAGCCCTCTGCTATACACTCTCTTCACCCATGACTGTATTTCCTCCTGTGCGTCCAATCTCATTGTTAAGTTTGCAGATGACACTACAGTGCTCGGACTTATATCCAACAATGATGAGACAAACTATAGGACAGAGGTGCAACAACTAGAGTCATGGTGCCACGACAATAACTTGGTCTTAAACACCAAAAAGACCAAGGAGATCATTGTAGATTTCCGGAAGAGGGGCCATAACAACCATCTGCCTCTCTTCATTGGCAGTGAGGCGGTGGAGAGGGTGAGCAGTTTTAAATTCTTGGGGGTAACTGTGACCGAGGACCTGTCCTGGGGCAACCATATCACCTCAGTTGTACGGAAGGCCCAACAGCGCCTCTACTACCTGAGGAGACTGCGGAGCGCACACATTCCCAGATCTCTGATGTTGAACTTCTACAACTGTGCCATCAGCAGCGTTCTGACGTATGGATTTCTAGTGTGGTTCCCCAGCTGCACCAAGGCCGATCAGCAAGCACTCCAGCGGGTGGTGAAAGAAGCTGGCAGAATTATTGGAACAAGTCTGCCAGAGATCAGTAATATCTTCCCCACTCGCTGTCTGAGGAGGGTGCACAGTATCCTGCGGGACCAACATCACCCTGCGCGCCACCTTTTCCATCTGCTGCCCTCAGGGAGAAGGTACAGGTCTATACAGGCCAGAACATCCAGACTGGCCAACAGCCTGTATCCACAGGCTGTGAGGCTCCTGAACTCTCTGCCCCCCTCTCACGGACAATAACCATATCCAACTTCTTAATAGCAATGAACTGGTCTGCATTGGTGCATCATATCTTTATTCTCTTCCCCCTCCTGCCCCCCCCCCCCCCTCTTTCTTAAATAGATAACTATCATATCTGATATCATATCTCACAGTAAGGCAAGGCAAGGCAAGTTTATTTGTATAGCACAATTCAACAACAAGGTGATTCAAAGTACAATAATATTGAATGGGTTGCGTTGTTGTATTTTGTCATGTTTCTCAGGTCTTTGTCTGAATTTCTACGAACATTATTGCTAAGGATTGTCTTATTGCATTGGAGTCACACTGGGTTAAATATGTACACTTGGGTTTTAAGGGGTATTTATTATTTTCTTCTTTTTTTTGGGTTGTATGGAAGCCCCAAATGCAATTTCATTGTTCTTGACAATGACAATAAATAAATAAATACTAAATACTAAAATACTAAATACATTTCAAAGTTTTGCATTTTGTAGTTTCATGTAGTTCACATTAGGATATTGCCCATCTTTTGGTTACAAAGGGGATGAATTTCAGGCAGCAGTTGAATCACTGTTGCTGAAAAAGCAGTAAGGCGCATACTTTAATTTACTGTAATTAATTTACTTTCACTACTCTATTTCATCACTAATATAAATCGGGGGAAAATGAAAAGCATTTTGAACATTAAGGTAATGCTAACAACTGGGCTAAAAGGCACCAGCGCTGTATTACATCAAACTGAATTGTTTATTTCTGCAAAAAACTGAGTCAGCCTTCTTATAGCTACTTAGATTATGGCTGGTCCCTCAGCTGTGCAAAACACACACGATACCATAAACAAGAAAAATGATATAACAGATGCACAGAGCGCTGCTCTCTCCCGTCTTGTACCATAGTCCCTCCCCACCGTTCTACTGCTAATGTGGAAAATATGCCCATTAACCAAACCACTGCTCAGCCACCCTGGGCTGTTTACAAAAGGACAGGTGTGCCAAGTCTGACTCATTTCCCTAGGTAAATGAAGAGTGCCCAAGGTAAAAGACAGAATTTACATATTCATGATTTTAACAAAAAGGGATCTCCTAAACAAACAGCACTGAGTCACCCAGACAGCTTGACTCAAGCTGGCGTGTTTTTACACTGTAAAGAGTCCCACCCTTATTCAGACACACTTCCATTCTGTTTTTCTGTCTGTCTTTGTGTGGACTAACCATTAATTATTTTCACAATGATTTCACGAGCATGTAACAACAGCCTGAAGCCTTAAACGTTTCCCCATAGGGAAGACTCATGGGAGACGGAGCTGTCGCTAACAAAATAACTAGATATGATGAGGTTCTCGTGTGTTGTTGTTGCAGATGCCAATCTAGCTCAGAACACATGGAGGAAATCCCCGGGAGAGCTCCCAACGTTGCAGAAAGACAGATCAAAGAATCCATTCTTGCCAAAGTACACTAAAGCAGTTGTTCTGAAACTTTTTCTGACATATCCTTCTGAGACTGGAAAACATGCCCCACAACCCACAATTATTATCAGTCATTAAAAATAAAAATAAAAAATCAAACCTGTTTTTTGATTAAATAAAAGAAGGCCAAATAGTTTCATCACAGTCTTGGTTCTTTTTCTTTTTTGATTTTTCTTTAAAAAAAATCACATTTATTGAATTTCAGTTTACCACTTTTGATAACATGTCACCTACCTTGTCATAGTATGTGAAGATGGCATTGAACTGCTCAGAAGTCAGCTTGACACCCTGTAAACACAAGGTTTCACTTTAATTACAAGACTACAAAAAAATCAATAAAGACATGTATATGTGCAACTAACTCAGACCCAGTATACTTTGTTTTCTGTCACTTATGAACTCCTACTGTGGTGCAGAGATGGGCACGCGTTACAAGTAACGCATTACTGTAATCCGATTACTTTTTTCAAGTAACAAGTAAAGTAAGGGATTACTATTGCAAAAATGGTAATTAGATTACCGTTACTTTCCCATAAAAACGATGTGTTACTGCGTTACTAAAACCATGATTTCTTTGCGAGAATGTCTCATGACAGTGACGTAAGCGAGTAAGACATTTGTGACAATAGCTGTGTGCAGATCAACAATGGATCATATATCGAGTGCGGGAGAGAGTATGAGCATTCAGCGTTTAAAGTGTGGAAGTACTGACCTTACTTTGAGTTTGATTCCATAAAAAGTGACATTAGTGTCCGTTGTGCGTGGGAAGAAAACTTCTTTTTACAGCGAAAAAACCCCCTAAACTTCCGAGCAAGCACCGAGTGCGCTACGACGTAATGGGAAACTCACAGAGAAACTCGCGGATTCTTTAACTGATATTTTTATAATATGGTGCATATAATTTAATTTTTGCTTGATGCATAAAGTTAAAAGATTAAAACTAATAAAACAAGTTTTAAAAAGAGACGTTTCCATTTGATTATGATTCTACTTTTTCTGATGGGTTATGCAGAAAAAGTAGAATTGGGCTGAAAGATCTATTGCTTTATTACCTATTCAGGTTGTAAATCGTGTTTTTAAAAAGTAACTAAGTAACTAAGTAATTAATTACTTTTGAAAATAAAGTAATGGGATTACTTTTTTGGGGAAGCAATCAGTAATTAGTTACTGATTACTTTTTTCAAGTAACTTGACCAACACTGCTGTGGTTTATGCTCATATGAAACATGGTGAAATTTTCAAATAAGGAGGGCAGTTTATAGTCAACTAATTGCTGTTAGCCAAAACCTCAAGCTTGATTTCACACAGAAGTCTTCTCTACATCTGACTCTGTATGTCAGCTGAGGATGGATATCTCTAATATGGTCTGGCACACAGCTCTGTCTCTAAGCAGAGAAGCCCTGCCCACAGCCTTTTCCACCCCGTCGGTTATGAGGGGCAGCCAATCAGATGAAAGTTGGCTTCAAGTGGGAGGTGCTACAACAGCTTCTTTCAGACAGTGGATGAATTGATATGAAGCAGTAAGATCCACTATAATACATATAAGGATTATTTTAAACTGTGAATTATACAAAGCTACTCTTGAAGAGTCAATGAATATCTACTTTAACCATCATCAAAAACAGGACTATGAATCATAAATTTATAAAATGGTTACAGTGTATTATGTAATTCAGTGGCGTTCTCCGAGTATAATATATCATTTCTGTTTTGCTTTTATTTCAGCCCCATGTTTGTCCCCTACCTGGAATTTCAGCAGGAAATTCTCCTGTACAGGAAGAAGCCTGCGGCAGAGAAGGACTTCATTAGTGGACACAATAGTTGTTAAATTATTCACGTTCTTTGACAGTGAATGAGCATCAGCGGGCAGTGTGCTTCAACATTTACACAATGAGCAAAAACAAGCAAAATTACATATTACCTTGCCATCTCTGACAGGCCCAGCTTCCCATCTCCATTCAGATCAAACATCTTGAGCTACAAAGCAGAAGTAGAACAGAGGAGAAAGTGAAAGGAAGCTTTTTATAGGTATACTCTGTCAAAGTAAAGGTACACGTGGTTCCGTGCATTTCATTGGCTGAGACGCCGAAGGAGTAGCCATAAATTTATGATATATTCACCACTTCTTTTTTTCCTCCTTAATACTACATGTCTAACAGAGGAACACTAAAAGCAGCGGTCTATAAACCTTGCTTCAGTTTTTCAGCCAGTATGGCAGGTTTTCCTTATACAATAAGTCAGAAGGTTTAGAAGAGAGTTACACTGGAGGAAAAGAATAATAAAATGGAGACTTACCCACTCTTTTACATCGAAGAGTGTTAAATTATTTATTAAATGAAAACCTACACACAGTAAAAAATGCCTAGAAGTTTTGCACTGTTGTCACATGCAATAAGGCATCTTGATGCCACTATGGTCTATGCAAATAGTGATGAGCATTTTTATTGGCTGAACAATTAACCCAAAAAACAACTGACGGATCACTCAAACTACTTCGAGAGGTAGCGTGGGATGCATTTGACAACATGTCTGTGGTCTAATTTGTTCTGAGTAACAAGACAGGAGGAAAATATGTCACCATTGAAGGTTTGGTGTTTTTCCTGGACCCTTTTGGAGGTCAAAATTTGGACTGTACATATGTCATAACTAAATGTAATAAGTGTGTGCATAAAATCTAAGAACATTTGGTCAGCTTGATTCTTTGGAGACTGAAGGTGACACAGATGTGAACAGCGATGTGTGAATCTGATTGCACAAGTAGAGATCATGCATGGGTATAATGCCCGTTGTTGCTGGCAGTACTGTATTATTTCCTTTTCATTACAAGACTAATTTTAGTCATTAGTTTACACCTTACTTTTCATAAATTAGCAACACTGCCTGCATCATAGCAGTATGCTGATTAAAATGACTCATTCTTTACATTAATCTCAGCCTCTGTTTTTTGCTTTATCTCTAATATGTCCCTCTGCACTAGATGAAGTAACAATAAATTTGTCTATGAAGAAACTGCTTCAGAAAATTAGGTCAGCTCAGCTCTGGGGCTTCCAGGAAGAAGCAGATGTTAGCACATCTGGGCTGCAGTCTCACAACCTGCAGGACATGATGGGTCACAACCAGTGAGCCGCACAGGGCTGCAGCCACCACTATAACAGGCCAATGAGTACCTCCACAAATTGCTAGACATTTGCCTTTTATCAGAAATGTATACAGTTTAGTTTTCTTCAAGTGAAGCAACTTCTAAAGATTGTCAGCTTTTTGTTTGTCCAGTGTAAAGTTTGTCCAGTTAAACTGAGCTTGTGTGATTGAGCGTTCGAATGTGCAAGAGAGCAAGTCTTACTATGGTCTGTGTGTACTCCTGCAGCTTCTGCTCGTCGTAGTGTCTGTTAGCTTTCTCCAGCAGGTCTGACAGAAAGCCCTGAGGACAGAGACACACAGGGTGCTTTTCATTATGCTAACTTGTGCTTCCTTGTATTCTCTCTCCTCCCATGAACCAAAAATCATTGCCCATCATGGAGGATCTTGCAGTGCCCTAAAATGCAAGTCTGGGTGATGAGGAGTGACTGGAGAGAAGGCTTTTGGAAAAGCTTTTGCAATTAAACATATGCGCATCCTATATGGAAGAATTTTATCAAATGCCGTGACATGAAATTACACTAAAACTAAGCATTCAGCAGCTTTAGCTCCTCCGCCTTTATATCTCTTCCTTTCATCTCTCTCTTATATCCAGGAGGAGCTAGGAAGCGAGAAAGAGACACGAGAGACTGAAGCGAAGAGGCATAATGAAAAGCACCCATGGATTAGTAAAAAGAGCCAGCGGCTGTGCCTGGTCTTTCATTAAGCTGAGGCAAAATGTCCAGAAAACAAATACAGAGATCTTAGATGAAGATGCATTTACATTTACTTAACATATGCTAACAATCTGAAAAACTTAAAACACTCAAAACATCTGCAATAAGCCCTGGAGAATATAACCCTAACATATCAAAAAAACATAAACTTGCAAAATAAAGTTATATTCATGAGTGTTGAAGTTTGGGCTGGCTGGGTTTTTTTCTTTACCATATTTGACAAAGAAAAAATGTGAAAATTAGGTATGGAGAGAAATGCAAGAATAAGAGAAAGAAATGACGAAAACGGGACAAAAAAGGAAGAAAAAAACGAGACACTGAATTATTAAATTATAATTTGATTTATTGGTTTATCTGGTGTTTTGTTTTGAAATTAGAATTGAAGAGTACATGTAGAGCAGCAAACACTACAATTCCTTCTGAACTTAGCACAGTATAACATCTTCTATAAATAAAGTACTCCAGTAGCATTAGACCAAAGGTATCAGTTATGTGCTACTTGAGTCAATATTTTCCACGCCTGCTCACAATTATGTGGTGAGACACATGTCTGCTTCCTGAGATCTCATCTGCACTTTTTCTAAAGCTTTCAAAAAGCCACACCTGAGTAACTCATCTGCACCTGGTCAGCTGGAAGAGATCTTATTCCCACAACTACCCGAGCAGCCAAATCTGTATACAACGAGTAATCACTGACCCCAATTAATCCGCAGCTTGCCACTGTGGTGCACTTTCCTTTATATAATTTGACAAAACATTTCCTAGAAGGGTTTTAATGACTAACCTTTGTGTAATCAGTAAAGCTTTTTTTGTATCTGAATCCTCGCTACATAAAAAAGAAAAAGAAAACACTTGAGGTCAGTGGGGAATTTCCTGTGAAGCAGACATTTATCTCTCCTGAGTCAAAAGGCTCATCCATATGCTCACAGATGACACACTGAAAATATTCAGTGGCAAACAATTTATACGTCTCAAAAGAATGCCACATTCAGTTATAAGAAAAACATAAATGAATGTGACATTTCTACTTCTATCAGGTATTTAAAGTTATGTGCTGGGCAAACAGTACCTATGTTTGCTTCCTAAATGTATGCTAAACTGATTATTAATAACTGATGGCGGTTCGAGCTTCTGGGCCATTTGACCCAGCGTTTTGAATTTCCTGTGTTTTGGTGAATATGCTTTATGGTGATTTAAGGTTCATTGGTTAGTCTTGAGTTTATTCTATGTTCTGAGTTCCTTGTATTCCCAGTTTAGTTTCTTGTCTGTTAGGTTCCCCTTGTGTCTTGGTCTCTCCTCTGTGTCCTCTATGTCTGTCATGTCATCTACGTCTCTCCTCTCTCTGTGTCTCATTTCCTTGTTCCCCAGGTCCAAGTCACGTCTTTGTGTTTTGTCTCCCTTTTCTGTTTACATGTGCCCTCCTGATGTTTCATTCCATTCTCCCCTGTCTGTCATGTGCAGTCATGTATGTTTTCCCCAACCTGTCTCGTCTCTCTCTCTCTCCCTCTGTGTCTCGTCTTCCTTAATTGTTTCCGTGTTTCCCTTTTTGTGTCACCTTCCTTTGCCTCCCCCTGTCTGTCTTGGTCTCCTGTCTGTTCTTTCCTCCTGGTCCTATGTGAAGCTGCGTACTTGTAATGTTTCCTGTTTACTCTGACAGTGTCGCATCCTGTGTTCAGTGTGTTCGGTTTTGCTTCATCCTGTGCCATTATGTTTATTCACTCCAGCTGTCTTCCCCTTGTGTTTCCTCTTCCCTCGTTACCCTGTTCTGTATTCATGGTGTGAGTTGTCATTCGTTCTTTGTCAGGTTTAGTTATAGTTTAGCTCACTTCAGCCTTTTCGTTACTCTGTTCAGCCTATATGAAACAGCTCCCCTTTTGGTTATTCACATTTCACGCCTCGTTTTGTCTGCGTTTGGGTCCACACCACTCACCGGCCATTCAGCCTTGACACAGTGAGTGTGCAAGAACGAGGGCTGTATCCTTTTCTTTAAAAAAAATTAAGCCAAAAGCTGTAGTTCCTCTTGTGGCCACTTGAGGCTGGCTCCAAAAGTGAGTCAGTTTGATCAAAAACTGTTTTGGTCTCTTAGCTTATTTCCCCTTGATCAAAACTATACAAAGATGAATTTTGTCAAAATATATGCAGGTAAATCAAAGTTCATCTTGTTAGAGATGTTTATACTGACAGGCTGTAGCTGTTAGCTATTTACTCAAGTTAATTCAGGTGACTGAACAGGATTTCTCATTATTTTAAACTGTGCTCATGGTGCTGCTGCTTTTTGAAACAGTTTTAAATGTAATTATATTGTTTCTTTAAATTGGATTGTGATGCAATTTTGAAGAGTGATACTCTAAAAGCACCTTGATAATGAAGCTAGCATCAGCTCATAACTTTGTATTTGGGGTTTGTTAGCCAAATTTGGTTGCTACGAGCTTCGAAAACAAAAAACAAAAAAGCATTAATAGACTGTTTAAAAACTAGCCATAATCCCAAAATCAAAGCCTAAAACCAGACTCCATAAACAATGGGTTACGCTAGGTACGCCCATCTTTGCTATACAGTCTATGATAATGACACAAATTTTTTTCCCCCTTTGATTTATTTGATACCAAAAACAAAGCATGCAGGTGTAACGCAAAATTGAAATATACATACAAGTATGCGTACACATAAAGATATATTGTATATATTTAAAATGTCAATAAAATGTTGGAATGAAAGGTGTAAGAAAATACAGAGATTAAAGATTTTCGGGACATGTGCAGTTTCCTAGTTCATAATATTTGATAATTACATTTTAGGGGGTGTGCTCTGTTATTGTGTGTGTTGATGTGCAAATGAATGTGTGTAGGGGGAGAAAAGAGAAGAAAATGCATAAAATAAGTATGACAACAGGTTAAAGCAATATTTGTAATAAATGAGACACTGCATGTTACTGGTCACATATGATCAAATGAATAAACATGTGTCAGTGCTTCTTAACATTTGATTTAATGTTGTTGAGAATTTACCTTCAGTTCATTTGCTTCAATGTAGCCACTGCGATCTGTATCATATCGCCTCCATGCCTAAAAAGAAATCAACGAAACAAACTGAAGCAATCGATTGAAAGCGTTTTCTCAGCTCAAAAGCACAGAGAAGCTCGTCTCCAGAGTGATTTACATTCTTTCCCCTTGAATAAATCCTCTCTGATCAACTCCCAGCTTACTCTTTGACTATGCCAAGGGTTTGCCTTTTTTCTCTGGTGCACAGCAGAAATCATTCCAGAGCAGCCGACCACAAATGCCTGGACCATCACTGTAATCATACAGTTTTCAATACAATCCTATTTGCCCACATACAGAGCAAAGGGCAACAGTGGACAAAGAGAGGAAAGAGGGGAGAGAAAGTCATTTTAATGAATGTTTTAATCTAGCAGCTGTCCCTGTCCAGAGAAGGGCTCCTTATCAAAGATGGATGGCCTTCCCCCTTCTTGTTCTCCTCCTTCTCCTCCCCTCTCTCTGCTCCTCCTCTCCTCCTCTGGGTTCTGCAGAGAGGAGCTACAGTGGTGTTATCCATTATATATGACTCTGAAAATAGAAGGCTCCGCTTCCTCATTCTAACCCTTTAAAAACGTCTCTGCCCCCTTCCTCCTCCCTGCACCCTTCAGCAAAGACTGATTAATCTCCCCTCTCTTGTTTTATGCTCTCAAACTTTGGCTCTCAACTTCCCATCGACATTTCATTTACGTCTCCTCTGCTCCTGCTTTCGCTCGTTTGCCCTTTGTATCCTTCTCTCTTTGCACACCTTCTCTTTCATTCGTTTCCCTTCTCTCATTTCATTATTCCTTCTCAATATGACACAAGAGACAAGGACAGCCTCTTCCTCACATGTAATTGGTTTCTAATTGGCTTCATTTTTTCCATTTAGCAGATCTAACATGAAATCTGCCATTTTGTCTCATCTTCTTGAGATATTTGGTAGAATAGATTATTTTCTGTTTCTGCTACCTTTCAGGATATAAATCTATATCGGTCTCGAGGGTTTTTTTGCTACTTCTCTTCACCTATTATCCAAAATTCAAAGTGCCACTTAAACTTCAGAAAATGTTTAGTATAAATGGTAGCAGAGTTTCTCCACTTTCCACTTAACCATTTAATAATGTGAGACAAAAGTTTCCCACAAATTTGGGTAAATGTTGATTTCTGTTTCTGGTCTCTATTGAATTTCGACTGTGTGAAAGTGCCTCCTGTTAATTCTATCTGTTAGCAAAAAGGAAGCAAGAAGTATTTTTTTAGGAACTTTGAATAAAAAATGCAGTTTTTCAGGAGAAACACATCGATTGTGACTATAAGACATGAGATGGTTCTGCCAGAAGTTACACCCTTGGGTTCCTCAAGAGTTCCTCATCCCTGCCAGGTGCGACAGATGGCTGCCCCAACCCCACCATGGATGGTTCTGCTGGAGGCTTCTTCCTGTTAAAAGGGAGTTTTTCCTTCCCACTGTCGCGAAAGTACTTGCTCACAGGGGTCATATGATTGTTTTTTTTTCTCTGTATGTATTATTGTAGGGTCTGCCTTACAATATAAAGTTCCTTGAGGCGACTGTTGTTGTGATTTGGCGCTATATAAATAAAACTGAATTGAATTGAATTAAATAGATGCTATTAGCAGGAGGAATGGGGATGCAGCAAGCATCATCACTGATAAGACAAATATCCAATGTCTTCATATGTTTCTGTAAGATAAGCAAAAGTTGTATGTTTATTATTTTTAAGTGTCTCCAGAAAATAATCCACAGTTAGTATTAGCCTTTTACGGCTCAATTTTGTTAGCATTTCAGTTGCATACTGTGGGGGTGATTGTTTTCCTTCCTGTTGGGCATGGTTTTCACCATGAAGTTACTAAAGCTTTTTCCAGTTACTAAAGCCCTCTGAGGCTGACTGACTCTGGCCTATAACTTTATGGTTGAGTGAAGTAAGTACGCCCTGGCCAATGTTAACGGTGAACAAGAACCTCCTGTGCAAAAAGTTCAAAAGTGCCTTAAAGAAGAGATCAAATAATTAAGTTGGTCAAGAGGAGTGGCAGGTTCTTATGAAAAAAATATATGAGAGATATTCTCAGGAACACACTCTTACCGCCATAAACTCAGCGCTGGAGCTGACAAACTGTCTGAAGCAGAGCAAGAAGTTCTCTTCAGTTGGAAGAATCTGGGCCAGCTAGGAAAAGTGACAGGGAAATGGGAGTGGTGAGAACACAAGATGGTACAGTTGATATTCTTGGAGAGACTGGGGAAGCTTTTTGTCTGCAAGGCCTCAAATGGGCAACTCAGCATAAATAATAGAGAGCCACAACCTCAGAAGCACAACTATGCCTAAGTTAGAAATATTTATTAAAATACATATTTTTAGCTGTTCAGACAAAGACTATAAACTGCATGTTCACACAACCAAGTGGACTGCACACTCATTTACTTCTCTGGCAGCAGTGGATTATTGATATTGCAGAAGCCCTATTTCTCACAGCTTTGTCAAATCACTGTGAAAGTGGTCAAATCGAGGAAAACCAATATCCCAAACTGATGGTCCATAGAGAACATCACGAAGACCGCATTTATGCAAGCAGTTAAATATTGACCAGACTTCTGGGGTCTTTATTTTTGGATCTCTGAGTTATCTGAGCTCTCTTTTTGAACCTTTTCTCATCACTCACAATGAGCAGAAAACCTTCACCTTTATTTTGCAGTCTGTTTATGGTCTGATATCCAATGCACAAGACTCATATACGGTGTGTCATGTGAGCTTCTTGCCCCCAGCTTTCCATGTCTGCACATGTAAGGGCAGTGAGCTTCCACAAGAAAGTCATTCTGCCAAATGTAAATGACTGGAAATAACAATCCTCCTTTGACTGTGGCAGTGCTATCTGAACTAAAGGTTTCCCAGATCAGTTAAAAATTCAAAAGATCACATGAAATAGGCCTAAAAGTGATCACAATAAACATGTAAATGTAACGCCACAAATTGTTGTTTTCGGAATTTTTACATACTGAAAAAAAATGACAGGTGAAGCAAGAAACATTAATTATGTCATTACAATGAAATGTTCTGCTGGGAAACTTTGGGCCCTGGGTCCAAGAAGTGCTGCATGCGTATGTTACTTTGCCAAGTAGTAGTCAACTAAACATTGTTGCAAACCAAGCAACGCTCCATATGGTGCTCCCAGTCAGCAGCAGCCACTGCCAGCAGAACAATGTGCTCCACCACACCACAGAAACTATTCAGGAATGGTTCAAGGAACAGCTCCTTGAGCTGTTAACTTGGCACCAAAATTTCTTGGCTCCAAAATTCCCAGAGCCCACTGTGATCGAGAATTCACAAGAAGCCCCACCTAGCTGAGCCACAACACCAAAATGATTCCGTGCTAGAAACCACTGGACACTCATGGAGATTCTGTGGCCTCGGTTTTCTGGGTTAAACATTTTAGGCATCAGAAGGGAGACCTGCATAATATTGTGTAGGTGGTTTAAATGTTGTGGCTGATTAGTGTATCCTATTTAAGTGACCAGTAATTACTCATGCACTCTATGCTAAGTTAAGCTAACTGTCAGCGTAGTCAGTGTTTGGCTATTTACAGTAAATTTGTCAAAAAAGAGAATGTGAAATCATCCTGTCGTCCGAGCTGACAGTCGTTCATTATTGGACAGTCTAGGTTCTCATTGTCTTCTTCTTGTAAGTGGGTACCCACCCTCTTTGCATTACTGGTAGTTATAGCTTTAAGCTAGGCTAAGATAAACGACTTCTTTTTGTTTTATGTGGGAGCAATGATCTTCTATCTTAATCATTGTAAAGAATGTGAAAAAACCCATACATCTATCCATTTTCTGCTGCATATCTGAGTCCAGGTTGTGATGGTATATTTCTCAAAAAGTCAAACCAATCTTTGGTGGAGCCTAGCTGTTTCTAATCTTTATGCCAAGCTAAACTGTGAAGCTCCATATAAACGTTTTGTATCAATCTTTTCATCCAAATCAGGGAAAGAAAGCAAAAATGCATATTTCCCAGGCAGTCGAGCTGTTCTGTTAAATAAAATCTATAAAATAAAGAGGTCCTCTGAGGCCTTACCTCTGACATCTCAATTCGTCCATCTTTGTTCTTGTCGAACTTCTGCATGAACTCCTTCATCTTTTCTCTGAATGTAGGATTTGTAGGGTCCTAGGAAACAATTTTACTCAACATAAGTGAAGCCTGAGTTGTCAGTGTGGAGATATGTGATTAATTCCTGGCCCCTGAACTCACCACCCCCGCTCCTCTCCGAGCCATCTCCAACTCTTTGAAGAAGTTCTCCAGCTCCTTCCCCTCGATGTATCCATTACCTTGGAACAGAGAGACCATAATTGCATGTTAATGCAACATCACAAATGGCATTGTTTTTCTGTTTTTTTATTTTTTACCAGTAATGCTGATGTGCAAAAAGTTCCCAAACAGAGACACGGTCACAGTGTCAAACAGATCCCAACGTGGCCTGGGTTTGCCCTGGTATTGATTCAAACACGAGCCTTTCAACAGTAACTCTCTTCCTCTCCTTCTAAAAGATTTCATTATTGACTGCCACAGTGATCACTCTTCAAAAGACTTTGTGTTCACAAGATTGGATGCCAGGAGAGGCTATATATGGGAAATAACTTTTCTTTGATATTCAAGGTGATGATTCATGGGCCACTTCGGTTATTCAGTAGTGATCAATACTGCATTCAGTGGCAATCTGGCAGATATTAAGCAGACGAAAATAAATGGTTAATTTAGATATAGTTCTAGCCTATATATGCTTTTTTATTTGAGATAACTTAAACTCTGAAAGTGATATTTTGCCAAGAACAGTGTGGCTTTCTACAATCCTTTAGAAAATATCTTAACCTTGGTTTGCTGTGTGCCACCAGTCATTTTGACAAGCTGTCATAATGACTGATGGCATGAGTGTCATTTTTTGCCAGGCGGCGCTTAATCTGTGATCGTGTCAATCACACTTTTTTGATTCTTTAATGACAAATTTATCTTGCGGTGGCCACAGAGTTGATTTTCATTTTTCTCTCATCCTATTTTATTCTTGTTCCTGTTGTTCTGTTGCCCTGACAGTTCCTATTCGGAGGACAAATGAGGGTGCCCGCTTCACCCAGGTAGTATGTGAACCGGTGCCAATATTCTTTCAACACTCCTGCTGAATGGCCGGACAGATGGCTCCAAACGATGTGACTAGCTGCTTCAATAAAACCCTGGAAGGCAGTGCTGCCTCATTAAACGCTAACAAAGATTATTATGCCATCCACTTCCTTCCGCCTCTCTCTAACTTTCTGTCTCTCTTTTTCTCCCTCTGTCATTTTCAATCTAACTCCTTCTCTCTATTCAACTAAACTCACAACATCTTTTATCCAAGGAAATTGTGTGTGCGTGCGTGTGCATTCCTCAGTGATGTTATCAAAACTCATGAATACAAACTCTGCTGTTTTAATGAAAATGTGGGACAGTGAAATGCTCTGTTGCTGTCGAGCCTCCCTCCTGTGCCTCTTATTTGACATTTAGCACTGTAGAGAGAAATGGCCCGCTTGGTAATTAAACAGAGTAAGTATGATGTGATTAACTACAACACGAATGGCATAAAAATGTAATAAAAACAGATATATGAAATGATTGTTTGGGGATGCGCTCATATGCTCAATAGATGCAGCAATAGACCCATTCATTTGTGCAAACCACCATCTGTTAATGCTTTCACACTCTGTTTATTCAAAAGCAGGATAAGCAAGTTCTGTTTCAAGCAGCCTTTAAATAACAACAGTATGTTTAAGGTATGAAATGCTGTGTGTGCTGCTGACTAACGTCAGTATGTACGGATTGTATTGAAGTGTCCCAATTCCAGTGTAGACATTTAGACCAAATAGCAGTATGTGAATGTGCATCATTGCCAGCAGCTACATTTTATGGCTGATTTCACCTTACTCCCAGATAATTTTGCTCAAATGTCAAATATATACTTTGCACAGCGCAATGAGAACATTCCTGCCAACTTGTACTTTTGTATTTCTGCACACGCACTTAAAGTTTGTACCTAGCACCCAGATACTGTAAAAGGTTCACAAAAACCACTTTAGACCCAAATAAACACTTTTTCATCACTAGTAAACATTTAATGCATCACTAGACCATTGGGACAAGCTGGTAAAGTGATTTTACTTCTGGTTATTTATTCTATAATCCAACCCCGACCGGGAAAAACTCTCAAAGGGGCCAGTTGTGCCAACTAAGTGCATATTTAAAGCTTATATAAAGTGCATTTGCCTTTCAAAGGAAAGTGGAGCCCTGTCTATTCAAATATTTTGTGTTGAGCTCACAGCTGGGTCAATTCAGGAAGTAGATTCTGCTTAGTGTTCCAAATTGTTTTTATCCAGGTCAATAAGAAATAATTGACAGCAAATCTGCTATAATTAGCAAACGAAACTGCAGTTGTTTCCTTTTCCAGCTTTGAAGTGACTGAATTGAAAAGGCTCGAAGGAGACAGCAGGGAAAGATGAGAGGGACGCTTGAGCAGAGGAGCTGCAAGAGACGCAATCCAGATGAGATTTGATCCTGGGCCAACCAGGGGAATATGTGGTTTCATCATCTCTAGGTGCATTGCCTCTCATGTATTTTTATCTCGAACTCAGAGATATTTACTCAACCTGAACAAACAAATTAGCTCTCGTTTCTTTCTGCTGAGCCAGAAGACACTCCCATTAATGAGTGCAGAAATCAGACTCAGTAGCCAAATCTGTGGAAGCGTACTGGTTAAATTTGATTTGCAAAGTGGCTCACTGCAGAGCAAAATATGTAAAATACCACCGCTTAAGAACTTAAGTACCTGGGTGGTTGGACTAATATCCATACGCTGAAACCATGATGAGCAATAAGAGCCATAACAACCTTCTCTGCACAGCGGCTCATATGGAGGAGCTCAGCTGTGGAACCTCTCTGCCCCACCCGAAATGTCCCTCCACCTTGATTTCCCTATGGAAAGCAGTTCAGCAAGTGTGCCAGCATCAAAACACATCATGGTGACAATAAACTCTCGGGAGGATGTGTTTAAAGCAAATAGGTGTGGCACACTTGCCTCATCTGCAGGTGTGATATGGACATCTTGGAGAAGTAGACTGTATATTTTTAAAATAATGGCCAGTTGTAGCCTCATCATGTTTACATCACTGCCAGAGATTCATGAAAAAGTGAATGAGATGACAGATCCTGACTACTATTTTCAACAGGGTTCGTAATATTGTCAGTTTGATATTAGATCCCAGTTATGTGGCACATTAAAGCACACAGTGACTCTATTTTAAAATCTAAAAAAGACTCTAAAAACCTATAAAAGAATAATTTATAGGTTTTACAGGCAGCAACTGATGGTCTTCTTATCAGACTGCTGTATAGTCTATCCATCAGTTTGCAGAAAGCCTTCAATCTGCTGAGGAGTCTGCAGACCTTCAAATGGAATGAAAGCATCTCTAATCAGGCTTATAAAACTTTCACTACTGTGGTGACATGCTGATGAATTTGTCATAGAGACATCCACACACAGACAAAGAGTGATATAAAGAGCACTGAGACAAGAAGGTAAGACAGCACTGAGTCATTTGATGACAAAAAATGCGTAAGGGCGTATGTTGGATATTAATGGGAAAATAAATTGTCAGTAACAATTTTGAAGTTTTCAGGAATGGCACGTTCATCAGTCCATCAGCTGTGATCGGATACAGCTCAGTGGAAGCAGCATCGCTCACAGATGAATGCAGTTTAAGGACCAATGGAAGCACAAGTTGCTGACTGCAAAATTTCACTTAACACAGGCGTTTAAATGAAATGCCTTCATTTCTAAAAAGCGGCGCACTTCTCTGTGCAGCATGCACCAGAATTGCGCTTTAATGACTTTCACATGGTGTTAGTTTACCTACCATTTAGATTGATAGATTTATCAGAGAACCAAAAACGTAAAACCGTGCGTAACTATAACTGTGACTATAAATAGATTCATTGTAAATCCATGCAACCAAAATGTATTTCTTGATTTAAAAAAAAAATCTATTCTGAAGTTGTTAAACATGATCTAACCAGAAAATGTCTCCTTTGAGCTGCTTTATCCATCAAACAGGCAAACGACGAAGACAAAGAATAGATCACAGCTTCGGGACCAAATGAAAAACAGTCCCATATTCTTAAAATCTCACTTTGTGAGCTGCAAAGATGGCTCATAAGAATTTCAATTTCTTCTTCTTCTTCCTCTTCTTCTTTTAATTTTTTTAATCTTTCACATCGCTTAAGTGTCGTTCTGCCTGCACAATCTAACTTTTGCGCGAAAATCTTTTTTTTTTTTTTGCTAAGCTTAACGGTTTTAGGCTGAAAAGCATTTCCAACCTTTTCTTCGCATTTTCCATCAGTCATTAAATCGATGACTTCACACACCAGTTGTATCTAATCAGCCTATCATTTAATATTTCATTAATTTAGAGTTAAAAATAAACTTTTAATTTCTAAGGAGGGGAAATAAAATCCTACCATCACTGTCGAAATGTTTCCAAATGTCGAGGAACTGGGACGCGGTGACCTCGGCCAGGTGCAGGTGAGGAGGCTGCTGAGCTTTGTTTGCCATGATGCTCTCGACCGATGCTGCTGCAAGTCAGACGCGACAAAAATCCGCTACTAACTTTTCTGTGTCTTCTTCAAACACGCCCCACACTGTGGCCCCAGTGCGCCGCCCGCCGCTTTTTAACCTCGGCGCAGGAGCGGTAGCACCGCTGCACGACCACTGGGGGCGCACTGCCACCGACAGTGTACATCTGACTCAGCGTCCCAGCGTATGTGCTTCCAAGCTTGATGTAGCTGTGTGATAGGACGTCTTGGGCACTGCAGTAGGCTGATGAGTGTGTGTGTATGTGTGTGAGAGAGCGGGGAGAGAGATGCAGATAGTGAGCAGATTGACTTTTTCGCCATTGTATCATCATTCATCTCAGATCCCATGTGTGTGTTTAATCTGTTGCAATGCATACATGCGAGCTCACGCATTTCTGTATGCAGGGGAAAGGCATACGTGTGTGTGTTCTCCTTCCCAGCGTGCAGCTCCCCGAGCCTGTCTGTCAGCGCGTGAGGCTTCACAGACTTAATTAGAACTCACACACTAATCACATTTCCCACACCACCTCCAGCCAGCGGTGATTAGCCCCCATAACAAATGCAAATTCTGGAAAAAAAAGGGGGATTTTCATTAATGGCCAGTCTTGTGTGCAAAGCAAGACCACAGATCCTATTAGCGGAATGAGGCTTGGAGGGAAAAATGGACTCTTATATATTTCTTTAACTATTTGCTGCAAAAGGGGATAATATTCAAAATGAACTCATAACACCATAATGAGCAGGAGGGCAAGCATCCCCAGAAGCATCTTCATGCTGCTGGATGAAATGTGTAAGAAGAAAGCTTATGCACATGAAGTAAAGAATATTTCCCTTTTGTACTCAGTTGTGCTTGAAATCCTGTAAGACATGGGTCCTTCGAGCCTTCCTGGCAGATGTCAGTCAATACTTTAACAGCTATTATTTTTAAACTGTAAAGTAGTCAGCAGATGTAACTACAGCATCAACAATGTCTCTTTTTCATCTTGTTGCCAAGTGAGTCATGCCAATATGCAAGCACAAAATAAAGCTTATGGGGCAGAAATAATTTAAAAGACTGCAGTCTAGTTAAGTGATTAACTGAACTTTTCCTTTTTCCTGCTAAAACTTCTTTAAACACTGATTCAATGAAAATTTGAATTTGAATGAGGATCTTTTTCATATCAGTTAAAAAAATAAAAATAACTTAATTATTTATTATTTTTGGTCACTTAAGGACTTTTTCAAACAGGAAACTGATATATAAACACTCTTTCAGTATCTGAAGTATTTAAACAGATAGCAGATTTATTACAATAATAATATTCATCTAACATCCCATTTTGTGCCACCTTTGGATACTTTGTTACATATTCACTCTTCTGTTTGCTCTTCTGTTTGGTTCAATTCATGTCAGTGCTATTGTTATAGTGCCAATTCACAACAACAGTTACCTGACTATGCTTTATAATGTAAGGTAAATGACCCTTACATTGATAAAACCCTGTTTTCTACAGTCATTGGTCTCCACTGATTCCAAACGGAAAGTTTTGTCTCCATAGCACATAAATGCTGCATTAGGTTTGCTGGCTACTGATATTATAGCTTATTAATCCTCTTTTTTAAGAGTCAGCTGAGAAGCTTGAAGCTGTCCAGTAGCTATGAGCTTCAGACTGGGAGCTGGTGATTGAAGTAATTAGTCGAGTGTAGTAAAAAGACTGGAGTTATAATAAATGGACAAAAGCATTACATCACATTCTTCATGTCTGCTACAGAATCTGATGTCATGAAGCACTGAGCACACAGTTTTTGTGCTGATGTTAATGTCAGAGCAGGTTTGGAAGTAGGAGACGCTGCTTTATATGGGATATCTAGGAGGGATTAAATGTCCCGCACTGATTTGTTACAATGAGGGCATAGTATTACAGTCCTACACTTGAATTTCAGTGAGCTCTTTACAACGCTCAGGTCTTTCACAAGTGTTTGTGCAGGCAGACTGCACTTGGTTTTTGATACAGCTGTGGCAATGGGCTAGAAAACGCCTGAATTCAAAGATAAAGTGCTGGAGCCCAACACTTTTGTCCGCGTAGTGCATGTGGAATTAACTGGCCTGACTGGTCTTTCTCTAGAGTCTAAAGTCATTTCATCCAGCAGCATGAACATAAGTCCTAATCATAATTTTAAAATGCACTAAATAACATTTTTAATTAATTTATGGCATAAGTAGGCAAAGGAAAGTGCATATATTTGTTTATTATTTGGTTCAAGGTACCTAGCAGCTTCATATGATATAATGATCCCCACACTGTAGTAAAAGGGGAATACCAGAGGTGTTGGTAGTTGAATATATAGCTAGTAGGTTCACCTTTTTAAAAATATTTACATGATTCCATGCAAATTTAGAGGGTGTTGTCTTC
This sequence comes from Rhamphochromis sp. 'chilingali', assembly GCF_963969265.1. Lineage (NCBI taxonomy): Eukaryota > Metazoa > Chordata > Actinopteri > Cichliformes > Cichlidae > Rhamphochromis > Rhamphochromis sp. 'chilingali'. The sequence goes on from NC_137930.1 coordinate 9,619,040, forward strand.
AGGGTTATTCAGTTTGCAATTTTTTGTGCTACATTTGAAGTGTTTTTGTCCACAGGCTGGGTAGACCTATTTTCTATGAAAATTAAATTCAGTGAATAAGGATCCATGTTTACTTTTACACAAACGCTTCAAACCATATTCCAGACTCATAGTCTCTCTCTCTCACTCTCTGATCGACAGCTTTATTAGTAGAGCTCTGCAAGGTTTTGCCCTTGTGGGACAATTTGCACATTACAGTGCTGTCTGCGCTGTTTGTTTGAATTTTGTTGCAATCAATCAAGACCAGTACACAACTTGAAGCTGCAGGCAAATAATTGAGATAATCCAGATAAACTGAGATAAACCACGCCACTAGCTGCAGCGCTGAGTTTGACCTGTCACATCCCCACAGAGTTGGAGCAGTAATTTTCCAGCTCCACCCTGCACACTGGTACAGTGCTGACACACTGCTGGCAGCTGACACGATTTGGAGACAGCGTGTGAAAGTCAGCAGAGACATTCCCTCACTAACGCTGTTCCTCGGGTTTGTAAGAGTCACATTCAGTAACAGGACAGGAGGGGCACTGCTGCCCCGATATGAGCACAGGTACATGACAGTCTATAAGGGCACAGGGTGTGTGAGTGAGACAAAGGCTGAGTGTGGGACAATGTGTGACAGTGTTTAAAAGTGTCAACTCAGCAGAGCTGTCCCGCTCTATTTCCTCAGCTTCTCTTTTCACCCTATAATAATCAATAACGAGCCCCAGCCTCAGTTGGCACAGCAACAATAGATAGATCAACATTACATTACAGATGAAGCCGTAGGGACTGAAGAGTCAAAGCACTTTGTTCTCCTCTCTTATTCTCTTTTAGTCGCTCCCATCATCTATGCTTTTCTGTGTCCCGTTTCCACTTCCTCTCATCCCAAAGCAGAGAGAGAGCTATTTGAATCTTACATATCTTTGAAGATGTCTTGTGTTTTGCTGTGCAGTTAAGTTGCGACTCTTTTTTACGAGTATGTGCAAATACAATCAAGCTCAGTGGTGTGTTGTTTGGCTCTTGGGCTCATTTGTATTAATATTTCAGCTCCACAGACGGCTGCACGCTGTATGTAGATGAATTATATAAGAGAGTGGAGAGGTGGGGTGGACGGAACAGCCATTTTCGCTTTATCTCAATCTGACTCTGACCTCATCTGTTTGAAGTATGTTTAGAGTGAAGGATTGAAAGAGTGTGGCGCTGCAGACAGAGAGTGTGTAGATGTGTTGATGAGGTGTGTGCTTTGTTTGGGGCTATGTTTGCCTTTATCTCGCTGTTCACTGAACCTCATTATCGTTGAAAGAGGAAGAAAGTCCTTTTCTCCTTGAAACTGACTTCCATATTGATTGATTTTGGGCTGTACCCCTGTAGTAGCCTGCTTACACACACACACACACACACACACACACACACACACACACACACACACACACACACACACACACACACACACACACACACACACACACACACACACACAAACAATGACCAATGTGTGCAGTCACCCATGGCAAAGAAAAAATGCAATTACCCAGATGTCATCTCCAAATTTTTATTTAATAGCAGCAAAAGCTGGTGTGGCAAATAATTGCTTTGCTAGAGTGCATTGTTATATAAGTGAATACAATTCTAACCTGAGACCTCAGTACTTTAAATAAGATCAACAAACAACACATAAGGGTTAATTCATCCAATAAAGTACAACCACAAGAAAGACCAGAAAACCAGAGACTAAAACAAATTGCCAAATTTGGACTGCTGAGCTTCTATTTTTCCGGCCTTTCCAGTGAATGAGATGGTCAAGACAAGCTGGCAGGCAAACTTGTTCCAGATGAGCACAGAAAAGATTGAAAACTGCAGGTATTCCAGCCCTCTCTGATGTTACAGTGTTAAGGCCTCACAGTGTGCAAATAAAGCAGTCCACTAAAGAAAAAAACCCTCACACATCACAACCATTTAACAAGACTGCTGGTATATCTTTCAGACTATACCGTGTGCTTTTTGTGTGATTAGTTAGATTTCTCTCTATGTATGATATATGTATGGTATAAATATATATATATATAACTGTAACTGCTGATCTACAGTAAGAGATTACTAAAACCATGTGCTTTTCATTTTTTGACAAACTTTTAAGAAACTCATTGATTTCTTCTTTAAATATTAGGAATGATATCAGAGATTGGCCTATTTATTTGTAGGCCAGTATTATATGATAAATACATTGGATAGATATGTCGTCTGCCTGCTTAGAAATATAAAACTCTTGATTAAAGTGTATAATAAATATGCCCACATTGATTTACAGGTAAAATAATTATTAAAAGTGCATCCTTAACAAGAAGAAACCACTAAATAATGCCAGTTGATAAGTCCAGTCCATAAGCTAGCAGGGTTTTCCACATGCACCTGAAACAGATAAATGGTGGATTCATAGGTAGTAGATGCTCGCATTGCTCTCGCTAAAGACAAACTGCAGCATGCATGCATGCAGCAAAAATATGAGTGGGAGAGAGGAAGGAAGGCGTAAACTAACCATCAAATCTTAAAGGTTTGGATTCACTCAGATACTCAAGTCTGGTTTTCAACAAGGACCCAGATTAGAATTTGCTGCCACTGTGATAATAATAGGGAGTACAGGGAAAACCCCAGCTACCCTGCGGCACTTACATTAGGAGAGAAATGCACACCGGTGGTTGTAAAAGTATTACTATTACAGTTATTTATCTGTGATATCTGAGACTGTGGAAAGTTGAAACATTGGAATGGATGCATGGATTCAGGCTTACGTTTCCTGGATCACATTTGTTGATTTGTGCAGCTCTTGCTGAGGTAGTGCTAAATCCCTTAAAATCTTAAACCTTATAACTTCTCCTAAATGTCCACTTTACCCAATAGCAAATAATAATCTATCCCACAAAGCACCATTTTTACCTTTTGTTCAAAGCTATGATTATTCTGTCACCACAAATTTGACTGTAAGGCCTAAAATGTTCAATTGGTCCATCAGATAGTAGATGATGTTACTAGAGGTTGGCTATGAGGCGGCTCACAAGATTCTGGAGCTCCTGAGTCCTGCGCTCAGTAGTCTTCAGCACTTCTGTGTGATTTGCTTTTTCATTGCTCTCATAATCTGTCACAACCTTGTTGGTGATGAGGGACAGGCCCAAGACACGTAAGCGACGGTCAGGAGCCACGTCCTCCTGGGCACGTGTGCCACAGTGACGAGCCACCACCACCTCCGGGACTGTGCTCATACCTAGACAGAGGGTAGAGGTTGACATTTAATTGAGTACATAAAAACATTCCTTTACATCTCAGTTAGTACTGAACCTTGAAAGAGACACGTTAAAAAGAAAAGGTGGTTTGACTTCAGCACTGTGGTATAGGTCACACAGGATCCTTCATTTCACAAAATGCAACTTTATAGCAATTTCTATTAGATCATCCCTGCTTAATTAATCTCCATGGCTTGGCTTTCTCTTATAAATGTGTAGTTACCAACCCAAATCAAGCTAACACCTCACAGAACATGACGAACATGCCATAACAAGTAGGCTTAAACTTAAGTGTAAAAGTAGTACTAAGATAGTTTTAAAAAATTGTGATAGTGGCCCTCCTCTGAGCAGCAAAACAAGCCAATATGACTATATTATTAAAGTCATAAATAAACATAGGTATATCCAATGTTTTAGCAAACAGTTGCTTATTAAGAATTCATTTGGAGTCATTTTCTTATCGTTATATGATGTATTTAAGATCCTAATTAACTTGTCTGCCATTTGTTGCTGCGTCTGTAGCATAAAGTGTTGAATTTTTTTAAAAGGATTATGGCAGTGAAAGTTCATGAACTTAGACATTCATTTTTATTAGCTATCTTGTAATAACTATTCTGTCATAAATGGCATATTTTCCTATAATTTAGCAACTACTCTGGCTGTGAACTGACATATGTAAAAGTAAACTATAGTAAAACTCAAAAAGATAATGAACCCAGGTAACAACTTTCAAAATGTATCATCTTTTTCTGCCAATTTTACTACACAGAAAATATTTACCATTAAACATGCTACATTTACTGCAACTGATCTGATGTAGTTAAAACTGGTTTATATCAAGTTCTTGCTTTGTAGGACATGAAAGTCTAAATCACATTATGATGCATAATAACACAAACAAAACATCAATTGCTATACAGTGAAAAAAGAGTAAGAGGGTGTATGCTGTGATGTATATGATGTGAACCGGTGGTTACAAGGATGAAAAAATGATCTCTGATGATAGCTGATTTTTCAAGTTGGTACTGAAAAAGGTGCACGTGAAACTGATTTAGTGATGAGGTGTCTTGTGTTGTGCCCCTTAAGCGGAGCAGTAAGTGTTGGAAAGGAGTTATTGGTTTGAATTTGAAAGTAAAATTTAATGCCATTATTATCTGTGTAAATTAAAGAAAGTCAGGGTACTCGATCCATGTGCACAGGTGGAAATGAATCATATGAGCTCTATGATGTGTTCTTGGTTCAGTAATATCTCTTGTAGTGAGGGAACAAACTGAGAGGAAGTAGCACAGCAAACTGGGAGGCAGTGTTACGGCTCCCAGTTTGATCTCCACCAAATTATTTAGAATTAGAATTTATTCATGGATGGATCTAAAGAGCACAAGTGAATAAAACTGTAATGAAGGCAAACAATAAGCAAGTCCAATCACGTAACATAAACCTCCTTCTGTATTGTCATAACAACAAATCACAAATAACACTACTCAGATAGTTTTTCTGATTTGTTCCAGTCATAGCCTGAATCCAAACCATTTACTGTTGACTTGTAGACTCTGCATGTATAAATTATTATTTTAACCACAGAGCTGAATTATTTAAATAAGAAAACAGAGCTTGTATTTAAACCAACTTCACCTTCAAAAACACAAAAGTATTGTGCAGTATAATTGTGTGTAACTGTATACTACCACATGTGCAAAAACAAGTGTGGGGGGAAAGAAACAGGGGAATTAGAAGAAGCGTTTTCAAGAGTGAAGAATTGCAAAGTCATTCATACTGTATGACTTTGTAAAAACTGGAGGTTATGTAATAATAACAGGAGAGCCAGGTGCCAAGTTGGTCTGTCAATGATCTGAACAAATAAGTAACAAATACAGACTCATACATAATACATAATAGATCACTAGGAGGACCAAATGAAAAATACTATCCTTTATACAAAACAACATTTTGCATGCATAGATTTTGAAGTCATTTTTAGGTCTTTAATTTAGTTAAGCCATCATATCTTGTGTACCTTTAAGTCTGGGGTTCAATATCGGACAATTGAACCAGACAGGAAAACTCTGTAGTATCACATAAGCTTGTTTTTGCACTGTCCTGTGAATCAGGTGAAAACTGATGCTTTTTTCCCATATGGAAAAGAAATAGTAAAAACTTGTAAAAGACTTGCATAAGATGTGGCCTACTTCATACAGTGAATCATATAAGGCTTATATGATTTACTCATGAAAGTGGCCACTTTCTCATTACTTTTATATATTGTTTTAGTAAGTATCCAAAACATACAAGTCTCATTTATATAATTTTTTCAAGGGATCTTATATCTGTTTTCACTCAAGACAGATACAAACTTTATAAGATTTATATATATCTTTTCCATATGGGTTAGCTTCCACTAGTTCCAACTGTTGGGGTAATATTACTGCAGAAATGTAACTGTTGGTACATCTTCAAAGTAATTCGTCTCTCCGTATTCATATTTTTTTAATGTCTGTATGGTGGCTCTTGTAGATGTACTGTTATGAAGTTTTAACCCTTTATGGTACCTTTTAAAAGGACACTATCTGAACTGAGGATGAAGGAGCTGTACTAACCCACAGCATCAGCCCCCAGCTTCTGCAAGAGTTTGCACTCAGCAATGGTTTCATATGTTGGGCCAGCCAACATGCAGTATACCCCTTCCTGCAGGAAGCTGTCATAGCCCAGTTCCTTTGCTGTTTTTCTGGTCAGGGCTCTCAGGTCACGGTCATATGCATCTGACATGCATGGGAACCGCACTCCAAACCTGCAGGGATAATTAATGCATGAATGAGACACAGGAGTAATGTATAAGATACAGATTTTCCTTTCACTGCCCTGCCCGAGTGTTTCTGTACCTCTCATCATTGTGCCCACACAGAGGGTTCTGTCCTGCAAATCCGGGCATGTTGATGTGATCTTTAATGAGCATGATGTCTCCCACACTGTAGGTGTCATTGAGTCCTCCTGCTGCATTTGTCACAATCAGAGTGCTCACACCCAGCAGATAGAAGACTCGCACTGGGTAAGTCACCTGGAAAGATAAAAATTGTATGCTTCAGAGACAGCAGCTGTCACTCTTTTATGGTCTCAGTGTTTGTCAGTAAATTACAGAAGGAAGTTACAGGTAACCTGGGAATAATAGCAAAGCAAACAATTCATCATATGAAGCAAACATTATAAAAGTGCCAGCTTCTTTATGCACTGATGTCAGTAAGATTTTTATTACTGTAGGTTTTTGCGCATGTGTGGTACAGTGGTGGTTCTGTGCTAACCTTTATATGGCAACTGATGGCCCATAAATGACTGTTGCTACTTTTCACTGCAGTCACATTTAGAAATTGTTTTTTTCTATTTCACATTCCCCTAGAGATTGAATTGCCTATGAAAGTGCTCTGCTAGTTAGTGCAGAAATGTTATCGAGTAGCTTGCTATCTTGATAAGGTCAGTGCTGTCACTTTGGAACATTGGTATGCTTGATATAGGATTTGCATATTATAAGCCCACAACAAACTTTGTTCCATGGACAAAATTTAAGCAGAGCCGTGTGTAATAACAGGACTGCAGAACCTCTAAAAGCAAACGAATGATATAATGTTTGGTGGAATACTTCTTCTAAAAAAACATATTCATTGTATAAGACAAAGTAATCAATTATAGGCACTTATTATTGCTGGTGTAATCTTTACTATACTAAATGTTTCAGATGAGTGTATTGCCATGGTAACAATAGCTGATCTGCCTAACCACAAGACAGTTGTGATAAGCGTGTCTTTAATTTGGCAGATATTCTGTCATTAAGCAAAGTACTGGAACAATTAAAATGTGCGGACAAACATCAGAGTGACACTGAGCCATGCAGTTACTGTACATGGTTAATAAAAACATCCCATCTAATGTTATCTTGGCTTTATTTTTTTCAGGTTGCCAAGTAGGACTTAAGGACCATAACACAGGACAAAGTCCAGTACATTCTGCCAGTGCGCCCCAGGGTGGCTGTGGCTACAATGTAGCTTGCCATCACCAGTGTGTGAATGTGTGTGTGAATGGGTGGATGACTGGATATGTAAAGCGCTTTGGGGTCCTTAGGGACTAGTAAAGCGCTATATAAATACAGGCCATTTACCATTTTACCATTTACCAGAAAAGCAAATTTGTAGTAGAAAATTTTACTTAAGCTGGCATAGGTGGGGGGTGGCATATGCAGACGATTCATCTAGAGACATTTAAAATGTTGTTTGTCTATACTTCTAACTGGATATAAGAGGACTATAAAGCATCTGACCTTCTGTTACTATAAAAAAAATGTGTCTTTATGATTCAGGGGGGTCATATGGAGAATTTTATGTGGATATGGCATGTGAAAGCAGGTAATAAAAGTCAAACCAGGATACAGTCTCCACAGGCCAAAGGGCAATCCAATGTGACACACTGGTTGTCATCTCAGCACTTCAGCTGATCATTCTACAAACTTGGTAAATTGTTACCTCAAGTTGTACCTATCCTTGATCCTTGATGTCATACACCCAAATTTCCCCTTGTGGGACAATTAAAGGATTATTCTATTCTATTCTATTCTATTCTATTCTATTCTATTCTATTCTATTCTATTCTATTCTATTCTATGTAAGTGCTTATTAAAAGTCACTAGGCTATTTGGGAGAAAGTCTTAACCCTCTCAAGGCAGGCGTTGCCGATTTGCAACAGTTAAAAACTAACAACCTGATTACCCCACATACATATTTTATGAGGTTTTTTTTTTACTCAGAAGTACCACTGCAGGACTTGGTTGTGCATTAGCAACAAAAAGTTTAATTTGAGCCTGAGAGGGTTAATTGTCTCAGAGAACAGCTTTCTCTCATAGAATATAAGCTTTATGGAAGAAAGTCTGATTTTGACTCATCAATTTAAAGAGCAACAATCTATTTTGACGGCAGTTGGAACTGCATGTTTTTCTCAGTGTGACTGACTATGTCAGAATTTAAACTGCTGGCTGAATTCTACAGTACAGTGCATCGTTTGCATCAGCAAGGTCTCAAGACACAGAAGCGAGTTGGGTTGTGTAATGGAAATGTTGTATTTGTTCCAGAGTTGCTTGTTTTTTCACAGCACAATAATGCTGATTCATGAGTTATGAAACTATTCTATGAAACATGATTGATACAGTCTTGAAGACCCTGAATGTTCTGCTGAGGGAACGACTACACCATATGAATGTGAAATGAGTACACCACTTCGTCTGTGTGCCGAGCCAGAGTCTCAGTCCCATATGCATATAATAACCTTTTTAATGAAAACTCTGAATGATGACTGCTTTTTATTTGTCTTGTTCTTTCGTTACTGTATTTCTTCTGTAATTTGGGATAGAAATTGTGACAGAAAGCTGCTCATGAGGCAAAGCAATAACAAATAAATGTATATCTTTGCACATTTTCACATGGAGGCCATTCAAAATGCAGTTAGATCAAATATAATCCCAGCAGAGCAGAGCATGGAAGTGGACAATTAATGGGTTACATCCCAAAGAGTAAACACCAGGTATCTGCTACTCACAGTAGCTCAAAGAAAACACCAAGCTTTCTTAACATAAGCAGAATACGCAACTAAAGCTCCCCACACAAGACTGGTCCACACACTGACTAACCAGCTCTTCACTTGCTTATATGCTGCTAGGTGGCTGATTGCTGAATAAAGCCAGCTGTCCACTGGCTCCTCGGGCGAGCTGGGTGGAAGCTAAACTACTGGATGAGAAAAACGCACCCACACAACACACAGACTTGCTAGGGCTGTAACAAATATAAAACTCATATCAGAGACATGACTGTTTTTAGCCATACTAGCCTCACTGCTATTTAGATGATTAAAAACAGTCATGTCTCTGTATTTACTGCAGACTGAAATAGTTTAACTTTTGCTTTGTGTGGAACCAACATTTTCTTAGAACTGCAGCTATTTATAATTGTAATCCCACAACGCCAGTTTAAATATTGGTAATTTATTACTTATTTTTATTGTGAAATAACTATACACTCTATATAAGATGGCTGTAGCCAATGTGACATCAGAAAAGAAAAAGATGGTCTAATCTGGGTAATAAAAGGTACCACAAGCAGTAGATTATCTCTACATACTGCTGCTTACCGTTTGTATGTTGTAACCCTCGTAGAAATGGAATCTCCCCTGCATACAGACACACTCGCAGCCATTCAGCTTGCCAAACACCAGCTGCCCTGCATGACCCTGCACTGCACAGCACACGTGTAGCATTAGCCATTGCTGGCATGAATATGCACACTGTCCAGACAGTAATAATGAGTTTTAGGAAACCGCTTACCAGTGCTGGTGGGAAAATGTGGAATATCCTCATATTTGAACACTGTCTTCTCCTCCAGCAGATCAGCTAGACCGCCCAGGCCTGAACCACAGATGATGGCCACTTTGGGACGCTGCTTTGTACGGTTAAGCAGCCAGTCCGCTGTCTCCTTATAGTCTTCATAACTGTATATGAAAGTGTTAAGGAACATAAACAATATCAAGTCAACATGTGCAGCTTTAACTGAGAATACAAAAGTAAGACATTGTTGAAAACAGAAGAACCAGCAGAACAGCTTCAACTGAAAGTTGTTTTAACTTCTATAGGCAATCATTAAAAGTCAGAACTCTAAAAAATAGAAAGATTAATGAGTTTTGTTCAGTTAAGGCTTTTCTGTGTGGATCAACTAGCCTGACCTGTCTATCCAGCTAAAGTGTGTCCCTTTGTGATGACAAAGTTTCCACAACTCATGTAAAGCTAATGCTCATTGTCTCACTGATTGCACTGGTAGAGTTACCCACTATTCAGCAAAAGCGATGTTAAAAATAAGTGAAAAGATCATCTGGAGGAGAAATGTGGGAGTAAAAACCCACAGAAATGAACACTGTAAAAATATGATTCAATGATGCAGGGTGCAACACACTGAAGGGCTTTTACTTTGCTATTTTGAGTGCACCAGGCAAATTATAATTCAGGGGTGCTGATTTGATTGGGAATGCCCCAAGGTACTACATTATATAAAGCCTGAACCAGTCTGTAATTCTGGTTATAAATGTGGTAGTAAAGCTATAACCTTGTTAATGTTCCCTCAATGCCTCAAGTCAAGCCTTGTTGTTAAAATACAGGGACACTTCAGGCCGTGGCCTTTACCAGATCAAGCTGAAGCAGGGGAAAGCCCAAAGACTCTAGAAATCCCATCTAAGATATATGCTATATCTGATTAGAATTAGATGTTCTGGCTTATCTTTTCCATATTCCACCTGTTTCTTTGCTAAAAACCTAGCATGGAATTATTTTAGCAACAGTAGAAGTTTTGGCAACTGGGATGGAGAGTTCAGTCAAAGTCATAAAATTTCCATGAAGTAAGAAAGTAGGCCAGCTGCCAAATATATCAGGGGCCTATGCATCAAAAATGTTATCCAGAAGAAAGAAACTGAAAGTAACTGAATCATTATCCAGTCTGTCAGTTGCAATTGTGGCTCTATAACTAATTCTTCTAATAATAACTAATTTTCAGCTTTGTACAAGAACACCAGTCAGGAAGATTAACACATGGCTGTACAAACGTCTGCTGGATTAGAAGGTGGAGAATAAATGACAGCATGTCAGGTTATTTAACCATTGCATGTTTTTTTTTTATCAGTGATTTATAAACCCAAGCAATGGAAACATGGAGACATCAGCAGGGGTGTATAATATGTAGCATAGCAATAAAACCATCTCTTATTCAGCAAGAACATGATGACAGCTCTCATTCCTGTAATTCTGCTGTAACCTTTTATTTAAGGGGAAGTAAACTTTCCCCATAAACAAGATGAATTTACTTTTGAGTAGCCAACTAGACTTACCAAATAACAATTATAAGAACTTGATGTTTAGCCATCTTTGTATGATGGTGTTAATCTGTTAGATTATCCTGTTTTTTAAATTACATAATAACCTTACAATTTCTACTATGTGTTAGCATTTTAAAGTCATGTCAAAATGACAGCTTGTAAAAAAACTGTGAAAAACTCAGTACAATCCATGTTTCATTAGCTAAACCAAATTTAGTTGCAATAAGTTAAAGTAGCTGTTTTCCGTGTCATCCTCTACAGTAGCTTCTAATTTTACAGAGCAGAATCTTAAAAGCAGAACCTCTATAAAGCCTTCTGCTTTTGTAGAGCTAATAACACCTGGATGTTATTTACTTTTTTAGTCCTGTGGCAGTAGTTTTTCACAGCTACCTAGCAACATATAGAGTAATATATGGGTAAGCCAGTACATTTTATTTCGATTTTTCTCCTACCTGCCTTTCAATTGAGCTCAATGTTTATCTAGGTTACGTTTGTCTTTGAGCTCACTTTGTGATTATGTTCAATTATACAACAGCAAGCAGGAAGTGAGTTTGTAAGGGCTCTCCTTCCCTTGAACTGGTGGGCTGGTATCGTGTGGAGCTGTCCGTGGTGCTGCGGGAAATTTGTATTCAGGCTCTGAAGCCTGACTGCCACATATTTCTGGCATTCCGAACACAAAGTCCCGAAAACACAAAAGGCAGCTTGACTAGTCGCGGTAGTTGCTAAGCCCCAGGCTTTGAATTAGACACACAAGACAGGCCTGTAAAGTAGGCGAACATGCAACCAGTCTGACTAGATCATTATGATAGATAGCAATGACATTTGCATTTTTATATATTAACAATGCAGGTTATTCTTCCCTCACGCTGTAGGTAAAGGCTTCCACCTGTCATATTATGACAAGCTCACTTCATAAGAGGAAAACCCTCATTGGCTGGTCTAATCTTCAGAAATAAGCGTCCTGTCACTTTTGCCTTCATTATACGTTTCTCAAAACGCACAAAATGCTTTATGTAAATCTTAGGATTTATTCTTTAGACCCTCTTCAACACCGTCCACATTCCAATTAGACAGCGTAGTGGCCTTGACAATCATTAGGCTCTTTTCACTAACATCCAGCCTTGTCATCCAGCCTTGTCATTCCTACCTGCAGTGACTGCTGGAGGGGTTTGCCGCTTCCATATCCGACGATGGCGACGATAAGGTCCCGTTTAGTGTTTATTTTCACAGGTGCTTCCCGTGTATGGTAAGCCAGTTAAAGCCGCCGATGGAGACTCTTCTGCTTGGGTGGACGGAGTGCGGAGGGGGTGTTGCGCGTTGACGTCAAGACATTTCGTAGGGGATGGGGGCGGGGCTTACACAGAGTGCCGGTCGCACTTTGAAGAATACAAAATCCAATTTTCCAGCCGACTGGGCAATTTACTGATCCGTTTCTCATGACGAGACAAGACCGGGAACAGAGGGAGAAACAGTGAGAGGGCGACAGAGAAGAAGGGAAAGGAAAAGATAAGGAAATAATAATAATAAGATAAAATCTAAACAGTAATGTTGTGGATTTTTTTTGTTATTGTTTTTTACCCCACAAATATAAACAAACATTTCAGATTTCAGATGTTCCATTGAACACCAGTTCGGGGAAATCCCGCATGTGTCTGAAGCATGCTGTACAAATAGTGGCTCTGACTAACAATTCAAAGTGCTGACTCAGGGATTAGTAGAAAAGAATGAACGTGAAAACACACAAAAACCTAATACAAAGCAGTGACACAAGGCATAAGAAAAGGGGAGCAATGTACTGCATGTAATTACAGAGACAGGATAAAGTAAGGTAAATACAAAGCTTATTTGTTTAATATTTTATCTTAAAAAATCACGAGTTTACAATTAACAGGTCTGGTTATGGATTAAAGCCAACAACTCATAAACCATAAACATTCCAGAAAAAGTGAAAAATAGTTTAGTATAACATTTCAACTTAAATATGAATAGTTCCTATTTAATGCAACTTCTTTGCATTTATTTTTTTTCATTTATTCACATGGGACAAGTTAGAAACAAAAACATGTCATGGTGGTGTTGTGTAGCAGGCTGGAGTTGGACCCAGATGCAAGACTCGAACACAAAAGAGATTACTGAAAGAGGCAGCTTTTATTTGCAGCAACAAAGCACTAAACTAAATACATGAAAACAAAACCTAACATTGGAAACTGAGAACTGAAAACTAGAAACGTACAATAAAAAACTAGGAACTGGGGAGAAAGCAAGGAGAAGTCAATGGCCAGCGTTGGTATTGGCGTGGTGTGGCGTGGTGGTAGTATCGGACGGAGGCCCTTGGGCGGCTTGAATGGTGGCTGGTATTGACAGGGATGGGAACCCTTGAGCAGTGCAGGATTGGGCAGTGCAGTGACCACTGGTTCAGGCAGAGATAAACCAGATGGAGCAAGGACCTCTGGTGGAGCAGAACCAGAAAGTGCAAAGAGCTCTGGCTAGCTGGAGCTGTGCAGGGTACACAGCCTGTTAAGGGTGCAGCGGCTAGGGCTACACAGCACATGAGGCTTCGCAGGCTCAGGCTGCAATGTGGAGACCATGGCTAGCTGGGCAAGCTCGCCTGACCCCCAGCGGAGACAGATGACTGGGACGCCTCAGCTGAGCCCCCAGCAGAGAATGAAACGAGAACCTCCGGGGGACCAGAACAATCTAAGGCCTCAAACTCAGTCTCTGAATTCCAGTGTTGGGTAAGTTACTTTAAATTAGTAACTTAGTTACATTACTAGTTACTTCTCTCAAAAGTAACTCAGTTACTTCAAGTTACTCGTTACTTTCAAAGTAACTAGTTACTAGGGAAAGTAACTTTGGTTTTACTCAGAATTCTCTTGTTAATGTGTTGCTTCCGTAACTGGATACCCAGCGAGATTGCCAGTCTTCTAGCTTGCTTACTTGCCAAAGGTGCACTGTGCCACCTACCAATAGAAAGGAAAAAATAATGTGCATATTTCCACGAGTGAAATCCCACACCTGGACCATCATTGACCGCCGCCATGATTCTAGCCTACGTCACAGCGTCATGTGCGCTTTTTACATCCAACACGAAAACTGCAGTTGTGGTGCTTTCGATTGTACTCAGAACTCGGAAATTCTGCCTTCCGAATAGGAAGATGTAGGCAACACCAGACTGCAGATGAGCTGCATACAGAGCTGGACTGGGACAAAAAATCGGCCCGGGCATTTTGACTAGACAACAGCCGCCATTATAGGAAAAATCATAAAGCCTTTGAATGAAAACAAACCCTGTTTTGACTGTGATGTACACTGTCTTGATGGTTTATATGTATCAATCTATCAATAGTTTGTTGTAAGATTCAGATAATTATTTTTTTAAAGCTAGATATTTTAAATGAAAATAAGAAAGTATTTCTTTGTGCCCCCTCTCCCTGTTAATGCCCTACCTGCCCCCCTGGCAAAACTTTGCTAGACCCGCCCCTGCACAGTTACCAGCTGTCAGCTACATAGAAAAGGATCCTGGTGTTATTTGTCTCTCAGAAACAGTTCATAACTTCCCTTCAACTCATTCATGTCACCTAAAAGGTAAACCTGTTTCTCTATCACCTGTTCAGCTCTGATGATTCAGTAAGGACATCTCCTGGTTTCATCTTCATGTTTCCCTCTCACCAGATAACCAAACCGATATCATGACCAGCAGCTTTTACAGCTGTGGCTCCAGCAAACATCAGCTGATACTAGAAAGCAATATTAAATCAATTCTAACAACAGCTGATCAAGCTTAAACGTGCTGCTGTTGTTTAGCGCGACATCCGCTGGTTTCTTCTTTCTGGCGCAAAGTGGGCGATAAACAAACAAGAGAGACGGGACTTGCGTCAGAAAAGCCGATCAGCTGATCATTGATCAGTTTCATTATTGAAGTAGAAACAGAAGAGGGAGGGGAGAGAATGAGAGAAGAAGAGGCAGCTGTGTAGCAAAGACACAGAATAACTTCAGCTTTGTGCCTTTTTCATTGTAGCTGAAGTCCGGGACAAACTGTTCCTTTTCACCGCAATACGAAACGCATAATATTTTCTCTGAATATGAGACGATTCTGTTTTTACAGGACGGTTGGAAACTCTACTAACTAACTTTATGAACAAAATAAAGTTCAACATCATTAACATCATAGCACCCACCCAGCTGTATAGAAACTCGTCATGCTAGCTAGTACGCAGTACAGAAAAAGTCAGCATAACGAAAGTATACTACACCTAAACTTAGTTTATATCTGACCCAGACAGACTGCAGGTCATAACTTCTTACCTGAAGTTCAGTTCACCTGACACTCGGACTCCTCGGGTCTCTGCTCCTCCTGCCTCCCCTTTCCCTCGTCCACCTGCTGGCCTCCACCACTTGCTAATGAATCTGTGGATGCTCCGCGATAGCCACCACAAGAAGTAATGAATAACGAGCCTATCTAAATCCCAGTAACGATTAACGCGTTCCTGATTTTGGCATAATAACTAGTTACCGTGCTCATTATCACAATAATAACGTAGTTACTGTAACGCATTACTTAATAACGCGTTAGTCCCTACACTGCTGAATTCCGCCTGGGTAAAGTTTCAGTTTGTAATTGGCCCAGTTTAGCTACACAACAGTTCCAGAAAAACTGTTATTATCCGGAACTGGGTAACAAAGCCTTGGAATAAACAATCTCAAGGCCCTTATCCATTAGCAGCTACTCAGATCGACTCACCCCCTTATCACCACAACTTGGCTTGGATTGACTGGTTTCCCATTACAACCTAGTACTACCTTGTGTGCATGCTTGTCAACATAGCAATGCATCTGCACGTCCCAAGACGTCAATAATGTGCGATACGAAGACTAAAGGTGGACATTCAGGCAAGAATATACCTACTGCTTGGTCTGTGGCTTTTCGTCAGACTCAAGGATCACCGCATTTCTTTTTTTTGGGAGCTATTTCCCTCGTTGCTGGGTTTCAAAGATGACGTTTTTGACTTTCGTGAATGAGAAGCTCTCATGACTCATTGAGTGACACTACTGACCAGCCAATCAGTGTCATGCAGTGTGACGACATCACATTTTAGTACCTGCTCGGATCGTTTGGATCTGAAAAAGTACCAGGTACCAGGTACTATGACCTAATGGAAAACTGTGGTAAACTGTGCCGAGTCAATGCGCGAAGGTACTGACAGAAAAGGGGCTATAAAGTTTCCAGGCTTGGGAGGAGTGTGAAGAAAACAGTCTTCTAAATTCTCTGAGCTGGAGTTACCAGTCTCTGTAGTAATACTTCCAGGCTTGGAAGGAGCATGATGAAAACTTTTTTTTTTTTTTTTAAATGGAGGAAACTGCGTCAGAACAAACAGTTTTAGAATCTAAACACTCAGATCAGGACAGCTTTGTCTTTAAAAAAAAACTTGGGACCTGGAGGAGGAGAGACATGGAAAATTTCTTCCGCTGCTGCAGCTGTAGTGATATAGGAGACTCCTGCTGCTGTGGTGAGGTAGTAATGGAGGAATTAAGCTGCAGCGCTGTAGAAGAGGAGGACCAATGACCTGGGCCAGCTCTCAGTGCCTCCTTAGCCTGAGTCAGGGAACAGCCAAAATCCTAAGCTATACATGTAAACAAAACCTAACATTGATTGGAAACTGAGAACTGAAAACCAGAGGTGTGGACTCGAGTCACATAACTTGGACTCGAGTCAGACTCGAGTCATTAATTTTATGACTTTAGACTTGACTTGAAAAAATGTTCTAAGACTTGTGACTTGACTTGGACTTTTACACCAATGACTTGGGACTTGAATTGGACTTGAACCGGTTTACTTGAAAAGACTTGATATTTTACCCCAAATATAAAATTTAACATGCATATTATATAGAGATTGAAAATGTGACGTCATTCACGGGTAGAACCGCAAAGGATTCTGGGAACTCGTGGCAAGCGGTACTAGCGCACGCAGGCTTTCAATTAAAATCAGTTATACAGCGATAAAAAGAAACACAAAAATGTCAAGAAGCCGTTGTATTATTAACTGCAATAGCCGGTCGCATGACAGCCACAGGAAGCCGACGGGTAAAGAGATCGGTTGTTATCGGATTACGTCGTTGAAGAGAAATTGTTCGAGCCATGTTTCCGAAGTAACAAAGACGCGACGGATGGCCTGGATTGCAGCCATTCAAAGATCAAATATAACGTCCCAGAACACTCCAGCTCACAGGTTAGTCTGCTCCAAGCATTTACACGAAGGTCAGTGTTTTTTAGTAGTTAATACGTCATTTTTCTTAACATAATTGGTGATATAGGTTACAAGTAAGTCTGGCGCTGAACAGAAATTGTCGCGCTATGCTCCTTTATTTATTGTGCATAAATAGTGAATTGTCCTGACACAATATTGCGTTTCGCTTCTGTTATTATGGTACATTGACAAAAACATATACTTTTATTCACAGGATAAAACAGGTTTTTTGTATCACTAATTGCCCAGTACGATTACAGCATACAATATTATTGTCACTGCTACATTTCTGTGATGGGTACCAGAAATTATTTCCACTACTAATTAATTACCATTGAGCTCAAAGGTCCTATTAATAAACGGTTAAGGAATGTGTATTTATGAAGACGATTTGTGAGACTGGTAAACTTATGATACGTACGATGGTCTTTCGTTCTACACGGTGCATTTCAAGGTCCTGTACCCATCCGTCAGTAAACTGTACCTGGGCTTGTTGCAGTGACCTGAAGTTACTAAACTTCATGAGTGTATGCACTCACTCCAAGAAGCGTATAATTATAAATATGCATATAAATATGCTAAGATGAGATAGTTGACTTCATCTAACTAGCAAATGTTGTCCAGGCTACGTTGGTGATGCAGTTTTTTTTTAATGTGTATGATATTTTTGTCATGCGATTTTAAAGCCAGTCCTACAAGCGCATCCAAGAATAACATGCAGCTTATCTCAGAACTGTCGGTGAAAATTATTCTTGGAGCTAGGTTTAATTGAGCTGCATTTTAAAGAGGTGCAATTTCACAATTTGTGTATATTTTCTAAGTTCACTATTTTGTCATGTGTTGAGAAAAACACAGATTTTAAAATTACATGGTCTAATATTTACATTTAGCATATAACTGCAACATTATTTTTTCGTTTTTTTTTTTTTTAAAGACTCGAAAGGACTTGAAATTCAAAGTTTCAGACTTGTGACTTGACTCGGACTTTTACACCAGTGACTTGAGACTCGACTCTGACTTGCCTGACATTACTTGAGACTTGACTTGAGACTTGAGGATAAAGACTTGAGACTTACTTGAGACTTGCAAAACAATGACTTGGTCCCACCTCTGCTGAAAACTCAAAACCAGGATCAGGAACTGGGGAGAAAGCTAAGAGAAGAGAGGGACACAAGGACAGCAGGGGAATACACAGCAATGTGAGACAACACAACAACAGGCAGAGGAAGACGGTGGACTAAATAGAAAGAGACATGACAGGGAGGAAGCAAAACTGAATACAATAAACACAGGACATGGGACTATCAAAATAAAACAGGAAACATGCACACACACTAAGACGTGGGGTTGACACTGGGACTGGGGACGAGACAGACATAGGGACATAGCCAACTGGGGAGACAGAAAGGAAACACAGAAATCAGACACAGGAGATAAACGAACATGAAGACAAGGGAGACTAAACATGAAATGAGGAAAACGGGGGAGGAACAGTATCAAAAACCTAAAGACTAGAACTATAAATATAACCTGAGCAGATAGTAACTAAGAAAACTAGAAATAGAAATGTTTAAACTGGAAACTTAAGCAAAAGCCTAAGACTTAGAAATGCTGGTACCATGACAAAATAAGAAGATGATCAAAGTGTCTCATCTACCAAATCAGTTCAGATATGTACTGTAAGTCATGAGTAATCAGTCAGGGGGGATAAAGTAGACCTGCAGATTTAATTGGAGCTTCCTGCCCTTTAATCGTGCTCACTGGGCTTTCAAATTCCTTTTGTGTCTCATATGCCTGCACAATGACCCTCTTGAACACAGAGTGCTCAGCTGATGTTTGGTTTTAATGGATGTGGTGGTGACTGCTTGTGTGTCTGTGTGTAAGAGAGCAGGATTTTGTATTTAATACATAGTATAAGACATATAATCAGAATTATTTTATTGTATCTGTGGGTTATAGAGATACATAATTTCTTTCCCCTTTGAAAACTTGTGAATTTTCAGACGCAGTGAACCAAGCCATACTCTGTGAAACAGGGCAAAGTAGGCTTCTTTAATTAAACTCAAGATCAAATTCAACACACTTCTTAAGTCTTCAAATAGCTTAAGTTCAGATAGCATGTTAAAGTTTAAACAGTAGATCTTAAAGTTCTGTATTTTTATATATATGAAAGGCCTGTATAGCTGTTTGGTATAGTACTTGCACAACACGAGTGTTTGGTGATTTCTGTGCACATTTTTCTTAGTAATATTTGTTGTTGTTGTTTCTTCTTTCTGGATGAAATAGGGAAGTTAAAAAAAATCGAGTGTGCAAAAACATTTCAGTTCTCTTAATTTGAAGAAATATTAAAATGATGTTAATCAAAAACACACCAACAATCAAAAATTATGTCTTTAAAAACATTTTGAAATAGACCATTCAGCATTATATCAACTTTCAACTGTTAGGGCTTTGAGCCAATCAGCAAAGAGTATATTGGGATGCTGTCGAGATTGCCAGGCAACGAACCAGACAACCATCCTTTTTGTGCCTGATGGAGGGAAAGCTTTGTGTAAAATGAAAAGTTCTCAAAACGTTTAACCTGACCCATTCAACCTGACCAGGCATAAAGGGAAACTCAAACTATATACTAATATATACACATGAGAGTGACAAGGGAAGTAGAAACACATGGGGAACACAGCTGGGACTAAACACAGGATGAGCGAGACTGTCAAAATAAAACAGGAAACACTGAGGGAGAACACACATGGATACACATGACAGACAGGGGAGACATGGGAACAGAAAAGGGAGACGAAGAAAGAGAAAGTGAGCTAGAGAAATGGAGGGAAACACAGACATGACTGAGGAAACATACACAAAGGACATAACAGACTCTCAGATGAGACACAGGAATGAGCCAGAGGCAAGAAAACATGAACTAGAAATACAAAAAACTTAGAAATATAAAAAAAGACTAAACTCCGTACTAACTGTAAAAACTTGAACTAAAACATCTCCAAAAATGCAGCAAAAAGCAATCATAAATACAAAATAAACTCACTGTCAGGTTGCTGGGTCATTGGCTGGACCAACGACCCAGCAACCTGACAGTGTCTGTTTTCTTCTTAATTCTTTAGCTTCGCCTTAAATCACCACTTAGACCTTTGAAACCTGGACACAGCTGAGTCTTTCAACAGGTCAATAATTGCTGAAGTCCTGATTTCAACTCTATTGAATATTTGCAGATTACACTGAAAATCTGTGTCCATGCCAGGAAACAACCAGTTTAAATCAACTCTTCTGCCAAGAAGAACGATCAAATATCCAGAGGTTTGATGATGAGTATTAAAAGTGTCTGGTTTTAGGTGCTTTGGTAAGGGACATTTCACGAAATATTAGCCAGACTGTATGTATATTTGTATACTTTTGACCCTGTATGGATTAGAGAAAATCAATACAAGGAAAAATTAGAGAAAAGTACATTCAAACTTGTGCACCTAAGTTTTGTTTTTGTTTAAAAAAAATTATTTTATAGTGTACTAGACAGTCATTCCACCCGAGAAAAAGATCAGTTCAAAGAAATCCTTAAAAGCTCAAAACTACAGTGACATTCATGTCCATGATGAGTGTATAGACACTTCTCAACCCACTTCTAAACGTGACTGTAATTAAATAATTTTAATTTTAACGGAATCTGTTTTGAGTTCTTTTAAATGTAGTAACTGGATCCTAACGGTGTCACAGCAATATTGCACCTCAGAAAATAGAGAGCAAACTTTTTTTTTTAATACACCTGTGTTTTGTCCATTTTTTAATTGTCAAGTGTTCTCTGTCTGTGAGGTGCCCACACTTGAAAAAGACCAGACTTTGAATTTCACTCACTTTATTTTGACCAGCTAGTTTGATAGCTGGTAGGTAGATAGATATGTAGATAGATAGGTGAAAAACCGATAGCCCGTCTAGCTCAAAGTCTTCCTCACAGTGGAAAGTGGATTGTGCTTCGTTTGCTGTCCTCTCAGTATGTCGCACCCGGGTCAAATGATTGCTGCATGCATTTTATGGTCTACTAGGCACGCCAGCCCTTGATTGTTCTAATTCAGCTCACCTGGCGGAGCGGCACGCACCAGGCCGTGCTTAGTTGTAGATTGCACACAAGGTCTAATCAGCGGCCACGCACAAGCAGCAGCACAGAGCAGGTAGTGGGCAGGAGGAGGAAGAGAGGAGTAACAGCCACACCTACTAGGTCAGCGCGACACCTCCCACTCGATCTTTGCTCAGCACTGCCTGGAAAGATCGCACTCAGGTGGGCTGGTCCCTTGCTTGATCTTCCACCGGTAAAAGGACCACAAGATGCCGGATGTCCCGATGTAAGATGGTGCCCAGCTCAGGACTTGTGGTAGCAGATTTTGGACTCTTGATTGAAATGCTGGAACTTGGAGAGACCCTCACATGCACATCTCGAACAATCCCTTTGGAATCAGGATTCATGCTGATGACTTTTGCGAGTCTGAATTGCCCTCTAAGGGCATTTTGGTCGCAGAGCCAAACTATGTCTCCAACAGCGATGTTTCTCTCTGCAGTATGCCACTTACTGCGGATGAACAGGTTTGGTCCAGCGAGTTGGCTCCAGGACCTCCAGAAGTTGTTGACCATGGTTTGTATTTCCTTCAGCCTTTTGAAAGGATAATTTGTGAAGTCGATAGTCTTGAAGTCCCCACTTTGCGTGGCTCGACCAAGCAACAGATTATTCAGCGTGATGTAGTCAATGCGATCTTCTCGGCTCTGAATTCTGGCATCAATGGGTCTCTCATTTGCAAGGTTGGCAGCTAGCTGGAGTGCTGTCAGAAACTCACTGAAGGTAAGAGCCTCTGTATTGCCAAGTGTATGAAGGGCTCTCTTGGTAACTCTGACAGCAGCTTCGGCGGCCCCATTTCGGTGAGGTGAGTCAGCGGGAAGAATCTTCCATGCCCAGGTGGTCTCATTTTTGGCAGAGTATTCTTCAAGCGACTCCTTGTTTTGTTGTCTCAGGTAAGCATACATTTCTTCTAATACAGGTTTGGCACCGACAAAGTTTGTGCCAGGATCTGACCAGATTTTTCGGGGATGGCCTCGGACAGAAGTGAACCTCTGGTAGGCAAGCAGGAAGCTCTCTGTTGATAGTGTGCTTGCTAATTCGACATGAATGGCTCGGCTTGCCATACAGCAAAACACAACTCCCCAAACTTTCATGGTCACTCTTCTCTTGACATCATCCTTCACATGATAGGGTCCAAACAGGTCGACAGATGTGAATTCGAATGGTGCAGCAGGATTTGACCTCTCTTCAGGTGACTGTAAGGACACACGAAGATGGTACTACCTCCCACTTTTCTTGGTCTCTGGTCTTGGATCTCATGAACTTTTTGGCAACCCTCCAGACCCACGCCACGGTCCCAATCAGCCTTCTCAGGTTGCTGAATCGTCTTTCGTCGATTAGCTGTTGGGTTGCTACTCCTGGTGGTCTTCTCGACTCTACGTGTGCCGAGTCCTGAGCTGCCTTGATGTGGACTCTGGTAAGGACTGCAACAAAAGTCTTTTTCTGTAGCTTTGTGACCTTTTCTCGAGCTTGGGCAGCAACTTCTTCGGCTGATTTCTTCAGCCACTCATCTTCAGGAAGTTGGAGAAACTTTGGACCCGACTGCCACTCGGAGTCCTCGGTTAGGGCATCTGGACTGGCCCCTCTGGTGAGAATGTCTGCAATGTTTGCTGACCCAGGAATCCACCACCAATCTTGGACATCAGTGCTACTATGGATTTCACCAACGCGGTTTGCGAAGAAGGTCTGGAAACCGTAGCTCTCACGCTGGATTGCACCCAAGACGGTCTGGCTGTCGACGAGGTGGTACCATTTTTTGACCTGGATTCTGCAGTGTCTCTGGAAGTAGGTCTTCAGACGGGCAGCAAAGACTGCGCCACACATCTCTGCTTTAACAGGATCGCCTTTGTGGTTGAGAGGCGTCAGTTTGGCTTTGGACTCTACTAGTCTCACAATGACACTATGGCTGCAGCTCCAGCAAAGGTACATCACTGCACCATATGCATATTCACTGCCATCAGAGAACGTGATGGCACTGGGCTCTGCACAGGGATCTGGTGGAGTCAGGGCTCTAGTGAAATGCAGTTTCTTCAGGTCAGCATACTCTTCCAGAAGCTTTATGGCGTCTTCTCGGAGACCTTCAGACAAGGCTGTGTCCCATGTGTCTTCGAGGCAGTGCTTTACTTTTGCTTCTTGGAAAGCTCTCCTTACCAGGATGGCACCCTTTTGTTTGACGGGAGTCACAAGACCGAGTGGTTCATATAGGCCGGAGACTTGGCTTAGCAGTTCTCGCCTGGTGAATGGATCAGGTGTTTGTTCTCTGACTTCTTCTCTGAGCAGGTCTTGACCAAGGCGCATTTTCCTCCTTTTCTTTGAGAAGTTCACTGCAACCATGACATGAAGCTTGTCATCATTGATGGTGCAGCCAAGGCCAAGGGCTTTGTTGTCATCTTCCGTCAGCTGGTTCGGCAGGATCATAGTCTTTGGCTCTGATCGAGGCAACTCTTTCTTTGACTCCTCCCTCCCACTTTGACTGGAGTAGACCCAAGGCTTTATGTAGAATCCTCCAGCTCTCAGGATGTGCTCGATGCTGGCTGTTAGGCGTCTCAGATGGTCGAGGTCATTGTGTGATGTCAGGATGTCATCGACATAAGCTGTGAAGTGACTGAATGAAGGTAGGTTTGCAGTTTCTCTCATGGCGACTTGGGCTATGCAACCAGCAGGTTTGTCTCCAATGTTGACTCTTGTTATGGCATAGTCTTCTATGCCTGCATCTTCTGTGTCACGCTACAAGAATCTGTGCAAGTGGACCTCTCGATCTTCCAGCCAGACGGAGTTGTACATCTTGCGGATATCACCAAGGGCGGCGTAGACACCAGCTCGGAACCTTAGCAGGACAGCTCTTATCGGGTTCAGGACATCAGGACCTTTGATGAGGATGTCATTCAGGCTGAGGCCTCTGTACTTCTGGCTGCTGTTCCACACCAACCTCACTGGGGTAGAGACAGAGTGTGGATTTGGCGCGATGAGGTGGCTTATATACCATACTGGCCCAGTCCAACTCTGCAGGACTTCTTTGGACAGCTTCACTGCAGCTCTGCGGTTTACCATCTCATGAACTTGTGCAGCATAGGCCGTCTTCCATTCAGGTTCTTTAGATAGCTTCACCTCGGTTCTGATGAATGTTGCTTCTACCACTTTCCTGTTATTTGGCAAGGTTGCTGGATCTTCTACCCATGGGTATTTGGCATGCCAATGTGGTTCACTGCTGTGGTCATCTCCAGTTGAATACGTCAGGCCATTCCTCACGATCTCCATCTCCCTCTCTTCTGCGAGCGTCATTTCTTTGACCCCTGGCTGGCAGCTCCCACAACGACACCCTCCACATCTCGGCTGGCAAGCGGCTCCGATGCTTTCCCACCTCCACCACTTCAGAAAGTCTCTACTGCTGGTAGCTGTGGTGGATAGAGTCTCAGGGTGATCAGGATGCTGACAGGAAGCTAGGTCTTTAGTGAACTCTTGGTACTTGAATGCAGCAGCTCTCATTGATCTTGCGAAGTGAGTCTTAGAGGTGTGGGCCATCAAAGTGACTTCCTCAAAGAGGTCTGGATGCGTGCCCCCGATTGTTTTGCCAAGTGGACCGTCCCAGAGAACCAGGTCACCGATGGAACGGATCTTTTGGGGCACCAGCTGGCCTCCTTTATGGCTGATTAGAAGCTGGATCTCTCTGGGTCTGATGAGGTCTTGGAGAGGGATGTCAGGGAAGATCTTCTGTAGCTTTTGAGGTGGAACACGTCTTGTCACTTCAGCAATCTTGTCAAGACCATAGCAAACTAACTGGTGAGGCTTTAAAGTTCCTCTTGAGGTGTTGACACGGATCTTGAGAAGGTAGCGCTTGGTTGCCACAGACACCTTCATACCTCCGATACCCTGGATGACAAGCATGACGTCTTCACTACGAAGGTTGAGCTTACTTGCAGCTTTATGGGTTATGTAGTTTGTGTCAGATGCTAGATCAATTAGTGTCCCAATCCTCTGCCCATCATTGGCGATGACGTCAAGGAGCATCAGGATCACAGGGTACTCTTTTAGACCAGTCTCCTCCAGTAGACCTCTCTCTGCTGCCATGGAGTTGAAGGCTTGTGATGAGACGTTGCAGAAAGCTTTCCGACACTGCTGCGCTAGCTCTGGCGATAGTTTAGAGATGAACTCTTCTTGAACCTCTGTGTACCTCCTCCCCTCAGCTCTCGCCAGACCAGACTTAGGCCTTTGTGATAAGGGTCGTGGCAAGGGACAAAGAAGGTAATGATGCTGGTCTTTGCACTCTGGTTTTCCACACAGGTAAGTCGTCTTTCTGCAGGGTTCGTCGTGGATCTCGAGGCATCTCTTGCAGGCTTCAAGTTG
Source organism: Rhamphochromis sp. 'chilingali' (assembly GCF_963969265.1). NCBI lineage: Eukaryota > Metazoa > Chordata > Actinopteri > Cichliformes > Cichlidae > Rhamphochromis > Rhamphochromis sp. 'chilingali'. The sequence continues at coordinate 9,644,934 of NC_137930.1, forward strand.
CTGCATTGCATCCTCTTTCTCCTGTAACTTTGTGTTGGTTCTAAACCGTCTGCAGATGTAGAGCTTTCTCTTGTGCTTTGGGTCCCCACAGATGATGCAGCCTGCTGGATCAGTACTGGATTTAACTGACTTGGTACGGGCGTACTTTATTGGGAACTTTGTTCTCTCCTTGGCAGGGTTGATGTCTCTCAGCTGGTCTAACTGCTCGTAGATGGACTCTTGAGATTGGAGGTATGCGAGCAGCTTGTCAAACCGGTTCTGATGAGTCACAGCATTCTTTGGATCAGCAGCGTGGGTAAGCCAGTCTTTCTTTAGGGACTCGGGCAGCTTGCTTTCAATAGACTTTATTACTAATAGGTTCTTTATGGCATTTGCTTCATCCAGCTCATTCAAATCATAGAGGGCCTTTTCAACTGCGTGGATAAGCTCTATAATTCTTCTAGGCTGGTTGCTACGGACAGGAGGGATAGCTTGAAGCTCCTCAATGATTTCAATGGCGATGGTGGCTTGATTTCCATAGCGGTTCTCAAGGACTCTGAAGATCTCATCGGCCGAGGTGTATGTGGACAGGCGCAGATCTTTGGCCACTTTATCATCGAGGCTATCGAGAAGTTGGAATTTCTTTACTTCCACGGACCTGGTTGGTTCACCTTGCTTTTGCAGAGCCTCCCATTCCTTCCGCCATCTGTAGAACTCACGCTGGCTGCCGGTGAACTTTGGTAAAGCTGTGGCTTTCAATTTTATGGCTGCGACCGGGGCCGCGTTGCGGACTGTGACAACTGCTTGGTCGGCATCTCTTTTAATTCTCTCTGCTTTGATAACGGCTGCCTTCCCTGACACCAGCTTTGGAAGGTAGGTTTCGAGCTCCATTAGTCGACGATCACAATCTCGCCTCTCAGCAGGTGGAGCCCAGCGGTTCCATGTCTGGTGTGCCTGCTTAGCTTTCTTCACCAGTTCTTCCAGATGGTGGAGCATAAAATCATATGCCTCCAGGGGTGTATCAGGCTGAGTGGATGTGACGTTCTCACACGCCATTTCTACTGATTTTAGAGCAAGGGTCAGTTCTCTTTCACCATATGATGTCCACAGTGTCTCTCTGATCAGGTGCTTCACCTCCTTCAACTTCTGCTCACATTCTTTCTCCGTTTTTTCGACGTCCGCTCTCTGTTGGCCCATCAGCTCCGGTGTGCCCTTTGCTTCACACTGCGTGATGTAGGCGGCCTCGAGCTCCTCATTCATGTCAATCACTTTGGAGCCCTCTGCTGTGAGTCTCTTGAAGGAATCCTGCAGCTCCTCTACAGACATATCCATGTGGGTCATTATTATGTGGTTGGTGAGTCTGGAAAACAGTCTCTTTGCAGTGGTTCACTCTATTTTCAGCTCTTCGAGTGACTTGGACTCAGCCATGCTGCTTTCTTGGTTATTGGTTGGACAGGCAAACGGCAAGTTGCGATTTCCTCCAGGCCCCCAGGTGGAGTCTTCTCCGTCTTTGTGGTGAGCTTTTGTGGAGTCTTCACTGGTCAAGGCCGGTTTCTCTACTGGCCAGGGCGGTTTTTCACTGTCAAGTGTTCTCTGTCTGTGAGGTGCCCACACTTGAAAAAGACCAGACTTTGAATTTCACTCACTTTATTTTGACCAGCTAGTTTGATAGCTGGTAGGTAGATAGATATGTAGATAGATAGGTTGTTGGCAGAGGTATGAAAATGCGCAGTAAAATCTAACGTGCATAGCTAACTTCATCAACGACATTTTGGGAGGAATAATCACACATCAGCCTTCGGCCATTTTTTGATGAACGCATACGCCCCCTAGAGCGCGCTAACTTTATTAACAGCCACACAAATGTAAAGCACACATCAAACATAAATAAACCATTTGACTGTCTCCATAATTGAGAGCATTTTCTCTTCTTATTTCAACACCCCCACTTGCTCTCATATTATGATGCTCTTAAGTAAACAAAAAAAACAACAAACAAAAGGCTTCTTCCTCAGTACTGTATACATGTTCGTATACCATGTTAATGCCCAAACATAAACTTCTCAAACTTGAACAGCTTAACTTTTGTTGTAGGCTTTGTCATTACATCTGCAACCATCTCTTCTGTTGAACAATAATCCAGAGTTATTTTTCCTGCACTCACAGTTGATCTCACAAAGTGGTACTTTATGTCAACATGTTTACATCTCTGTCTCGTCACAGGATTCTTCGCCAACGCAATTGCACCCTGATTATCTTCATGAACTTTTGGCGGTGCATATTTTTGTCCATCAATACCTTGTAACAGTTGCATTAGGTACAAAACTTCTTGTAGGGTCGCAGCTAAAGCCATGTACTCCGCTTCACAGGTAGATAATGCAACAGTAGGTTGTCTTTTGGTTTTCCATGAGATTAAAGGACCATCTACAGACAAGCTTATGCAATAACCAGTTGTACTCCGTCTGTCTGTTACATCAGCTGCCCAATCAGCATCGCTGTATGCCCACAACCTCAGTTCTTTGTTGTCACATTTCCTGTAACACAGTTCTTTCTCGGTTGTCCCTTTCAGATACCTCAGTACATGTTTTACTGTAGTCCATTTGTCTTCAGTTGGCTCAGTAAAGTACTGTGAAAGTTTACTGACTATAAAACTCAAGTCTGGTCTTGTGCATGTAGCCAAATAGATCAGACTACCAACTGCCTCTCTGTACCTTTTGACATCACTCATCTTTTCTGCATCATCAGCATAGTTCAGTTTTTGCTCACAAGGTGTCTGTCTTTCTTTACAATCCTGCATGTTGAATCTTTCAAGTATTTTTTCCACATATTGTTTTTGTGACATTTTTACACAGTTATCACTCTGGTCAAAATCTATACCAATGAAATGTCTCAGTTTACCCAAATCCTTCATTTTGAATTTTGCTGCAAGCATTTTCTTCACAACAGTTAGTTCACTTTCATCACTAGCAGCAATGATCAGGTCATCTACCCATACAATCAGAATCACCTTCTTATTTTCTGTCATTTTTGTGTAAACACAATGGTCAGCGGGGTTTTGCACGAAGTTGTTCTCACTCAGATATTCATGCAACAACTTGTTCCAATTCCGGCCTGATTGTTTTAGCCCATATAGCGACTTTTTCAACTTGCACACCAGTTTTTCATTTGTGTCGGATTTTACCTCATAACCCTCAGGTTGTTCCATGAATACCTCACAATCTATTGGTGCATGAAGATAGGCAGCTTTAACATCGATCTGGTGTAAAAGCATGTTTTCTTGTGCTGCCTTTTGCATCAACACTCTGATACTAGTCAGGTTAGCAGTAGGGGAAAATGTTTCTTCATAATCCACACCTATCCTCTGACTATATCCTTTAGCAACATAACGTGCCTTGTACTTCTCAGATCCATCAACATTGTTTTTGACTGCGTACACCCATCTACCCCCCACTGTCTTCTTACCCTCAGGCAAAGTGGTTAAGGTAAATGTGTCATTTTCTCTTAGTGATTGCATCTCGTCATCCATTGCACTGACCCATTTCTCTGAGTTAGATGAAGTTATTGCTTCCTTGAATGTTTGGGGAATGTTACACATTGCTCTGTAACAATAATCCATGTTTGTAAGTACTTGATCACAATCCTCCTTATCAGTAACATATTCACTTAAATACCCAGGCCTCTTTCTCACTCTGGAAGGATACCTTGCAGCCTCGCAGTCGAGTTCATTCTCCTGTGACTGGCTGCTCATCTCAGACATGCTTACTGGGATCTGTTCCTGAGTATCTGTGTGTTCTGTACTCACATCAGTCTGTTCTCTGGTCTTGGTGAACCTGTTTGGTGTCTCAAAGTCACCCTCATCATCTGGCACCTTGTCAGTCTGTGTTTGTCTCTCTACTCTTGTTTTAGTCTCAAACTTCACCAGTCTATGCTTCTGTACTTTCCCACTGCCCGGGTAGTAGACCATATAAGCTGGACTGTTCTTGTCATATCCAACAAAAATTCCTTTCTCACACCTTGAGTCTAGTTTTCTCTTGTTCTGTCTGTAGGCATAACACACTGACCCAAATGTCTGCATCCTGGAAAGGTTTGGCCTTCTTCCTGTCAGCATTAAATATGGTGTCTGTTCTGTGCGTCTGTTAAAACATCTATTCCTCACTACAGCTGCTGTTTGCACTGCGTAAGTCCACAACTCTTTAGGTAACTGTTTCTCTATTAACATACACCTGGCCATATCAAAAAGAGTACGCCAATAGGGTTCTGCAGTACCATTTTGGTGTGGTGAGTATGGTGCTGAGGTCTCATGCCTGATTCCATTTTTGCTAAGGAGTGCCTGATACTCATTTCCCATAAACTCTGTTCCATTGTCAGACCTGATACATTTAACTTGCCCATACGGGGCTGTATCAGCCAAAAACTTCTGTGTTGCTTTTGCTGTGTCACTCTTATTTTTCAGAAAATACACAAACACTGCACTGGAATAGTCATCAGTGAATGATAGTGCAAATCTATATCCATCTCTGGACTCTGGGTCTACTGGACCAGCTAGATCTGTGTGTACCAGCTCTAAGGCGGTTTTGGCTCGTGCATCAGGGTCCCTGTTTCTAGTTTGAACAAACTTTCCCTGTGTGCACACTTCACAATGCAAGACAGATTTATCTGTTTTTCCTTTGATTGCCATACCATCAACAACCCCCTGTAATTTCTGAATGTCATCATAATTACAGTGACCAAGAATTTCATGCCATGTTTGCATGTCATAGCAACCCTTACACTGGTCTTTACCTTCAGTGTTTACTGTTTGTAGGTAGTACAGTCTGTTGTACTCATATATTGGGAACCTTGTACCGTCTTTGTGTCGCAGGGTGTCTTTTCCTTGCTTGAAGATCATAGTTGCTCCATTTGAGGTAGCTGCTTTCACAGAGAAGATGTCTTGTGGATACGATGGGATGTACAGTGCCTGTTTCAAGGTTGTTTTGTGGCACTGCCCCCTGCTGTCCATCAAGCAAAACTCTGCCTCCCCTCTTTGCTCTGCAACTCCAGTGCACTTGGTGCCGTCAGCCAACTCTACGTAGTGTGACTTGGGCTGGAAACTGTCGTCGAATCTCCTGAACTTCGTTATATCTGTAACAATATGCGAAGTTGCCCCTGTGTCCACCATCAGACCCTTTTTGTTGATGCCATGCTCTGACTGGAACGCTGCACCCTCGCTGCTTACCCGGAATACGTAGTCTTTGCTACCCCACTCCTCGGAAACTTTCCGTGCATTGTCTTGCCGCCGTTTCCGTCTGCATGTTGAGTCCCGATGGGTGGTGCTTTTACACTCGCTACACCACTGCTTGCGCTGACACGTCCTGGCTTTGTGTCCCTTTAGTCCGCATCTGAAACACACTAAGTCTGCGTTGCCGGCCCCACGGTCATTCGATTTTTCAAACGTGGGATTGTCGCTCGGTCGTGCACGTGCTTTCATGATGTTGTCATCTGACGCTGCGGCGCGCATTTTCTCTGTGTCTTCAAAGCTTCGCAGTTTAGTTTTAAATTCAGCAAAAGTCACTTCAACTTCACTTTGTGTGACATGGATAGCAAACGGTTTAAACGATTCTGGCAGTCCCTTCAAAACCATTGCTACCAATAGCCCATCACTCAAAGTTTCACCAGCATTCCTCAGGGCTGTGATTATTGTTTCTGCTCGTATCACATACTCAGTCACACTCTCACTGCTGGACTTTTGGAGCGAAGTGAGTTCTGTATACAGGCTAATTATACGAGGCTTTCCTTTACCTGCATAATAGTTTCTTAGAATCCCCAGCGCCTTCCGTCCATCATCCGCTGCTTCTCGCATAACAAGAGACAAACTTTTGTCATCCAGAAAATGGATCAGCTCCGCGTAGGCCTCTGCATTCTTTGCTCTCTCTTCTTCTCCCTCCGCGTCGGTAGGCTGCTTCAAAATAATGTCTCTTAAACCTTGCAGACGAAGGTGGCCCAAAAATTTCATCTCCCATAGTTCGTAATTCTTTTCATCCCCATCAAAAACTAGCCGAGCCCAACGGCTATTTGACTCAGCGGCTCGTCGGCTCATGGCGCTAGCATGGTATGCTAATCCTCACCGAGTGCGCAGTACGTCGCGGCGTTTCTCTCGGTGGCAAAACGACATGGACTCTTTTGGAAAACTTCTTAGCTTCCTGGGCCCATAACCTGTTGGCAGAGGTATGAAAATGCGCAGTAAAATCTAACGTGCATAGCTAACTTCATCAACGACATTTTGGGAGGAATAATCACACATCAGCCTTCGGCCATTTTTTGATGAACGCATACGCCCCCTAGAGCGCGCTAACTTTATTAACAGCCACACAAATGTAAAGCACACATCAAACATAAATAAACCATTTGACTGTCTCCCTAATTGAGAGCATTTTCTCTTCTTATTTCAACATAGGTGAAAAACCGATAGCCCGTCTAGCTCAAAGTCTTCCTCACAGTGGAAAGTGGATTGTGCTTCATTTGCTGTCCTCTCAGTATGTCGCACCCGGGTCAAATGATTGCTGCATGCATTTTATGGTCTACTAGGCACGCCAGCCCTTGATTGCTCTAATTCAGCTCACCTGGCGGAGCGGCGCGCACCAGGCTGCGCTTAGTTGTAGATTGCACACAAGGTCTAATCAGCGGCCACGCGCAAGCAGCAGCACAGAGCAGGTAGTGGGCAGGAGGAGGAAGAGAGGAGTAACAGCCACACCTACTAGGTCAGCGCGACATTAATGGTCCAGCTAACATCTCATTAAACAGTCAAGAGATGAGAAAACATCATCACGCTGGGAAAGCATTGCATTTTTGTGTTCTGAACCAAGTCTGAAATTGAATATAAAACTTTACATCACTGCACCGTAAGGAAGTATAAAAGGAAACACAAGCGATTGTAATCTTTACACAGTTTTAGCCTTTTAGGAACACAGAGTGATGCTGTTTGAACTGAATCATGATTTTTCTTGTCTTTCCAGTGTAGCCATTAGTATAAACTGCATAATCTGGGTGTCCAGTTTATCTGTCCATGACTTCTCTTCTCTTTCCTGTCTTGCAGGTTTACTACAAAACTTTTTTCAAAATGAGTGCTATTCAGATTAAGAAAAAGGCTTCCTTGCTTTGCCGTGATAAACATTTGAAGGAGAGCAAATGAAGAAGGGTGAGAGTAATTGTTCTTTTTGGCTTTTTTCCCTGTGAACTAATATAGTCTGCCAGTTCTATTATGAAAGTTATGGTAATATCACCGCATGCAAGTGACATAGAATTGAAGGCACTACAGCAACTTTGTGAGCCAGATTTTTCTCATGAATTAACAGGGGTCCAGTTTCCTTTGAGCTACATTTTGAACATCGTTTCATTCTTTTAAAAATCGTGTTTCAAATAACAGATTGTCTGAATAATTACTCTCTTCTTTTATGGAAGTACAATCTGACTGCAATGAGGTTTTTTTGTATTTACCTCAACTCAGCAATTTTAGTGCCACTGCTTTATTTCCTCCCGCGTTACTTACAATGTTTTTCAATGGCACATGAAATTTAAGACTTATCTGCTTACTTGTTCAGATTTTTAAAATTCAAAAATTGCATCAAAAAGTAAAATTTAATATTTTTCTGGAGAATTTCCACACATAGCGGGCCATCTCCATTCACCATGGAAATATATGTAGATAAAGCACCAAAACAGAACATTACTTTTGTTGAATGTACTTTTTATGAAATGACATCATTTAACTCTGTGACATTTTCAAAATAAAAGGCCTTAATGGGAAGCTACTGTCTTAAAATGTCTGGTTTTCAAAATGAAAGCTCCCAGATATCTATCGGAAGTAACAAAATGCTTTAGGCCAGTTAGTTTTCCACAATAAAAGCCTGTCATTAATTAGTGAACATAATAGTCATCCTCTAAAATATAACAGATATTGAAAGGAAAAGGCCATATTAGGCTACAGGAACCAAGATGCTTTTAGGTGTTTATTGCTGCAGCTAGTCAATTTTACAATCTTAAGTCATCTATCACCCTTCGTCTTTTTTAGTCATCTTTTTTAGCTGCAACTTTTAAGCATAATAAGTGAACAGTAACACCAAGAAATCCACTGCAGCTGCCCCAGGAATTCCATATCCTAGCTGATTGTGTCACGTTCCTGGGTCTGCGATCCAGTGTTTTGTGTTTTATTCTGTGAATTATGGTTTTCTGTTTGTAGTACATGTTGGCGTTTCTGTGTTATGCTTCTTGTTTTACTTTGACAGTCTGTGTCCCATGTTGGTGTGTTCTGCTTTGCCTCCTTGGTCTCGTTATGTCTAATTTGTCCCAGCTGTGTTTCCCTCCTGTTTCTCACTCCCTCGTTACCGCATGTGTATTTAAGCCCTGTGTTTTTTCTGCTTTTTGCTGTTCCGTCTGCGTTTCACTCTGCGTTTTGTCCTCCATATTGCCTCTGCTTGTCATCCCATTTTCTCCACATTCCAGGTTTTCTAGTTTCTTGTTTTCAGTTTCGTGCGAAGTTTAATTTTCCCCGTTTGGGTTTTTTCAGTGTAGTCGCTGCTATGTTCAGCTCCTGTTTGTATTTCGTTTTTGTCCCTCTGTAAATAAAGTTAACTCTCAATAAGTCCTTTGCCCGTGCCTGCACTTGGATCCTCAGCCGCTCCATGCCTCACGTCTGCATTGTCAGGGGTGACAGATTATACTGGTTTCAACATTTGTTTGTTCATATCTCATATTTAATTACACAACAAAACATTTTTCATCTGCATTAAGAAATAAAAAAATAAATGCACTAATTATCTAAACACATTAAACTTAAGTTTAGATATTTTTGGCTCTCCAATGATATCCCAAATTTACAGGTATGATATGATTTGAATAAATAGGTTTTAATAAAGCAGCACAGCTTTTATATTTAGCACTGTGCTTACAGTCCATCATTTAGGCTACACCAAATTATGTTATTGTAAAAGTCATTTCATCATTTCAAGGAGGGAAGAATCTTCCCTTTTTGAAGAATAGTGTTTACTCAGGTAACTTTGTTGTCTTTTAGTAAAAGATTGTAGTGTATTTTGAAAGCACACCTAACTGGCAGCTCTTTAATATTGCATATACAATAATTTCCTCTGCTACATTATTAATTTAGATTTTAAGCAAAAATCCTTTTCTGACCAAACTTTGTAAGAGGTTAAGTGCAGTTAGATGTGTCTTTGCTTCATATGGGCTGATGCCACAGGATTGTGCAGAAAATATGATAATGTCAAAATGCTGCTGATGGCCTTCACTCAAGCAGGGTTGTTAACATTCTTTGTGTTCACACATGCTCACAATCCTGGTGTCTTAGTTAGAAGCTGTCAAGCTTTACAATGAAAGCCTAGAGCTCTTGAACTTGTTACCTTTTAGTGGTTAGTGCCTCATTACTGCTGATTAGGAGACAGTAAATAGGTCTGTGTGAATGTGTGGTTGCTGATGACTCCATCAGTTTTTGCCCAGGAGAGGTTGCAGTCCACAGATGAATGCATGAGTAACTCAGGTGACACGTACCAACCTCACATCCTGGAATGCCTCGACATGAACACCACCACACATCACAAAGTAAATGCTGGTTAATGTATTGATATTACACTATTTCAATAACCTCCTAGTACAAAGAATGATGTAGTATGAGACCTGAAAAACAAACAAACAAGGCATCTGGATTTCTCTTTATGTCATCATTAATCTCCTGAATACAGAGCGTGTGCTATGTGCTAAGGGTATTTACACCATACCAAAGCTGCTTCCCCTTAGTCAGCAGGTGCTAATTGACACGTAGAGGAGAACCAATGTGACTTAATGCTGTACTTTTAGAAGCAGTATTTAACAGAAGACTTGGAGCAGAAATGCCATCAAAAGTTCATGAATTGCCTTTGAAATTAATAAATGTCCCCTCATCATATTTATGAGGACCAATTGTGCATCTCACCTTTTATGCATTTTATGATGACTCATCAAATATGCAAATGAAATTGTGACTAACCTCCTGTCCGGGCCACTGCAGGTGATAAGAGGGAGCAAAACACAGCAGGTCATTTTTAAATTATCCTGACAGCAATAAACCGAGAAAGTATTACTTTCAGTCAGCAGTGATGCAATGATAGAGGACAAAGGCAAGCAATTTAGACTTGTCTAAACTAACTGTAAAGATGTGCACAATGTGCAGATCCTCCTTATGCTATAAAAACAACTTTGACAGGTTGAAGAACAGTGGACACAGTTGGATTGAAATCATAAGTCAGGCCAGGAGTTAGACTCCACCCCAGGCCACTCTGATGACCTGGGATAGAACAATTGCTACGCCATATTTCCTCTTAATGATTATGTTTGTTTATGTTTTCTCTCATATTCATTAAATGAATATAACACATTGTAGGTATTTACAAAGTCTGCAGGGATTTTCTTAACTAGTGCAACATCTTATCCATCATTTGCTTCCAAACTAGTGAAGAAAACAAATTGGTAATAAATTCTGTGGTAGCACCCAAAGTACCGTCACCCAGAAAATCCGAGGGATTCTACCTGTATCTGTGTGTGCTGCTAGTTTTCTTCTGTAGATGTGGACCAGCCATTTTTTCAGCCCAAGCCATCTAAACTGGTCTTCCAGAATGTCACTCCTGGACAGACCTACAAGTTTCCACTATGCTTCCTCAACAATGACAAGGTATAGTAATTAATAAGATAGATAAAAAGTACATTACTTTTAACACCACATGGCTGGTGAGCTGATATTTTAATGACAACAGAACAAGTGAAACAAAAAAGCGTACATTCCAGCTCTCATGCAACAATTGCATCGCCATTTGAAAAAATAAAATGTTACATTTTATGTGGAGTGTCAGGTTGTTTGTACAGATTGGAAAATGACTGGAAAAGGTAATTATTGATTGCAGGAGATCTGTACAAGACACCACCAAGGAATGATTAATAAATCACCACTAGCTTTGTGTTTGCTGCTGTGTTGGGCTTTTGCAATTTTCTAAAGTTTAGATAATTTTTTTCCAAGGTTTCACAGCAAGTGAAGCTGGAGCAGCAGGACTCAGCGTATTTCTGTGTTGTCAGTCCAAATGATTGACGTGTCAAGTTTGCACCAGGAATGGCATGTCACTTTCACAGTCTTCTTCAGTTCACGTGAAAACAAGATATAGGAGACATTCACATTTGACTGGGACATGCAATAGTTAAGCTAAGAAGGATCGAATCAGGCAACAGAATACAGGGTCACAACAGGGTTGATATAAAATAGTTAAAGATGCCTGTGAGGAATCAGGGTCATATATATCTCAAAATTATTTAACAACTCCATCAATAGGGGAGGGTCTGTGCTGACGGACGTGGGTTACTGACCTGGTAGCCTGGCTGCCCCTGGGTGGGTCCGGGATGGGCGTGAGGTTCTGGGGGCGCTCCGTCTCTGGGCTGGGGCCCGGGCCGGGCCTCGGGGGCTTGGGTCCTGGTTGGTGTGTTGCCGGGGTTGGGGGCGGATGGGTGCATGGGGGCCCAGCCCTGGAGCAGGGTGCCGCCGGTGAATCGAGCCACCTGGGGGGCTCTTCAGCTGGTGGGGAAGATTGTCACATCTTGCAGGAGCTTTCCTCTCCTCAGGGGCTCTCTCTGCAGGAGGGGGAGATACAGGAGAGGTGGAAGAAGATCTCAGCCTGGGTGTTTATTGTCTTATGTAGTCTGGAAGAAGAGTGGATGGTGGGGTGGGTGCAGTTTTCTCTGTGGTGGGGTTGGGTGGACTGTCCCGGGCTCTGTGGGGCCGGGAGGCGCTGCTGCGCTGGGACCCGGTCTGGATGGGCCTGGGCCCCTTTTCCTGGCGGGTCGCGGAGTATGGGGGTGCCTACTGGGGTCAGCGGGGGAGCTGGCCCCAGGGAGGGGTCACTTGCCCCTCCCTTCCTTCCCTCCCCATCTCCAGCTGCCTCCCTCTTCCCGCTCCACCACAACCACCCACACATGCAGGACCTTGGAGTAGGGGTATGTCACCAGGGTGCAGAGGAGGCCACCCCCCCCTGTCCCCTTCTGGCTGCCTCTGCCTCAATTTTATCCCACAACTTAGACATTCACATTACTCACACTCTCATTACACATACATATAGGATCTTGGGGGTGGGCACGATACACGGAATCCAAAGTACCATCAGGGTGTACACCCCACCCCTGGCGTCGTTGCCCACCTCTCAATGTTAAATACACGTAGACATTGAGGGCTAGCAGGAGGGACCATGCGCTTACCTGCTGCTCTCTGGCAGGTAGCTCCATGCCCTCCTGGGTTTTAAATGCACCTTAGAACACACATGCATCAACACTACAATGAGCGGGTGGAGGGAGGTTTGGAGTCTTCTCTCACCCCCATTCTCTGCGACCTGCTGGAGCGGGGGGGCTAGGAGGAGGAGTTGGCTGTCCGACTGCGGTCTGGAGTGTGGGGCCTCCCTGCTGCTGCGGAGTCGGGGTGGTCTGCCTCTCCCCACTGCAGGGAAAAGGGTAACACCACCTGGGTCTGGGTGCAGTTCCCCCCTCCAGGGGCAAGGGTACCTAGACCCGGTTTGTAGAGTACGCTTGGGGAGTGTGATCGTGTGTACAACGTCTCTTTATGTCTGTCTCCACGTTGGTTGAGTGTGGAGTAAGTGCATATGAGAGCATGAGGGTGGGAATGGATGTTTGTATATGTGTGTGCCTGTATTTCTGTGTCTATATGTCAGGTTGGGTGTCAGGCGCCACCTCTCTGGGGACATCTTAGGCCCTCCAAGGTTTGGAGGCCTATCTCCCCCCACCACCACTTCCCTGCCAGTGGCGGACTCCCTCAGACATCGGTGCGTTGGTGGTTCTTTGTGTCTGGGGATGGGCGTCCAGGTATACACCGGCTCACTCCTTGGCGGCCGCTTATCGGGGCCTGGAGCCCGGGGCTCGCTCGGGCCACTTCAGAGGTGGGGTGCCCCCGGCCTCTCGGCCTGGGGCTCGGTCACTCAGGCACGGCTGGCTGCCGGCGGAGCTCACGGGCGCGTCACTGCTACTCCCCCTGGCTTCTGCTCCGCGGCTGCTGAGTGAGCCCTCATCTGGGACTCTCCTCAGCTCTGGAGTTTTGATCTCCTCCATACCTGCTTCATGCCCTGGAGGACGGGGCTGTGGCCCCCCCACACCCTCTAGCAGATCATTACATGAAGGAACCTTTAAAAAAAACAAAAAAACAAGCGCGTCCATGCTCACAGGTGTACACACGGGTGATCACACCCACAAACTACACCCTTTTTGGCTCCTACCTCAAAGCACACTGTGTTCTGTTGATCTTATGTGCTGCACAATAATGTTTAATATTTAGTATTTACTGTCATATTCCCATATATCATTGTGATGTTGTTTATTCTATTACTCTTGTTCTCTTCTGCTTGTTTTCTTTTTTCTTTCTCAGCAGGTGACCCAGGTGATTGATATATGCATTTTTTTCCTTCTTTTTTTTTTCTGCTCATTCTGTTGGTTTTTGTCTTTTGCCCTTCTCCCCCGTCCCTCTTCTCAGCTTTTTCTCTTTCCCTCTTTCTTTCTCCCCTTCTTTCCCCCAGTCAAGTCTGTCCCGTATTCAGTAAGTGAAAATAAAATGAACAATAAAAGGTGAATCAAATGGACCATTACGGCAAGGCTGGGATGGTCAATTTGGTAAAGTAAATCCGTTGGGCATCTTTCTTTGCCTTTAGACAACAATTCTGATGGCAAAAGAGCCAAACGGGACAGGCAAAAAAACCCAAAAAAACCCCCAACTCCATCAATTATGCATATGGATTTTTTGCGTTTACATCAACCTGTTCACCCTGTCTTTACAGGACTACCACCATAGACTGATTTGTGTGACAGAGAGGGAAAAGACTGAGATTCCGGTCCAGGCCATTGGGCTACGTGCTATTCTTGACTTTCCGGACAAGATTAACTTGCCTGTCTGTCCTGTGAAAGCTTCAACTTAGAAAACTCACTTTGTTTTCAACATAGGAAACAGCAACGCCGAGTTCAGGCTTCATAGGGAGAGGTGAGAGCCAACCCAAGAAGGGCTGTCTGTCTGCTTTCTATATTAGGTGATTTTCAAAGTTAACTAACTTATGGCTCCTTAAGGTTGTACAGAATTGATAAGTGAACAGAAAACTTTTGGCTTACCACCTTATCAAGAATTACATAACAGAGTGTTGGGTATACCTCTAATTAGACTTTGCAGTAATTATTGTTAGCTAATTAAAGGTTCTCTTGAATATTTCAGTTTCTAAAACAGTCACGTATAATTCCAGACCTTTTTCAGCGACACTTACCTACATCAAGTTGACTGGAAATGGAGTATAATAATAATATTCTGTTGTTATCTTTCTGTGAAACTTCAAAATATAAAGAAGCACTTCCTTGTTTATTCTTGTAACTGTCAGAGCCATGAATGGAAGATTTCTCCAAATCTTGTCAGTAATCAGCAGTGTCAACTAACAGAATACGTTTTTTTCCTTTAATCACAATGGTGAACACTGGAATAAGATTCTGTTTCTCTAGCTGTGGTGATGCTGAAGCAGAGACCAGTGATGGCACAAACAAACACAAAACTATGGTCACATGAATGTCATCTGCAGGAATTCCCTGCAGGCAGATATGAAGACAGCTTGTTTTATACTCTTCTTTGTGTGTATCTCTGTGTTTTAGTGTTTCTGTCACATTTCCAGTCTTAGCAATGTTTTCTATTCCCACACTTGTCTCTAGCAGACAGATTACTGGGGTAATCAAAGTATTTGCTCATCGTCTTTTTTCTGTCTTCTTTTTGCTTCTTGATCTAAACATGCGTGTTTAAAAAAGTGTGTATGCATGAAAATAACTGGTTTTGCATTTAAGATTCATGACCTTTTGACTTAAGATGTAACAGATGAGTGCATATACACACATGTTACATCAACGGAGTAACATTGCTAAATATCTGTCTGCAGCATGCTGTAGCAGAAAGGTTCAGTATAGGGTTACATTTAATAAGAACTCTGAGTCATGCTAAGCTAAGCTGAGTCCTAGAATAAAATTATGCCAAATGAGCTTAATAGGTCCCCTTTAATAAACAAGTCCATTTGTATCCCAGTGCAGTAAACTAATGAATCATTCATCCCTTCTTAGTTTACGTAATGTTGTTGCTGGATAAATGGTTGTTTTGATACAGGGTGATAATTTTATTCTTTTTTAAATTTGTGTTATGATGAATCTACTCATTTGTGATAAACTTGTTAAATGTGTTTGTGACTGATTTGCTAGGCTTTAGCCACACTTACACCAGACCGCAGCTTGATGCACAGCAGCCACATGATTTAAGGGTAATCTTAGTTTCCTTCACAATTATCGAGACTCTTTAACATCAAAAGCAAAAAGATGAAGCCTTTGACTCTTCTGGTACATGCACAAGGGGATCAATTAACCTTGAATGCATAAAGTTGCTGGCTTTTTATCCTGTTCAGCAGAAAATGCAAGAGATAATTTAACTGGAAATTAGTGGTTTTAAAGTCTTCATCTCACCTCATTTTAAATATCTCATATCAATTTAGAGAATAGTAGTGCAATTTTAACCTAGGTGGGTTCTCAGGATTTAATGGTACGCTACAAAGGGTTCAGTGTAGTTTCATAAGAAGCTCAGCTCACAGCAAGCCACATACAGTTATGAAATATAATTCATTCTGATGATTGAGCACTTTGTCTGCCACATAAATATTGCACACTAAAAATAGCAATAGCAAAAAATGACTAGCTGATAGTTAAGTGGATTAATCTCTGAGATGCTTCACTCACAACCAAATCAGACTTATTCCTGACCCAAAGCGGCCACATCAAAAGCTCATTTAAAGCTAATTTCATCTACCTGGCACTGTATCCTGCTGTCTAAGGAGAATAATTCCGTGGTGTTTAACAAATGCAGTTGAAGAGCTTTGTGGCATGCAAGAAACTCCAAACTTATTAGCTATTTAACACCTGGGTGGATATTTTTTGTGTACTAACTCTATGTGTGTCTGAACTTGGGTGAATATGAGGGAGAATCTGGCTGCATGGTGGGTAAACACTCATTCAGTTATCAGTAATAGTCCTTAAAGTCTACCATATTCTTCTTATGAAAAACTGTCTGTTTATTACTGGATTAACTGTTCTGACTGTGGTTGTCGTTTTATGTCTGTGTTACCATTCCCTGGAACTCTTGATTTAGCTAGATAGCTCTCTATATGTTTGTATTTTAAATCTTTTTTTTTTAATCTTCAGTTTTTGCGTGACCTTAAAGGAGCAAGGGTGCTGTGTGGCTACTTAAACTAGCAGGTTTGTTGTAGGAGGGACAACAGTATTCAGCAGCATTAAGCCTTTATAGTTGGAGAGCCAGCCCCGATCCAGAACACCACTTACAGCCCATCAAGAGACTATCATTTTTAATTTAGCACCTTTCCCTGCCTCCCTCACTCTCATGTATGTTTCAGTTCAGCATGCTGCAGAAGTCGTTATTCTGCTGAGCTTTAGCATAGGCTAGCAGACACAGTCTGTGTGTTGCTGTTTATGTTAGTATGTGTTGATTTGCATGTACATTGCACGATAGCACTTAACGCTGGAATGGTTCCTGCCATCATTTAAAAGCTGGTGCAGCTTTAAAAAAAATAATATTTTGCTTAGCTGAGTTGTTTTTCATTATGGTGAGTTAGACAGGGCTTGTTCTGTCTTAAGAGTCAGTGGAGACTCATCTGCTCCAGTACACCCCCATCCACCCATTGCACTCCCTCTCCTGTGTCACTTCTTGCTGGTTTAAATGAAAAGAAGGACAACTCTTGGGGAGCACTGAGGCATCTGCTTTAACGGAGCTTTAGTGCTGAGGGGGACTTGAGTATAGCAGCTTTTTGAAAAAACAGCACACACATACAAACAGGAAGCAACTGCACAACACACACATGCTCAAGGCTGCATGCTCACACACGCACAAACACACACTGCTGTTTGTGTCGTAATCAAAGGTAGCTGAGAGGTCTGTGAAGTTCCACTGCTGTGTACATAGAGAAATTATGTGAAGAGAAAGCAAACGAGGGGGAGAAGGGCTGGTGGACAGAAATGATGAAAGCTTTGCAATAAGCTGCAGCTCTCCCTGCCTGTCAACTGCTGTCATAGCATCCGGATGCTGGGAGATAATTGCTTTTTCTTTCTGGATCTCCTAGTTCGTCATTCTCGCTGCCTCATTTCCTTCTATCACTCATCCTCCGTCTTGTGTGTTCTCTTTTCTTTTCTTGATTCTACTCGTTCCAATGATATCACATCATTTTGTAGACTTTCTAGCAGAGTAAAAGAAAAGAATCGGCCTCCCTTAGGACCTCTGCCAGGCTACTTTTCTATTCTTTCTCTCTGCCTCTGGGTAGATGATTGAGATCTCTGTGATAATTGGCCCAGTGGAAGCCAACACGGGAACTCCTTGAATTCTAATGTGTGTCTTTACTGTCTGGAACGCTCAGTCATTGTATAGATTTTACCAGCGTACATTCGTCACAGTCTGGTTTGGTTGGTTTTTCTGTTTCTGGTCAAAAAGGCTGTGATCACTTGGTGAAGAGTAAGTAAAGAAGTCAGATTGGAAGCATTGTGCTACAAGTGAAGCTTTTGCGGTACTTGCAAATAAGGCTTTTCAGGTGCCAGTTAATCAGTTCTTCTCACTTGTGTTAAACCTCAGGGCAGAGATGGATTAAAACTGTCCTATCCAGTCTGCAGTGAGCATAAACCTAATAGGATCACTCATCTTATGAAACACATTTGCTTATCTGTTGTGTTCTGTTTCTTTTAAAGAGTGTTCATAGATTTACTCACATGTTACTGACCAATAAAACTGTCCTTAAAAACTAAACGTTGAACGAGGAAAAGAAAAAGAAAAACCTCAGGTGGTGTTTCTGTGTAATTTAAAACTCCTATGTCTCGTGTTAGCTGGAATTAAGATGATGCATACAAAATAAAAGAAATGGATTCACAATATTCAGATCTTACAGATGGGTAAATGATATTTGACATTTTTTCTGCATGCTGTGTACACTGTTTCTCAACATCTGTTGTTGGTGTGAAACTACAGATTTTAAGTTGATGGCCCCATAACTTTGGGTACTGTTTGTTAGCAAAACTACATCCTTGTTCCTTTAAACACTGTTGGATTCAAATATCAGCAGGAGCATACTTATGCCATTCCAAACCTCAAGATAAAGTTTTCCAGTATCAGACAGGAGTCACATTTCTAATCCTTAACTAATTTAGAAATTGGATTTCGCTCACTATCCAGCAGGGAAACCTTATCCCATTCAAATTATTATTTGTGTAAACCTAATTTAAGAGAACTTGTTCTTTTGTTGCAATACATTGTGCATTCTTTGTGTTTGATCCAAAAGGCATGAGGTACAAAACTGAGGGTTCAAAGAAATCATAAATGGCAAGTTTCCATGGCTGTCAGTTCACTTTAATCCCATTTTCATTTCATTTCAAGAAATCTCCCTTAATTTCACTGCTTTATGGTTAAAACATCAGAAAAAGACACAAATTAGTGTTTAGTCTTTAGAGTTCAGAAAAAAACTTTAACCTTGGTATACAAATACAGAAAAGAATAAGTAGAGTGTTTGTGCAGACTAAGATGCCCGTCCTTCTGCTTTGAATGTAAACAAACACATGTTCAATTTACATATGGCCTTATTCTTGGTGGCTTTATACAAAACCTAGTTTTGCATTGTACTTTTTGTTGCTGGTTATTGTTGCTCTTTGCTGCACTGTTGGCAGTGTGCACATATGATGGGACCCTGTTTGTCCTGCAAAATGAAGAGACTGTGGTTCTTCTGGCTTCTTGAAATACTTGAAAGCATGTTTGCCATACCCACACGTATGTGTGATGTACTGGTATTTTAATCATATTTATTTTCCACTTGGTGTTTTTTGACATTGTAAGTTTCCCACTATTCTCCACCCGCATTCATGTCAAGACACTGAGATGTTTAGATAAATGAAGTGAAAGGTTTCCATGAATGTCAGGCAATATTGTGAATAGATTGACTCAAACTGAGCACCACAGTTATTAAGTTAATTTCTTGTGGCCTATATGCCACCACGTCTGTGACACTCTGTGTCTCATAATAAACATCGCAGTGTCTTGTGCTCAGGAGCAGATGTGTACATTAGCCTGCATGGGCTTTGTGAGGAACTGAACATCCATCTTGAACCTGATTCTAGTTGGTTGGATAAGACTTATACCTCACTGTCCAGTACATGCACAGTGTCCCTCACCAACAGGAACAATATCCCTCTTCAGTACCGCTGGACTGTGTGGTTCAGCCAGCAAGAGGACCTAAACTTACTGAGGTATTTATGGACACATGCAAAATGTTTTAAGAGAGGCTACAGAGGAATATGTTTGTCACAAGACAAGTTTGATCGTTCTGTCTCTACGTAGCAAGTAGAATTCTCTTCAGTATTATGTTTCTTTTTTATCACAGCATGTGTTGCCAGAAATAGCTCAGGTACTCATCACGTTTTTCTGTCAGCAGCTCCTTGTTCTTCTCCTTGCTTCTTTTTCTCTTTGACCCTCCTCATTCACTCTTTGTTATACTTTTCACCTTCTCACCCTCCCTGTTTCTCTCTAGGGAAGGCTCAGTGCTTGAGCAGGAGGCAGAAGGAGAGCGGGAGCACTTGCTTTTTCCTGTATTCCTGCAGTTCCTACAGGAATACAGCTTTTGGCCTTCCCAGATAGCTGCATAACTGTGGAGCCTATGAAGTTTTTAATGTGTATCATATGTTTTCATCACAAAAATATTTCCCTTCTTAATATCCACTTCATTGTCTTTGTGGATCTTTCTGTAGGACATGTATTGCTGTATGGCATCAAAGCTGCATTGCTGCTTTGAGAACAGTGTTGAATCGGTTAATCACATCTGAGCTTAAAACTGTCACAAAGAGTTAAAATTCAAACCTGTTTTTTGCATTTAAACCCCGTGTGACTCCTCGGTAACAGTAGGGTCCCAGACTGGACTGTTTCTGTTCAGGGACCTTCAGACAGAATGACCCATTCTGACACCCCCGCCCCCACCTTTCTCTGTTAGTGTCGTCTCTCCTCAACTCTGCCCAGTTCCCTGGACAGATGGAGAGAGGACACAGATGAAAGACAGAGGCAGAGAGGATGAAAGTGTCATGGTGAGAGAGAAAACAGTCTGTAGACCAGTTACTACACAATGTTTGAGAGGGCATTTGAGGAAAAATGGTCAGCAGTCTGTGTATGAATACACCTATCCAGTTACCCACACACACAGAGACAGACACCGGTGTGTGTGTGTGTGTGTGTGTTTTTATAGCTAAGCTTGACAAATGAATCAATTGTATTCTTCTTCAGGCTTGTTATTCTAACTTTTGCATTTGTTTCACTAAATAATCCTTCTTGTCTTCACGTGGTTCCGAAGGGGGAAATATTGTCCAACAACATAGCAAATATCACAATCATCTTCAAGCCTGAGGATGCCAAACTATATACTGCGATGTCACAGGTCAGTCCACAGCTAGAAGAAAATTATGATCATTCAGGTTTCACATACACACACATACAGCAGTGCATGTATGTGTATCTTGTAGTGCTGACTGAGATATCCTACAGCTTCTGGATGAAACATGCACATCTGAACTGGTGTACCGTAAAAGCTTAGTTGTTTAAGAAAAAGTAAAAGATAATTCTCCTTTGGTGTCAAAGTAACCAGATACTCAATATTGCTGTATTGAACATGAAGATGTGATGAAGTGCAAAATGCAGTAACTTCCACAGTTATTCTACTTTGGCTGCAGAGTTTGAGATGTACAAACCAATTTTTCCCAATTGTTTAATCATAAAAACAAAAGACCCAATCACACATAGCCAAATAAACAACAGGATTTGAAGTGAGAAGATAATGAACCAAAAGTATTTTGAGTGCATTTATAGCAAACTGACAGCAACAGTTGTTTCCTCATCTCAAACCCTTCATACACCCCTGGATGTAACTCTTCTTTTGTGTGTTCTTTCAACCTTGCAATTGATTACTTTGACAGCTACAAGCACACCCTATACCCCTGCTGTAAATTGAAAGCTTTAGCTTTCTCATAAAAGAATCTCCTTTCCTCTGTTAGTGCAGACAACTTACAGATAAACAAGTCTGGGTAGCAAACCATGTCTGTCTGTTTGTTAGTTTTTTCAGGGAACGACAGCTCTTCTCCAGTGTATCTGTTTTATGTTCCCTTTTCCTCAACCGTGTGATATTCTCAATCAAAGGAAACAGCACAATTGTTCTTCATAAATCCACCTTCGTGACGATGAACTCACTGTGCCCAAATTTAGTCATCTCATCTAAGTGCTAGTAAAAGATTGTTGACAGTTTTGCATGTGGCCTTCATGTGTGTCGTTTGAGCCGGAGGTCAGATTTACATTAATTTTCATGTTTTCTGCGGTGCGTGATGACCTGGTGAGCCTAGGACAAGGACAGAGAGACAGGAGACTCCTGTGCCTTATTTCCTCACTTTGCAAAAAGCCTAAGAAACATATAAAGCAAAACAGAAGACTAGATCTCATGTGGCCTTTGCATTGATTAGAATTAGTACTTTAACGTAATGTAACACCAACCATAATACCCAACTCTACATGATATGTTGCCTTTTCCTTTTTCCATGGCCCTACAACATGTTTTTTGCTTTGTCTTTTCTAGCTTTGTTATCACTCTTTCATCATTTTTGTCTGTTTTCTGCCTTAGGACGTGAATCACGGTTACCCCTCACAGTCAAGGGTAAAGGTATGGGACCTGAACTTGAGTTCAACCATAATGGGATTGAGTTATTAGATTTTTTTCATAGGAGAACAATAATATTATCAAGAGATAAGAAAAACGAGCCAAAACGAACACTTGTAATGGGAGAAATATGTCTCACAAGGGTTACAAATGCATACAGTATGCTTCATAAGTGTAGACTATGATTTTCAAACATGTGCCATGATTTGTGGCTAACTTTTAGGGATTAACAAACATCCTGCTTGTAGTCCTGTGGTTTTTTCAAATAAAGTGGGCATTTCTCCTTCTAAACAAAAAAGAGGAACTCGTCACCCAGAAAAAACATAGATTTTCCAATTACAGGCACCACACAGTAGTCTGTCAAGGTTAACATATGGTTTAAATAAGCTGCTGCTACATCCTGAGATGTTCAGGATTAGTCATTAAGCTAACATTAATGTTAGCCTGCTGTTATTAGAGAATGCTAAGATTAACATCAAAGTGTTATTTCACATTACCTGGATTATATCTATATTCAAATTATGCAGAGATTAGTTAGTATTTAGTCACTTCAGAGTATGATCCACAGTGATGTACAACGTGTTCAACCATCTGCAGCTGAGGTCTGACTCAGTTTGCAAGCAGCAAGTAGCAGAAGCTTAGCCATATGTTAACCTTTATAGCCCACCGTGTAGTATCTGTAATTGGTAAATCTATGTTTTCTAGTAGAAGGGTGTTCTGTTTATTTAGAAGAAGCAAAGCCCAGTTTAACTGGGGGAAAAAAAATCCCACAGGACAGAGGAAGCACAGATGTCCCAGTTTTACACTAGCACATGAACACAGCTTACATTTGTGGATCAGTGCGAAGCTGACAGCATGAAATTTGTCTCAAAACCCCACTTGGGCATGCAACGTGATCTGTGTGTATCAGGAGATTTCGGCACACGTATTTAAGGTTTTGTAAGTGAGCGAGAGTAATGCCAAATATATTATTAGGCATTTGTAATTATAAATATTCATTCAGGTTTAGGTATAGACAGTTGTAAAATAGTTTTGTAGCACGTGCTTGTGAGTCCTCAAAAGTTTCACACAAATCACTGCCTGCATTTGTAAATCATTTACGTTTATGTGTGTGGATCATACCATAAGCATTTGTAAGACATATAAGCTGCATACACTTATGTTCCTTTATAAAATTGCTAGTATGTATGTATAACGCTGCAGATGCAACGTTATGTTAGTTGACAGAGCCTCTGTGGTTATAGTTTATTATACTGCAAGGTGGTTCTTCTGCCAGTCAGCAACAACGTGTAATAAAATCATCTGCAGGTTTTTTTTGCCACTTTTTATGCACACAGCTGATACCACGTACCATCTTTTATCTGTTGATATACTCCATAAAACACATCTGGTAGTTACATGATCATTGTTGGATATTTACTCTTCTGTTTCAACATTAATACACACATGTCTGTGAAGGTTCTCATTAATACACACACTTCATTTTGAGTTTTATGATAATATATTGCAAACTCTTATTGACTGAGTTTAGCTTATACAGGAAATCTTTCTTCTCCAGTTGCAGTTGTCGAATAAAGGGCTGATTTTGGCCGAAGTTTCTCTGCTGTGTTGTTCCCTCTGGGAGTGCCAGACTGTGGAAGTCACCTTCGCAGTTGGATTTTGGGTTCATTTTCTGAGGACTTGCTGCTAGCTGTGACAGGATAGCCTCAACCACTTACCTTCAACTTTAGGTAAAGCTCGATATATGTATTTTTTTTTCTCTGCTTATTCTGTTGGTTTTTGTTTTTTGCCCTTCTCCCCCGTCCCTCTTCTCAGCTGTTTTTCTTTCCCTCTTTCTTTCTCCCCTTCTTTCCCCCAGTCAAGTCTGTCCCAGCAAGTGAAAATAAAATAAACAATAAAAGGTGAATCAAATGGACCATTACGGCAAGGCTGGGATGGTCATTTTGGTAAAGTAAATCCGTTGGGCATCTTTCTTCGCCTTTAGACAATAATTCTGATGGCAAAAGAGCCAAACGGGACAGGCAGAAAAAAACAAAAAACTTTAGGTAAAGCTGGCGAGGAATGGAGCCATTGCTCTGACAGAACATTTACATGTTACAAGCAAATGTAAAAACTGACTCATGGATCCTTTACCTTCTCTGTACCTATTTTCAGATTTTTCATCTTGTTCTTTTCAGGGTTTCTTTGTCTGTTTAATCTGTCCTACAATCCACTTTGATGTTTCAGAGCTCGACTTTGGGGATGTAGCCTTTGGTATGCTACATTTTTCCTTGGATTTCATCCTGGCGTGCATGATAACATATATTAATATCTTTATATTTTCTCATATTGGCTCTCTCTCTACATATTCCCAGAAACACTTGTGTGCATCCTTTTCAAACCTTCCTTTGTGCCCGTGAACTTCATATTGCATGTCTGGGGAGATGGTCAGGCCTCGCCTAGCATTAGCTTATTTAGAAAGGTTTCTGATGAGTCACGAAAAAATTGGCAAGGTCATACTGCTGGAAATCTTCGTTCAAGGCCTGTGGAATTCACGATCTGCCCGGCAACAGGCTCAGTCCGTACTGTGTCAGATAAATCCATTAAGGTACAATTAATCAACAATTAATCAGAGACCAGAGCTAGCATACCAGTTTTAGTATAATGGTATAGTGCAACAATGCAGCCAACATTAGCTCATGGATTACCAAGATTATAAACATTTTCAAAGTGCACCATGAACACAGCACACATCACTAGAGTTTGTATTGACAAACCACAGGGAAGGGCACTTTTACCAGTCAGACAGAAGCAGGCCTCTTGTCTGGGCAAGACTTGCTATGCTAACACAAGAAAGCTGACCTAGTTAGTTCCATCCGCATTTTTATCAGGCTGCTTTGTTAATAATGGGTAACACTATAAAGCTGAATTTTTTTTTTACTTTAACTTCTTTCCTTTTAACTTTAGACACTGGTTTTCCTGTATTTCTCCTGTACTGGTCTTCCTGGCCTCATTGTGTGTATGTATGATGCATAGCAGATGCTGCTGATTACACCGGAAAACTCTCACCTCATACCCACCCCTGTTGCTTGTGATGTGTTTTCATGGTGTTATGTTGTGAAGATTCATGTGCTTTTTGTGCTGAGGAGTTTTTTTTGTTTTCTGTTCTGATACTGAGCTCCTAGTAGGAGCTCAGTATGAGAAGAGTTCTGTTTTTCTCTCCTCCATCTCCCTATTTTGTTGTACATTTCATTGTTTTTCTTTACGCTACCTGTTCTGACCTGCCTACCCGATGTGATGTTTGTGTATTGTATGTATGGTCGGAAGAGGTCCAATTTTGCTGCAGGGAACTGCAAATGACAAATAAATGGCTTCATGATCATCATCATCAGGTGTGTACAGGTGACGTTGTACTCCAACACTGTTGGAACACACAGGCCGGTGCTAGTAGTGGATGTTGACGGCGTCGGGGAGGAAATGCTGTCTTTGTCTATGAAGGCTAGGTTAGACACATTTACATGTGAACATACACAGTCTGTTGAGTGTGAAAACTTACTCAAACGTTCAGTTGCTGAAGTTAGTTTGTGGTAAAATAAATCCAAGTAAACATCCTGTACCTTCCTGTATTTCTGCTTTTGTGCCCTGAGGCTGTTTCATTTGAAAAGATACTCAATAAAAAAAAGAATGAATAACAATGATTCATCATCCCTCTACCAAAGGAAAATAGAATACAACCTCTTCTTAGAAAATTAGAGTTTATGTTTATGTTTGACAGAAAGCAGTGGTGTAATGGTGTCTTGGGTGGAGAATATGACACACAAATTCAATGAAATTATCTATGATTGTCTTGATATACTGTACTTTTTACTCATCTCAATTTATTTGTCATTATAGATTAAAAAGGGACTTGTGACACTCATTACCAGCTCAATCTTTGTTTTATTTTATTTATTTATTTATTTTATTCTGGAACTCCACTAGAGCTTTGAATCATTCACAGTTTTAAAAATATATTTAAGTTATATTGGACCATCTGTGCCAAACAAAGCACTTTAGATTCTCTGCTATTAAACCTGTTAGTTGTAAAAGCCCACTTTCTTTTGATTGGCTGCCCCTCACCTGACGTATACACACAGAACTCAAACAAGGGAACAAAAGATCTCTGTAAACTGTAAACTACATGATAGACTGTAATACAGCCTTAATCTGCCACATGACACCTGCTACATATATGTACTTAAGTATACAACTATATACACTGTGGTACCCAAAATGCCTGCTAGCAAACTCTTCTATCATCCTTTTTTCTCGAATAAAGTACCTTTTTTCTGCTAGTAATCTGCTGTGCTTTCAGCTGTCTGCATGTTCTGATGCTTTGACAAGTTGTGAATGTGGTCCATTGAACTTGCATGCAGGTGTCGGCAAATCAGTGGAGGATGTGTTAAATATTCAGAAGCTAATTTGCATTATAATACAATGGAATGTCACCTGCATCATCATTCAGAATAGGGCAGTGGCAATCTGACTTCCTCACGGCAATCACCGTCATTATACTTTTATGAATTCATTCTAATTAATAGAGTTTTGGCATGATGCTGTGCAATTACTTTTTGGTCCATAAATACTCTTCATATCTTTTCTTCTCCACCCATTTCGCTGTTTCTCTTCTACTTGTCTGACTCTCTTCTTTTGTCTGTGTTGATAGGTGTGTTGTGCCTGAGATTGTGGTGGATACTCCAGTGCTGGACTCCTCAATTTCCCCTATAAACAGAAAGTGCGGTTGACCAACTCTAGCAATTTGCCTGCCTGCTATGGCATGCTTGATCAGGTTGGACAGATCCATGCAGCAGCAACAAAAAAAAAAAAATTGATTTATAGAGTTTACATGTCTGTGTTAAGAACTGAAGTGAATTAGAGCATACATGTTCCTTTTCAGTCGATATGAAGTAGGAGCGAGGAGACAGTTAACTTAGCATAAAGACCGAAAATGTGAAAAAATACTAACTGGCTTTTTCTAAAGGTGAAGAAAATCGTCATAAGCTCAGTAACAAAAACATTATATCTCATTTGTTTAAAGGATCGTCTTACAGCTTGCCAAAAACACAGTTAATGACTTATTGGTTGCTCTAATTGTCTCTCTTGTCCAGACTGAAGAGATTCTGTCTTAATGTAATTACTGTGTGGTAATGGGGACACATCTTCTTGTCCTCGCTTTCCTTACTGAGCTTTGGTGATGTGTGAAAGTGCTACTTTGAAGATATCTTTTTTTGGATTGTTTAGCCTTAGTGTTCATCAATTATTTTTGAAATACACTCACTGACCACTTTATTAGCAGATTGCAACCCCCTTCTGAATTCAGAACTGGCCCTTATTATGTTAGAGGCAGCCATGAGAACATTGATAGGTTTGTAGCTTGAACCCATCCGCTGGAACGTTGAAGACAATATAATTACACTGCAAAGCAAGACACAAGTAGGCAAGCTTCTTCATGTTTCTCGTGCACGGGAGAGAACCGGACAGGCACCGTTCCTTCGCTTGACCCCAGTTGCTCTCGTCCGTTCTCCCGTACCACTGTTCTTTTATTGAGGTTACATGAATATGCATAAGTTCATTAACATATGACGTCTACATACACACAAAGAGTACCTTGTCTGTGTGTGTGTGTGTGTGTGTGTGTGTGTGTGTGTGTGTGTGTGTGTGTGTGTGTGTGTGTGTGTGTGTGTGTGTGTGTGTGTGGACTGCTGATCAAAGGGTCAAACATCTAAGCATAAATGACAATCAACAATACAAATCTAACAAACATGGATAAAGAGATGGATAGCAATAACATTCAAGTAGCATCTGTGGTGTTGAATATGATGCTCACTTGGTAGTAAGGGGCCTAAAGTGGACTAAGAAAATATCCTTAAAAGCCTGAGCATTTGATACAGATACATCCGCCAACTGTCTTGTATTTGGGTACTCACCCCATTGAACATGAGACTGGCATCGACAAAGCATATTCACATTGAGGACTGCTACTTGCTGGACATTTTCTCTTTTTCGGTCCATTCTCTGAACCCTAGAGATGATCGTGTGGGCAAATCCCAGCAGAGCAGCAGTTTTTAAAATACTCGGATCAGATCGCCTGGCACCAACAACCATACCATGTTCTTTCTTCCTCTTTCTGATGTTCAGTTTGATCTCGAGCAGGTTGTTGGTATACATAAATGAATACCTAAATAAGCTGTTGCCGCACTGTCGCTAAGTAAGAAATTATTTTTTGAGACAAATGAAGGTTTAAAAGACAACAAAAGCTGACCTCATATTATCCATTACTGTGCTTTATCCGTTTATACAGCAGTGATGAACACTAAGTGGGACTGTGGATTTCACAAATGTCACAAATGTTTCATCCCATGTATGGAGGCAAGTTCCACAATTACATCTGATGCACTATGGCTGCATTAAAATGTATATATTTTTTACTGTCTCTGTATTCAGGAAAATGAGGAGAATCCATCACTGCTTTTAAGCAGTTCTGCACCTAGACGAGTGATTCATCCCGGCAGCTCAGAGAAGCTTTCTGTGTGTCTCCCTGCTAAGACTGTTGGAAAGCGCCGCAGCACTCTATGAATTGCTGGGTTCAGCAGCCTCCAGCCATACCTGGTCAGTGGAAGTGTTTGTGTTGGACTCTAAGTTAAATACACTGAACAAAAATATAAACGCAACACTTTTGTTTTTGCTCCCATTCCCCATGGGATGGACGTAGAGACCTAAAATTCATTCCAGATACACAATATAACCATCCCTCCCAAACAGTGGTCACAAATCAGTCCAAATGTGTGGTAGTGGGCACATCTGCTATATTGAGATAATCCATCCCACCTCACAGGTGTGCCACATCAGGATGCTGATCTGACATCATGAGTAGTGCACAGGTGTACCTCAGACTGCCCACAACAAAAGGCCACCCTGGAATGTGCAGTTTTTTGCGCTATTGGGGGTATGGGGACCCAGAACCGGTCAGTATCTGGTGTGACCACCATTTGCCTCATGCAGTGCAACACATCGTTGCATGGAGTCTATCAGATTGTCAATTGTGGCCTGTGGAATGTTGGTCCACTCCACTTCAATGGCTGTGCGAGGTTGTTGGATATTCGTGGGAACTGGTACACGCTGTCGTATACGCCGGTCAAGCACATCCCGAACATGCTCAATGGGTGACATGTCCGGTGAGTATGCTGGCCATGCAAGAACTGGGACATTCTCAGCTGCCATCTGCCCTGAACAATGTGAACCATGATTCATCCGTGAAGCGCACACCTCTCCAACGTGCCAGATGCCATCGGATGTGAGCATTTGCCCACACAAGTCTGTTAAGGCGACGAGCTGGAGTCAGGTCAAGACCCCGGTGAGGACGACGGGCATGCAGTTGAGCGTCCCTGAGACGGTTTCTGACAGTTTGTGCAGAAATTGTTTGGTTGTGCAAACCAATTGTTCCAGCAGCTGTCTGGGTGGCTGGTCTCAGACGATCTTGGAGGTGAACCTGCTGGATGTGGAGGTCCTGGGCTGGTGTGGTTACACGAGGTCTGCGGTTGTGAGGCCGGTTGTATGTGCTGCCATATTCTCTGAAACGCCTGTGGAGACGGCTTATGGTTGAGAAATGAACATTCAATGCACGGGCGACAGATCTGGTTGACATTCCTGCTGTCAGCATGCCAATTGCACGCTCCCTCATTGCTTGTGGCATCTGTGGCATTTTGCTGTGAGACAAAACTGCACATTCCAGGGTGGCCTTTTGTTGTGGGCAGTCTGAGGTACACCTGTGCACTACTCATGATGTCAGATCAGCATCCTGATGTGGCACACCTGTGAGGTGGGATGGATTATCTCAATATAGCAGATGTGCCCACTACCACACATTTGGACTGATTTGTGACCACTGTTTGGGAGGGATGGTTATATTGTGTATCTGGAATGAATTTTAGGTCTCTACGTCCATCCCATGGGGAATGGGAGCAAAAACAAAAGTGTTGCGTTTATATTTTTGTTCAGTGTATGTTTGATATCTGAATAAAGACATAATATTTATTCTTTGATCCTTGAATATTTCTGTTCTGTTCCAGGAGGTGGCCTTGTCATGTATTGGACAGGGACCAGTAGTTCACATCCAAAGCCCACAGCTGAGCTTTGGTAAAATCCCAGTTCTGAAGAGCATTGCCAAAACCCTGCACCTGTATACCCAGTCACCTATTCCAGCTCACTTTACTACTACCATGATACAGACACTAGAATTTGTGGCATAGGTGGGCAGGCATATACTAAAAATTGATTTAGAAATTCTTATACACTTTAAAACAAAACAACAACAACTTTATATGAGCTTACATCTCATAGTGGGATGCTAAAGCATTTGGAAGCATACAGTAAACATCTGGGGGAAAAAAGCAGCGTTATCCAGGTTTAAGAGTGGATTTACTACATATCTCTCCAGTCATCTATCAGTTCACGTACTGGCTTTCTGTCTTCCTTAGCTCCTGTGACTAATTCATTTTCAGTCCAATTGGATATGTAATTAATGAGCTGATGATTTAATTGCTTTGTTAGCTTTTGAAATAATTAGCTGCCACTTCAATTTTAGTCCTACCACAGGAGAATATATTATAAACATTATATATACATTACAATCCAGTCAAATGGTGACATATTTTGTCAGTGTAGAACAATTTTAACGATCAACTCACAGAGCCTCGCTTTTGGATATTGTAACATTTATGCACAAATAGTAGATTAACCCATGCTGTATAACAGACTTCCACTTCTATCTCTCACTCTTCAAATGGTACTTCAGTGTTATCAGCTGTTACCTACATATTAAGACATTTTCCACATTAACTACGTTTGATTTTCTAGGTCTTAAAAGCCTTTTAAATTAAAATGGTTATGTTCCACTTGTATGCATTTATAGTGCTTACTCATGGTAAATGAAACACTAAACTTTCTGGCAACCAGAGAGCCACAGTTTATCATATTTAGTGTTTCACTTTTCTCTGAAAGCTCTTCCCTCCCTACGTACTGTCATATCAGCGTTGCCTGATATCCACGGGGAGCCAACTTGTGACTGGAACTGTACCTCAATACTTCCAAAGCTGACATAGACACAACCATCCACATGCACAATTTTAAACACACACAGGCAAACCCCTGTGTAACTGCAGTTTTATGACCCTGTCCTCTCCTCTAAGGCAGTGTTGGGGAAAGGAGTTTCTCCTCTGCACTCTCAGGCGTCAATCGATGCAGATTCTCCTAGAATTACATTACGTCCCGCTCAATAGGCTGGCAAAGAACCACACAAATAGACCTGATGACAGAAGATCACGGGGATATTGCATAAGGTACCCAGTCTGTCTTGTCATTTAAGTGACCATCCGTGGGAACAACTTCATTCCTCATCCATCCTGGCCTTCTGTTATCTTATATGGTGTCGAACCATTCAGACAGGCAGTGAAGAATTGTGTGAGCACTGCAGGCTGCACATGAACACATTTGCTTTCCTGGAGAATCCCTTACATAAGCAGACTTTTATTCATGTTTTTTAAATTCTCCTGTCAGTTTTCCATAAGAACTGGAAAACTGAAAGAGAAACGTTATTAAAACTCAGAATATTAATTTTGAGTTTGCTGCTTTTTTTTGACAGTCGATTTTGTCGCTCTGTATTACTGTTTGACATCAAACTTGGCTGGCAGTAGTCTCTGCACCATCAATACAGGACTTATTAAGCTTTTATGCGCTGTTGATAGCAGCAGACCATACAGCACAAATCAGAATTCTAAACCCTTCCATCTTGTGCTGCATTTAAAAGCAATCAATGCTAATCGAGCTGTGTGATGCAGCAGGTTTGATGTGATTATTGAGATTCCAGTCGTCTTGCTCCTTACCCAGGGGAGTCAACCCTGTGCTCTTTCTCCTCTTTTGACTCCACCCACCCCTTCACCACGATCACCCTGGTATCGACCCGGTCCAAGCCAGCTTTCAGCAGCCTCTTTCCTTGATTGTACAAATGCTGAGAAAGTGATCTGCGACTTTCAAAGTCACTCACTGGTCAAGTTTTGGCTGTTTGACATTTTTCCTCATACGTATCATCTCTCCTTCAAACTGAGAAGGTGGCTTTCAATGTCAAAATGTAGTGAAAGCTTTATATTTAAGTTTGAGTGAAAATATTGTTAAGCACCGATTTACTTTGTTGTGCTTTAAGGCAGTGAAAGCACCCAAGCTTCACCGCATTAATAGGAAGCTCATTTTCAAAACCCCAATTAAAAGTTTATGCTCCAACCATAGATCAGCAGAGCTTCTGTATAGAACATTGATTGCGATTTCGACCACTGCTTGGTCAGATATATGTACACTACGCTGAGCACAATGAAAAGCTATCTGCTGTGTTTAAAGACTGCAGAGATTTATTCGATTTACGTCTGTTTTCTCATTACACTGGTCTTTATTTGGAAAAGTGCAATCGAACAATCCGCAAAGCTGCGAAATAAAATAAATATATATAGCTATGTTGCAGCAGCTCTATTTTAAAAGCTATTCTCCTGTTTATATCTCTGTGTATTTTATAGCAGATTTTAGCATAAGTTACACTTGTCTTATTTAACGTGCATCCACACATTAGCCTTCCTCAGAGTAGGGATATGTTTTGTCTTACTTACTATATGTCAGGCAAAGAGCTGCTGCTCTATTTCCAACTCAAGGATCTCATGCCGCATAGAAGTGGTGATGTGATTATTCAGCTATATGATATACACACATCTATCTCTCAAGGATCTCAGTAGCATTGTGCCACACAGTTATAGAAAACGCCCGCACAGGGGAGATATTTTCAAGCACCACATTTCAGTGATGGAAAGAGCTACTGGAAGGACCGCACTGCCCCTCTTTTCTAGGTGAGGCTTTCTGTGGTAACACCTCAGCTCATCAGGTTCACACTGTAAGTTGACTCAGATTATAACTCCTATGTTTCCTTAGGCCACCAGAGAGTCCTTTTAGCGTGTTGAGTCCAGTGAGGCAGCTGTACTGCCACGGGGCCAGCTGGAGCTCAAGGTTGTGGCACACCTGAAGGACATGATTCAGTTCGAGGGCAAGTTGGAGATCTTTATACAGGACAGTCAGGCGCACACTGTCCTGCTCTCTGCCACTGGCACTGGAACTACAGTTGCCATTGACCGACCTTTTCGTCCCGGCCTCGACTTAGGCAAACACTTCAGGTAGAAATCACTATTTCATTTTCACAAATTCAATTTTGACTTAGTGTGAAGTCCTTTTGCAGAAGTGAATAATATGACACCAAGAATCTGCCTTGAGCTCTCTTTGCTTTGTAAGCCATGAGTCATATCAATATCACTTCAAGCTCTTCAACCTTGGCATGCGAGTACACCGGATGAACAGGAAGATTGATAACTCACAACCCACTTCAAAAACCCACAAAGGTGGAAACTTGCCTAGCCAGAGTTTCCTACCTCCTTTCTCAACTCCTAAACCTATATGCTCCAAGACGTGGAGTAACTCCTTCTAGCAGAAAGATGGTCAGCCTCATTCTGTGATACTGTGAGCTTTTTTCCAGCTCACAGTGTCTTCAGACTGTCCTAAGGTGAAACTGTTTGTGTGTATGTCCTAAAAGTGAATAATCATAGCCAATCTGTGCATTAGAACAGATGCTGCAGCTCAATATGCAGTATACTACATGTACAGACTTTTGGCTTCCCAGGTTGTATGTGAGCATCAAGTGTGCTATGCTTTTGTTGGTGCAGGTGCTACCAGGAGAAGATCATGTCTGTGGATGTTATTTGTCACTTCGTAGCTCCACTGGTCAGCATTTTTCTCAAAGCAGCTTCTACATGAAGAAGGTTAGTCATGAGCAAGAATACCAAACATTGCATTTTTAGTACTTTTTTAAAAGCATATTTTTTGTAATACTCTGCAATGCTTTTATGATTGCATCCCATAACTGTTTTAAATGTTGTCTAAAGGTTATGTGGACAATCATCAAAGGTCCCATAAACTGCAGCTCTCATGAATGTTAATCTCATTTGCCTCCTTTATGTATATTTCTGTTAACATTTTGATTATTTTTAACCAACCTTTAACTATTAATAATTCAAACTGCAGCAGTTTAATACCTGTGCTTCAGACATGTCTCTTTGTTGTTGTTCACTTAATTTAAAAGGTTTCTGTGTGTTACAGGTCAAAGGAGAAAGACCCCTACACGAGAAGCTGATTCTAAAGAATATATCCTCTCTGCCTGTCTCCATAAAACTCTCACTTATAGAACCTTTCTCTCTGTGTGAGACCCCAGGAGACCGCAGTATAGAGTACAAATTGTTGTTTTTTGGTTGTTTTTATTTCTAATTTCATCAAGTACAGTTCTAATGATTCTATTTTTGCTGAAACATGCTGTTTAATCATTTAGCTGTACTTATCTGTATCATACCTTTAACTCAGATTAATCTTATTTTGTGTTATTGCTCATATCTAAATACTCTTTTAACGCTTCGTAATATCTGTTTGTGAAGTTTTCTGTGCAGAAGTGAGTCTACTGTGTTTTGATATTCTTGGAACGCAGTATGTGCCCTTAAAGACAGTTGCCTCCAAATTAAACAAATAGAGATTTGACAGTGCAAAATCACTGATGTTTTTTTGGCACTAACCCCAAATTAAGTTTTGATAAACTCTAAATTGAAAAATATGAAATATAGTTTTGTTGAATTCTGTAATGATCAGTGAATTTAAGGTCAGATATTGCATACAGAATGTCCTTATTTTCATTATTATAGCTCAAATTTTGTGAGCTCATTAAAAAGCTTGAGGCTTTCAAACACCTGGCATGTCTGAGTGAAGCTGTAGATTAGATGAATATTGTTGACAAGTTTGGTTCCCATGGCAGAATCACAATAAATGTTTCAAAAAAAGTGTGTAAAGGTTTGTGAAAGGCCTATGAACCTGCGGTGTAGGAGTCATCTGTTTAAAGTAAGCAACAAAAACAATTCAGTTATTTTTATTTCTTCCAACTGCAAGACCATACTCTGAAAAAGAAGTGTGCATTATTTTGATGAATATATCAAAATTCACATTAGTCCTATAAGTACTGTATATATCTTTCCAGTCTGTGGTTTTAGGAGACGGACATCAGGCTGAGGTGTGGGTATGCTTTAATTCAGCTTTCTATAAGGATTGAGAGTCAAGAACTGTGGATGTGGTAACTTTGATGCAATCTTTTTCTTACATGGTGCATTTATTTTCATTCTTCACCTGGGTGTTTTGACCCCAGTTGGGTTTACATTGAAATTAAATCAGCAATAATTTTTTCTTTTCACCCATTATAATTATCTAAAACCCATGCTTTCACTGAGCTATAGGATAACCTTTTTCTTTGAGTAGCCTTATTGAGATTAAAGGTTTAAAAAGACCAAAAGATGAGGAACTATTGTGAATAACTAAACTGTATTCTCTGTTCACTTACTAACATAGTTAAAAAACTCTTCTTCTCTTCTTTCATGTGTTTGCCAGTTTCTTGAAGTAAATTACCAGGGACACACGCAGCATGAGGTGGTGAAGCTGCACGCAGAAGCCCATTACCCCGGCCTCGACTTCTCCTCCAGCACAGTAGATTTTTATTGTGTATTAAACTACACACAAACTCACAAACCAATCACCATGACCAACTGCTTCCTGATTCCTGTGTCCTATTGCTGGGCTTTTCTGGATGACCAGAGACATAGTAACATCAGGTATATTTACACCACACACTATTAAAATGTTGCATTTATCAACCAGACACTGTAAGTTATTCAGTTGATTGTTGTATAATTTTACAGCTATATATTCAACAGTGACACTTTTAGTAGAAAATACATTACAATAATGACTAAGCAAATAAAAGTCCCACATAATTATATTCCAGAAGTATCTATTGTAAAATGTAAATTGGCAGTATCTGTTATGTTATAGTGTAACGACCTACTCCCAGAATTAAATAAAACAGAGATTTTATAAAAGAGAGATCTACAATATTAACAATGGCAGTTAAAATGACTGTCCGAGTAACTGCACAGAGCTTTTACCAAGATGACTGCTCAGTTGCATGACATGCTTGTAGAAGAACATTGATTAAACCCCTAAAAATGCATCTCAGTTCATCAAAGTTGCATACTTAAAATTATTTTCTATAAAGCATAATCTCACAATGCCTTTAAAACAGCAGTCCCCAACCTTTTTTGTGCCACGGACCAGTTTATGCCCGACCATATTTTCATTGACCAGCCTTTAAGGTGTCGCGGATAAATACAACAAAATAAAACTAGTACCGGTACCGAAAAAAGAAGATTTATTCATAACACACGTGAAAAGACCCAGGAAAACCGAGTTAACGATAAAAACGATAACAAAATAACGCTGAAAACCGATAAAAACCCTGAAAACCATACATTTCACACCTGAGCCTCAACTCTCACGGCCCGGTACCAAACGACTCACGGACCGGTACCGGTCCGAGGCCCGGGGGTTGGGGACCGCTGCTTTAAAAGGCAACTTTGAATGACCTCATTTAGTATACGCAAATTTATCCTTGCCTCATCATGTTTGATGATTGCCTGCTGCCTCCTTCTACTCTCTCTCGGCATCTGCATGGCCGGATCACTAGCACATTTTCTTTCTACATGCAGGAAGGTGCTGGTTCACACTGCTGAACTGTATAAGTTGCTTATGTTTGATAAACCTTTTTCCCCCCATCAGCTCTGACAAGTTAGTCCCTCTGCTCACGTTAGCCATACTGCTTCTTAGGGTTCTTAGGGGTTTCCAAACTTAAGGTCAAAAGGTCAGTTTAATTCAATTCAAATCAGTTGTGTTAATGTAGTGTCAAAACACAACACTTACCTCAAGGTGCTTTTTATTGGAAGGTAAAGACACAACAAGAATACAGATAAAATGCCAATAATCAGCATAAGCAAACACTTGGTAACAGTGGGGAGAAAAAACTCAGTTGTAACAGGAAGAAACTTCTGGTTCTGGGTCAAATCCACCATCCGGGTGGGGCCTTTTGGCTGAGTTTGCATGTTCTCCCCCGTGTCTATGTGGGTTCCTCCCACAGTCAACACATGCTGTTGGCAGATTAGGTTAATGGTGATTTGAAATCAGCCCTAGGTGTGAATGTGAATGCGAATGACTGACAGTCTCTTTCTGTTAAGCCCTCAAACAGATTGGCAGTCTGTCCAATGTGTACACTGCCTCTTGTCCTGTGGTAGCTGGGATAGACTCCAACCCCCCCCACGATCCTAAAATTGGAAAGTGGAAGAAAGTGGATGAATGGATGAGTGGATAAAAAAAAAAAGAAAATAACCAAAAAAAGTTAAGAAAAAAGTATTATAGCCTTTCATCACAAATTAGGAATTATCAATTTACATCCTAGGTTTTTCTTTATGAGTTGGCACAGAATGAGGGTGGCTTTTCTGTTATTTTGCTGCAGGACCACAGGATGCTAAAGCATCTGTGC
Organism: Rhamphochromis sp. 'chilingali'; assembly: GCF_963969265.1. Lineage (NCBI taxonomy): Eukaryota > Metazoa > Chordata > Actinopteri > Cichliformes > Cichlidae > Rhamphochromis > Rhamphochromis sp. 'chilingali'. The sequence continues at coordinate 9,682,221 of NC_137930.1, forward strand.
TCTGTAAAAGCTACTGGATTATAGAACAAGAATAGAATTGGATTACTGAATAGACAAGATTCAGGAGCAAGAACCAAATGGATTTCAAACATATTTTTAAACTCCCCATTGGGGTGAGTCAGTCCAGTAGCTGCATTTAACATTTAACCCCCTGAATTGCAAGCCAAATCCATTATAAATTATCTGGGCAAGACACATTTGCTGATTGTGTACTTTATTCAAGCCTTGGTTTTGGCTTACCTCCCCTTAAATGAACTGTGAATACTAAAGTAGCCAGCCTATCCATGGCCTTGAACCAGCTAATGCAATAGGGCTAAAAGATTTATCACCTTCAATCATCGTCTTCGTTTTGTTTCTGTCCTTGTCCTCATCTTAAGGCTTTACATTGCTTATTTTTTAATTTTCCTTTTCCTCTTTCCCCTCTTCATGCTCTTGTGTCAGTGCTTTTCTTTCCCACCTAATCCGTATCACCCTTCTCTTCTCTCTTTCCTCACCCTTTCCTTCTTAGATTGCAGCCTCTCTTACCAATCCGTCTCACAGGCTGTCTCGCTAATTAAATGGAGACCTCACTGTGCTCGCACAGACTCTCTTTAAAGTCTCTTTCTCCCACACAAAACTTGCTCTATCTTGCCATGTTCAGCTAATTACATCCCTATCAGTAATTAAACCACAGCCCTTGGAGAGTGGAATTTCAATAGAGCTAACTGTTTTCTATCCATCTATTCTACTGATCCACTCCACAGATGGAGGCAGCACACTATAGACAGACACTGTAGGTTTTCTGTCTATGGGAACTCTTTTCCAGCAAGAAGTAAAGTAGAAGGCTTAGTTCACCTTTTACATTGTACTGCAGCTACTTTCTATAGCTGCCTGATGGATTAGATCACTGCACAACTAAACGACTATCTGATCAGTCACAACTAATGCAGTAACATTTATTTCGGAGCATGTTTTGTTAAAACCAAAATTTATAGCAGGACTGGCAGGATAAAGATCCTTGATCAAGTTTTAATTGTCTGTTTGTGGACAACAAGGGTCAGAAACAGCCTTTAATGCATTTTCCCCTAACCCTAACCCTTTGTGTTGTCACTGGAAAAACACATTGCTTTGTAGACCTTTATTTTCTTTTTGAGTGCTCATAGTTTTCTTAATTATCAAATAAAGACTGAATCTTAATATACATCACAAAAGAGACAAATGTGAGAGTATTTTTCCCACCATCAACATTACTAATTTAGATTAGATTAAGCTTTGCCATTGCAAAGAGTCTGGAGAATATGAAGTATTAAGGTAGTTTAATGCCTTGAGATTTCTTATTGATTTTAGTGATAAAACTGCTTTAATGCCCTTGAGATTCCTTGCAGTTTTGCATACAGTGACGCTATAGCAGCTTATTAGTAATTGTGCAAGGTGATAACATATCTTATGTCCAGTATGTTTGTACTGTTTCATGTGCAGTTATATTTGACTGAACTTAATGTGACTATGCTGGTGATTTCAGTCCTGAGAAAAACTTTCTTTTTTACAGGACTCTGTACAGTTCTATGAAAAACTAAGCCCTTCCTTACTTCTTACATAGGGATTAAAAGGGTAAGTAGCAGTCAGGTGCTGCTAATTGAATGCATTTGATTGATCATTAGCAAATGTGAAAACAACTATAACAGTGAATGTTTTGAGTTTGCTGGTCTGGAGTGTTTTAACACAGAGTCAAACAGGAAACCATTGCTGCTGCTGCCCATCAATCTGGGAACGATTATATAGTCAATTTCAAACAAGTCTGTTTTTCTACAAAGAGAAAGATTATTCACGAGTTAAAACATTTAGGACAGTTGGCAGTCTTCCCAGTAGTTTCCTCTGCCATGAATTAAGAGACTGGTAAAGTCATACAGAAGACAATTACTTAAAGTTATTGGTGCTAAAGGTGGTTCTTCAAGCCTCTCAATTATGGGATGTAATTAGTTTTTCACAAGACTAAATAGATTCCTGTGAAAACTTTATTTTTCACATGACTATATACACAAACTGGAGAGAAAAGAAGCATATAAGTATATGATCCCAAATAGGATGCTCTACGATTCTACCAGAAGGCATCATGGAAAACACAGAAGTCTTCTACAACACATATTTTACAGTGAAGAGTTGTTATGGTTTGGCAGGGCAAGCCATGGGGATGTAGGGAAGGAGGACCCAGGTGCAGAGCTCTGTGTGTAAACAGTGCGTTTATTTACAGTGAATGGAAAAAACAACAATAAATCCCCTTGCTCTCCCCTGACTCCCGTGTCGTGTCTTTCCGTGAAAAGTCCGTGTCTCAGCACTCCTCGTGCTGGCTGCTGTCTGGCGCTCCACACAAGACTCTCCTAAGTAGCTCCCCCGATGAGCCCTGATCAGCAGCAGGTGTGTGGCAGGAGCTTCGGGTGTGGCCACACCCACCAGGCCTGCAGGTGCTTGACATCCATCCTACAGCCAAACACACACCCACAAATACCTGCCTATACAAAAATGTGGACACAGAACAGCAGCACAGTATCACCTATACATATAACAATATAATTCATAACTGCTCAGGGTCGCTCCGACCCAGGGTCCCTGACAAGAGCAGGGTGGAAAAATCGTATGTGATGCTATGTTGATACTATATGTTGCCCTGGAAAACAATACCATCTTTCTGATACAATTAGTACTTCACAAGAAACACTGGAAGTCAAATTAGAAGCTGAAATATTTTAGAGAACCTGTTGCTTGTTTTTGCCTGCGTATTAATAATGTATTGTAAGAGAAAAAGGTACAAGATATTGTATCAGCTTTAGTCATCTTGCTCAAATGATGGACCTTAATCTTGACAACAACGCAAGCAACTTTAAAAAAAAAGTCTTATGTAGAGTTAAAGATGTGTTTTCACCAAATTCTGCTTGTACCTATATGATGTAACCATAGTGAATTTTTAAAAACATTATGAAAAATGGTCATTTATTGTGATGAACCTTCACGGTGATGAGAAAATGCTTTACTAATATTTGTAGTTAATTTAGCTCACATTTTAGTCGTCCCCTCGCGACATTAGTGCTGCGGTTCTTTTTTCACTGCTTTCAGTCCTTTTCAACTGCCAGACGCAGCTGTTCTCAACAAACAAATCTCACACCTGCTCAGTACTAAACCGCAGATAGACACTGTTAGACAATAGCTGCTTACAGTAGTGGAGCATTTAGCAGCTAAATTGTCACATCAACAAACAACAACAGCAAAACAAAGCTGAGCTGAAAGAGAGACAATACTGGTCCTAAAATTTGCAAGGTGGTTTCACAGCGTTGCTCCGTGATTGCTGAATGTATAAATGTGCAACGTTTAAGTAAGAACTTTGCAGTTATTGAAGATTTTAAATATCTGTTTATTATTTTATATGTGCATTTTATTGATCAATAAAGTGGAGAGAGAAAGGACATATTGCAAGTCATGATTTGAGATGAAGTCCCATTCATCTCAATCCCAGTATTGAGGACTGAGCACCAATTCTGGTAACTTAAAATCTGTAAGATCAAATTAAAGAGGGTGTTTAAGTGGAATCATCTCAGCTGTCAGTTGTCATTGTACAATTTAAGATGTAATGTCTATCAGTGGTAAATCTCTAAAGCCAAGTCCACAAGTATAACTCATTATGATACTTATTTCCCATCATTCTTTTTAGTCTCCTGACAGGCTGCTGAAAAAGAGATGTTGGTTTAGTAGTCTGAACCCAGAAAACACAGTCACGCCCACTGTGTGCGTAAAGGAAAGAATAGATTGAAGAGCAAAAGACAGATACGAGAATGTCAGAGTGTCCTATTTCTGTTTTGAGCTGAACTCTTGCAGAGTCATTATCTGCTGTCTCACCATCTGTTCCCCTGTCCGCACCAGTGAGTTTTAACCTCTTTCTTAGAATGCCCACATTTTTAAAAAGCAGGTTTTTTGTTGTTGTTTGTTTGTTTGCCCCCAGGCTCCCAAATGATTTTAAGAAGTCTTATCCACCAAAAATGTTTTGTAAGATCTACAGTGTTTCTTCTGTCTTACATCATACAATGATGGATGTATTAATTTGTGATTTCCTAGGCAGTCTTGTCACACAAAACAATGTCCATGACAGTGATCATACAACAGTGCCCCCTGCTGATTGCATCTCTATCATTCACTCATTATAATGAGTTTATAAGCTGGCTCACAAGTACTTTTGCGTTCTTTGGCACTCTAGCAATTGTGCATGCAGACTTGAAGGGTGTCTTGCGTGTATATGCATGTAGTGAAGCTTTCCTACACACACATAGATAGCCTTTGGCTATAATGTAGCCATGGTCAGTGATTTAATATAGAACGTCTCCAGTATGGCTTTGAGATGGCTTCACTCACTAAATCTCTTTCATTCTCATCCATGTTTATTCAGCACTTCACTGCAATCTATCCTGACCTGTTTCCTGCTGCTTGCCTATTAAAATTCCTCTTAATTATAGAACACTCTGTTTAATTAACTTGATGGATGCACCCAATTTGATCCCATAGGGAAGGAGAGAGTAGAACAGAGAGACAAAATGAGTTCTTTGGGGTGTGGGTGCTGAAGATTTTCTTCCTCACTTGGGTATTACATTATGTGTTAATGATGCACCTGATAGACAGTGCTTATATAATTTACTTCTGTACAAGCATATGTACAAGTCCTTGCTAGTTAGCCTAATTCTGAGTAAATGTGCTGCTTCAAATGATCAACAGTGGGGTTTTTTTTAACTCTTTGATCTGTAAGATGCCAAAGAGAGGGAATATCATAAATATGGTCCTTGTAGCCATACTGGGCTTTAGTGCAGAATCACTGCTTTTATCTCCACTTCCACACCGAGTCCATATAAGTTAAAAAGGATTTGTTTTTTACTCTTAATCATGAAAATCTAAAGTAGTTGAGCAGTAGGATAAAAATATGGCGCTGCAAATAAAAATATGAATTCTTCTTGAAAAAGATTTGTTTTGTCTATCATTCATTTTTCTTATTTTTCTCTCTTGAGAAATGTGCCATTTATAACGCTATAACGTGGAGTTTTTCTCTATTTGCAAGAAAAATATATTTAACTTTAGGGATTTCTTGTTTTACTCTTTGCTCTTATGGAAAGAAAGGAAAAAAGAATGAGAAGCAAAACGATTCAGAAAGTCAGACGCGCTCCTCTGTAACACCTGCCTTGCCATCTCCTGTAATCTCCAGGCCTGGTGCAGATGGACATAGCAGCACACATTATCCTGTGGGTGTGGAAGAGGTAGGCAAATGCACACGTAAACAAATCAGGGTGTCCCTGAGATTTCTAGTTTGTCAGGGAACAGAGAAAGCCAGCAGCTAAAGGGCAAGTCATTCCCTCTGTGCCGTATATAATACTGGCTTGCTAAATCAGTGTGGATATTCCTTGGTTTTTAAGTACTGATACAATAGAATAGTCTTATATAACTCAGCGTAATCTTCATGATCTATAGTTATTTATATTCCCTTTAGTAACTGGAGAATAGATGTAAATGTATAATTCAATAAGGGCTCCGTCTAAAACTATTTTCATTACTTATTCATCTACAGAGTATATTTATTAATCAAATCACCTAAGATACTTGTCAGTGTAAAAATATTAGCTGTATTGCCTATAGTGACCCAGAAAAATAAGGGCATTTCATATATATTGACTGCAAAGATTAATAACCTGGAAGCAAGTTGTTTGTCTAAAGTCGAGGAAAACTGGGTTTTAAACACTGTTGAGACTGAATTAAAAAACAAACCCTGAATAACTGAATCTGTTGTACTGGTTTTCAGGTGGTTGCACAGTGCCATGTAGAGGAGGGGCCTTTATATGAGATCATTCTCAGAGGAGAAGCATCAATAATCATCTACAGCCTTGAACCCACCTATTTGGGCTTTGGTCAGCAGGTACAGATACAGGGCTGACCTGACAGCTGAATTTAACATCTGATTACTTTATAACAGTTTGATTTGGACAGCTGAGACTCTGAGCTTGAGCAAATTCAATTTAAAATAAAATAACACTACGTAAGTAGCAAATCTCAGGTTCAATTTCAGCAGATTTACATCAATATAGGGATGTAAATCTAATTAACAGGAAGTGCCAAAACTTTGGGAATTGTCACTAATTTTTTATGGACAGCTGCTTCAGTGTTATATCATTGGCAGAAGATCTCACATGTGACGCAGTGCTATGGTCCTGGGTCTGTTTCCCAGTGTTTCGAGTTGCAATTCCTTATTCTTAGTTAAGAGCATCCTTAGTTTTCTATTCATTACCTTTGGTCTTTGTAAGGATTTAAGTTTGAAGTCTTATAGTTTGCATGTTCATTTGTTTTATTCTCCTGAAGAGCATGCAAATGGCTGTTGAACCCACCATTAAGCAAGCAGAGGGTGGTTTCTGTGAGGGCCTTGAAGAGGGAGGAAGGTTCCACAAAATATTAAAAAGAAAAACATAGTTTTGTACCCTTAAAAAGTGGAACTATGAGCTACATTTTCCATATTTCTATATTTCTGTTATTGTAATCCCACTGATAATGATGGAATTTGCATTTCATTAGATCTGGTAATCGCAGGACCGAGTACGGATTTGAGTTTGTTTATGTAGCTCTCCATTATCGTGTGTTCATTTTTCCTCCTTGATGTTCTTTTATCCTGCTTCCCTTGTCCTTGTTGTTCTGTTGCCATCTGTTTGCTCACCCATGTGTCACGCCTGATATCTCAGACAAAACTAATTAGATTTTTTTAAAAACTTAGAGGAGTGAAGCATGCTGCCATTTTGAAGGGAACACTGATGAGCCCGAAAGAGAGGGCGTCACATTTGTTTGTGATTGTTCATTATGAATCTTGTTTGCTGCCTTGGTGAAGTTTGCTTTATGATTATTTGTTTTTCCTCACACTGATGGTTATTTTCCCTTTTTCCGATTCAAATTCTCTCTGTTGTTGCCTGTTAATTCTTTCTGGCGACAGCATGATAATTGTCATTAAGACAGATTGTTTAAAGATGGAATGTTTAAGTTGGCATTTTACCTTGTTTTTTTTTAACACTAGAAATACTGCTGAGAGGAAGCACATAAACTTTAAATGTCACTGCCTAGTTTTCCACACCACCTCCACTCCTTCTTTGTGTATGCAAGCCATCCGGACCAGTTATCATTGATATTCAAAACAAGGACACATTGATTTTTGATTTAGTTGAAATAGCGATTCAGCAGAACATTTCTTCGACCTTCCTGTCTGTTCAGCATTCTTCTCTCTGGCGCTGTGTCTCTCTCTCTCTCTCTCTCTCTCTCTCTCTCTCTCTCTCTCTCTCTATCTTACTCCTGTGTTGTTCTCTTGTATTTATCCAGATTTATAATTAAGAAGGTTCTGAAACAGCCCTGATTGTTCATGCATGTGTACAGCTGTGAAATGTTTTATGTTTTTGCTTGTTTGTTTCCCTTCTATCTTTTCACCTTTCTGATATTTTCACAAACTATAAGATGTAAAAGGTGCTTCTCTAAAACGAAAAGAATGTTTGCTCTACAAAATATACAGGACACTAGGTGGAGCACTTTGTCTGTTTGCCATAAGCTGCTTGACATGATGAAACTAAAGGCACAGCCCGCTTTAAAAAGCAGACGAGTGTTTCCCCTCTCGGTTTAATCTTTGTCCTTTCCTCCTAGCTTTTTCATCTTGTAAGCAAAGCTGATGTGATCCTAAGGAATACTGGCCACGTGGGCTATAAATACAGTATACAGCCTGAAAAAGAGAAGGGGGACGATACTGATGAGGAGGAAGTGGGGCAGATGACAGACTTTGAACATGAGGTTAGACCTGGTTGGCCCATGGTCGTTCCCGCTGAGGCGAGTTTATCTTTGGACTGCTTCTATTGTGGATATTTAAGTTATTTTAACATGAATGTTGATGGTTTCTTTTACCTGTGTTGCTTTTGTGTGAGTGACAGGGTTATGTTGAAGCCAGTATGGTGCAGTTACTATGGGTGCTCTACTTCCCAGGCATCCCAGAGGTTTTTAGGAAGAAGCTTCAGGTGCAGGTGGCTTTCCTACTACCGCAGGAGATCTCACTGACTGGAGTTGCAGTGTTTCCCAGGCTCAGCTTGAATTTGCCACAAATCCTACGTATGCACAGTCATTCATACAGTACACACATTTTACATGTAAATACATATTACACCAGTTTGCAGCCATGTTACTGGACCTCATAAGGATGTTGCCAGTAAACTGAATCATCCTTAGAAATATCTGTTTCCTTGGTTTTCTTTCTAACTCAATTTTACTGAAAAGCATCAAGCTCAAATTGTTCAGCTGATTTATAGTCCTCCCTTATAAGCACTGACACAAATTCAACTCTTTATTGCTGCGCTCGTGCAACACTGTGATTTCCCTTGCAGAGGAGGAGCGTTACAGTGATGTGTTACAGCAGGCCAGAACTGCTGTGGAGGCAGACAGAGTCAAAGAGGAGCTCATGAATGAAATTAGTGTTGGAAAAGGAGCAGTGGAGGAAACCTGCATACTCACAGTCAATAAATTCATTTTAGGAACAGCTCACAATCACAATATGCAGATCACAAAAAACAAAAAGAAACATCCTGTAATTGTATGCATGTTGTTTTGATATTATCACGCAGAGAACTAACAAACGTTTATTTGTAATGAAAACCACCAACAAAAGCGGTATTTACAACGGTAGAACAAAAGTCAGTGTCCTGAGAAACCTTTAAGGTTTATTTTCATCTTCATACTGCAGTTAGTGCAGATTTGTATGTGTCCTACACATAAAATGTTTTGTATATATATATGAAGAAATTGCACATTAACAAAATAAGCTGCATATTAACAAGTAATATTTCTTTCCTTCAGGTATTACTGCTCCAGCTCCAGAAGCTCACAGATCAGAAAAAAAGAATAGAAAAAAATAAACAATATAAAACGTTGAGGTAAAGTCCTAAACTCAGAAACCTAGGACGATGACAGTAGTAAAATGTATTTGGAGATATTTATGCTGACCAGTTTTGCCAACTTTTAAATACTTTTCTGTCTTTTGACTACGTGACTAGCATGAAGAGCTGCTTCACATGGAGATCGATAGGTTGCTCATCAAAGAAAATGCTCTTGCTGTGGCTGCTAGCTTGCTGGAGGCCGGAGAACCACAAGGATCCTTCAGAAAGTGGCACAAGCTATTCAAGTATGTACTTACAACCACACACATGCAGTTTAGTGGAACAGATGGTCCACTCACTGGACTGAAATGAGAACTGTGTCCAACTGTGCTGTGGAATTCAAACAGTCCTTAATACTGAATGATATTTGGTTGCATAGCAGATTTTATTACTTGGTGTTTTTGCAAATTTGTGGGTACATGGTGTGGCTATTTATTTATTTTCAGTTTGTGCATTTTTGATAACATGTCATTATCTTGTGTTCACAGTGTATAAGTGCAGAATACAAATGATATGCAAGATACTAAGTTTCTTTACAAAACAGAAAGCCGTCTTTAACTAAAAAGAGAAACTCTTTCAAAACTAAAAAACTCAAACACTCACACAACATCCTGTAATTGTAAGCATGTTTGTGTCCAACGTTTTATTCTTCACTCTCCACAGGTTTCAGCTCCCAGAGTATGTTTTAGACTTTGTTTTTGTCATTCCTAGCAAAGTTATCAGTCAAACTGCAAAAATTACCAGTGAAGGATCAATATCTGTGTCTTTCCATGTCATTTGCAAACATCTTGAGAGCACAGGTAACACCATATCTACTTTTGTCCCGTGACATTTTCAGTCCTCTGTCTGTCTCCTTCTGTTTTTTAATACTTTGATATTTTCCACATGATCTGATTTATATATTAGAAGTGATTTGTCCTATGGAATTGAGTTCATTCCAGTTTTATTTACATAGCGTCAAATGACAACAACGGTCACTTCAAGGCGCTTTATATTGTAAGGTAAAGACCCAATCAGACAACCCCCTGTGAGCAAGCACTTGGCGATAGTGGGAAGGAAAAACTCCCTTTTAACAGGAAGAAACCTCTGGCAGAACCAGGCTCAGGGAGGGACAGACAACTGACATGATCCTGTCGAGGGGAGGGAGATAGGACAAAAGACACACTGTGGAGGAGAGCCAGAGATTACTAACTAATAATTAAATGAATCTATGAAGCCAAATGTATAGAAAAATATACAAAAAACAGAAAGTAGGCAGTCCTGTGTGGAAATAGAAAGTATTACATTAGACTTTCAAAAAATAAAAATAAAAATGTTTAGATATTACAGTTAGAAGTCTTAATGTCAAAGAAAAACAAACCAATAGTAGACAAGTTTACAGATGAAACAAAGCTTAAATAATTTGTTGGCATTTCCACCATTCAACAGCTGTAAAATTATTAGAGCTGATGAAAGCAAACAAAACTGGATTTCTGATATCAAATGATTTATGACTCTTACTGGTTTATCACAGGTTTCACAACCAATTTTAAAAGTGTGAAGAATCTGCCTTGTAGTGAGACACAGACTTTCACAGTTTAGTTAGACCCTCAAGGAGCCAAGCTGAGTGTCCTCCCAATCCAGGTATCCACAAGAATAGACAAGCTTGTATACGGCTAGAAATACATTTATTGTGTCTTTTCATTCAGTGTCTATAAACAGTTTTGGGTCTGTGTTATTAATCTCATCTTTGTTGATACAGGTTGCAGATGGCCCAATGGTACAGATACGACTGTATGCCATGGTAACCATGCCAGATGTCACTGTTTCCAGGGATACAGTTCAGTTTGACACTGCAGTGTGGCATGTGTCAGAGTACAAAGGGCGATAAAAAGCGGCAATGGTATAATATGTTCTAGCTTCTGCTAGAGGTTTCTTCCTGTTAAAAGGGAGGTTTTCCTTCCCACTGTCCCCAACGTGCTTGCTCAAAGGGGGTCGTATGATTGTTGGATTTTTTTCTATGTATGTATTATTGTAAGGTCTACCTTACAATATAAAGTTCCTTTAGGCAACTGTTGTTGTGATTTGATGCTTTATAAATAAAACTGAATTGCATTGAATTGAACTGAAAAATTGAATTGAGTATACTGGGTCACCGTGGTGCTATCTTGTTGTTAACTGTAAAATCAAGTGAATACGTGAATTTTTTCTATGTACTTCTTATCAGACCTGTACATTTGATACTTGAGAAAATCTCTTTAATTGACAGCCAGATGTGGCTTGTATTAATTTGCTATCATAAGCTATTATGAGTGTTGGTGCAAAAGGAAAGATTCCTTTTGTAACGCATCAGATGAGAACAATACAGCTACTGAACCATGAGTCTGTGCCTTGCCAACTGGAGCATTGCTGAGAAGTTTCAGGCTTTTAAAAAGGTATGACTTTAGCTCGTTTATGGATAAAATAAAAACTTAATCCACATTCCACACGGTAAGAAAAATAGGGAAGTATAAGTGAACAATAAAATATGTGCACGGCATTATAATCGAATGCAGCATTGTGGAAATAAGTTATTTTAATATCAGGGAAAAGTAGAGTACTGTGAGTAGTAACATGTGGGTGATATATAGCAAAATAAAGACGGGGATGCTGACCTTCATGTACATCTCTTTCAGTGTGCTTATGTAGTGGTGCGCATGGCTGAGAGCACCCAGTATGTGTTCCTCACGGGTCAGGTTCACGGTGAGGCTCCACATCTCGAGTTCTGGCCATCGGTGCTGGAGCTCAGACCTTGCCTCCCTGCCAGCACTGAGGTTGAACCTGAGGTTACCGCCAGAAACCCCTGTTCTTTCCCCACTGAGTTTTACTCCCTGGAGTTCACACACAGTACCTCCAGGAAGAAGAGGTAAGTCTTCAGTTTCAGAAATAGTGTTGCAAGTTTACCTTACAATGTATCGTATATTTTTTAAAAGGCAAGGCCCCAAGTGAGGTAGTAATGTCAAATACATATATTTGTAATGAGTGTGTGGTGTCCTTTTATTGATAAATTACTGCTTGGTTAAAAAGAGAGGGAGGGAGACAGGCATTGTTTTCTTCGGTCAATCAGTTAATCCCTCACAGCTTTTCCAAATTGAATTATTTATTGTTATGCTGCAGTGTCTTTAATTGGAATGCATGACATTGCAGTGTTTACTAATATCCCTTTACAGTTTGTCAGGACTTCCAGCATTTAACTCAGTGTTACCAGTTAGAGTTGGATTGTAAATTACATTACATAGTCACATAATGTTGTTTTTTAAAATGCATCTCATCTTGTTTTCTGCATTCAGTTTTCCTGTATATGTTCATTTTACTGGATTAATAATCAAATAAAGTATTTCTCATTTCATGCAGATCCTGCATTTGATGCATAAGTGCAACATTTTACATCTATGTAAGTTCTCATCCACCCAGGTCACCATAGCCTGGAGTAAGATGTTTGACCTTTAGAGCTAAACGCTGATGTGTAAATCTGGTATTTAACCCATAATGGAAATGTTACCTTGGATGTGGTTCTGAGTCCAACTATTAGCCACCTACAATGCAGTCTACACCTATACATTACACCTACAGCTATTAAAATGTTTTCAAAAACCTAAAAAGCTCTTCTTTATCTTAAGCTTTTAACTCTAAATAAATTATCTTTGCAAACTATTTTTTTGTAAAAGCAACAGTGAAATTTGAATTCAGTTGTTTGAGAACTGACAATTGTCTGCCACATGGGTGTTGATGTGTCACCTGATGGTTTAGCTGCATGTAGCTGCAGAAGCATTGCTCTGATTATATATGGAGCCCCAGTGACAGGTTAAAAAAACACAGATTCCTCCTAATTTAAATAGTTAAATGAAGACAGAGTGTAAAAAAAAAAAAAAAAAAAGTAACCAGCTGCCATATTTAGCATGGTATTAAGGGCGTTTTTCTCTTTTTTCTTAGATATGAGCAGCACATCAGCTGCCTTGGCACGCCAGTATGGAGCAGTGTGCCTTAGTGTTGATGCTGTGGCTGCAGATGTGCTGCTAAATGGCACTTCACCGCTAGCCTGACTGCCAGACAACTATTTGACTCTGCTGCTGTGGAGTATGCTCAGAAGAATCCTGGCAAGCTGGAAGTTAAAGAAGTAGGTTGTGATGGACAAATTAATAAGAATGTCTTTAACTGGTTTAACTGGTTTAGGAAGAGACTATAAATGTACTTAAAGAGAAAGGTGTAAATTTCAAGGGGATTCCCATCCTTAAATAATTAAAAATATTTCTACAGTAAGGTAGGATACCACAGGAAAAGATTTTAGATTTATCTACCTGCTACCAGGTCCAGTCGTTGGAGAAACTTCAGAATCAGGGCCTGCAACACCTCATCTACTTTTCCACCTGATACAACAAAAAGCAGGAAACGACTATAAATGTACTTAAAAAGAAAAAAAGAAGTTTTTAAAAACTTCTTTAGTCCTCTTTTAGTGTGTTTATATTCTCAATAAAGTGGTGGTTTTAGCATCTTTTTTGTAGGTGAAGTCACTCTTTTACATCTCTATACAAAAATAACATTTAAAATGTAAATGCAGACTGAAACTAGCCCTTAGGTTAAATTTCAACATGAACTGTAGTCAGAACACATTCAGCCTGCTTTTAAACAAATGCAATGAAATGCATTTACAGTTTTTTACAGCCGCTAGGACACATTTCACAATACTTAGGTCACTTTTGCAAAACTCTTCACACAATTCTCCTAACTGACCTTCAGCTTGGCAAAGCAGTTCATTTCACATTCAAAATGCACTACAACTACCAAAACACTTTATTCAGGTCTCAAATAAACTCATTCTTCCAGAACACTAGCAAAGGTTGACAGCCAACAAACACACTTTGTCACCCACAAAACAATGACCTAAAAAAACACTAACAACATATAGCATGACACAGTGTTTTCTTGTGTAAAACAAGGACACATCTCTGTTTAGAATTTCAATGTATGTTACTGGAATGAATCAGACATCATGCAGAATTCGTTAATATTTGTTTATGTATTTTTATTTTTTTGCACTAAGTAATCCCAAAATACAAGAATTTGTATACACACCATCCACTGATACACATACAATAGTAATGCTATTCTACTCGGTCTTCTCCATTTGGCCACAGGTTCTCATCCACATCACATCTTATGCCATCTAGGGCAATACACCTAGGAAAGAATCTTCTGGCATGCCAGAATTGAAGGAGTTGAAAAATTGAAGGAGTAACACCTGTGTAGATGTTCATCTACAATGAGAATCAGCTGTGGCTGGTTAAACTGCATTTTTAGATTTAAAATATGTTTCAATAAAATATTGCTGTTGAATTTTGCTGTCTTTTTAAGTTTTGCATTGTGTTATTGTTTTGGCCATAAGTTTAACAGTTTTGAAAACAGTATGTAAGTATATGCAAAATGTCCTGTACGTACAAAGATTTTTGGCAGTTGTTGTGTCTGAGTGAGAAAATAATTCATGAAATTTGAGAGATGTAGTCATTGAATGCATTTTGTGCCAAAACAATGATAACTGATCCTCAGTTTGGCCCACATAGACTTCTGTTGTGCTCACTGTGTGAGGAGTTTTGCAAAAGTGACCTAAGTATTGAGAAATGTGTCCTAGCGTCTGTAAAAAACTGTAATTCAGTTTAAAGTCATTTTAGAGGAGAAGAGGATGTTGTCTAAGCTAACATCCATCATGGACAACACCTCCCACCCCCTGCATGAGACTGTACGAGCACTGAGCAGTTCAGCAGTACATTTTTACAATCACAGCACAGGAAGGAGCGCTACCGCAGGTCATTCTTACCAGCAGCTGTCAGACTCTATAATGCAGCTTAATATTCTTTTGATCATCTTACTCACCAGCTTGTTTGCTTACTGTACATTTCATACATAGCTCTGTAGAATTGATACATATCCCTGTACATTTTATACGTATTACCGTGCAATTTTTAAAAATTTTCTATACATATTCTGTACATTGTTACCTGTATATACCTGTATATACAAACTTGGATGCTTATGTATATAGGACCACCTTGTGTCTTCCTTTTATATTTTTATTTTCCCTTGCTGTAAGAGCTCTGTAACACCGAAATTTCTCATCCGTGGGATAATAAAGGTTTATTCTATTCTATTCTATTCTAACTTCAGAATTAGGGCCTGCAACACCTCATCTACTTTTCCACCTGGTACAACAAATAACTGTGAGGACAGAAGCAGTGAAGATGACTCTAAGGCTCCCCCGATCTCAAAATATTTCTTTATCTTTTGACTTCAACTTCTAAAATGACTTTTTCTAAAAACCTTTTAGTCCTGTTTCAGTGTATTTACATTCTCAATAAAGTGGATGTTCTCGAAACAGGTTGATATCAGCTGCATCCCAGTACTTCCAAATCTCATGGTACACCATTGGTGGACATTCGTATCTATCACTTCAGGGGAGAAGCCAAGAAGTTTAGTAATTTTTTCTATTTCTCAAGGGCTCTTGTTGTGCTTTAGAGTTTTCTCCCTCCACATTTAAACTGACATGTACTGCAATGCTTCAGTGTTGTCCCGCAGTCTCACCCTCAACTCAACAGTGAGGGATATGGTAAAGGCTACACACCACTTCCTGACATTATTTTAATCCTCAGGCGCAAGGTGCAACTCGACTGCTTTCAACTCAAAAGGGTAACCAATTTATGGTTTGGAACTGAGCTTTAAAGTAGTGTTTTCCCTCAAAAGCCTTGATGACAGGCTGTACCTCTCCCAGCACAAAGCTTATTGTACCTGTTTTCTGTAGGTGATTGAATCCAACACTGGGAGAGGAGGAGAAACTGTAAGCAACAACTATCAAGGTTTCAGCCCAGTATACTTTCATTAGGTGAAGACTTGATTCTTACTGTTATCTCTGATATAATATTTTTAGAAGTACAGAAACAATATAAAATAATCACATTTAGAACTGAATTTATCAAATTGTATTTCTTGCTACCTTTCTAACTTATGTTTATAATATGCAGCAGATATTTTTTGTGTTCTCTCCATAGATACAAGATCACACCTACATGTGACAACAACTTTGGTCCACTGATCTACGGCACCAGGAAAACCCAAAGCTTCACCATGGAAAACCATGGAGACTTCAAGACTTTTTTCACCATCACAGACCCTACACTCCTAAGCAGGACAGGGTAAGAAATCAGAAGACAGAAACAACAAATTAACAGACACACATGCACTTATCGATCTGTGCGTCTGTCCTATTCTCAGAAACACCAAATTATTCTAATAAATAAATCAAGGTACCTCTGGACTGTTACCTGTGTGTTGGTGGTTGTTGTTTGGCTGTACTCAGCTGATTCACAGGATTTAGCAGGTATATTTCTATGAACCAGAGTAGGTGCAGCATCTTGTCTAAGGTCAGCTGAAATGGTTGAGCGCAGTTATTTTGGAGTTGACCTTATTAAATATGTGTTTGTAGGAATTTAACATTTTGGAAGGAGCAGTTGCATGTTCAGGGCTGGGACATGGGCTGGCCCAAACTGTGTGGAAATGTGATTGTTTAAACTCCATATTGCTTATTTTATAGTTTAGGTTACTTATTAGTTTTGATGTTAATATCTAATATAATGTACTAACGTAGATTGGTAACAATAGGCTGTGTGTTACTAATTTGCATACTGTTATTAATAATAATTATTGTGGGTGATTTTAACATCCATGTAGATGCTAAAAATGACAGCCTCAACATGGCATTTAATCTGTTATTAGACTCAATTGGTTTCTCTCAAAATGTAAAAGAACCCACCCACCACTTTAATCACACTCTAGATCTTGTTTTAACATATGGCATAGAAACTGAACATTTAACAGTGTTTCCTGAAAACCCTCTCCTGTCTGATCATTTCCTGATAACATTTACATTTACAATAATTGATTACACAGCAGTGAAGAGTAGACTATCACAGTAGATGTCTTTCTGAAAGCGCTGTAACTAAGTTTAAGAATATAATCCACCCACTGTTATCATCTTCAATGCCCTGTACCAACATAGAGCAGAGCAGCTATCTGAACGCTACCCCAGCAGAGGTCGATTATCTTGTTAATAATTTCACCTCCTCACTACGTACGACTCTGGATACTGTAGCTCCTGTGAAAACTAAGGTCTCTAATCAGAAGTACCTGACTCCGTGGTATAATTCTCAAACACGTACCCTAAAGCAGATGACTCGTAATCTGGAGAGGAAATGGCGTGTCACAAATTTAGAGGATCATCATTTAGCCTGGAGAAATAGTTTGCTGCTTTTGTCATGGTCCTGGGTCGGTGACCCAGCGCTTTTAGTTTGTTATCATTTTCTAGATGATGATTGTTTAAGTTCTGTGTTATTTTCGATCTGCCTCTAAGTCTGCGTCTGTACCTGTCTGTCTATGGTGTCTCCCCATCTGTTTGTGAATCTGTCTGTTTAGTTCAATGTCTTGTCTGGTTCCATGTATCTGAGTTTCCTGTTTTATTGTGAAGGTCCGTGTCGTATGTGAGTGTGATCAGTTTACGTTTCCCCTGTCCCGTCAGCCCAGATTCCTCCCAGCTGTGTTGCCCTCCTGTCTCTCATCCCCTGATTACTGGTGTGTGTATTTAAGCCCTGTGTGTTCTCCTGCCTGTTGCCGGTTCGTCTGTATTACTCAGTGTCAGTCTGTGTATCCACCGTGTCTTCTCCCTGCTGTTCATCGTCATCCTCCTCTGCTCGTTTTCATTCAGGTTTGTGCTCTGTAGTTTAGTTGTTTCCCAGTTTAGTTTAGTTCGAGCCCCGTTTGCTGTTTGTCCACATTTTTTTGTGTTCAATAAATCACCTTCACTCCTCTACGACTGCCTGCGCTTGGATCCTCATTTATTCCACACGGCTCGCCTCGGCAGCCGTGACAGCTTTATAAGAAAGCCCTCCGCAAAGCCAGAACATCTTACTATTCATCACTGATTGAAGAAAATAAGAACAACCCCAGGTTTCTCTTCAGCACTGTAGCCAGGCTGACAAAAAGTCAGAGCTCTGTTGAGCCAACCATCCCTTTAACGGTAACTAGTAATGACTTCATGAACTTCTTCACAAATTAAATTTTTATCATTAGAGAAAAAATTACCAATAATCATCCCACAGATGTAATATTATCTACAGCTACTTTTAGTACCGTTGATGTTAAGTTAGACTCTTTTTCTCTAATTGATCTTTCTGAGTTAACTTCAATAATTACTTCCTGCAAACCATCAACGTGTCTTTTAGACCCCATTCCTACAAAACTGCTCAAAGAAGTCCTGCCATTAATTAATTCTTTGATCTTAAATATGATCAACCTATCTCTAATGATCGGCTATGTACCACAGGCCTTCAAGCTAGCTGTAGTCAAACCTTTACTCAAAAAGCCATCTCTAGACCCAGCAGTCTTAGCTAATTATAGGCCAATCTCCAACCTTCCTTTCATATCAAAAATCCTTGAAAGAGTAGTTGTCAAACAGCTAACAGATCATCTGCAGAGGAATGGTTTATTTGAAGAGTTTCAGTCAGGTTTCAGAGCTCATCACAGCACAGAAACAGCTTTAGTGAAGGTTACAAATGATCTTCTTATGGCCTCTGACAGTGGACTCATCTCTGTGCTTGTCCTGCTAGACCTCAGTGCAGCATTCGATACTGTCGACCATAATATCCTATTAGAGCAATTAGAACATGCTGTAGGTATTACAGGTACTGCACTGCAGTGGTTTGTATCATATCTATCTAATAGACTCCAATTTGTGCATGTAAATGGAGAGTCCTCTTCACACACTGAGGTTAATTATGGAGTTCCACAGGGTTCAGTGCTAGGACCAATTCTGTTTACATTATACATGCTTCCCTTAGGCAGTATCATTAGAAGACATAGCATACATTTTCACTGCTATGCAGATGACACCCAGCTCTATCTGTCCATGAAGCCAGATAACACACACCAATTAGTTAAACTGCAGGAATGTCTTAAAGACATAAAGACCTGGATGGCCGCTAACTTTCTGCTTCTTAATTCAGATAAAACTGAGGTTATTGTACTCGGCCCTGAAAATCTTAGAAATATGGTGTCTAACCAGATTCTTACTCTGGATGGCATTACCTTGGCCTACAGTAACGCTGTGAGGAACCTTGGAGTCATTTTTGACCAGGACATGTCCTTCAATGCACATATTAAACAAATATGTAAGACTGCGTTCTTCCATTTGCGCAACATCTCTAAAATTAGAAATATCCTGTCTCAGAGTGACGCTGAAAAACTAGTTCATGCATTTATTACTTCCAGGCTGGACGACTGTAATTCATTATTATCGGGATGTCCAAAAAACTCACTGAAAAGCCTTCAGCTAATCCAAAATGCTGCAGCAAGAGTCCTGACAGGGACTAGAAAGAGAGAGCATATTTCTCCTGTTTTGGCTTCCCTTCATTGGCTTCCTGTTAAATCCAGAATTGAATTCAAAATCCGGCTCCTCACATACAAGGTCTTAAATAATCAGGCCCCATCTTATCTTAATGACCTTGTAGTACCATATCACCCTATTAGAGCACTTCGCTCTCGCTCTGCAGGCCCACTAGTTGTTCCTAGAATATTTAAAAGTAGAATGGGAGGGAGAGCCTTCAGTTTTCAGGCCCCTCTTCTGTGGAACCAGCTTCCAGTTTGGATTCGGGAGACAGACACTATCTCTACTTTCAAGATTAGGCTTAAAACTTTCCTTTTTGCTAAAGCATATAGTTAGGGCTGGACCAGGTGACCCTGAATCCTCCCTTAGTTATGCTGCAATAGACATAGGCTGCTGGGGGATTCCCATGATGCATTGAGTTTTTCCTTTCCAGTCACCTTTCTCGCTCACTATGTGTTAACAGACCTCTCTGCATTGAATCATATCTGTTATTAACCTCTGTCTCTCTTCCACAGCATGTCTTTTATCCTGTCTTCCTTCTCTCACCCCAACCGGTCGCAGCAGATGGCCGCCCCTACCTGAGCCTGGTTCTGCCAGAGGTTTCTTCCTGTTAAAAGGGAGGTTTTCCTTCCCACTGTTGCCAAAGTGCTTGCTCATAGGGGGTCATATGATTGTTGGGTTTTTCTCTGTATCTATGAAGCGCCTTGAGGCGACTTATGTTGTGATTTGGCGCTATATAAATAAAATTGAATTGAATTGAATTGTTTTTATTATAGATATAGATATATACTGCCCATGAGTGTATAGTAATTAAATCGTTCTTTTAGCTGTCATTAAGTAGAATTCTTTTTTTTTTTTTCATGCAAACATTTGTTTATTAATTTTTTTTCTCCTGTCAAAAAGGTTTGTCTGATAATATAGTTTCTGGGCTTTCAAAATTGTATATTCCCGAGATTTGATGAGTTAGTTAATTACGAAGAGATATTTTGACCCACTACTAACTCTGAAATACCTCCCCCATTGTCCGTGAAAAGAAGTTTATAGTGCTGAAGCATTATAGTTTTCATAATGTTAATGATTAAGTGTTAATGTAATCCTAATAATTTGGGGCTTTTTGTTTTGTTTTTAACACAATAACAGGAAAAAACCTTTCAGGGAGGTCTAGTCTTTCCAGCGCCACAAGAGTCTTTCCAGAATTTTCTACAGTTGAGAAACTACTGGTGAATTTTACAGCAGTGATGGAGGATAACACGTTACCCTGTGTATTTGTTTTGGCCATAATTGCACTGTTTGTCATTTTGAGATTATTCAGCCTTGTGTAATTAAATCATGAATAATCATAAAACAGTCCTGATTTTTTTGTGTTTTAATTGATCAAACTCATTTGAGTTTTTGCACAAGAGAAACACTATTTCACAGCATCACACGCAGGTCTTTATTTAATCCCACGCTTGTTACAGCAGAACAAGGGACAAAAAGAAAAAGTGATTTTGAGATATATTAGAAAAAACAATAACTGTAATTACAGAAACTGAGCCACGATTAATATAATTGGTTTCAACCCCATAGTTCCTGTTAATGACTATCAAATCAAAGTGTGCTTTGAAAAGGTCTGTGAATCTGATCACAAAAATATTTATATATTATATTTTCTAATTGTTTTGTAAAATATTTATAATATAAATATTTAAACACCAAAACTGTCTTTGGTGTTTCCTTTTTCTCTTTTTTTCACCAAGCAAACAGTCCAACCACTGATTGTGCTGTTTGACATTAAATTAGATTAATTTTGTTATTTTTGTTCTCATTGAAAGCTTCCTCAGTGTCTCATTAAAATATGCAAATTCCTTCTGACAACACAGTGCTCATTTTTCAAGGAACCACCGTTAGCCTGGTAACCAAACATTTTCACCAATCAATTCTCAATTGATTGGTGAACTTGACCAGAGTCAGTTCTATGCTCACTGCAGGCGGATTTAAAGGGCTCTACATCAAAAGTAAAAGTGAATGAAAATGGTATTTGTCAATGAATTTAAGCTCATTGCTCTTTGACTACTGTTGCTTTAACGGATAATTTATCTCTGTTTTCGCTTTTTGTTTCCAGGCATAGTGTTAGACATGGCCTCCATCCTTGAGGAAAACCATCTGTGCCCCAGAAGTAGCCAGCTTTCCTCTGAGCAGTTTTGCAATGCTGAATCCATCTTTGTACAGGATGAAAACAGATTTACCTTCAACAAAATTCAAACCAGCCAAGCTTGCTTCAAACTCGCCAACAGCAGCAAGTTTCCCTGTGTGCTCATCTTAGCCATCAAAAGTGTTGGGCCCAAGGTGAGGCATTTAAAGTCTCATGGATAAATGTTTACAGGACTATCTCTCATTGTGGTACAGTATAAAGAAATGTGATCAAATCATCTAAAAGATAATGTATTTTTTAGTTAATTGGACAAATCGAGGTGTGTGATATGCCTACAACAACACTGAGCTTTCCCAGCCAGTGGTACGCCTTTGCTGTTGTTACCTTCACACCTCAAACACAGCACTTACACAGTGCTGTGTTTGAGGCCCAAGTGGAGGAAAGTAGCAGGTAAACAACTATGTGACTGCTACTGTGGTGTTGTCTTTACTCTTCCTATGGATAGTCACCTCTCTTGGCACTCTCTTACTTAGTAGTAGCATCTCTTGTTTGCTCCTGCTGACTTCATGCTTTCTTTACTCTGCTGCATTCAGAATGACACCCACCATTAGGAACAGGGTGCTGCAGTTTGAGCTTCTAGGATAAGGCACCAGTGTTTGTGCGGTACGGCCAGCTCTGAGGAACACTGAAGGAGGCCCAGTGTTGCACTTCAGGCTGGGTACTTGTTGGGTGTAGACATACACTGTCTCTGGTGCTGTTAAATAATGGAAATGTGCGAGGTGAGGTGAGATGAGATGAGTTCAGTTCTTACAATTTTTTTTTATCTGTTTACTTGCTTTAAATACAAGAAAACCAAGATATAAATACATGAAATCTTTACAACACACTCATGAGCGTAACACAGGCTTGGTAGACTTTTGTGAATAAATGTACTTTCTGAAATTGTGTGTAGGTCCAGATTGACATGCTGGATAAACATGGTGTGTTCAACCTCAAAGCTGGTCTTGGGAGTAATAACATCTCCATTAACTCCACACAGCTTCCCTCAGGTAAAGCTCGAATCTGCCTACAATAAACTGCATCTCCTCTTCATTTAATTAATTAATAGGAGCTCATGCACAAATAAAGAGGTTAATATTACTTTAATTTGTGCCTTGTTCCCTTCCCATTAAGTATTGTTAGTGTTATTACTGAGGTTCAGAATTAAGGCCTGTTCACTGTGGTACATTATTCAGAGTAGCAACAGCACAGTAAAGAAGCCAGCCTATGAAAACCGTGTGTTTTTACAGTCATTTTACTTTGGCTTTCTGAAAACAAAGCTGAAACAGTTTTAATACAACCCTGTTCACTGAATCACCAACATTTTAGACCGTGAAGTTTGCCTGCTCAGTATCATCTAATGGTGATCTGAACTGAACTATTTGCAACACTTTAGATCAAATTTAATCTTATTTTAGTTCAACAAATGCACTGAAAACTAGTGGGTAAGCCTTTCTATGTGAAAAACCTATAATAGTAATTAATTTTATTTTTATTTTATTTAACCTTTATTTAACCAGGAATGTCCCGTTGAGATCAAAGACCTCTTTTTCAAGGGAGTCCTGGTCAAGAGGCAGCACATTTCAAGACAAATACATACGAACAAACAAAGTTAAAATTACACAAAACAATTACACATTATTGAGGCAGCCTGTAGGCCTTTGAGTTTAGTTTTAAAAACATTTAAAGACAACAATTCAGTTAGTTTCCAGTCTTTCTGTAACATGTTCCATGAAAAAGGCGCAGAGTGGACAAAGGCTTTCTTACCCAGCTCTGTGCGGACAAGGGGAACAGACAACAGCAGCTGATCATTTGAGCGCAAGGAGTAAGAACCACTATTTGTCCTTGTGACCAAAGTACAAATATAAGGAGGCAGCAATCCAAGCATAGCTTTGTAAATAAAAGTGTACCAATGCCCCTGTCTTCTAATGGCCAAAGAAGGCCATTTTACTCTTAAGTACAAATCACAGTGATGGGTCAGGTATTTACAATTGGTAATAAACCTCAAGGAAGCATGATACATCGTGTCCAACATTAGAAGACATGAAGAAGAAGCGTTCATATACAGAATGTCACCATAATCTAACACAGATAAAAAGGTTGCAGTGACAAGACGTTTTTTTACTGCAAAAGAAAAGCACTGTTTATTACGGAAGAAAAAACGAAGTTTAAGTCTCAGTTTCTTTACTAGTCTCTCTATATGTGGTTTAAAGGTGAAGGAGTCATCAATCCAGACACCAAGGTATTTAT
This sequence comes from Rhamphochromis sp. 'chilingali', assembly GCF_963969265.1. NCBI lineage: Eukaryota > Metazoa > Chordata > Actinopteri > Cichliformes > Cichlidae > Rhamphochromis > Rhamphochromis sp. 'chilingali'. The sequence continues at coordinate 9,706,036 of NC_137930.1, forward strand.
ATTCATGAACTATCTCTATGACATTTCCTTCAAGGGTGGACACCACTGGAATAGGCTCCGGGACCTTCTTTGACTTGGAAAACAACATTAGCTTAGTCTTGTCAGCATTGAGAACTAATTTTAGCTGAATAAGTGAATGCTGGAAAGCAACAAAGGCTTTCTGTAAAGTTTCAATGGCCTGAGCAAGAGATGATCCATAACAGTAAATAACTGTGTCGTCAGCATAAAAATGCAAATTTGTGTCTGAGACATTTTGACCCAAGTCATTGATATATAAAAGGAACAGAAGGGGACCCAAAACTGAGCCCTGTGGCACCCCCTTGTGGACAGCAACAAATTTAGAACAAAGACCTTCAAGTTTAATGCACTGGGTTCTATTTTTCAGATAATTTGAGAACCACGCTAATGCATGTTCTGACAATCCAAGGCTGAGCAGTCTGTTTTTTAGGACTGCATGATCAACAGTGTCAAAAGCTTTTGAGAGGTCAATAAAGAGTGACGCACAGTACAATTTCTTATCAAGTGCCACAATAATATCATTTATCACTTTCATAGTGGCAGTGTTAGTACTGTGTTTTTTCCTGAAGCCTGACTGAAATTTGGAGACAATATCATTAGAGTACAAAAACTCTTAATTAGCCTCATCATATTCCAGTGTTCACTTGTACACTTTAAACCAGTATACTTTCTTTACTGACACCTAAGTTATTTTAATATATTGATGTTGACTTGGTTTCTTCTGTTTTTTTCCACTTCTATTATTGCATGGAAAATATACTTGAATCTATCTTTAGCCTATCATTTGGCTTGAGTTTTAAAACAATATTCCATTTTTATGTTGCACAATAAACACAGCGATTTCTTATTTTTGACATTTTTCCTCTCCAGCGCATAATGTGGTGCAAAGAGCCAACCTGACGCTGAATGTTAATGAACAGGTGGAGTTCCAGATCACCTTCTGCTCTGACAGACACCTGAGTTTCAAGGTGAAAATTTCACTGCAAGTGAAGGACAACCAGCGGAGCGATACCACAATACAAGTGAAACGAGACACTTATTTGGAAATCGTCTCTCTGGAAAACATCAGCAGGTCATGGATCAGAAAGATGATGAAGAAGGTATGAGCAGAGGGGAGGACAGAGATCGTTTGAACTGTAAGTCTTGTAATCTAGTAAAACAGAAGCTTGTAACCTTTCATGAATGCCCACATTATCTTTCACAGGTAATTATGAGGTGCTGAGTTTTGGTGACTGTAAACTTTAAATACCAAGAAGGTTTTGCAATGGCCAACCACAGCAGCAACCAGGCAGTGAGGTTTGAGTGGACACCTAGTGGACCTCATATCAGCTTTTCACCACAGGTAAACCATCAAAAAAGTAGAAGACTGAAAGACTGAAATTTTACATGATGGAACCAGGCTGGTGTATAGTTTTCAAATACTTTTTCATAGTAATCATAAACTGTATGTGATCAAAAGTCACTATATTCATTTTCCTAATAATATAATGCCAAACTAACACCTAGAAATGGTCACATATGAGATATAAATACTTATAACTCCAAATACCATACAACCATAGACAGCTGATTCACCCTATTCCCTTTCACAGAACCATTTGACCCTAGAACTGAAGAAGCTTCTTGGATGAGAGGTGAAACGTCTTCAAGCAACTTAAAGAAGTCCAGACGCTTTTCTTTCCAAGTTCCTTAGACAAGTAAAAATGGAAATTCGCACAGTGAAACAGCTTCAGTCCCTACAGCAATGACTGTGTCTAATAATATACTGTATCTCTCCCAATCTCACACAGTATGCTGTATTAGTCAATTTTTATTTCTCTTTTTTTTTTCTTTTTTTTTCTGTCACAACTCCTCTGCTCTTCTTCATCTTTATTCGTCTCACACCTCTTCCTCATCTTTTTCTTGAAGTGATAGTCATGTATGAATATCTGCTTTGTCCTTGTCTGCAGATGTGTTTTGAATATGTTGCTGAGCAGCTGGATGCAGTGGAGTCATTCTGGACTTTTGTGACTGAGAACCCATCACTGTCTGTTCCCTTCCAGTGTGTGGGCACTGCTAGAGAACCACTCACCTATCTCGGCAGACCTCACCTTGCCTTTGGGGAACTGCTTGTTGGTAAATATAGTTGAGCCCCGCACACACATACAGACATAATAAATCTAAACCTTATTTTATGCAGGGATCAGTGTGCTCTCCTAGTATTTTCTTATTTTACTTTTATTGGTTACGTTTATTTTGAAGAGTGATTCTATTGAACTCTGTAAGTTATTTTGAATTGTGCTCATGTGCTTGTGAAGGACAAAAAGTGGAATAGGCCGTCAGTCTTGTGAATGGAGAGGAAGACCCATTGCATTTCTCTGTGGTTCCTTCATCAATGTGTTTTGTGGCCCATGGCTGGCACAGTGCCCCCCCAACAGACAGGTTAATGACACTGAACCTAATTAAATTCAAATACTTTCATATATACAGATAGCTTTGTTTTCTCCCTCATAGCATTTTGTTGTGAAATTTTTGGTGCAGGTTGCCATTAGTAGTGTCCTTCACACTTTCCTGTGAGGATATGCGAGGGTGAAGAGAAGTCACATTGTTTCACTATGAGGGGGGGCCTCAAAAACATTGTCCCCAACCACCAAGAAATTCTGGACTTTGGGAAGGTCAGCACACTGTAATGAAACAAATGAAATGAGCACATAGCCACATTTATAGTCAGCTTCCTTTAAATGCGAACTTAAAACATGACAGTCACATGACACATCACAGGTGGGGATTTCAGAGCAATCCGCCTTTAATTTTCTGGTGTCCAAGTTTTCAAGATTCATTATAGAAGTGAACTTAGAACTAACAGTTCCCAGAGCACTGCAGCAGTAGTTGGTTACAAAACCACAACAAGCTAGCATTGAAGCTATTTTTTTTTCACCAGAGCATTTGCTAGTGTGGATTTTTACTGAGGTAATGTGCTTTAAAGGAACAGCAACATTTATTTAGTCCAAAATAAAAATTCATACTGGCAGAGTGTGATGTTACTGGAGTATACCCTTATTTACCTATTGAAAAGAATAAAAAGGAAAACACCTTACACTTCAGGTGATCATTTTTATTGTAATCGTTACCATATTCAAGTGAGACCTTAAAAATAGATTAGCTAGTAGAACTAAGTTTTGAATGATTTATTTTCTGATTTGCTGAGCTGCAAACATTTTGAACCTGTCACCTGTGACAATATCAAATTCTTCTTTCTAAGCAGTTCTTTGTAATGCACATCCCTCTCTTGGTTTATCTCATTAGGTGAAGCATGCGCCAACATTTACCTTTGATATAAAAGGCTGTAGTACCCAGTCTTAAATTCTCCTTTACAAAGTTCAGTTTTGGGAAGTACTTCTTTTATTGTCCTGGCATGTGCTCCTTCTGTTAAGGAGCACAGACGAAAGGCACACCGGGTGTGTCCAGTCTTTGGTTTTCCCCTGTTTCAGTGTCAGTCAATTCAAATTTAGCAGTTCACTGTGACAGTTTAATTAAAAAACAAGCAACCAAACAAAGAAACAAACAAAAAAGGACCAAAAATATGTTTTTAGGTACTTTCAAATGAGCACTTTTTGACAATTCATTCATTAAATTATACAGTTAAAGAGTTTAAAGATTCTTCAAGCAAAGGCTCTTCAAAATGCTGCTGTTTTCACACTCTTGCCTGGCTTGTTAGCTGGTAACCTTTTCTGACTGGACCGACTCCTGGTCTTTAATTCCTTTCATAGAGGGCAGCAAACACAATGCATGACATTTGGATAGTGGTTAAATTGGAACATATGCACATTCACATTTTTTTCCAGTTGATTCCAGTAACTGAATAATTGATGTCTGATGCACTTCACAGTGGCTGCAGCTACTTGTCACATAATCTTGTCCCAAGCTTCCCACAACAGGGAAGCTACGTCACCTGGAGGATCCAGAAACAATAGAGTCTTTCAATTTCCTGTTTCTTATCCCAATTAATTAATGTTGTAATTAACGGTCTCAGTTTTTGATGTATTAACAATACATGAGCTCAAAAATTTTGACAGTCTAAAACTAACTTCCTGGCCTTCCCACTCCTCAGCCTCCAGTGCCAGTTCAAGAACACTGACGTCCTTCAGATGAACTTGCAGCCAGATGTTTTGTCGGCTGGTGGTTTAATGGAGATAAGTGAGCCACGTCAGTATCATGAAACCCTCCTTCACCTTAGACAGCTGTGTCACGAAACAGGTGGACATACTTGGCCAAGGCATCGAGATCAAGGGGAGAAAGACTACATGAGTGCAATAGTAAGTAACGTTGGTTGAATATGCACCACTAATGAAACTGGGTTAAGAGGGAAGTTTTGGGGTAATATTGTAACATATATTTATATGAATGAAGCGTAACCTGAAACATACAGTTTTAATACCATCAAGCTTTCCACGGGATCACTGTATTGATGTTGTACTTTTAGATTTCTCCTTCCTCACTGTCTTAATTATGTTCTGCTGAGCCTCTCCATTTGACTTCATAATTTGATTTTAAAATATATCAAAATCTATATGTATTTGATATCTTTATGTCCTAGCTGGAAGTTGAGGATCCAAGGCAAAAGAAGGTGAAACTGGGTCCTCTGAAAATGGGTCAAAAGGGGGAAAAGCAGGTGGTTCTGGTAGCCTTCGTGCACCCTGATGCTCAGCACAGATAAACCAGTTAATCAAAAGGTATGCAAACAGACAACGCACACATAAACAGTGGGACACTAAAGCAACACTTAATGTCACCCTGTCTTCCAGGATCTATATTTCAGTCCAGCAGGTGAACTGCCGCTGAAGTTGAGCAGGGGTTCATGTGCTGTTCAGATCCATTTCTCACCTCATCAGCGCGTTCCTCCCTTCACTGCTGAGCTGAAGTTTGTAGGACTCCTGCACCCCCTGCTGACCATCCAAGGTTCCTGCCAGGTAGCCTGTTAAATACAGATACTGTCAGGGCTGGACTGGCCATCGGGCATACCGGGCACTTGCCCGGTGGGCGCTCGTGATTTTTCATTTTTATGGGCCGATGGGGTTTTATTTCTTTTCTTTTTTTTTAACGGTATAAATGAATAGTAGTGGATTGGCCAGTTGGTCATGATCGACTCTGGGCTGGACCAATTACAGCCCAGAGTCGAACTTTAAAGTTTAGGTGAAAAGCAACGTGATTTCTCACGTACGACTTCAGCTAGAAAGTTGCTAATTCAATCATGAAACTGATCAATGATCAGCTGATCGGCTTTTCTCTCTGCGCCAGGAAGAGGAAACCGGCGGATGTCGCGCTAAACAACAGCAGCACGTTTAAGCTTGATCAGCTGTTGTTAGAATTTATTTAATATTAATTTCTTGTATCAGCTGATGTTTGCTGGAGCCACAGCTGTAAAGCTGCTGGTCATGATGTCGGTTTGTATATGTGGTGAGAGGGAAACATGAAGATGAAACCAGGAGATGTCCTTACTGAATCATCAGAGCTGAACAGGTGATGGAGAAACGAATGTTGAATCTATTTAATAACTGGAGAAAAATAATAGATTTCTGTGCATTTGTTTTATACGTGCATTAAATTAAAATTGGTTTTGTCAATTGAGCATCTTGAGGCAGAGGGTGGGGGAGTGGTTCCCTATTTTTTTTCTTTTCTTTTTTTGCTGGGAGTTGGCAACCCTATTAGTTAGGTATATGTAATTATAAATTAGGTTGTTTTATATTTTTGCTAAGTACTGTTTAGAATACCAGAATAGGGAGGATGGTGTAGGTTTAAGTTTATTATAAAGGTTTTATGGCTTTTCCTATAATACCATGGTGGGCCGGTCACTAGTCAAAATGCCCGGGCTGATTTTTTTGTCCCAGTCCAGCCCTGGATACTGTAATCATGTAGTCGAAAGTCTAATCGGGAGTACGTTTTCACACAGTTCCTTTAAAACAGAAAGAGAAAAGTTCTAATGAATTCTGAATGTTGACAGTAATACTATAACAAAGTAGGACTTGCTATATATGCCATATGCTATATTATAAGCAAGAATGTTAGCTCTGTATATCATATAGTCTTAATTTACTTCATGTAAAACTACCAGGATGTCAAAGTCCAGCTAGAAGAGAGCTACTTTGGAGCTGTAGTCCCAACGTTCCCAGATCAGGAAGAAGAATGTTACGATGAATACTGGTGACACTGGTGCCCAGTAAGATTAGACAGCAGTGACAAACACATCTTCACTCAGAAACATCAATATTGTGTTACTGCAGTTATCACAATGCTTCACATATTATAGCTGCATATATTTCTACCTGTTTGCTTTTTTCCTTAACAGGTTTAAGTGGAAAACAGAGGATTTTCCTGCAGAGTTATGCATCATGCCACCTAATGTATATATCTGTCCAGGAATGGAGGTTCCCTTTCCAAACGACTTTTGCCTCTGTGTCACTGGCTCCTGCATCGCGGCCTCCACTAGCAAAGAGGTTTGACTCTTTTTTTCACCATTCTGCACTGTATTTGTGCCAAAGGGAAAAGTACAGTGTTGACTAATATGATGAAACCAATAACATATTTGCTGTTTTAAGTTGATGATGATTTTATTCTGAATGTATCACAGATACAACAGCATAACTGAAAGCTTTTTACACTCAGCAAAGCTAAAAGATTAGTTATCTGGGTATTGATTTTGAGGCTTTTCCAGAGGGGATACAATCTAAAAGGTGCCTTGTCAGCACTGTGACTACTTGGGCCTGGTAAGAGGCCAGCATCAGGTAATGAGAGACATTGATTCGGCTCATTTGGAACAGGCAGCAGCTGCTGACAGATTTAAGGATTTGTAAAAACTATTAGTCAGTTTCAATTAGCTGAGTAGTTCTGAGAAAAGGCTTTAGGAAATTTCTCATGTTATGTTATCTTGAGAATGAGTTACAGGCAATCTGATTTTATCATAAATGCAAAGATTAATTTCTGTGTTTGAGATAAAACCCTACGCTTGATCAGATTTCTCTCCCTGACAACATCCAATGTAACAAGATGATATAATGAGTTTATCTTCACATATCAAATACTACTTGTAATGTAAGTGCTCCCACACACAGACCCTGTCTGTCCCCAACCCCACAATCCAGTGTTGCACCATCAAACCTGTCATTGAGGGCAAGCATTGGAGTTCTACCGATCTATGACTATGACTGCTCCTGGAAAAAACACACCAGGTAGAAGAGCCATCATCTAAATAGAATCTATCATTTATTTGAAAAACTGGGTATATTTAATACTTTTTTAATATCGAAAAGGTTACAGATAATAACACTATCTATGTAACTATTAACAATTTAATTAGTCTCTGTTTATCCTTTCTCTTGCCTCAGGGATCTGCCTTTTTTGCCTTTCCTGATGGGGCAGGCGTGCTGTACACCTTGCAGGGAGCTGCCGATCCTCCTGTGGCAGAGAACACTATTGGGCATGAGCTACCTGCTAAAACTCACCACACAGTGTTGCTCCCTGTGCACAACTGGCTCTCTAGGCACCAGGGGTAAACACTTAGTCGGGAACTATATACACTTGAGCTGCTCTTAAGTGATATCTCTCTCCTTAGCAGCTAAATCACCAACTAGTTTCAACTGTGTTGTCTAAACTGAGATGGACACACAAAATTTTACATGTTGAAATTTTCTTGTAGAAAATAAAAAGTAAAGTGTAGGAAAGGATCCCAGTTAAGCAAAGCTTTTTCGGTGCTAATATAGAAATCCATAGTTCCTGGCAAATTATGCAACAGATGTATAACAGAGCCATGAGTGTCCTCATCTGTGTTCTCAGGTTCCTTGTTCGTCTAGAGACAATGAAGCCTGACAAGCCAGATGCTACAGTGTCCCTCAAGGAAATCAAGTTTATTGATGTCCCTGCCCATGCTAAGAGGGACTACGACATGTTTTTTTTTTTTTTTAACATACACAGAGGGACAGTATAACACCAAGGTTCACTCAAGCATACACATCCAGACTTGGATAACTATTTTTTTTAGCCTTGTTCTCACATCATCCTTTTATCTTCATCCTTGGGTGACATTCATTAATGATGAGACAGGTGAGTATTTGTTCTACCTCGTTATCTTCAAAGGCAACATCTCCAGGAGTCCTGTCCACCATCAAGCTGGGGAGACCTGTTTGTCAGGTGCCCTTGGCCACTATTGAAGTAGAGAACCCTCTGACCCAGACAGCCTGCCTTACTACTGAGTGTAAATGTCGTGGCATGATCATCCAACTTCAGCCCAGTGTGCCAGGACAATCCAAGGTAGATAATGAGTACATCTGCCATCACATTAAAAAAAAAAACTGTGTGACTCTTACGGGCATAATGTGTGTGTGTCTTTTCTTTACAGGTTTCTTTGGCTGTTCATTACATGCCTCTGCATCCAGGTGAGTCTACTGCCCGTCTGACTTTGTTCAGCAATGAGCTGGGCCACTTCGACTCAGAGCTCTGCCCCCACCACCAGAGCAATCTGTAGACTTCAATACTTTGCTGGGCAGCAGCCACTCTGTCACTGTAATGTTTAACAACTACTCACGCTTCACAACCGAGTACTGCTGCAAGGTAAAAAGTGGAAAAACAATAGCCCTTTCTTCCCTTTCTGTACATTTATTCTATCAACAGTACTGTACATGTGGTCAGTGTCAGCATTCATCACCGAGGCTTCCTTGTTATCTGCTCTCTGTAATTCGTCAACACAAAAAGTTGATTTACTTGCTCTCATGGAAACACCTTGTGTTATCTCTGTCCTACAGACTGACCGTCCGGCCTTTATTGTAGACAAGAATGTCAGCGCATTACCAGTTTTCCCTTCAGGCTCAAAGGCCAGTATGGAGGTCTGTTTCGAGCCTTATCAGCTGGGGTAAATGAGAGGCCAGCTAAGGCTGTCTTCAGTAATTGGTGGTGAATACATCTTTCCCCTACAAGGGTTCTGTCTCCCCACCCAAACCTCAAAGCCTGTTCAGCATCAAAGCCGCTGGGAACGTCATTATCCCCTTCAAGAATGTGTTCCTGCAGACCACCACGTTCTCTCTTCTGGTAAAGAGCAAGTAGAATTTACAAAAGTCGGCACTATAAGACAATCGGAACAAAGAGTGAAAGTTAAAAATGTCTTATCAACAAAGCTGAAGATGGTTACAACCTTCTAAAACAAACAGCCTGCAGGCAGCCAATACACTTATTAAAAATAGGGATGCTTTACTAAGGCTTATTTCCTTTAAATATTTACACTGAGTTCATTGCCAGCATTGCCAACACGGAGCAAGATGATTTAAATTTAGCCTGGAACAGATTGCAGTGTGCAGAGTGGTGCAACCTGGCTTATGTTTAGACAAATTGTGCTCCTGCTTGTCTTAGATGCAGCTTTCACATCTTCAGTATCTATAAAATGTTTCGATTCAATTTATGTTTCATTTACACGTCTCTTATTCAGATTTGATGTAACTTGAACCCTGCTCATGTCTAGGCTGACAACTCCCATTTGACTGTCAAAAGAGGTCGCAACATTCAATTCGAAGAGACCCAAAAAATCCTGGTGTCATTTGAGGTTCCTCCAGACGGCTCTCCAGGACCATGGTCAGACAGCTTGATCATCTCCAGTCGGCACTCCGAGGGCCACGGGAGGCCCTACTCATGGGTTTATTATCTGAAGGGTATTAAGGTATCTTAGAGACATGTGCACATGCAGAGAGATTGACTATAGATGTAAACATGAATGCACTTAAGAAATTAGGCCTTAATTTCTGGATGTTTATATGTTTTGTTATTTTTCTGTAGAATGTTACTCATTTAATTGCCAAAATGTTCAAGCCAGAATGTGTTGTGTATTTGCGTGATTTAAATAACTAGCTGTCACAAATCTGTTGGTTAATATTTAATAATTAACTCAATACATCCTGCATATAAAACTTGCCCACGCACGTCACTGCACATTTTTTACCACATGGGGGCAATCGTGTCAAGTGATTGACCCTTTCTTATGTTCCAGCGATGGGGCAAGATGTATAACATACCTGACTTTACTTCCTTGTGGTAATCGCGATAACCTGTTTGTTAACTTTGCAATGTGACTGAATTCATCCAGACTGCCCTGCGTGCTGTTAAACACATGGTACATTACGGGGAAGACAACAGTACAGCGGAAAGGGCAAAGCTGGGGGAGTCGCTCATTACCAAAGGTTAGAGCTGTCACATAACACTGATCCGCTAATGACTCCTTTTTACTCCATGAGGAAAATCCTCTGATCCACCCATTGCCACACATAACTGATGGCCCACACCTCCTGTTGTCACTGTGGAAGGAATAAACTGTGCCACGATCTCCAGTCAGATTCAGATAGTTCAAAGTGATCTGCAACTTTGCTATTTTACAACACCATGAAAAAATAGTCCCGTGTTTTTACACTGTAAGAAAAGTATTAGCAGTGGAGGCGAGATATTTTAGCACTTGTAAATACGAAAGCGTTGATAATAACACTAAAATAAAAAGTGTAATAAACTCACTTAAATCTCCAAAGCTGTTAAATATCAGCGCCTACAAGCACGTATGGGTAGATAGGGTAGCTCTGTAGGGGTGGATGTGATTTGGGGTGGGTGCTGTGATGTAAGAGGGGAGCTGGGGTGGGGGTGGGGGTTCTCTCTCCCCCCATAGAGCGCAGCATGAGCGCTCCGCAGCAAAAGGATGTGTGAGCAGGCAGCGCGCTACTGTAGGGACGGAGTCCACAAACTGCTGAACAAAGAACAAGCCAAACTTCGAGCCCAAGAAAGCCGCGAGCAGCCGAACCCCGTAGCCGGTCAGGACAGCGAGTCCGCAACGGCAGCGCAGTCCGGAAACAGCGGCGCCCAGCCCGGTGGAATCGACGGGCTCGTCCGCTGGATCGTCACCAAAATGAGCGACAACAAAAACATCTCCAGCCGGGAGTACGCCTCCAGTAAGGAGGAGGTGGCCGTGGCTCAGGAGCAGTTCTTCGCTCCGGAACCGCGGAGAGGCATCTCCGTTATTTTGGATGTGAGTATGGAAATGCACCGGTTTGGCGGGTGCAGGGCGGGTGGTTGCTGGGTATGAAGACATCCAGCGCGTACGGACCGGTGCAGTGCGCACTTACGCGCAGATACTCGTGGCTTGGTAGAGTAGGCGGAAGATTTGACACTTTGGTGATGAATGTGGAAGCCCGGGAGCAGCCTCAACGCGCTGAGCTCAGTTTCCATATCTTTCCTGAATGACCCATCCAAAAAATTCACTGTACTTTTATTGCATCTTATTAAGCAATATTCTCTTATGCGTCTTTGTTCACCTCTTCATCACCAATAAAAGTCATGCATTTATAGTCGAGAGGCAGCTTTACTTTTACTCCTGGCTTTACTGTCAGTCCAACGTGCAGTAGCTACGCTCACACCAATTTTATGACTGCTATTTAATTATTCATGAGAAAGTCTTACTACCATATTGTTATTGATCCATTCCTTACAGCCACTGCTTAGTATTCTCACTCCTGATGTAATACCTTTCTGTTATCAGACAGCTAATAACTGAGCAGCCTTCCTGCATTAAAAGTGGCACTTAGTGCAGTGCTGATTTGGGTCAACTCATCAATACTATTGGGTTACTTTTCATCTTGGCGGCTGTAAATGTTTCCCCAGGAGATCTGATGATGCTGCTTTATTAGGGTAAAAAAAAAGAGAGAAAGTAGTTCAGCTTCTGCAAAATCCTGACCCAGACCTAAATAATCTGATAGGGTGGTAAAGAAGGGGGTCCATGGAAAACTAATTATGATCAAGACCAATACACCAATGTATCCTAGAACCCTAGTAAACTCATTCTGTCTGTGTTTGTGTGTAAAGGATGTTGTGAGGGGTGTAACCTAGTTTGCTGAGTTTGAGCCAAGCAACTGTCCGCTAAGACAGATGTTACAGTAAAAGTGTTTGTAAGTGAACAAGCAAACAATAAAACTGTGCTGCAGTCATATCTATATTTGAGGAGAGCTTTGTTTTCATTGTATATGCATGTATGTGTTCATATTTCATTTTCTGATTAAAGGTCCTGTTGGATTGTTGTTTTTTCCACCCTCTCACTCCCTGTTAGAAATGTGCCATACTCTCTCAGAGTGGCTGACTTCCTGATATCAGCTATGAACTCATTCTGGCATTTTCTCTTGAGTCCTCTGCAACGTCTTCAACTTTGAAATGTTAATCGTTTCTTCATTTTCCAATATTATTGACTCCAGAGTTATTATTGTGGTGAACAAGTCGAGACCAAAGAGGTTTGAGTGATTGCTCTGCACGTGCGCATGTGCCTGCGGTCAGCGCTTCCCTCATTAGATCCTCAGTCTGCTTGTTTTTCCTTTACTGTTCAAGTCTTCGCCTGCATCTTAACCCCACTGTACCTTTCTCGCTATTCATTAAATTCCTTTCATCCTTTGTCTCTTCCTTTTCCTTCCCTTCTCTCCTCACCTAATTTCCTCCATATCCTTCTTGCCCCTCCCCCTGCCCAGAAACCTACATTCTTGATAAGGTTAGAGATGGATGCAACACTCTCCTCTGCCTCTGTCTTCTTTTTCTATTTTGCCGGATCTTCTCTCCTCTGCTGTTGCTCGTTTTCTTCTCACTCTGTGTTTCTGTTACGACTCTTTACAAAAACACACAAACGCGCACGCACACACCGCCTCTTCATCGCAACACTTTGCCTCCTCTCCAAGCTTGTTTGTTTCCAGTAGCTCCAGAGTTGGCTCTTTTTCTGTGGAGTTGAGTGCACCCCAGGGTGCAGCCGGAAAGCAGAACAATGCAGAGCAGCTTGTCATTTGGAACGCCACTCGTCTCAGCAGTTAATGATTTTCTCTTTGGCCTGTTGAGATGGCTGCAAATGCTGTGTGAATGCACCACTTATTTAGAGTTTAACATGCCTCATGCTTGTAAGTGCAATATATATCAGTTTGTGCACTAAAAAGTGGGACCTTTTCTCAAGTTTTCAAATTGCATTCATGATTATTGACCACACTATTTAGATTCCTTTAAAATTAAGGCTGCAACTAACTGTAAACTCATTATTTGTTCCGCTAAGTCTACAAATCATATAATGGATTGATTAACATTTATTTCAACTAATGTGAGAAAATATGCTAAATATGATAAGGAAAAGCATAAAATCCTCGCATTATAGCACCAGGAAACAGAGAACGGCTGTCATTTTTTGCTTCAAAAATAGCCAGACCATGAAGAAATCAAAATGGTTGCTCATCCATTTTAATAGATTCTGATTTAAACAGTGAAATCTTTCTTTTGACATTTACACAAAGCGTTATTGGGGAAAGTATGAAGTAAGTCTAGAACTTTCCTGGCAGTTGCAAAGGTTATTGCAGAAGACCATTTATAAATATTTCTGCAGTTCTGTTCTCAAATGTGATTAAAAGAAATATGCCTACTTCACACATTCAAATCCCATCCACATAATGCATGGTGTAAGTTAAGATTAAACATGGCCAAAAAATTTTTATATCACGAGGTCAGATTATGGGCAACTAATCACTGTAATCCAAAAGCCAGGCTTCAGATCTCCCTGAAAACTCAGTTTTTTCTACTCCCAGGTCCATATGATATCAGTGAGAGCTTCCATCCCTGATTTGTTCATTTGAGGGATATAAATCTTGCTGTGAGCACAGTCTCCAACAATCTTTTATTTCTAAGGGGCAGCCATTCAAAAGAAAGCTATTCATTTTATTTTAGTGAGTGTTTGAACACGGGAGCTTTAGGCTAGAATTAAATTTTTAAAAAGAGGATTAAAAAAACCCCAATTGTGCATGCAGTTGCAACTACTGCAGAGTCAAGAATAAAGATATGAAGCTGGAAATGAACATAACACGTCCTTTTAACATCTATCTTTTCTTGTCTCTCTTAGCCGCTGTGGATACCTTTGAAAATGAGTCCCTATTCTCCCAGTAAAAGCACTTTCCTCCTACAGAATCACTTTCTTTTCCTTCCGTATGTTTTAGTAGTTATAGTTTCTAACAAAACGTGCCTTAAAAATTTGGTTATGTTTCTCACAGTCGGAATTATTAATACTGTCTTCTTCTTTTCTGTCTTGCCTGCCTTATTTCATTGTGCCTCCCTCACCGCATCTCCCTCTGTGTTTTTCAATTCGTCGCTGTGCTGAATTCTGGCACTCCTCAGTATGATCGCTTCATATCGCACTCTGAAACGCTGATGAGAGTACCAGTCCTGACATAGGGAAGGAGCTTTCACTCAAGCTATAAATTGTGATGCACAAACACACAGCAAGTAATCATCAATCAGCTACAGATCAGTGACTTCGTTTTGTGTGTCTGCATGTTTTCATCTTCTTACGCACTAATAAACTTTTCACTTGTGCGGCTCTTAACAAACCCTTATCGCACACCACTGCACCTTATCTGGTTTTAGATACGTTTTATTTCAAAGTGTGTTTGTGTGCCAGATTCAGCCTTTGTGTGGATTCAGTGTATGGACTGCAGAGCTCTCCTATAAGGGCCGTGTTGGAAGTAAAAGTCAAAACAGTGAATGGTAGACTGATTATTTCTATTGCCAGTTATTCGCTGTCTGGATTCTGCTCCAGAGAGAGAATTAGTCATTCTCTTACTCACTTTAGAATAACTGCTTTTGTTTATGTTTCCACAATTAGGCAGAGTTTTAGTTTTCATTCATTTTTTCCAGACTCGTGTAATGTTATCTGTTCACTAGCTGAACAAATGGAAATCATGGTCCCAGTCTTATCTTTTGCACGTAGATTACAGCATTGAAGACTGGCCAAAAAAAAGTTTTTGTTCAAAATTTTGTTACAATGAAAATAATGATTTATTTCCTTTTTTCATAAATTTTTTTTATAAAAATATGTCTGGACCTTCATCATCATTGTTGTATGATTTTTTGACCAGAAATTAGTTTTCTGAATTCACAATGACCTCGACCTTGATATTAATTTAAAGCAATTTCAGTAATTTTCAGGAAAATTCCAGTGCATTCCTCAGGATTCAGTACTGGGCCCTGTTCTCTTTTGTGTGTAATGCTTCCACTGAATACCATAGTTTAGAAATTGTTTTTGAATTGATTTGTTGCATTGACTTGCAAATAGTTTAGAATTGAAATGATCCAGTGTTCCTGTTTATACCTCATGCAAATTACTGCAACACAATTACTCTTACTGACGTCAGTGTTTTGCTTTCTGTTCACAGATTTTCAGAAGAGCTGACAAAGATGGTAAGTGGAATTATTCATTAACATAACCTGACTTATTGTCTTACATATAGCATGCAATATTTGTCGACTTCCCTGCATTTTTGATTCCTTTGACTGTTCCAGTTATAACAAAGTCCTTCTCTTACCATTTGGCAGTCATCTTATTTAAGAAGGGATTTTGAAGTATAAACTAAATAAGCACCACAGATTTCAATTCAGGATTCTATATATACTCATTGTTTTTGTTGCAATGAAAGTCAAGAAGCAATGAAATATCCATTGTATGACCTCAAAAATGCTGCTGTCCACTCTATCTTATTTTCAAATAGTTTGCATCAGCAGTTTTGTTCCCAGGGTGAACAAAAATGGATTGAACCGATAGTGGGAACAACCTGTTCCTGAATTATTTTGTCCTGCTCACACAACAGCGCCTTGAGATTTTCTCGGTCTGAAGCCTTTTGTACACCGGGAAAGTGGCAAACCCTGTCTGTCTGCTGTCTGAGCTGCAGCAATATTTTTAGCATTTTGGGATATTAAAGCGCTTTCTGAGGGGAAGTTTATTTTACTGTGTAGCTTTGCCAGTGAGCAGTTTGTTTATGCCCTGTGGCATCACATGCACTGCTTTCTTCCTCTTCATTTTGATCTCTTCTTTTTCTGTTTTATGTATCTCATCCCCTTTTTCCATGCCCGTTTTATCCTATCGCTGTGTTGTTGGCAAAAAGTATTGAACTAATGAGGAAACAACATAAAAAGTTTAGCTTTTAATAGCAGCCAGATGGCCATTTGCTCTTCCAGTATATGTGTGTGTATGTGTGGGAGGGAAGTGGGGGGTTTCTCTGTCATCTGAGCCGATTATTCATTTGTCTTCACCCTAGTATATCCGTTTATTTATGTATAGATTGGTGTTAACTGCCATGATTTCTGGTGTCAGAAACAGTTTTGCCTGTGGCATCAGCTGTCAACATTTTAAATGCTTGCACTGCTTAAGTACCAACTGCTCTGATACAGAGCGGCATTTAAGGCATGTTTACATTTGCAGTTCACACTGATTTTATCCTGAGCGCAGAAATCGTTTTAGCCATTTAGCAGCTATTTTTCCATCACAAACAGTCTGTGGCAACTTTTTGATGTTGCAGCTCCAAACACACACACATCTGCAAATGTCTGTAAAGAGGCAGAAGTGGGGCGGGGGCGGGGGGTTTGGGAAGTTGCTGCAGTGCCAGAGAAGAGTCAGGAACAAAGATGTTGAGTGGTTGTTGTTCAGGATAAATATTATCTGATGTATGGAATACAGGTTAGAGACAAAAAAACAGTAAGCTCAAGAACAGCTATTTTTAGCCTTCCTCCTCTCTCCTGCGAGAAGAACAGGGAACTGTTTTAACAAGTGTGAGAGAAGAGAGATGCTAATGGGGAAAGGAGGAAACTGTTGGATTACAAAAGAAGGTGCAGGGACAGAGAGATTGACATAAGGAGAGGCGGGGGGCAGAATCTAAAAAGAAGAGGAGCAGAGAAAAGTGAATAAGGAGAGGACTGAGGGAATATGGATCATTTATCTCGCAACATGGCAGTAATTGAGCTTCAATTTGCTGAATTCTGTCTTTAAATTCATAGTGCAGAGTTCACAGCTGGTATCTCTGCCCCCAAGCTGCAGAAGTTGCTACAAGCTGGATAGTGTGTGTGTGTGCATGTCTGTGTGTGTGTTGTGTTTTATGCATCCAAATCTACGGTAAATCTAAGCACTGGTGAGCAGAGATGGGAAAAAAGTAATCGGATTACAGTAACGCGTTACAGGTAACAGATTACTTTTTTCAAGTAACGAGTAAAGTAAGGGATTACTATTGCAAAAACGGTAATTAGATTACCGTTACTTTCCCGTAGGAACGCTGCGTTACTGGGTTACTAAAACCGTGATTTTTTTGCGAGAATGTCTCATGCAGTGCTTTCTTCCTCTTCATTTTGATCTCTTCTTTTTCTGTTTTATGTATCTCATTGCCTTCTTAGTGTGACCTTTGTGAAAACAGCTGTGTGCAGATCAACAGTGGATCATATATCGAGTGTGGAAGAGAGTATGAGCGTGTAGCGTTTAAAGCATGGAAGTACTGACCTTACTTTGAGTTTGATTCCATAAAAAGTGACAAAAACATTAGTGTCCATTGTGCGTGGGAAGAAAACTTCTTTTTACACCGAAAAAAACCCTAAACAAGCTCCAAGTGCGCAACGTTGTAATGGGAAACTCACAGAGAAACTCGCGGATTCTTCCACTGACCGCTGCAACACACCTGCACCAGGGTAAACCTCCGCCTGCTCTACTCCTGCTTTAATGGTGAAAATAGAGCAAAAGGACCGCTAGTCTTTGACTTAATTTATTTTCTGCTGTGTTTTACTTGCATCTATTTGAAAGAGTGAGTGTAAACACAAAAAATATTTTATTTTATGTGCTGGAATGTGCAGAAAATAGCTTTAAATGTTAAACTAATTTATTCAAGTCAGAGAATGTTGCATATAATTAAATTTTTGCTTGATGCATAAATTTAAAAGGTTAGAACTAATAAAACAAGTTTTAAAAGGAGACTTTTCCATTTGATTACATTTTGTATGATGGGTTATGCAGAAAAAGTAGAATTGGGCTGAAAGATCTATCGCTTTGTTACCTATTCAGGTTGTAAATCGTGTTTTTAAAAAGTAACTAAGTAATTAATTACTTTTGAAAATAAGTAATCAGTAAAGTAACAGGATTACTTTTGGGGGGAAGTAATCAGTAATTAGTTACTGATTACTTTTTTCAAGTAACTTGACCAACACTGCTGGTGAGTAACTTTGGTGTTTGTTAATGTATACGGTAATATGAGCATGTGTGCATCAGTATGCGTAAGCCTGTTTAGAAGTGCTGTTTATTTATGTGTGTGTGAGTAAGTGTGTGTGTGGCATTATCAGGGCTGACACACAGGCATTGTTATGCAGTCGGTGGAGTGTTTCAGCAGCCAATAAGGCTCTGAAATAGTTACATCATTTGACAGCTCTTAGTTCACTTTTTTGCACTTGCAGCAGCACCTTTAATATGCCATCAGACTGCTGCAGTTTAGACTGTGAAATAGAAATGTTATGAAATAGTAATCCAGGGACGCTGTTTTAATCAGGTCTGTGTTTGCTCACTTAATGACATTTTGATTTGTAGCACACGGGGGGGGGGGGGGGGGGGGGGGGGAGTCAACTAATTTAATACACAAGTTAATTAATCTTGAAATTTGTAAAAGAAAAAAAAAACAAACAAACATGTATTCAAACATATTTTTAACCTCCATGATTTACCTTTTACCTTCTTGTTTGATTAACTGTAGGTTTGATGAAATCCTGGAACTGTGTTACAGAAACAAAGCAGTTAGATTACGCAGTCAACTCTATTTTTCTTAAACCTGGTCCTTACCCTAAATATGATAGTTATCATACAGTTAAAACAGAGATTGACGACGTTTCTGTACTTTGGTCTCTGCACCATTGAAGTTGAATATTAACTAGAACTAGGCCTTCATCTTCTGACTTTTGTTTCTGAGAGACCCTCATTTAACCCTCTCAGGCTCAAATTAAACTTTTTGTTGCTAATGCACAACCAAGTCCTGCAGTGGTACTTCTGAGTAAAAGAAACTCAAAAAATATGTATATGGGGTAATCGGGTTGTTTGTTTTTAACTGTTGCAAATCGGCAACGCCTGCTTCGAGAGGGTTAAAATCTAGTTTATACGAAACTCACTTGTTGGAACCTGTTGTTGTTTTTTTTCTGGTGAATTAATGAACACACAGTGAACCAGTGGTAAGACACAATCAGTCCATCCATCCAATTATAGTGCACACTGTGAAGCTGGAACCATTCAGAACATTTCATTTAATATTTAATAAAATGCTTTAAGAGTGTTTGATCATTTTCAGAACTTAAGGTCTTGGTTTAGTTGACTGATTCCCAATGTTTTGCTTAACCAGCTCATCAAATGAGTTTATAAGCTTCAGTCACACAGAGACCGATTCATGACCATCCGGCAGCCCCTGGTCGCTTGGGAACAATGTGTATTCTCTGGCTAGCTGGCAGAGGAGGGTGCGACCTGAACAAAGCTTCCTTGTGATTGCTTCGGTTCCTAGCAGATTGCTGTGGTCAACGGTAATTTGCGAATCAGGCACTGCAAACGCTTGCTAACTAAACACTAAATGGCATAAAATGGCATCAAGTGATGAAAACATTTTTGTTGTTTCCATTTTTACCAGGAACAACTTTCTTGCACATTTGTAAAAACTGCTGTGCTTTGTTAGAGGTTACTGTCTTTTTAGGTACTGAATCATCATTGGAGGCTGACATCTCTTGCTGTCAGAGATTGCTGGGCTTGAATCGTTGTTAAGTGCATTGGAAACTTAAATGCACGGTGTTGCTATAGCAATGATATTGCATTATGACATTTTTATATATCACCTAAAAATGTATACCAGTATTATATTAGAGAATATGATATGGCACCGACCTAGTTGTCATTTAGGTTTATTTTCTATTGTTGGGTGTTTGATTGTGAATTATGTAAAAACCTTAAAAGACTGTAGAAGTGTCAGGAATGTGTGCAGAACAGCATGTGCACTCAT
The DNA here is from genome assembly GCF_963969265.1 of Rhamphochromis sp. 'chilingali'. Lineage (NCBI taxonomy): Eukaryota > Metazoa > Chordata > Actinopteri > Cichliformes > Cichlidae > Rhamphochromis > Rhamphochromis sp. 'chilingali'. The sequence goes on from NC_137930.1 coordinate 9,725,895, forward strand.
TTTTCTTTGTCCTTCTTCAAGCTCTTCAACCGCTCAGGAGAAGTTTAATCAGACATTGTAAATGATAGCACCTGTGTAGATGAACCATGGGCACGTCACCTGATTTAATTAAGGAAAAAACCTCTTTCATGACACTTTGACGCTTGGATACATAAACTAGTGAAACATGGAGGAGTTTTGTGTATGTGCTCTCAGCATTTAGCTGTTTTAGGGTTGTTGTTTTTTTTTTCTCGCCTCGTGACTCATCAGCCATCTGCTAATTATCACAGTGTTTGACATAAAGACAGAAAGCAGAAGGAGTTTAGGGAGGCTTGTTTATCTGTGCTGTCAAGGCTAGATAGAATTACAGCATTACAGCTTAAAGCAAATAGAAGGGTGCAGCTGCTCAGTGTGGCCAAACATAGTTGCATTAATTAAAGTGACTTCTTCATTTTGTTGGTATTTTGCTTGGAGAATCTAGTTTTCCCTGGCGTTGTACATCACCTCCTCCTGTCAGACCACCTGTGGATCTGTTCTAAATTTTCCGTCTCTTCGCTACTTTTTCTGTCATTGTAGCTGAATAGAAATCAAGCTCATTTGGGGAACCTGACACTGACACTTCAACCTTCGTGAAAGCTGAATTTGCTTGTTAGTTATCTGGTAAATCAGCAGACCATCTGCCAGCTAATGAGACTTTTTTTTCTCTTATGTATTAAAAATACACTATTTTAAATGATTTGTGCTCAGTGTTCAGTTTTAACGGGAATCATGTCAAAGAAAAAGCATGATCACCATTTCATGAACACCTCAGTGTTTGTATGTGATAAGAGATGATGGGTTGTATTATTCATTTCACTGCTACTTCATAAAGCACTTCTTTAGGGACACTTGGACAATCTACTGCAATTATAAATATTAAGATTACGTTTTTATTGACATGAATTGCCGATCCTTGCAGAACAGGTCCCATATTGATCCCTGATTAATTAATTTTCTAATTAAGTCTCACATAGGATTTTAATAAGTGGTGCTGAAGGTCCTACAGTGTCTTTTTACTTTGCAAGCTTAAGGCCTATCAACTTCTCATTAGTCATCATAATCGATTAAAATTGGTCTTTCCTCTTTGCAAACTTTCCATCTTTGCAAAAAATATTTTTTGACAGCACTCATTGGATGGATCAAAATTTAGACCAATGAGGAAGTCTGAAGAACTCAGAGAAGATCTAAGGAGAACTGTAGCATTTACACAAGGAGATTCCAGGAGCATCATCTCAAACAGTTGTACTTAAATGCAAATTCTTTGAATGTGTAACCACTTTGCCAAGGTCTGGAAGAAGACCCAAAGTGTCACCTGAGGAAAGTGATTAGGATGTTTAGGAATAGCCCAGAGACCACCATGCCTCAAGATAGACATGAACTAGAAACTGCTGGAACACCAGCATCACTGCATAGAGTGATGCTGGGTTTTATGTGGCCATAGACTGGGAGGATGTTGACAAAGAAGAAAGCCCCAGTTCCTGAAAATGTGGAGAAAAGCTTTATGGACACATAAGATAAAGATTGAGCTATCCGGACACAATGACACGAGGTATGTCAGAAGGAATAAAGGTGAGGCTTTCAGACCTAACAACACTGTACCTGTGGTGTTTTGGAGCTGTCTTGTTGCAGGGTTACTGGTACAATTCACAAAGTGGATGGAATAATGAATAAGGTGGATCACCTCCAAATTTTCCAGCTTTATCTCAGATCAACTGCTAGGACACAGTTGGGTGTTCCAACAGGAAAATGATCCCAAATGCACAATAAAAATGATTTTGGGGATGGATAAAGCAACCTAACATTGAGCTTCTGTAATGGTCTTCTCAAAGCCCTGACTGAAACCCTATTGAAAGTGCAGGAAATCCATCCATCCATCCTTAGTTTCTTCCTTCCTCTTATCCAATTGAGGATCACAGCAGGGCACCAAATTAAATGAACATCTTACAAGAAGAGTGTTCACACATCCAGTCAGAATTATGCCAGAAGCTTATTGATGGCTACAAAAGAATCTGGTTGAGGTGCAATTTGTGAAGGGACAGAGACATCCAAGAGTTCAAAGAAACCAGTAAAATCCCCAAATCTCCAAGACATTCATGCCCATAAACTGTATATAAACTTCTGACCACAACTGTATGTGTTCTTAATAAAGTGTTTGGTAAGCATATATCAAGACGGATGTTTGTAACTGATTCTCCAATGGCTTGTTCGACTTCAAATTTGAGCTATAAACTTCTTTCCATATTGTTCTTGATAACTTTTTGTTCTTTAGTAATTTTGACTCTTAAGCATGAGAGTTTTCAGTTTTACATTTTTACAGGTTCTTTGGTTGAACTTGGGTTAGAAAGTAATTTTGGTTTAGGTTTAGAGACACCCTTTAATGATTTTTAGCATGTTAAAAAGCTACATTTACCATGACATTTGTGTTGCTATGGTAAAATGACAGTATGTAGATTGCAGAACCACATGTCGCAGCAATAACCTGAAGTCTTTTACATTGCCCTGCTTAAGATCCCACCACAGAATTTCACTCAGGTTGAGGTCTGGACTTTTCCTGGGCCATTGTAACAGCTTGATTCCTGTGGTGTGCTTGGGATAATTTTCAAGACATAATTTGGGCCAAGCTTTAGCTCTTGGACAAATGGCTTCACATTTGACTGTAGAATAATTTGGTATACAAAAGAGTTCATGGTCAACTCAATGACTGCAAGGTGTCCATGTCCCTTGGCTGCAAAACAAGCCCAAATCATCACCCCTCTGCTTGAAAGTACAAGGTGTTTGTGCTGATATACTGTATTTGGTTTTTGCCAAACAACGGGACATTTTTTGGCCAAAAATCTCCACTCTTGTATGTCCTAGGACATTGTTTAAGAAGTGTTTTGGTTTATTCGAGTACTGCTTTGCAAACCTAGACCGTGTTGCCATTTCCTTTTTGGAAGAAGAGACTTTCGCCTGGCAATCCTTCCAAACAAGTCTTACTTGTTAAGTCTTGTACAGTCATGGACCTTAACATTTTACGTGCTAATGGGCCTGTAGAGCTGTAGCTCTTTTTATTAGTTTTTATTTTTTACAATTTTCTGAGCATTGCGTGGCCTTGGGATAAATTTGCTGAAACGTCAGTTCTCAAATCCTGTGGAAGCTAAAAATCTGATTATTTTTATTATGATCTAAACAAAATCTTAAACCTGAAGAGAGTGTGCTTTACTAGTACTGCAGCTGCAGAAAGTGGAAGAGTGTGATATGTATGGGAATTAGGGCTGGGCCATATTATACCGTTCACGGTAATACCGGTATAATGTTAGGCAACGATAGGAAAATGAAATATCGCGATAGAATGGGAGTAAAACGCGCATGCGCAGTGCCTTTGTTTTCATACGCACATGGCCGATTGTTGAGTGAAACAGATGAACCAGAATTGGTTTGTAAAAATGGTGCAACTGGTTTGGTGTTTGTCCGTCAGATACACAACAAAGCACATTTTTTTGCAGAACATGCAAGCGGCCGTTGTTATTGTCGTATTTGTCGGACTAAGATGCTCTTAAATCTGGGAGTAAAGCTGGGTCCTAAACTCCGTATGCTTCAGGTCAAACAACACTGCAGCATCACTTAGAGTTAAAAACTGTCTAAATTCTTTCATCTTTAATAAAACGATCAGCATTGCTGCTTTACCAGGTGTAACTATAAAGTTTAACTTCCAGGCATCCATGAAAACAAAAGTTATTACATTTAACGGAGTTAGAAGTTAGCAGGAAGCTAGCGGAAGTTAGCTCGCTAGTTTCGCTAGTTACCTAAGCATGATATAGCATGTTCTGACTGAGAGATTTCTGAAAAAAATCAAACGCACAGCTCTGCTATCACTTCCAACATAAATGAAGACAGGAAACTAAACAGCAGTGACGTTTGTAGGGTTACTGAAGTTGGGCTAGCTGCTATATAATGATGTGCTACGTGATCGCTAGCGACACAGCTATGTTAGCATAACATAAACAGTGAAGCTGGAGGACGAACACTAACACTTTTCCACTTATAAAAGTTAACGTGAAGGTTCTTCATGGTTAGAGACAAATGCAATCGCATGGCAGGATGCTGTAAACGGACCAAACTTCAGTCAGGAGAACAACTGAGATAATCCATCCACAATACGAGGTTAGTCATTAATATACTGCAACAACATGGGAATAGAGCAGCTGCCAGAGAATTCAACATTAATGAATCAATGGTACAGAAGTGGAGGAAGCAAGAAGAATGAGTTTAATCAAGTTTGATTTATCTGACTGCTTTGTTTCGCTTAATGTGCCTTATAATCCCGTGCACCTTATGGTCCGAAAAATGCGTACTGCACACTGCAGTTTAATGTTGCAATGCACCTCTTTTTAACTTCAGTGGATATTATACATGGTTATGCTCAGGATATGTCAGCCCATTTCTACTGGAAATGCCTTTTGGTTAAACTTTCAGCAAGGAATTTGCATTTGCACTGTTACATTTTTATAAAGCTTTAATGTACATAAAAACCAGCTTCTTGTTTAAGTGAAAATAAATGGAAGGTTGTCTTTTTGCGCTAGTAATGTTGTGGAGTTGTATTTTGTCTCGCATCAATTATATCGTCGGTTATATCGTTATCGCAAATTTTCAAATATATATCGTGATAAATATTTTTGGCCATATCGCCCTGCTCTAATGGGAATGACAAGCAACATTCAAACTGGATGGTTTTCTTGCTGTTATCATATTGCCAGTTTAGTGGTTTTAACAACTAAAGCAATCACAACAAAATGTTATTTGAAAATTAAATATATCATCTGTCTTACTATATACTTTAAACAAAACTAGGCCTACAAGTAACACTGAAGTTTTAAAGTTGGCATCGATTTCTGGCAGACTTGACAAATATGTGTTTTTTTTTTAATCAAAATGTAGTGAAATATTAGAAAAAACATGTTTGTTCAAAGTTTCAGGGCAACAATTAGTTTGATAATCTTACATTTAAACTGAGTGAATAGCAATTTAAAGAAATTAACATTTGAAGTGCTTTTTCTTCATTTCTGTGAGGTATTTATATCTATAATTTTCTGTCTGATGAGCTCTAGTCTCTCACAGATTTGTGGCACAGCTGCCAAGACTTTACAGGCTCACAGAGAGGAAAATGTGGGTGAGACTGGAGGGAAATTAATAATAAGTAATGATCAAACAGACCAAAATAGTGGGAAGGAAGAAAAGTTTGAAACAAGAAATGAAAGAAAACATTGCAACAGTCTGAGAAGGTGTCAAAGGAGGAGGAATTTAAATACGTGGAGGGAAGATGAGGACAGGGGTTCGGGTGAAGTGAAGTATTGCTGGGGGTATAATGAAAAGAGGAAAAGCAAGATATTAGTCAGTCAGACAAACTGACAGGTGGCAGACATGAGGGAGAGGCAGGAGTGAGCGATGAGGCAGTGCAGACAAAAAGTATTATGGCTCTGTACGCAGCATTTAGTTCATGGGTTATTCAGCAGGAGCTGGCTGATTTACTGCAAGTACACGGGTCCTGAAAAGAGGACAGAGGGAGCGCATCTCTGCTAGCTGTCAAACCTTTTTCAGGCTTGACATCTTCAGGTATTTTGACATGTAGTCTCTTTGTCCACTTTCTGAATTAAAACCACCGGTCACTTCAATTATGAAGGGACGGTAACTGCGGGAAATTCGGTGTGATCTGGCTGGAGTGTTTGCACACGAGTAAGTTGGTCAAATATTCTCAGGCCATCTTTCTCTGCATTTAATGCATTGCAGACAAGGAGGATAATGAGAGTGGTATTGATCTGCTCATCTAATTTGCCACCAGAATATAAACGTATTTCTCAAAATGTCAAACTATTTAAATTGAAATGTCATCATTATTTTTAACTTTGACAGAGTTGTGTGCTTATTGGTTGCTTGTTTCATTGGCCGACAGCCAACCGGCCAATCATTCACCCAGTCCCCAGCTGAGTTAGACAGGCCGGGCGTAGGCTTTTCAGCATACGGACTTCATATTGACCAACTGGTCCTCAGTTTGTGTTCGGTTAGCGAGAAAGCTTCTCTACCACTCTGAAACCCCACCGTGCTTGAGTCGTAACCCCGGCTATATGCAGAGAAAGATGAGTCAAACCTCCACACAGTAGCAGTGTCGCTCATTAAGTTGTAGCAACATTAGAAGGAGTCGTGTAGATTCATCAAAGACTATAAAATTCTAAATTTAATTCAAAACCTATTCTTGACAGAAATGTATTAAAAATTGTATTTTTTTAAATTAATGGTATAGCGTAGGAATAATAAGGATTAGTAAACTGATATTGAGGGGACTATTTTTTGTTTTTTACACTTCTCTGGGTAGTTTAGGTGCTAGAAACAGTTCTCTAATTGCATCTCCGATGAGAATGAAGTTTAATTTTAACAGCAGAATCTTAAATGTTTTGCATGCCATTTATCAAAATTACTAGTTAGAAAGCAAAAATGGGGAAGCACTGGAGCTGTAGATGCTGCAGCTCTTTATTTAGCCAGTCAGTCAGAATGGTGTCATGTGTATCTAATTACCTGCAGTCTTTAATCACTGACACTGTTGCTAACAAGCCCCAGAGTGCCGCACGCTGAGGGAGACAGACGGATGAGAGAACAGAGAGGGGAAGTTGTGTCAGAGCAGCGAAAGGAAATAAAAAGATTTGCCATCACTCTCCAGTTTTCTCTCGGCTTCAATTAGACGTTCCTTATATAATAACTGCAAGTTGTAGATGCTAAATATGCTGGTGTTGCTACTGTCAGAGCTCTTAATAAAAAGCTCTTCCTTATTGTTGGAAACCTAAACATGTGAAGTTTATCAGCTCTGAGACATCACCTCAGCATTATTTTATCTAATAAAACCAAACAAAGCAAAATGCATGTCTTTGTGACTCCTCAGTGTTGTTATTGGCTGTAGGGGCATTCAAGACTGGAGGTTTTCTTCTACCACACTCATCTCAGTATTCCAGTGTGTGTACTGGCTCCAGGGTTATGGATGGGTGGCTGGCTCTTCTGAAGTTGCTTAATTAAAAGTCTGGATACGAGTTTCAACACCATACAGTCTGCGGCTTACAGCACAGCACTTCAGCAGAGCCATACTTTTGTTTTCCATTTGTGTGTATCCGAAGACATTTGATTAGTGTGAAGCCTGTAAAATGCCTTGTGTAATTACAGTAAAACAAGTGTGTGGGCTTGGCTCGCTCGGTTTGAAACATGCTGCTCAATGCTGGAGCAGGATTTTTAGTTTACAGTGGAATATGCGCTCCTGAAATACAAGATTTTCTATTGGGGCTTGTCATCTTTGGGCAGACCCCAGCTCCCCAGATCCCGTTCTTTAGGCACCTACACACTGTGAGATTTTATCAGACTCGTAAGTTAATTGCATGCCTTGCTGTGCTACACGGAGCCAAGAAACTCGGGTAATATATACTCTTTGGCGCATGTAGGCTGTACAACAATACTACTTATTCAAAGCCAAGACAAATTGGTGTTATTTCTGGGAAGACACCAACTCGATATTTAGAATTAATATCCGTCCAATCCTGGCTGAGTAAACTAGATCAGGTATTGGTGGCGATATAGATAACTCATAAAAACAAGACTTAACTCGATTTTCTTCTTTGTTGCAATCTCCAACATTTGATTTTGATTTTTTTCATTTATTTCACTTAAGATTCATCCATCCATTCGCTTCCGCTTATCCTTTTCAGGGTCGCGGGGGGCGCTGGAGCCTATCCCAGCTGTCATAGGGTGAGAGGTGGGGTACACCCTGGACAGGTCGCCAGTCTGTCGCAGGGCTAACACACAGGGACAGACAACCATTCACTCGCACATTCACACCTAGTGGCAAGTTGGATTATCCAATTAACCTATCCCCACAAGCTGCATGTCTTTGGACGGTGGGAGGAAGCCGGAGTACCCGGAGGGAACCCACACAAACACGTGGAGAACATGCAAACTCCACACAGAAAGACCCCGGCCTGATGGTGGATTGAACTCAGGACATTCTTGCTGTGCGGCAACAGTGCTAACCACCGTGCCACCGTGCTGCTCTCACTTAAGATTGTTTTGTCAAATTGAGCAGTGCACCATTTCACAGTCCTATTGGTCAGCAGGCTTTGGTTGCTTTCACATTGGTTGTCTTTTAGTTGGTAACATGGTGTATACCCAACTTCAAGTGATGCTGAGCTGTATCTAGCAAGAGAGCAGATTTCTCATGTTTTATTTCTGTCAGATTATCTCTATTCTTTCTTTAAATATGAAAGGATCGAGTAGATGGAGTATACCAACTAAGGGACAACAGACAAAATCCGCCAAATCAAGTTAATCTGAATGTACATGGTCAAGGCATGTTGTTTACCACAAAGGGTATATGCATGTTTTTACAGTGCCCACAGCGGCAGATCTGAGTCAGTAAATGTTGTGATGGAGGAGTGAGCTAATGTGAAAGAAACAAAGTAAAAAGTCACCAACAGAAGAAGGAGACCAGAGAAGGAGGTCTGTGTGTCTTTGTTCACAGTCTTAGTTGCCTGGATTTGCATCAAAGGCTGTGAGTTAAGACGCCCTTTGAAGACGTTTTCCTCACCTGAAGCTTTCTGCCCTCTGCTGGGTTGGGATCAGCCCCCCTTCTTTTTTCCTTTTTCACCTGCAATATTTGTACAGTACCAAAACTGCAGGAGGACAAAGCTGAAATGGAAACCCTTTAGCTACAGTAGAGGCATTTTATAAAGATGCTTTTGTTATTATAGAAGTGGAGAGAATGGTGGGATTACATTTGCCCTTTCTTTTATGTAGCCATTTAAATTCTTCCTAACTCAAACAGTAAATGAAAAACCTTTAAAAAACTACATATTTAAACAAAGACCCATTAACTATCCCCCCCCCCCCCCCCCCCCCCCCCCCCTCTCTCTACACACTATACCATCTTTAAGATGTTGTACCTGTAATGAAATGATTCCACATTCAGCATGTTTTGCTTTGGATTATTTTTAGATTATTAACAGGATCTCTGTTACAAATGTAAGACACTTTGTACCCTGTGGTCTTTGTGGATTCTTTTAGTTGTGCCAAATAAGCCTGGTTGGCTACAATAACATATGTCACTGTGGGCTTAAGTGGCGATATCATCTGAATTTCAGGAGTGGGACCACGCCTCATTCTATATATGCCCCCTTCACCAATACCTTCTGTTCTCATTTCCATACCCCACCGCCCAGGCACCGCTGCCAGTCCCCTTCGAGCCCTTCCCCAAACCACAGCACCAGTTCACGGTCTCTCATCCATCATCGCTCATCGTAACTTAGGATGTGGTCCCAGCTAGTGAAACTCTATTAGAGAATTTGGGCACCAAGAGCATGGGGATTCTGTCAAGTGCCTTCAATTTGTGTGTTTAAGCTTTTCCTATACCTATTTCCAAAAAGGTATAGGAAAAAACTCCCCTCTTCCTGTTCAAATGAACTATATAATCTTGGATTAAGCCTGTTTTGGACCATATTCATGTATAATATTGCACCATTTGAGATCACACCCTGCCTCTAACAATACCAGAACAAAGTAAAAATCCTGTATTCATCCCTTTAGAGGTCACGTGTGTTTCTTTTTGCCACCATTTGATCCAAACAAAATCTTTTCCAGATACAGCGTTATGAGTTATATTTCTCTTCTTCTTTTTTCTCCTTGACCTTCAGGTGACTCCTTCCCTTCTTCTTTTTTTCTCTTCCTTCCACCTTTTCGCACCAAGGCTTTTTAAACTGGGCCTTTGTGTTTTTGTGGCAGGGCTCCCTGACTGAGCTACATTTGGCAGCGTTGCTAAAACAAAGCTAATCTGCCTGCAGGATAAGTTGGAATTCGCCTTTCTAGTCTCACCCCTGGTCCTTCCCCTAGTGTTACTGAGCCGTCTCGACTTATCTTTCAATATCCCTCCTTCTGCTTTACTCTGAGATAGCGTATCATCCAGCACCTGATGATGGATGTGTAATTATGTCTGTTCTACTTTTCTTTTCCCCTCTAGATCCTTCCTTAATTACCTGATCTGATACAGGGAGCTAACAAACAAAAGGAAGGGCAGGCAGCAACTAAGCTAAAGTCTGCTAGAGTAGCTTTGCATGATTTGCAGTTCCAAAAAATATTTCTCTGTTGCTTCTTAATGCAGACCCTCAATTCTCCAGTTCCTCCCCTTTTATCTGAAACAAGTCATTTTTAATTTCCCTTCCTTTGAGTCCCCTTTCCTGTGATTGGGTGCCCCTCTCAAACCCAGGGTTTGAACAGCAGTTGGGTGGGGTTTCTGTCCTCACAGCCAAAGCTTTGTGTCTGAGATGACCATATCAGAGTTCTCTCATTCATATCATACAGAACCAAGAGAAGAAGAATGTGTTTTAAAGCAAGTGTTTTTTAAAGCAGTCTGAAATCTGAGCTTTTGGCTCAGAGAGATTATATACTGACCTCATTATCTGAAACTTGATTGTGTTTATTACAAACATCCTGCATTGACACATTATATAAATGACAGAAAGTTTAAAAAGGCATAATAGATCCCTGCCAAACCAATCTAAATCACAGACTGGATTTTGATATTGCATCAACTTTAAGTGTAGTTAAACTGTATAAACCTGAATTTATTTACTGATAATTTCTTATTCTCTATAAAATGCTGACTTTCTCTGATCACCTTGGATTATTGATTGATGTTACAAGAAATAGTAAGAAAAAACTAAAACCAAAGGCCAGTGAAATTATGAGTAATCAGGAAGACTGCAAAGCCTTTAATGAGTCAAACTTGATTCTCTGTTTAAGTGCCGGAGGTATGAGAAGCAATCATTGATTTACTGATGTGACCTTTTCAACCATGCTCTCCATCCGACACACATGCACTAACAAAGCTCCTCCTGAGAATATGCACAAATAGATTACACCGAGTGATTGTGTACGTGCTGGTTTGTATGTAATTCCCATGTGGAATGGGTTAAGGGAAAAGAGTGTTATGTTTTTCTTCAATGAACTGGCAGCTTGCAGCCTATGTAGAGTCTCAGTGTTTTTATGTTGAGCACCCACCAGGATTAAAGATGTTTTATTCTGATTGTGGCTGAGGAGGCTTCCATATCCCACCCTGTGCACAACATGTCATTGACTGGACTAACTACTGTTATTTACTGGGATGAAAGCAAAGTCTGATTTAATGAAGTTTAATTATTAAGCCTATCAGCCCCACTTAACAACACACATGCAATGTGCAGTGTTTGCACTGGCTGTACAGCTCAAACAGTCAAACATGCCAAGAATAAAAATTTGCATCATGTTCTTTTTCTTCTGGCTCTTGTGGCTCAGTCACACTAAAGTAAAAATACAATGGCAACCTCCTTGCAACTAGGAAAAATTGGTGGTTGCCCGGTGATTGCATTCAATTTTTTTTCCAATTACAAGTAGTTGTTGCAATTGCCTTCCAAGGTGAATCAAGAAGTTGCCTGGTAGGATGCAGCCTGTCTCTAAACAGTCACAGTCTGACTTAGACTGACTTGTGAACACTGTCACATTGATTGGTGAAGATTTGCAAAAAAATGCTGTCAACTTTATGTACCATTTTGGATCCAAAGAAACTGCGTCACTGTTTGTGGCAGGTTTTCTATGAAATATTTGGCTGGACTCTAAAAGTAACTAGCTTTTGATGAATTAATTTTGATCAAAATGTCCTATTATAATGTGTGTTTTTGTGTATGGAGTTTTATCACCATTAATTGCTGTATTGTCACAATAGACGTAATACATGTCATTGCCAACTTGACCAAGTCAGTCACAAACCGATAACAGACTAACTCTAACTTATTGTAATTTTATCACCATCACCAAAGTCAGCCAGCTGACTGCAAGTGGTTGCAGGCATGGTCCCCGTTTCAAAGGCAACATTCACACATTGCACATGATTTTTTTGCAGTAGTGTTGGGCATCTTCAGCCCTTGTTTTCCCTCTTGTGACTGAAGTTTCCAAGAGTTGGAGTCAAAGCCTCAGGGTCATGTCATGGATTTTAACAGGAAAGGTAATATAAAATCTGGCATTGTATTATCTCGCCAAGATAGCCCTTGTTGCTGGATTATACCATCAGAAACAGTCACAGTGCTTGAAAAGTAAGGCGCCTCATCATCAAAAAGCAGTCGGGTTGCCATGGTGAGCACAGCGATGGATGATTGGCAGTCCTCATGATCAAAAGACAAGCTGCGCAGTGTTAGTTCTCCAATGAGCTTCACTTCATATTGGGAGAGTTTCTCAGCGGCTGCTAATTTGTGACTTCTGCTCTCCTAATGAGCAACAGTTGGGAGCTGCCATTGAGAAGAGGTTGTGTGTACTCTGGTCAGTGTGCACACCATCTATGTGTGTGTATGTGGTTTTGGAAGAGCGGGGGTTTTCCGTGATGTGCCTTAAAGCACCAGGGGTGCTAAAGATATGACATTTACATGCCGCATAATTAACACTGTGACCTTGCAGGGTGTGTTTGTCTGTATAATAACTGTGCCTAAAGCTTTCTTTCACTAATTATTTGGGGTCACAGAACTTTGCTTTATATTCTCATCACATTGTAATAAGTGCAGTGGGTCAATCTGTACAGTTGTTGTGAACTAAACTTAAAGATCAATAAACATTTCTGTATGTTTATCACAAGTGAAAAAGCAAATAGTGCATATGCATTTACATGGAAATACAGCAGCTAACTAATGAGAGCCTTGTGACAGCACCCAGCAAGTGGTGTACCTCTGCTTACATCGAGGATACAGCAACCCTAGTTAGCACTCAGTTGCCCCTGGTTACAGCATCCCTCTATTCTCTTCCCAAGCGGCTTTATGGTCTGCTGTTGCTATGACACCAAAGTTAACACCCCTCTCTCCCCGTCTTCCCCCAAGACATTCCTCTGCAGCTGCTGGCCTTCAGTTTCTAATTCTCACTCAGGTGTCGCCTGCCACCTGAGGACACGCTGAGCATAGTGAAGAAATGCTCTTTTCTGAGAGCTGTTACTCAGTTTGTCAATTTTACTTAAATAGTTATCACTGCAAAATATTGAGGTTCCTGACTTTGGTGATCCCCTGATGTTTCCTCTGCTGTTTCTATGAAGCTGGCAATCACCTCGGGATGAATTGTAATAATCTAACACCACCTTCAGGACTGGTTGTTCAGTTTGTCCAGTAGGTTTTTAATTAGTCCTGCAAAATGAGGAGAATTTCCAACAACCTCCCATGTATTCATGCTAATTACCTCCACTCAGTAGGCTGTGATTTCTTTGTCTTATGCATGCCTGTTAACCAGGGAAAGACTAGGAGTTTGTGGGCAATTAAATATCAGGAGGGCTCGTGCCACCTCTCCCTGCATGAAAAAACTACCAGACCGACCTTTAGAAGGAAATGGACATTAGATTTTGGTATCTGTTCCTCAAGCACTACATTGCCATTTGGAATGACTCGTATGTGCATTAAATGGATAAAGCAAATTCCAAAGTTTCCTGTGACACTGAATGTTTTGCTTTGTAATTTTTGCTTGTGATTTAATGGCAGAGAAAAACATTTTAGGCCACAAATTTGGGGCAAATGATCTTTGCACCCAGCCTCATAAAAGATGCAATGAGTTTGCTGATCTACTGTCCAACCAACAATCAATAGTAAAGCCAAAAGTTTAGTGAGGTTATATCTGAGAAGAGTTACTTAGCAAAAACCGCCTCACATCAACACTCACTGTTGCCTTCAATATACAGCACGGCAGCATACTTGGTAAAGTGTAAAATATGTGTTAGTTTAACACTCACAGAAGTCCATCTATTTTTGTTATATACAGTATGCTGCTAAAGCAAGTGTGATTCAAAGCTTAATAAATCATTAACAGTTGTTTTTTTTTACATGGTTAAATAGATAAAGAAAAGCAATTTGTCCATGTATCAAAGTGGACTCAAGAAATAGGCCTGATATTAGCATAGAAAGCTGCCTTAGTCACATAACTATGCTATAGTTATGGCTGAAAACTCTTAGCAGCACTTCCTTGCAGTTTTTAGAATCTGCATGCAGTATATGGAGCTATTTCACCAACACACCCGTATGACTCTGGCCTACACTATGCAATTTGTCTGTATTTGGTAAAGCTGTCTGCCTATTTTTTTACTCTCATTGTTACCATCGTTTCTGATTTACCCCTTTTCACACCTGCAGCGAGACTTCTGCCCTCCACTCACAGCTGCTCTCATATTAGCGGCGCACTTCACTGATTTACTGTTGAGTTGCATTTAGTATTCGACTCACAGCTGGCATCTACTACAACATCTGTTGCTTACCAACATACACCCACATCACTTCACATCACCCACAGAAGTGTTCTGCGGCCAATAGTAACCTAAGTCTGAGAGAAATTGCTCATTGGTTTTGCAGTGTCGCCTCACATATCGAATATGTGAGTTCCAGATTGAATAAGGCTGTCTCTCTCTGAGTGTCAGCAGTGAAGACCAGCCTATTATTTTTCTGCAACCAGAAATATTGTAATCTGGGATAGCCTCCAGTGACTCAGGTTAAAGGCCATTGTAGCGCCTCTACTCAGGACCAGTACACTCTCACTTCAAATAGAGACCCTAGACATCTTTCTAGGTTCAGGAGGAGGTTTTGTTTTGGAGACTCACAAAAGGAGTTGGCTTGGAAGTGAATAACTGGGACCTTTATTGCCTCAGTACCATTTATACACATATACAACACAATAACCCAAATTGCACACTAATAGTGCATTTTTAAAGGTGAATACATGTAAAACAAAACAAAATAAAGACATTTAAATGGAAGATTTATACTGAACAGTATCAGAGCTCTTTGGAATGAATGAAACAGATTAAAGTGTTCCTGTTGTGAAGTTTGAATTGTCCAGTCTGAATTGTCCTTTAAAGTCGTTGAAAACCCAAACAGGTGTACTGTAGGGGAATTGTCAGTGTGCAAACCCTATTATCCGGGTAGGAAAAGTAGTGCATAGGGCTTATCTGTAATCCAGGGTTGCTTGAATCAGTTTCTCAGGCAAATCCCACAATCCGATCGCATGGCTGGCCACACCATTTCACGATCATCCAGGATCTCATTTGGGCTGTTCTCGCCGTCAGTGGTTCTCCAGAATTCTTCTAGTAGTTCAAAAAAACCAATCGGGATTTTCAGACACAAATAACTTGACAGACGTTATTCCCTTTGTGGTCAGAGTTCGGGGCCAAGATACTTTTTCCATGCGCTCCGACACGTACTTGACCGCCATCAGAGGGAAGATCTCACAGGAAGAGAGAGGTAATACTTCCTGCGCACTAGACGCAAGGTCGTCAGAACACAAGACTGCATCACAGCGCCCCCTTGTGACAATAACAGGCTATAGCCTTAGATTACAAAAAGGGATTTTGCAGCCCTGTATTTCACATGGGTTACACCCTCCCCCTTTGACCCAGCATGAGCCCCTTCATGCGTCACGCTGTGGTCTACAGATGAACTCTCATAGTCACCTATTGTATAAAGTGCTTGGTTAAAGCTCTCTATGAGGCTCTGCGCAAAGGAAATTAAGGGATTTCCCAACTCAGGATAATGGAAGCGCCTTGGTGGTCGACGTGTCCTTTCTGACTTACGAACATGGTTATTTTTTTCTCCACTGTCAACAGTTTCCTTATGCTCCAGAGCTACCTCAGGGGTTTGTGGGTTCAGATCAATGGTTTCCATAGCTATAGGAGCCTCTACATCAATGGACGGTACATCAATGCTGTCTTCGGCCACAGCTGATTTTTGATTAGTCATAGTTGGTAAAGTTACATCGTCTTCAGTAGGGTGTTGCTCAGCCACAACATCTGGCTCCTCTCCTTCAGCTACTTCAGGAGGTACCCCTACAGGCTCTGCAGGCAGCAAAGGGGAGCTGCCTCTGCAAGGCTCATTCTGAGGCTGAGGGTTTACACAGTCTGCTGGCGTAGCTGGTATACAACTACCCTCCGGTACTGTTTTTCCGGTTTGCTGTCGTCTCTTCGGGATTTCAAACACCTGAACCAACTTTCCAGGAATGACAGAAGACTGCCTAGGATAGACAGGTGAGTCATCTTCAGATTCTGATTGCTCCTCCAGTAACAGAGGCTGACTGCGCCTCGTTCTTGGCCTGCAACTCTTTGGCTTGACCTGGTCAACTTCCTCAGCTTCAGATAAGTCACCGCAAGGGAGTAAGAGATCCCTGTGAAGAGTTCGAATAGGACCATCTCCATTCATAGGCTGTACAACATACACAGGTAGGTCTACCATCTTTTCCACCACTCTGTACATGGTTGACTCCCACTTATCTGCAAGTTTGTGTTTATTCCGAAGTCGCAGGTTCCGCACTAGCACTTGATCACCTTTCTCCAAAGTTGACTCCCTGACAGTTTTGTCAAAATGGCGTTTATTCCGTTCAGCAACCTTCTGAGAGTTTTTGGCAGCGATCTGATAGCTCTCTTGAAGGCGAGCCTTCAGAGCTCTCACATACTGAGAGTGAGATGTAGGAGAGCCATCTTTAACTGGCAGGCAGAATGCAATATCCACGGGAAGCCTCGGCTGGCGACCAAACATTAACTCGTATGGGCTAAACCCAGTGGTCTCGTTCTTGGTGCAATTATAGGCGTGAGTTAGTGGTTTCACATAATCGCGCCAATGAGTTTTCTCTTTGTCTCGTAGAGTTCCTAACATGCCAAGAAGAGTTCGGTTGAACCGTTCAACTGGGTTTCCCCGTGGATGATAAGGACTGGTGCGCACCTTCGTGATACCAGCTAGGGCACAGAGCTCTTTAATGAGTTGGGACTCAAAATCCCTGCCCTGATCACTAAGCAGGCGCTCAGGAAAACCATAATGCACCAGAAACTGCTCCCAAAGACACTTCGCAACTGTTGTAGCCTTTTGGTCTTTTGTTGGCATAGCAACAGCGTATTTGGTGAAATGATCAGTTATGACCAGAATGTCTTTGGTGTTGTGACTGTCAGGCTCCAAGGATAAATAGTCCATGCATACGAGTTCCATGGGACGGGTTGTTTGGATACTCACAAGAGGTGCTGCTCTTTCAGGAAGGGTCTTCCTTCTAACACAACGTCCGCAAGACTTAATCTTTCTCTCTACATCAGTTGCCATTTTAGGCCAATAAAATCTTGACCTAACCAAGTCGAGGGTTCTTTCCAAACCCATATGCCCCATGTCGTCATGAAGGCAAGTGAGAATGGTGGACCTTAAAGACTCAGGGACGACAAGCTGAAAGGTGACATTTTCACCTGATTTGCGGGTTCTGTAGAGGAGACCATTTTTCAGTTCCAAACGTTTCCACTCTTTGAGCATTAGTTTAAGCTCTAAGGATGCAGAGTTAGGATTGGAATTTGCTTCACCTCCATTTTCTAACATGTTGACCACATACCCAATAATTGGGTCAGACCTCTGATGCTGTTGGAGTTCTACCTCACTATAGGTAGGTATGACAGAACAACCTAATGTTCCATCATCTGCGTAGACGTCTGGCACCGCATCGGTATGTAGAGCAAGGGACTCTACCAAAGTGATAGAAGGTAGGCTATTGTCAGATTCACCTAAGAGATGACGGTGGCACAAGACACTGAATGTGTCAGCTGTCACATCTTGTCTGTTGGGAGATGAAGAGAGATGATGGGAAGCGAATTGTTTCATTCGCTCTTTTTCTTCAAGAGAAGCATAGTCATCATCCACAGTATCATGTGGCCGCCTAGAGAGGCCATCTGCATCTTGATTGCTCTTACCAGCACGATACTTAATATTAAAGTCGAAGGTGGAGAGAGCGGCCAACCAGCGATAGCTGGCAGCATCAAGCTTGGCTGACTTCAAAACATAGGTCAATGGGTTGTTGTCCGTTAAAACCGTGAATGTGTTCCCGTAGAGATAATCTTGGAACTTCTCTACAATGGACCACTTTAATGCAAGAAATTCCAGTTTATGAGCTGGATACCGCTTTTCACTGGGTGAAAGTCCTCTACTTGCATAGGCAATAACCCTCACTTCACCATCCTGTTCTTGATACAAGGCTGCCCCTAACCCAGAGGTGCTCGCATCAGTATGGAGGATGTATGGTAATTTTGGGTTGGCATATCCAAGCACCGGAGCTGATGTCAGTTTCTCTATGATTACCTCAAAAGCTTCCTGACAAGCAGGTGTCCAACGGCTGGAAAGAGGCTCTTTAGGGTTCAAGTATCCGCTAGGACCGGGTGTCACCTTTCTGCCCTTCCTGGGTAGCCTTTGGTAAGATCATTCAGGGGTTTGACAATTTTTGAATAGTCCTTCACAAACCGTCGATAGTACCCTGCAAAGCCTAGGAAAGACTTGAGGTCACTGAGCGTCTGGGGTCTTGGCCAGGTTTTGAGAGCTCTGACCTTCTCAGGATCGGTCTCTACACCTTTGGTAGACACGATGTGTCCTAGGTATCGCACAGAACTTTGGAAGAAGGAGCACTTTTTGGGAGAAAGTTTCAACCCATATTCTCTCAGTTGCTGAAGGACACGTAGAAGCCTGGTTTCATGTTCCTCCAAAGTGCTGGAGAACACGATGATGTCATCTATGAACACCAGAACTTCTTTCAGATTGAGGCTGCCCATACACCGTTCCATTAAGCGCTGGAAGGTGCTGGGAGCGTTGGTGATCCCCTGGGGCATACGGTTAAACTCGTAAAATCCCAAGGGGCACACAAAAGCTGTCTTGGGCTTATCACATTCCTCCATCTCAATCTGGTAATAACCAGACTTGAGATCCATTACTGAAAACCATTTGGATCCAGCAAGGGCTGAGAAAGCCTCTTCAAGGTTTGGAAGTGCGTACGCATCTCGTATTGTTAACGCATTGAGCTTACGATAATCAATACAAAGACGGACCTCTCCATTCTTCTTTTTAACCACCACAATCGGTGAAGCATAAGGGGACTCTGATTCACGGATTACTCCTGCATCAAGGAGTGCTTGCAAGTGCTTCCTCACAGCTTCATAATCATTTGGGTGGATTGGCCTGGACTTTTGCTTAAAGGGTGCTTCGTCCTTTAAGTTTATGTGATGTGTGACTTTAGATACATGTCCAAGATCCAAATCATGCTGGGCAAAAACATCAGCATAGGCACTTAGACGCTGGGTAACCCTCTCTTTCCACTCCTGCGGGAGGGGAGAATTGCCAAAGTCAAATGTCAAATCTGGGTGAGCAGGTTCATCAACTGGCTGTGCAGTAACATTACAACATTTCACAGTGTCATCATTTTTGGTTGAAATGGGTGATTCGTCATATATCTTTGCAGGACTATGGAGCTCTGCAATGACACATCTAGAAGGCAGTGTTACGTCATGCTCAGTTTCATTTCTCACCCATATAGGTAACCTATGAGGATGCTTCTTGGGCAAAGTGACAAGACAGCACTCCACAAAAATTCCCCCTGGTAAGGTGGATGTCGTTGGCTGTTCAACAATGGCACATTCACCAGCACTGCTGGATCTGACACAGCCTTCAAGGAGGACCCTCCCTTGAGCTGGTACTACGTGTTGCACCTTGCCCTTAAGAGTTACAAAGCCATCGTTTCCGGCTAGGTTTATCTCTCTCCTGACCTTGAGTGTACGGAGGATCTGCCTGTAGCCATAGACCGACGACAAATCATTGGGATCTTTACCTTGACAATATTCGTCGTACAGAACATCAAGTGCATTTGTCCCAATCAGCACAGGCAAGTCACAGTTAGAGCGTAAGTCAGGTACTACTAAAGCAAGGCTAGAAACCTCAGGCTCAGTTTCAATAAAGCTTTTTGGAAACTTAAGGCTGATGGGTATGTATCCCAAGTAAGGAACATTTTGGCCACTAGCAGCCTCAACATCCAGGCCACTGATAGGCTGAATGGGATGTTCTGAAAGATTGGTGTTGTAAAATGAAGCGGACACTGTGGTCACTTGAGACCCAGTGTCAAGGAGACAACTGCAATTGACTCCCGACACGGTAACATTTGCTGTACATTTCTGTCCTACAAGTCCCTTGGGTAACCTAATCTGGGGTCGTGCTGCACGAGAGAGAGAAGATACTTTGCTCTGAGGTTCCGGTTTGGGACGTTCATGATTACTTTCAGTTCCTGGTAGTCCCTCCCCAGAAACTGATTTTAGTTTAAAGCTGACATATTCTGTTCCTCCCAGACTTGTAGTTTTTGGTTGAACTCCTTACGTTTCATTTCAACTAGTTCAGGGTTTGGTTCATTGCTGCAAGAGAGAGCAATATGACCATCCTCGCCGCACCTGAAGCAGTACCATGGGCGTGGCTTCTTAGTGGGCTTAGTCTCACTTGGGTCAGATTTCTCTTTAGGAAGAATCTTGAACTTAGGTTTGGTTTTCTTATTTGGCTTGTCAGAGTTCTGGCTTGAACTGTCAATAGCTGATGCTTTCAGTGAAGCCACTTGGGCTTGTAGCTTTGCAAGTTTCCTTTCTAACTTATGTGCATCAAAAGGCACTAGCCTATCATTAACAGCTGATACGTCTGTATCATCAGTGACATACTCTCCTACTTCAAGGGAGTTCAAATGTGCCTTAGGTTTAGAAATGCCTAAGTGCTGTTTCATTCGGCTGGACTTTGCCGCTTGCCGGTCCTCCTCAGTACGTAGCATGAGGAGCAACTCTGGAAATGAAGGTGGCTTGTCCTTCTTCTGCTCAAGCTGCAAGGTTGTGATCAAGCTGTTGTTCCAGCAACCTCTACAAAACTGTTTAAGCAGTTGGCGATCTGAATCATTTGTAGTGATGCCACCTCTTTTAATGACTTTACTCAGGGTTATCTGCAACCGCTGTAAATAGGCAGAAGGCTTTTCACCTGAGTTCTGGTTTGTGCTCAGGAATTTGGCAAAAAGCTCATCCCCATCATCAACAGTACCATACGCTGAGTCAAGAAGGCTGAGATAGTCATGGGGAGAAGCGTTATGACCAAGGTGCTTTACAATGTTAGCAGCTGGTGGAAGAAGGCTCTCAACTATTTTCCTTACCATATGTTTGTCAGATATGGTACAATCTATGAGGTGGAATTCAACATTGTTGCGCCACGTATCATAATCAGCTTCGAAAGTAGAGCAAGGGGTTTTCCCCGAGAAGGGCCTGAGCTTTGCATGACCATGAGAAGGCATTTCATTGTTCTTAATGACATGCTCAACTACTACTCTCTGTACTTCAGGTGTAGTGAGCTGTTCAGGTGGTAAGTAGATAGTGGTTTTTCTGTGCGAGGGAGTCACTTCTACACTTGGAGAGGATGAGTGAGAGTCATGCTCAGGCAAGTGGGTTAAATCACTGCCCAGTTTAAGAGGACTTTGATGCTCTATGATGGCTGGTTCATCTTGGTCTGTGTCACTAGTGAGCTGCAGATTCTGATTAGGCACTGTTACATTTGGCCCAACTGCGGGATCACTCTCAGTGGACTTCTTCATTCTGGCCAGCTCATCTAGTAAAACCTTCTCAAAATCTGCACCACTCAGTTTAGCAAGCCCTTTCAGTTCAGTTAGGTAAGAATGGGTTAAACATGAACCCCTGTCTGCAGCATACAGCGCAGACAGAAGCTGGATATGATGGACAACACTTGGGTTACGGCTTTGTCTTTTGCAAGGCAAGCTATCCTTAAGGAACTGGACTGGTTCACCTGATTGGAACTCCACAATGGCTGTGTTTTTAAACTGTGCCTCTGTGCTAGTTACTTTGATTACTCTTCCAATAGAACCAAACTGCCCTAAGTAATCAATAACCTCATTGTCAACCTCATCGCCTGTTAACCCTCCTACTAGGACAGAGTTAGGTACTTTGACACCTTCACTTTGGATTACATCCATGTTGTCTTATTGCTCCAACCCAGAATGTCATGGACAATTGTAATGATTTGACCCAAAAGGCACGAAAGCACCAGTTGCTCAACTTCCAAAATAAAAGGAATTAAACCTCCTGGCTGGCTCGCCACGTTTTGTTTAGCGCCTCTACTCAGGACCAGTACACTCTCACTTCAAATAGAGACCCTAGACATCTTTCTAGGTTCAGGAGGAGGTTTTGTTTTGGAGACTCACAAAAGGAGTTGGCTTAGAAGTGAATAACTGGGACCTTTATTGCCTCAGTACCATTTATACACATATACAACACAATAACCCAAATTGCACACTAATAGTGCATTTTTAAAGGTGAATACATGTAAAACAAAACAAAATAAAGACATTTAAATGGAAGATTTATACTGAACAGTATCAGAGCTCTTTGGAATGAATGAAACAGATTAAAGTGTTCCTGTTGTGAAGTTTGAATTGTCCAGTCTGAATTGTCCTTTAAAGTCGTTGAAAACCCAAACAGGTGTACTGTAGGGGAATTGTCAGTGTGCAAACCCTATTATCCGGGTAGGAAAAGTAGTGCATAGGGCTTATCTGTAATCCAGGGTTGCTTGAATCAGTTTCTCAGGCAAATCCCACAATCCGATCGCATGGCTGGCCACACCATTTCACGATCATCCAGGATCTCATTTGGGCTGTTCTCGCCGTCAGTGGTTCTCCAGAATTCTTCTAGTAGTTCAAAAAAACCAATCGGGATTTTCAGACACAAATAACTTGACAGACGTTATTCCCTTTGTGGTCAGAGTTCGGGGCCAAGATACTTTTTCCATGCGCTCCGACACGTACTTGACCGCCATCAGAGGGAAGATCTCACAGGAAGAGAGAGGTAATACTTCCTGCGCACTAGACGCAAGGTCGTCAGAACACAAGACTGCATCACAGCGCCCCCTTGTGACAATAACAGGCTATAGCCTTAGATTACAAAAAGGGATTTTGCAGCCCTGTATTTCACATGGGTTACACCATGAATCCCATTTCAGCTGACAGCTTATATACAGCTGCCACAACACGCTACATTCACTTGATCTTCTGCCGCTGATCTGCAAACTCAAGGCTAAAGCTGAACCCTGTGCGCTGCATTAAGTGACGATTTATCAAATGACCCACTGGCAACAGAAGCAATTATATATGCTCTTATTCTAAGGAAGAAAGTGGTATTTAGAATTAAAAGGGTCAGATGAACATGCTGAAGATTTTCTGCCATGTGGTGTGATCTAAATCTGTCCCTCTACTAAAGCCTGAAATGCCTCGCAGAGCTTCCGTTTCCAGTCTGAGTTGCTTTTCTATATTTTTGAGTGAAAGCTTAATTCTTCTTCTTCTGATTAACACTTTGCACCCCTAAATCTGTTTGCCAGGCTTTGGTATGCTTCAAAAAAGACACTAAAGCTACTCACAGAGTAGCTTTAGTGTCGTTAACACTATTGATGCGTATACGTGCCTTGTTAACCGTCTGCCTAGAAGCCTCGCATCCTCCTTTAGCCGATCGGAAACCCTCGCTGACTGAAAATGACGTCTCTTGTCCTTCCACTCTCTTCTCTTATCCTCTCTTTTATGAAGATGGCACCTTCGGTGAGCAAGAGAAACAGTGGTGTGTGGTGTAAGGGACTGTTGAAGTAAAACTGAAATATTGTCTTTTCATGTAGAATTCAAAAAAGGGCTCTAAGAGAGAGGAGAGTGTGAAAAGTTGGTGACAGAAAAAAGGGAAAAGGAAAAGATGGATGTGTAGAACAGAGGGATAGGACAGCCTACACTATAGGAAGTTTTATGATTGCTCCACCACTCCAAGTCTTTCGCTCTAACTCCTCTTTACTTTTTCCCTGTTTTTTGTTCACGTTCAGTGGTGCTTCCCTCCATTCTTAACTCTCCACTCTTCGGCTGCTCTGTTATCTGCCTTTCAGATATACAACTCTGTTAATTATGACTCAAAGGAGGCTATGATGACAGGTACTAGTCATTTGAGTGTGTTTATCTAAACTGCTGTCCCATTCCCTCAGGTATAATCACAACAGTTGTGGATCTTCCTCTGTGGCCCCAAACATCTGTTTGAAATGTCTCCCTCTGACTGTAACCTGGATTTAGTCTGTTGAGCTGACAACTGTGCCCAGTAATGAGGAGGCCTGCTGTTGTGGTTGGAGCTCTTTTAACATTGTTCCGCTATGTTTGATGTTGAACGTCTCTTGGTCTAAGTTGTAGTGTTTGGCTCTGGAATGCCTTAGTTGGCAATAAAACGACTCCACCTACATAGTTGGATTGATGGAAGCGGTTCCTTTATTTTGTTTTGTACTTGTCCCACAGCGTTCCTGCACCGTGTTGTTTCAGCATGGTCTGGCAGCTATGGGTGACAGATTTTCATGTAATCTTTTTGGAGCTTTTATAATGCAATCATCTGAAAAAGAACATGGGCTGTTGTGTGGTGTGTACTCAAGTTTATATGCATATAAATATATCATTTTACAGTTTGTGTAAACTATCAATTATCAGTTTTTTTTATATACGCGCACAATGTGTCAGTTTCTTCTTTTAAATCAATGCTAAGGGCTCTTTTAGTGTAAGTATTTTATCATAATTTGACACCATATTTCATTATTTTGATGTTTAACTT
Organism: Rhamphochromis sp. 'chilingali'; assembly: GCF_963969265.1. Classification (NCBI taxonomy): domain Eukaryota; kingdom Metazoa; phylum Chordata; class Actinopteri; order Cichliformes; family Cichlidae; genus Rhamphochromis; species Rhamphochromis sp. 'chilingali'. Next base: position 9,750,391 of record NC_137930.1, read on the forward strand.
GAGTCTTACATGGCAATTTGGGTGACTGTTGTTGCGATTTGGTGCTATATTCAATTTAACTCAAAAAATGGAGTTGAATTCAACTGAACTGATTGCCTGAATTTGATACGTTATTAATAAACAACTCTTCCCATCGTCACTTCTAAGCACACAAGAGCTAAAGTGGCGATGTTCATAAAGGTCTCCAAGTCCTCAAGTCAATTTTGTTGTCATGTAGCCTCTACTTCTGCAAATTCATGTCAGTTGGAGGGTTTTTTGTGTGCACAATTGTAGTAGTACTGGAGAGCTATGACTCAAAAAGTACACAAACAAAGTAATGCTGTGTATTCGGTGACAGTAGCTAGCTCCAGCATTTCATTTTGAATAAAAGGAGCTGCTTTGATGCTTGTAATGAGAACAAATCGGTCTATAGATTAACACAATATAAATAGCTTTCCTGGAAAGCTCGTTAATCTGCCGTAGCAACAGGGTGCCGAGTGATAACAGCAACAACAAAGGGGCCAATGCGACGCGCAGAAATGACCTTGTTTAGTGTACTGACATTCTATTATCTGTCATTAAACACCATCACACTGCATTAAAAAAAGCACCATTGTGGGCAATGGTAGTCAATTACTGCCTGGTGAAGTAGCATATCTGGCTGTAACAGGAACCATAAAACACCATTTGTGTAAATGAGGCCTCCCCAGAGGGCTGATTGCAGCAGAAGAGGCTGCCAGTGGGTTTCAGATGGTGGGATCTACAGAGGAGGTAGGCATCTGAATGCATCATCTTCATTTGTGCACTGACATCCTGCTATTATCTGCCATCACCTAGGATTACTCATCATTAGGATAGACCCCCCCCCCCCAAACACACAAGGTTACTCCTGAACTGCACACACACCTAAGCGCCGTCTCCACGTTGTTGCACCCATTGTGTGCAGCCACACTCATCTAATAATAACATTATGTTCAACCAGCAGACTGATGATGATTACATGTCATTCCACTCTCCGCTGAGACAGAAAATAGATAAGAGTGACTGATCATCTGCTGCAACTCATCTCTTCATTCAGACAGTGTATCGTTTCCACCTGGGAATCATCTGTCACCTGAGAGATGCAGAGAGGATTATATCCCTCTCATTAAGACAAATTATGACCCACATCTCTCTTTTATTAAGAACCGAGGAGACGGTGATGCTTGAACTGATTAGTATTTACACAAAGGCCTTACTAGATGCTCCGACAAAGCAGATGAAAAGATCATAGCTGAGCTTACAGCGTCTTACCCTGACTCTCTTTAAGTAGAAATGTATTCATATTATTGTCAGGTTCGGAAGGGTGCCTTCAACCACAGCAGTTATCAGAGCTCTTTAGTGTCAAATGTGTTGCCCATAGTTATCAGAAAGCTGTGAGGGTGATTGTGACCTTTTTTCATTCGGTGAGGTCATAAAAAATTAGCTTGCAGAGATGAAAATCCAATAAACAGTTAGCCTAATGATTTGTATGAGCTCAGGTTGTTAACACATCAAAACATGTTTCAGTCTCATTGTTAACATTAACATATCTTAGATTTTGAAAGCACAGTGTGGAAAATATCACTGCTAGATTGCAGATTGCAGTCATCTAAAGAATTTTTTACCCTTTCTAATTGAACTGCACAAATGTAGATACGGTGGCCACTGTAGGACAAAGATTTTCTTAATAGGAATATGCTTGGCATGTTAGTAGTTAGGTCTGTTGAGCAGAAAGGAGGTGACTTTGATGTTACTTTTAAAATCCTTCTTTCCATGCAACTCGTCCCATGTGGGAAAGACTATTGTTACAGTATTTACTCCTTTTATCCTGAAGTTTTTGCTTCTTTAATGAAGGGGAACCCCCTCTTAGATGATCAAACATAGATTTGATCCGTCATATATTGAATCTGATAGTGCAGGAACGAATTAAAGTTTGCCTCCACATCGCACAAATGCCTACAAGTTCTCTTCTCTCCCTTTGGCGTACTACATATCTGCCACAAATGTAAAATGTGATTAGGTGGAACAGAGATGCCCATCTCTGCCACTGATTAATTTTTAAATTATTTATAAGAATGCATTAAATTGCTGGAAGATGTAATTACGCACCAATCAAAGTTTATTTATGAGTACTGTAATGCCATTTATTTATTTATTTTTTATTAAATAATCTAAAAAAAACTACTGACTGCTCCTTTAATTGCAAGAACCCACCAAAGTCATCCCACAAATGAAAAAGGCTCAGCTGTACGAGAAAATATAAACAATCGCCTAAGCACAAGTTTGAGCTTGTTCAGTTTTTGCAGGAGAAGTGGTTTGATGCTTCAGGACCAACTGGCTGATGTGGCAAATTTAATTCTGGTTAACATCTCTACCATACAGCTACTTCCTTTGCTATTTCTAAGGAGCCTTTCAGGACTATATCACACATAATGGATGAGATAGTCCCTGACAGGTCTGCTTTTGCACACATACAGTACCTTGAAGATGTGAGACCTCCGAAAAAAGGAGTGAGAGAGAAGGGTGCAAGATTTTTCTCTTTTTTCACAACCACAAGCTTCAAAAGCACTCACCATTTTCCTTTCTTATTCTGAATTATTTATTGTTTCATGTTAAATTGATCACAAATACTGATATACATTTTATTTATTTTACTAGAAATGTGCATGAAGTGTTCCTCTATTTTTTTAAATGACACTATTAGAGCAAATAGGGTTGAGTGCTGTTACAGTTAGCACACTGTGTTCAGTGTAAGTCTGCAGCTGATGACCCAGTTTGCAGAGCAGTGTTAAAATGATCTTGCAGACATGCTCCCCAGTGTCAGGGTTTTCTTCTGGCCCAAAATGAACGGGGTTGGCCGGACTTTGTAAAAGAATATTCAGGTAATACCCAGGATCTGACTGTTAATCAGAACATTAATCATAAATATTTAGTCGTTGTCTGTCACTCAATGGCAACCACCAATTAGATACAACTGAATCACACTGGTCAATAAGCGTTTCCTCCTTTAATCCGGTTATTTTGCTAAAGGATACTTCAGCAGAGAAGCTAATTGGAAAGTAAGACACCACTGTTACTTTTTTTACAAACTTGAGTGAACGCTAAGTGTCCTGCCAAACTATTAGAAAGAGTGTGTGTCTGTTGTAGGTGGGCTGTAGTGATGGATAGGGAGAAAGGACAAGATCTGACAGCTCAGTGAAAATCACTCCTGTTCCCCATCTATCAGATGAAGCAGCTCACTGGCAGCCACACACATACACACACACACAAACACTCATGCACACACACTCCCACCCCAGACACACTTTTCTCTACGTAATGGAAATGTGCAGGAAATACCAGCTCATAGAAATCTAACTTTCCCTGGCAAAGAAGATGATACTGGATGAAGACAGCGAGAGGGGATAAGAAATGGTTAAATAAAGAGGAGCCTATGTTCAGAGCAGGAGAGGAAGATAAGAAAGAAATGAAGGTGGGGGAAGTGTGTGTGTGTGTTAATGGCATACAGGGAGAGAAGGCGATGGTGATATCCTGAAAGGAGGGTCAATTCCCCCTCTTCTTGTTGCTATGACAACCCATCATACAGCTCCCTAAAAATAATGATAAACAGCAAGAAGAGTAGAGGAAAGAGAGACTGCGGAGAGGAAAGCAAGACCAACTGTCTTCTGTAAAATAACACAATTAAATTAAAGGAAAGAGATGAGCAGAGTGGATGTATGTGTGTGTCTCTGAAGGGAAGAGCGGTGAAGGCATGTTCATTTTCTCTTCCTCCTCAGTATGTTGCTGCTGTGTGCAGGATGTGGAGCCCAGCAGGAAGAAGGAAGTGCTAATTGCTTCTCTTTATTCTACACTATGAAAAGAGAGAGCAGTTAACGCAGTAGGTCCACCGCTCTGACCGTCCCCTCACTCTCCCCTTTTATTCCGTCCTCTTTCTTTCTAACACGAGCAAGCACTCGACGTCTGTGGCAGTGAATATCTCGTGTATTAAATCCCAACTCCTTTGCCCAAGAATGTTCACCCTCAACCCTTTCTGGTTCTGTTCTGGCGGTCCAGAAGACACGGCCTCCCATGGCGCTATTCAAACACAGGCTCCACTTGCTGATGCAAAAAAGCTTTTATTACTCCAGAGTAATAAAAGATTAGTTCCTCTCTCTCAGTGAGAGCAGAAGACAGGGGGAAGTTTTTTTGTATTTTGGGGGGGTTGAAGCCAAGATTCCAAGGGATCTGCCGTAGTAGCTGGATGGCAAAAATAGCTCTAAATTAAAAGCACATAAAAAAAGCTCAGGTCTGTATTAGTGTTACTGTGTTGGTTACTGTGACGCACTCATTAAAGAATGAACTTTAACCTGAGTTGCATACTTGATCTCGGTTTCTGTAGCCAAACCAGTGAAGCTGCCCCACTCCGAAGGAGTGTATGTTGCCCCTCACGCACACAAACACACACACACACACGTATTTCTTTTTTTTTGTAGAAGTGGCTGCATCTGATCCTTTCTGACACCTACTTTGTGATGTAATTGGTCATCCTCTTATCACTTCTCTTTTCTGTCTACAACTTTCTTTTTCTTACTGCCTTTAAAAACATCTGTCAGCCCTCTAAGCGTTTCTGACTGAACAAAGGAATCTGAGATCTGAACACAAGCACGTGTTACAGGCCCTCACGATGAGACTGAGGGATGTCCACTTTGAGTAACAGATTCATACATTTCAAGGCTTAACAAACAGAATACTACATAGCTCTCGATAACGCTGCTTAGAAGTGACAAAATTTCCCCTGTAGCAAGTATTATATATGTCAGGGCAACTATAGCAAGCTGAACAATAGTCATAGTAATTCAATAATAAGTCACATTAATGGACTGGCATTTGTATCTTGCTTTTCTACTTTACTCAGCACTCAAAACGCTTGAAACATTTACCAACCACTGGTTTCTAAGCACTCTAAAATCTTTATCTATCACATCCGATTTATAGTCACCAATTAACCAGGGATTAAAGTGGGATTTGGCAGTCTGGGGAACCCTATGATCAGGTGTAGTGGTACAGAAGAATCACCTGGAAATAAGGCACATGATAATTTATTTTTTGAGCCTTAGTATATTTAATTTTTTTTGCTGTGCAGGCTGCGATCAGCTCATATGTGTCGGTAGTGAGCTGAATTCAGTGAGTTAAATAAGCGGATGCTAACACGAGCTATCACAGCTGCTTTCTAACCCCTAGGCACTTAAAGTTAGTGTGAAAAGCATTATTCAGTGCGTGACTCTTATCACCTTCTTCACGTTATATTGAAATTGTTCTGCTACCTTAGACGTAGCCTAACATTGACCATGAACACCACACACTCTGCACCCATCCAGCACAGAGCAATGCTGTCAACCTGTCCACAGTGTTCTAAACTAACTGCACTAAACTGGCTAATATTTTCATGCAACCTTTGAACAATTTGTTTTACAAAAACAGAATTTCAGAAATCGTTTATAGATCCAATATGTCATTAAAAAATACTCAAATAAACAAGGACATGATATGTAAGATTTAAATTTCCAATTTGTAAAATTTCACTTGCTGATCAGTACTTACCCAGTAAAATGTTTATAATCTCCCACTCCTGTCCTGTGTATCTTACATTTTTTCCCATCTCTGAGAGTATTATACATTAAAGTGTTTTTCCTCTCCCTGGGTAATACAGCAGATATACTATTTAGCTAGCAGACACATTTTGTGAGAAACTGCACATATCTGCTGAGCTGAAAGCTCTATGTTAGATTACCCACTACTTTATTGCATCTGCAACATGAACGGGAATCAAAAGTTTAGACTGTGATAGGAAAACCCACACAGATGTAGGGAGAACATGAAAACTCCACACAGGCGCCATCCAGGTACGGAAAAAGTTGTTTCTGTTCATCTGGACGTAGCGTTTTCAGTGGGAGGAACATTAACTCACTCATCCAAGTGACTTCTTCAGTCTGGGGACTGACTGAAGAGTAACTTGGAATTAACCTTTTGGGAAATTTAAGCTGTGTTCAGATTTGTTGTTTTTGTTATTCTTTGCTTTATCTATGTAGTTACTGATTCGTGTAATTCATGCCCCCCATCAATAAACATTCATCCAGGCTCTAAAATATAAAAGTAAACAAAGTGATCAGAATCAGCAATGACAGTTGCAGTTTTATCAAGACTTTTAATTCTTGTTGGTTGGTCTGCGATCAAATCAAATTGATCATTCTTCTAATAAGAGTTCAGTGCTTTGTTTATAAAGGTGAAACAAATTGTGATTTAATCTTGAGTGATTGCACTACTGAGAGACAGCCTGGAAATGACAGCTTTCACAGGTGACATTTTCACCACCTATAATTTGTGGCTCTGGATGTTATGTAGATTTGCATTTCTCCACGTTTGGCTGAACAAAGAGAGCTTTAGTTGCATGGTTTCCATTGTTGTATTTTCAAAATGAAGAAGTTTGATGAAAGAAGTGGTTTCTAAATGCCAGCCTGTTTATGTGCCCTCATCAGGACCACAGTAACGCCCCACCGGCATTATAATAAATGAACGCAGGTTTCATTCAGTCTGCGTCACATCACAAATGTGGAGTGCTGAGTATTCCCATTATATAGCCACTGACAAACAGATTTGAGATTCAAAATTATTTAGCAAATTATTTAACAATAGTCAGTAAAAGTGGATGAATTTGCATTTAGCTCCTTACATAGGTCTGAGTCACACTGAAAACATCCAAACAAATATAACAGAAAATACTGAGAAAACACAAGCAAGTTCTCTACTTGTGTCCTCATTCTGATTTTGACCCTTAAACTGTCAATGGTGTGTGCGAGAGTGTGTGTGAGAGAGATTTCCATAATTTAAGTGTTATATAAGCAGTACAGGTCGTTGTGTTTGTGTGAATAACAACCAGAATGGAGCAAAGCAAATGGGAGGATAATTTACCCAAGGAAGCATGACGAATACAGTCAACCTGCACAGAGTGGTGGTGTTGAATATGCTGATAGGTGTGTATCTGCTCGAAACAGACAAACTTACAAATACATGTGCTTTATTCCTCGTGTCATAGTACCCCATGTCTTCTCTTTTAATAAATATTCTCGGTTGTATGTTACCTCGAATAAATAAACCTATAACATTTTTAAAATGTATCTAATTTTCCTTCTTGCGTGAAACAACAGTAACAATAAAAACTTTAAAAGGACCTGATTCCATATTTTCATTCTTGGAATCTGCTAAATTAGGATTTCATTACACACAGAATTCCAAATTATTCTCATTCATCTTGCATTGGATCTTGTCGCCATTCATCAATTAAGAAACGTGAATTTCCTCTTATCTCTGGAAGCTACCATCTTTTCTGTTGTGAACTACTCTGATAGTTTTTTATTCAGGATTCTTTTTGTACTTTATGTGTGTGTTTTATAATGTTTCTGGCTTAGGCCCTTGTATTGGTGTTGATTAAGTCTTTGCCTTCAGATCAATCCCCAGATACTTATGATTTAATAATCTTTAAGTCAGTCCCACTGATGCTGACCTGCTGACTAAGGCATCCTTCTTGATTCTCAAGTCTACCTTGATCTCCTCTGTCTTCGCCAAATTCAGGTGTAGCTTCTTGTACACCACTTCAAAAAGAAGCAGGCACCAGTAGTCCTCTAAGAGCCAACCCTCCCGACACAGCTCACAATCTCCTCTGAGAATGTCGGCCGATGACAGGATGAGTTGGACTTGGACTCTGAAGTGTAGAAGGTGAACAGCAAAGGAGATAACACAGTCCACTGGGGTGACCTGATATTACTCACCAGAGAGGGTTAGACAAACCTCTGTCGCCTCACAGACTGTGGTGTTTAACAGTTTGACTTATATGCAGATATCTGCCTGTATATCCTTCATCAGTACAGGCAAGTGGGGAAAAGGAGCTTTAGCAGCATGTGTATTATTACAATGTCTTCACTGTAATTGATGTCGGCCTTTAGTCATTCAGGTACGTGAGTCATCTCTTTTCAGAGATCACACTTATTATTTAACATTTAAAGTGATCTGAAGCAGTGATTATGCTTAAAAGTTATGAACATCTTTTGATGTTAATTTACTGGAGAGCGATAAGTTAGTTAAAAATGATTAACATTTACTCAGCGTTTCTCCATATTTGTCGTGCATTTAGTTTTGGGTGTTAATGGATGTGTTTCTAACAAATCCTACTGAAGACATATTTTCCATCGAACTACAAATAGCTCACTTTGCTTTACTTCATCAGAGCTTTTCCCCTGTTTGTTCCTTCCACCTGTACAAGATGCACTCTGTGCCGAAATACTACTCTGAGACAGAGAAAGTGAATTTGAAGGTTAGGGGAAAAAACAATCAGAGCACTGCTTGTGGTCATTGCAATCAATAACTGCACTTCTGTTTCTCCTCACTCTCTCGTATGTCTTCATTATTTGCTGTTGATTGTTGATTGTATTTAATGTTGTGTACAAATTACCTTTAATTTGGCCATGACCATTAGTACAACTGTTAATGGTTCTGAAGATCACTTCAGTTTATAGCAAATACTGTGAGAGCCATGAGGAGAATATGCCCAGTTCAAAATCTACACCTAAAAATGATTGTCTGGATTTAAAATATGATAATTGGGATTTTAAACATCATGTTTCTGTGTGTCTGAAACAATTTTCAGACAAAATATTTTATAACTATTAATCTGTAGATGAGCATCTGATTTTATTCGAAAGCTATGATTCTAAGTGCTGTGTTATTGCTGTGAATTTGCTCCAAGAATTAAGTTTGCTCTGGCTAGTCTTCAGCTATGTTTAAGGCCTTTTGCCAATTAGTGCGTTCATTCTTTAATTTCCCCCAAGAAACTTGTGTGTTGATGTGTATTTTATATTGGTGCTGGACTTGCAGTATTTCTACACTAGGCACTGTTTTCCTCATTTACATTTGTTTGTGTATACTATCACACACTTCCCAGGGAAAGTTGGGTCCACCTACAAAACCACCCACTGCAGCTTAGACAATTTTTGCCCTATTCCCTTGAGTGTTTTTTGAATGCAGTTTGAAGCCTTTTTAAATTAATTTTGCACTAACACAACATCCTGTATTGCTAATGTACAGGACCTTGGTACTTAATTAACATATCAAAATTTTGATATGAATAATGAGATCTTAGGACCCGTCCATCCCGGAAGTTATCTACGCAGGATTGCAACATGACCATAAAACAACCAAAATGAAACATTCACTTTAAAGTCTCTTAAAATTTGCATTGTTATTATATGGCAAGGTTTTTGAGTCTTCAGCCAAGATATCTTGTAAGACCTATCTTCAAATTGTTGCTGAAACATCCAGAAAGATGATGACACCACAATGACCGGGAACGTTCTTGGACTATAAAGGCAAGCTAGTTTATCCTGGTGGGTGTTCTACAAAAGTAAATATGATGTCACCAAATGTTATAGATTTATGAGAACCTGAAAGAAACATCTTCCAGTAATGGTCTTGAATGTCCCAATAAATTATGTCCTCCCTATCCAAATGTTGACCAACGGGGAATAGTTGAGTAAGTTTGTTCCAGTAGTGGAAAAATCTTTCTGAGAATATGAAATTCCGAGCTAGGAAAGGACATAAAGTGGATAAAGATCTTGAGCTACCCGTCATTTCTTTGTATTTTGCTTCCAAGGAGCCAGAATTTCTTGTATTCTTTTAAAAGTGGTCTTATCCAATAAGACCACTGTTTGCTTTCTGAAGCCACTTCAAACTTTTCCTTTGGATGTTGGCTTTTTCACTCACTTACAGTCCAATCCTTGTTTGTTTGTTTAGCCACTAAAGCATAAAAAGGCATCTAAGAAGAAGAAAAACTGTAATTTTCTTTTTTTTAAAAAAATCTTTGTTACTATTATCCGAAAACAGATGGATTTCATTATTATGAAGGCAATATTGTCTGACTTTAATCCACCATACAGTGCCATCTGGAAAGGATCTGATGCTTAATTTTTCAGTGTGTCAATGATCTCAAACACAGCAATGCAGAAAAGGAATACCTGGATATAAAGAAACAAACAGTAGAACACCATCAGTCATGGATTGGCCATTCCAGAGACCAGTTTGCAAATTATTGAAGCAGTACTGGAGAACAAAGTAAATTAAAGATGTTTAAGAATTAAGGTGGTCATTCAAAAATATCAACTTTCAAATTATACTACATACTGTATTTCCATGTGTGCTTGCACATGCTTCAGTGAATCACAGGATCCATTTCTCATTTTCCAGCAAAATGTAAATGAGTGATGTAACTGACCTAATAAAAGCTAAAGAAAAAAGGAAAACTTCAAGCTATACAGAAAACTAACGAACTGTATTTTGCAGCTCATGCACTTTAAGAACTCTATAAAGATGACAGACATTTATTTTTCTGGCCTTTCTCTCCCTGTAATAAAAGTAAATGTCTTGAGGGAGTTTTAAGAGCACATTCACACTGTGTGTTTGTTTGTGTGTGTGTGTGTGTGTCCAAGAATTACTCAAGGTTTCGCAGTGATGTCTAGCCTTTACCTTATCTCCTCCCTGCTGTTTTAGAATACTTTTCTGAGTCTGGGTAATTTCCTTTGCATCAGGATAATTTCTCTCTGTTGATTTTAGGGACGTAAAATATGGGCAATTTCATCAAATTGTGCCAATCTGCAGTTGAGACAGAATGCTGTTGGCCGTTGCATCAATCCGTCTGCTGCTGACTGCCTTGGTTTGGAGGCGAGTGGATGTCAGGGTTGTTGTACATTATTTATAGTGGGGTTTGCTGGGTGAACTGCAGCATCAAGAGTCAGCTAAAATGATCCATGGATGCTGTTTAGCAGCTGATTGTGGTGCTTGACTTTCCTGTTAGTGGAATACAAAAAATTAAACTCTCAACGGATACCAAGGAAGTGGTTACATGTGTGAGAGATTATTGTGAAACACACAAAAAAGGCACATCTGAGTCTTTGACAGTGGTACAGTATAAGCCAGGAATCAGAGAAGCTGTAGGCTTTTTTGTTAGCTGTGTAATTTGGGAGTATTTCATGCTTTTGAAAATAGGGTTAGCACACTATCTGCTTTGCTTGAGCGGTGTGTTACTGGAGAATTCCTAAGTGGGCTAGCTGGCTGTAAATTGGGTCACTGCTGAATTAAACACCAGTGCTTTCTGTGCTTCTTCACTGCTGCACCAGAGAAGGCCAGGTTAGAAATAGTCATGACCACAGAGTCTAAATTCACAGTTGAGCCCTGGTGGACAGGGAGAGTGGGACTATGAACACAAGAAGTGGCATTTTAGAAGTTCGCCTCAAACAAACACGCCTTCTGTCATGGAAAGGTTATGCCAAGCGTCACCAAAAGAAGGCTATTTGTGAAGGCGTTTCTGAGTCACAATCATTTTGTGCAGCAGAAATCGACATGGAAGAACATCTGAGAGGCAACGGCTACTTTGTTGCTCTAACAAGGATCTGGAAAAAAGGAAGGCTGAAAGATATGGAGACACTTAATGGGGAGAAAAGCATAAGAAGGCATGAGATGGGCCAGAAAGAGTGTAAGTGGCTGCAGAGTTCCTGCAAGTTTTTTGACAGTTTGAAACAGGCTCGAGTTTTGACCACCACTCAGAAAAAAAGACTGCATATGGTTCTCAAAACAAACTAACAGAGAGTGCAACTGACTGTGCCAGAGTGGAAGAGAGCCAAAAAAGAAACCAAACAAAAACTAGCGGCAGAAGAATGAAGTAGGGAATAAAAAATAGATGCATCTTGATTTAAAATAAGAAATTCATAAACACATACTTCCCTAATCATGAAACTGAGAAATAGCAAAGGGGAATTATGAGGCAGACTTAAGAGCCAAGAGCAGCACATTTGAATTCAAGCCTTTATAAGGCTGCAGTCCTCTTGTCCCTGAGCTTTCTCAGTACTCCGCAGTGGTCCCCATGGCTCAACCTGCTGTATCCAGTCAGCCACACTCAAGGACAAACACACTTAGAGGGCAAGGGAATTAATATTTGATATAGCTATGCATCATGTGGTGAGACAGTCAGGAATACAGGACTAGCAAGCAAAGACAGGATAGAGCCAATGCCATGAATAACCACTCCCTACTAACTAAAACAAATTTAAACTGCTGGTTGAAACAATGCTTACAGCTAATTTTACTAAGTTTTATTTCATTTTTGAAACGTTCCCACAGAACTTTTTGATGACTGTAGCTGTCCGTTGCTTTTTATGCTATTCTTGTTTGTACAGTAGCATCTAATCTACTGTACAAACAGTAGATTACATGCTAATAATACCAAGTGGTGGGGATAAAAGTGGCAGAAATGGATGCCTCATAAGTAATTGTGCAACCAGGAGGATGCCTTGGGACAGAGGATGGATGGATAAATGGATGGATTCATTGAAAATTCAGAAATCTTGAGCATCCTTAGCAATTTTTTTAACAAATCTTTGCAAAACTGAATATGAAGCTATTTCTTTTGCTAACAATCGATGCTATAGGCTTACCTGGGGATAAATGGTTACAAAACTGTGCCACTTTTTGTGGATAGAAAATTAAATCCTTCAATATTATATCTAGTCAGAATATTACAAAGACCAGGAGTTATCCATATTTTTTCTTCTAGACTTTGTTTTATTGGATGTTATATAAGAAGGCTAGAAATCCAGTACTGTTGAGTGCTTTGGTTATCAGTGCAGCCCCAAAAGGCCTTGGGGTTTTGAAACATAATCGCCATTGTGTGCTTACTAAAGTGCAACACAGACAGACAGCAAGGATTCATCTGAAGGTTTTTAGCAGACTGGAGTGCATGCTGGATTGATTTTACAGCAGCTCGGGAAAGGACTGAAGGCAGTCATCATGCCAAGGATGTATGAACGTGGACGTCAGTGCGGCAAAGCAAACTGGTATTAAACTGCTGCTGATTCACAGGTAGCTGATACTGTTGGGTTAACAGTATCAGAGTAATTATCAAGCAGTGATTTCATTTTTCAAATGGCAGACACAGGACTGTTTTTGACTGTTTTGAGTACAAGTTAAAGTTCTGATGAAGAGTTTGACTGGGGCTGAAGTACTGAAAAAAACGACTGAATGACTATCTCCAGGTCAGCAGAGGAGAACAGTGGTTTGATTTTGGAGATGGTTATCAGCTGAACAAAAACCATCTCCACCAGCTTCAGCTTATTGTCACAGAGATAAGCTCGGAGTCAGAATTTACAGATGGTGGTTTTTGGGCTCTGCTTTATGAATAAGAGTAACGGCAAGACTGAAAACAATCAAAAGTTAAATGTCATGCTAAGACACTGGGGGATGATATTTATATTTCACGGTGGTGCAGATTTATATAAAAAGGAAAACCCTATTCACTTCAATGCACTAAAGAAAAATGCCCCAGGATCCACTTAATCAGGACAAATTAACCTCAGGGTAATAAGCTGGGATTTTTCACTCTGGACCAAAGCATCCTCTCGGTCAAGCGACTGGCTAACCCCCGTCATCCCCAGTGCTGCAACATGTCAAACCCAGGACAAAAAAAACAATGTCACTAAAATTTAATCCGTATAACTTGGAACTATTTAAACTCTCCAGATGCCATCGGGAACAAATGTTGGTTATAAAAGAGATCCGGTGGGATGAAGGTATTATTATGCAGTATTGTAGTTTAGAGCTGTAGCAGGTTGCAGTAATGACCTGTAATTTCACTTTATCTCCTTCCATCCTCTTTAGAAGCAGCAGACAGGCTGCAGTTTATATGCTTCTTTAATCAGACACGTCCTCTTAATATTATTTAACACTGTTTTTGCAATTACAAATAAATGTCCTCATAGCTTTGATGGTGCCGTACTTCCTGCAGATGACGGGAAGCTGTCTCTGGATGAGTTCCAAGCATTCTTCTCAGATGGCACGCTGAATGAAGAGGAGCTGGAGAAGCTATTTCACACCATTGACTCTGATAACACCAGGTCAGCACCATTACTGCACGCCTGTTCGTGTGCGTGTTTGCCTGCAGCATGCACCGTGCATCCATAGCAGCATGAAATAAAAATGAATACAGTAAATTTACATGTGTGTGCGTGTTTTCGTGCTCGCTTGGCCATGTTTTTTGTTTAACTTCCATCAATTATGAAAGTCCATAAGATGCACGCGAGTGCTTTCCTGCTGCACCACATCAGTTCTGCTTTTTCTTATGTGTGCATGCTTAGGTAAGATGTATATAATTTACCCTGCAGTGAGGAAATGTCACATCCACCTCTGAAAGCTCCTTTTATGCAGGCCCTTTTGGACCAGAGCCCTTTGCATTAAATGACACTTTTAAATATAAAAATGCCAAAATAATAAAAGGGAAAGAGAAACAGGAGCAGACATGAAGGGGAAGCAGCATAAAAACAGAGGAAAGTCATTGTTACCTGTTTTTACATCTTTGCCTTTCTATTCATCTCTCTCCTCAAGACATTAACCTCTTTACAGCTACTCCCAAGATGTTTTATTTTGATTCTCATTGAATCAATTTATGACCCTTCATAATCAGCCAGTCAGCTCAGAAGAAGCATGCTGACACAGTGGGATCTGAGTAATCAGAAGTCTAGCTCTGTTAATTTACACAACCTCCCAGTCCTGCAGGCCCTCAAATAAAATGAAACCAGGCAGAACAAAAGCTGACCTTTATCATTTTTGTAGAATTGAATTAGGTTTAATATACAAATCCTCCACCCTGGCTCAGGTTTTTTACATCAGCGCAATAAGTGGTCCAAGCAACAGCCCACCGTCTCTTTGACGTCAGTGACATTGCCACTTGGATATGGGCTCACTTTATCAATCTTACTTGCTGTGGAGAATGCACTCAGAAAATGCTCTACTCATTAGGGTTAAGTAGATTTGGTGGTTGCATGCCAGGCCTTAGCATCATCATGTGACAGCAGATAGGGTTATTGATTGGTCCGAATAAAAGGAGAAACTCTATAAGCATTTCCTGTGTGAAGCAAGATGTTGATGGATGCAAATGAGAGACTGAGCGTTGTTCTGCCTCCAGCTGTTCGTCTTCCTCTGTCACTCTTTTGGTCTCTTCCCATTTCTCTTTATCCTTCTTCACTATCAGGCTGTTTTCTGAGCTTTCTGTCATGCTCTTCAAGCTTTCATCCTTCTATCACTCAACTCATCAACGCTCTCTCTCCTCATCCTCTCCATCTGTCACTCATTCCCCTTCTCCTGCCCTTTCAGGCTTCAAATCTTCCCTGCACAAGTCTCAGTCAGTTTCACATGCTTTTTCCCCGTGAACCGACGAGGCAGAACGAAAACTCCTGCGGTCTTTTTTTAGAACATAATTGCACAAAATGCAGGAAGACACTCACCTGCACATCAGAGTAATTGAGTTATTCAGTTTGTTCAAAAGCACTTGAAGAAATCTGGAGTTACTCTGGTCATTATAACAAAAACATATATTTCTATTTATCTGCCTTTACCCACATGCAGTACAGTTTCATCATCAGATGGTGAGTGCGAGGGTGGACATCCTGCCAATTTTTGGTGCACCAACTGCACATGTGCCCCAAGCCGGGGACTTCAATCACCCTTCAAACAAGTATAACAGTAATAACTACTCGACTATTATGGTCCGGGTCCACAGCAGAGTATAATCAAAGCTTTACTGTTTCAGCCACCACCATGCTGTTTATTTGGTGTTAGATGTTACCAAATTTGGAAAAGAGTAAGTGGAGTCTTAATTTATCAGCTAAGATTGGATGACTACTTTTAATTAGCGCTAAGTAACAGAATTATAGTGCGTTTTACAAAAATCTTGGATGGTCTCAAACACAAAGCATGCTGTATTAAATTTAGTATTTTTCTTTGTTTTCATTCTATTTTCAGCAATTTATTTCACAAACTAGGAAGTTACTTAGTCACGTATTGGAAACTGGAAGAAGCTCTGCTTGACAAACAGTGTCATGACAAATCCAAATGACCAAAAGCATAATTTTCTGCATGTTAATGTTCAGTTAAAATAAGTACTAACAAGTCTTTTATAGGCAAATATCCCCTAAACATCCCTAAAAGGGAATAGCCAAAGTTGGTGCAGATGTCCTAAAAACCTTTTGATACAGGTTTTAAACTATTAGACCAGAACACCTCTTAATAAAAACTGAACTTGTACAGCTGATGGAGTTAAGCTTTAATATGCACAGCCTCATATCAGCGTGTTTCATTGTCTTCACGTCTTCAGTGGATGTTGTGAAATCTAAAAACAAACTGGCACTTAATAAGGTGGAATCTCAAGTACAGTGAAATTCATTACTAACTCAATAGGCGGCTGCATCACTTGCGGAGAACAACATAATTACTGGTTTACTCTCTCTTTGAAAACACACCCTGCATCTGGAACTAGCATTTGGATAGTAAACAATCTTTCGTTTCGTTTTAACCAGCAAAAATGTTGGAACAACTTTATAACACTCAGTACACAGACATCCCTAAATTCTGTTTAAGCTGCATATGCTGTGCGCAAACATGAAAATGCATTTATTGTTGGTTAAAACCAGATTTTTGGTTGCCATTACTAAAGCCCATCTGTCACAACGAAGGATCAGGATTCATCCTGGCAGAAACACTGTGTGCAAATACTTAATAAAATAAAGCAGAGCCTATTAAATGAGGCTGCTGAACAAGGCTCAACAGAACGTATGCTGTTTGAAATATTCAAATTACATTTTTTTGACTGTTTTTAACACTTCGTTTCTCATTATGTTTGTGGACTTGCTGAGCAGTGATTTATTATCACAATGAAGAGGTGGACAGATGGAGTGTTTCTGCCTATCTCTTCCACTAAGCCACAGTTCATCCGTCATCACTTGCATCTCATCCATCTTTTGGATGGATCGTCCTTCTTCCTTCATTTCCACCTTTCTTCCATCCTTTTTCTGTCCCACCCCACTTCTCTCCTGGTCAGTCAACAGCGAAAGTCTTCTTTGAAGCAGTGAAGAATTCATTGCCAAATGAGTCCCCACGCAGTGAACGGAGCGTGAATGATGGCGGTGGATTGATTCAGACTCCTGCCACAGTCTTGTTAGATCCCTCTCTGCTTGCCAAGCTCTTTTTGTATGTGTGACTGCATGCAAAACAACTTTCCTCTGTTTCTGACCCTGCTCTTCTCCATTCTTTTCCTTTCTTCCTATCTCCCTTTCCTTTCTTTCCTTCTTCTGCTCCTTTGCTATGCTGTGATAGTAATGTTGACACTAAGGAACTCTGCGGTAAGTAGACTGCTGACACACACTCACACACACACACAAGCACGCACTTACTTCCCTGCCACTGCCCTCATTCCCTCTCTTATCCATTATTAAAAATACTTGCCTGTTGAAATGCAAAATATTTTTTTAAATATAGGATATTAAATCAGCTACTTTGGGCTAACCATTGCAAATTATTTTATGACTCTGTGTAAAACAGACTACTTTGCTAAGCACATGGGAGATTATGAGGGAGTTCTGGCTTCTCTGGAAACGCTCAACCTTTCCATCCTCAAAGCCATGGACTTCACCAAACGGGTAAGAGGTGTGTGTGTGTGTGTGTGTGTGTGTGTGTGTGTGTGTGTGTGTGTGTGTGTGTGTGTGTGTGTGTGTGTGTGTGTGTGTGTGTGTGTGCGTGCGTGTGTGTGTGTGTGTGTCAGTGTCAAAAAGAGAGCTGGATGGTGGGTAGTAACAATATTGCAGTGACAACATGCAAGTTGATCTGAAAGAACTTTTTGAATGAATGTTCAAATGTTTATTCGATGTCACTAAATCACAACAAGAGTACAAAACCACAGTGTTAGTTTTTTTTCTGTGACATGAAGCCCATGAAAGGCTTTAGCCTTGTGGGAAGGTAAATTAAAAAAACAGTGTAAAATTGATAAATAAGTGACAACTATTAATCCTATGCGAACAAATAAAGGAAAAATGCTGTGTAACTGTGAAAAAGGCTCCACTGCTTAATTATTATTATAGTTAAATTATAAGTTAATATAAGATTTTTAAATGAGTTTTACTTACCTCTGGAACAGATCAAGTCTGGATTAAAATAAATTTGTTTCCCAAAATCTCTCGAGTAGGGGTGACGAGTACAAAGTTGATATGACTCGTGCAAACAACAATCACATGGGTCATTAAATGTGTTAAGTGCAGGCTTACAACCCGGCCTCATCTTACAGTATTGCCAAGCAGTGTGTTCTTGCAATTATAGAATTTGAAACCTGAGTGCAGCAGCTGGAGGTTCCTTGGGTTGTGTTGTAGCAGACAATGGCTGACAGATGTCAGAAGATGAACACACAACTCTTCTGTGCCTGAAAAGCTGTCTACACTAATAAGTGCGCTTTTTCCAAGGGTGGAAGCTGTGTGTTTTCACATGACCATTTAAATGTAAGGCAGTGCATATTGAGTATTTATTGATTGAGTGTCGATGTGTGTGTATTTGTTTGTTTAAAGTGTTCTGTATGCCTTATTCTCTGTGTGTGTATGTGTGTGTTGTGAAGTGTGTCAAAATAATGACAAGTTCTTCCCGTACAGAGCCACTGGTTTCGCAGTCAACCGGTTTAGATTGTGTGCATCTTTGAGTGTGTGTGTCTGCATGGCAGCTAGAGAACAGTAATGCATTATCCCAGATTCACCCATGCACTATATATAGCAGCTGCTCCAAAGCTCCAAAGCTCCAGTCTCATCCATGTCCGTGGGTTCTGCTCGTGTGTGTGTGTGTGTGTGCATGCATTAGCATGTGTGTGTGAGAGAGTTTATATCTCTATCCACCAGCAGTCTTTATCTTTCTTTCAGCTGCGGGCCATTCAGCAACCCCGAACACACACACACACATACACACACACACACGTTTCCCTTCTTCCCACAGGCTAGTTTCTCTCTAATGTGCAGCCATTGTTTAATCAATCAGTGGAGTCTGTCTCATGTTTTATTGCTGTATCGCTTGTGTTCGCTCTTCTTCTCAACCTCAAGTCAACTCTCCTCTCCACTGTACTGCATGCAGACACATACATGTATACACTTTCAGTCTATTCTCTCTCTGATATCATTAGATTGCCTTTAGCGGGTAGTAAAGCTCCAACAGTGCTGTGTAGGGAGTTGACTAGCTCAAGGAGTTGAGTGGCCAAACTGAAGCTCAGACACTGCTGACAACTTAAAAATTGATGGACATTCTGAGTGTGTGTGTGTGTGTGTGTGTGCATGTCTTTTTAATGGCAAAGCTACCACATGCTTTGCTGCAGAGAGAGAAATGGAAATTGGAGGCCAATGTTTTGTTGTTTAAAAGCAATGTGGAGGCTGCAGCTGTCACTCAGACGTTCATTTATTTATATATTTTTTGTTGCAGCCCCCTCTGTTTTCTCTGCCTCTCAGTTCACTCTTTGTTTTTCTCAAAATCAGCTCTTTTTTTGTCAAACTAATGTGAGGTTGTGTTAATAATTTTTGTTACAGTGTGAAACAAACAAGCCAACCAGAAGGATTTTTCTAGAACCAGACATGTGGGACGTGCAGTAGAATTAGATTTGCATATTTTTGGACATTGTTCTTTCTTTTAGCTTTTTTTGTCATAATATTTCAGGATAAGGTATATTATGAACACTGTCTTAAGGTGCAGACTGTCAATTTTAATTTGAGGGTTTAGCAACAGTAGTGCACTCACAGGTGAGGAATTGTAGCTATTGTTAAACAGAGTACCCTTTTTTCATTTGCTCAAATGAAATTGGATAAATTCTCATAGATTTGTCATTCATTTTTTGTGTCAGCAATCCTTTAAATTACATTCAATAACTGCTAGAAGTTGTGAATCTACAGACATCATGAGAAAAATACTTTCTGAGCCTCATATGGCATAAAATTCAAAGTGTCCAACATCTTTTACAACATCTTACAACGTACGAGGCTTTAGCACTGTGCAATCTAATTTGGCATTCATTTTTTATGCAATATTTGTGAGACAGGGTTGAAAATATATGTGAAAACTCTTTAACACCCAGAGTTGTAAAAGATTGTCTTTCAGCAACTTTACAGGGAAACCCTTGAACTGGTTTTGTGTTTGGCATTCTCAAACATTCAAAAAAAGGTCAAATGTAATTTTATCCAACTCCTGCACGAGTCTGATCTCACTTCACATCATTTGAGCAACACTTTAAATGCTTCATACCAAGTCAGTTCTGGTTTCAGCAGCAGTTTATCAGGTCCTCAGTAAATGTCTGAGTGCACTGTCTGAGTGCTAGCCCACAAGTAGGGATAAGAGCCTGTAAGTGTGGTAGTGATAGCAGCATACTGTATACAGCGTTTTTCAGCTGAAGCTTGTAAAAAGAGCTCCAGTGATGTTGATTTCTTCATTTCCTCCTGCACTTGTAGTGTAATTCAAACACCCAGCAGACTGTTTTATTTTTAATTTCATTTTAGATTAAAAAAAAGCCAACAGCCACATGAAACCTGGAGTAAGTCTATGCAGATGTGAGGAGGTGGAGTGGGCAGGGCTAGAAGACAGAGCGTGATATTACTTTGAGCAGAGGGCTGTAGCCTGAGTCTTGGCCTTTTAGAGCCCACTGAGAATTGATTAGCTCTCAATCTACCTCAATGAATATGGACACAGAGAAAAAAATAGTGCGGAGGTAGGCTTTGTACTTACCCACTGCACTGTACTTTAAAGCACTTGTTTGGCACCTGAAGGCGGTTCGCAGTAAGAATAAAATGGATCTCAGCTGATTATTCAGCTGAAATTTATACTCCGGCAGTATTGGCTCTGCTGTGGTGTAAAAGCCTTCTCAAGTCTTTGCAATGGAGCATAAGATAAGTAATATTAGAGTGGAGGCTAAATCACGTTACAGTGCCCAGTGTATTATCTGTATAATTTTATAGGCCATATTCTTTATGCAAAGATATAAATCACCTGAATATGTGTCCCCTGAGAAAAAGTTTGGTATCGTCAGCTGCAAATGACAGCTGGATAAACTGATACCCCACGTGCGTGCGTGCGTGCGTGCGTGCGTGCGTGCGTGCGTGCGTGCGTGCGTGTGTGTGTGTGTGTGTGTGTGAGACTCATCCTCCCAGTCTTTCTCCCTTAGGGACAAGCAATAGATTGGTAATTCATGCAGACGTGATATTTTCATTCACTTGTCACATGTAGACTTCATCACTACGATTGTCAGTTAATGGAAACAGTCACTGCTGCCCGTCTTAAGAGACTGCCAAGTTTCTGTGAATGAGCTGATCACAAAGTAATTAGTATTGATTTATAAAATGAAATCACTTCTGACCTCACATCAAATCACCCCAGGTATTAAGGGTAATTTCCCTGCTAATCCACAAAGGAGAAAAGAGCAGTTATTCAAAAGGCATAATTATCAGTAGATGGTGAGATAACTCAAGCAGCTCAAAAGACGATTAAACTGCATGATGTTTTCTGTATGCTAGCTGTTAATGTTTATTCCATACACATTTGAGGGACTTTTTTATGCATTGTAAAAAGCTTAATTTACATATATAATAGTAAGAGAAATATTTGTGCCTGTTTTAGATTAATGGTATGAGCCTTAAGTCCATATTTCCTGTGTTACGAAGGTAGTTCTTGCACCAGGTTTGATCACCACGGTGATTGTGTTTAACACGTGACCTGGTCCGGTGCATGTTATGTTCAGTTTTGGTTTAAAATTGGCCCGATCTGCCATGTTTTCACTGCATATTTTATTTGGTGTCATATACATATTTTTTCTGAAGTAATACATTTTACATGTGCAACTTATTTATCTCAGCTAAAAAGTTACAGCAGCACAAACGCTGCATGTGTTGAGCTGGTGGTTCTTGATTCTAGTACTGCTAAGTCTCTTTTACACTTGTTTGAATTGCAGCTCATAAATCGATCAGTTACATTTGTAGGCTGTTTATCACCAAGAATATTCAGTCAGTGAAATTTATTTCACATTTATCTGGCAACAACACAGAGTGATTTAGACTATGGAAGTGCCAGAAGAGAACACACTAGCCACCTGTATTGTTTAAGTTATATAATTTAAAGTGGCAAAGGTCAAATGTGCAGAAATAACACTGAGAGCACCAAGAGTGCAGCGAGCAGTAAAAGAAACACAGCTTAAGACAATTAAATTTGGTTTTCCGATCAACTGATCATAAATTCACAACATAAAGAGGCATCTGCACCATTACTCTTGTGACTTTCAGCACCAGTGTTGCATTTGACTGTTAGATTTTTCATAATCTTTATAAATCTCTATCAGCAGTCCCTCTGATAAGGTCTCTGATTAGAGTAGGCGTAGTTCAATTGATCCATTTTGTGCAGAAGAAGAGTCAAATTGCATCAAACGCCTCGTTTTATGTGAGAGTACCCCGAGCTTGAAGCGGAAAAATCCGAGCTAACAACGAAAGCTGATCATGCCTGGCTTCTCTGAAGGAGCTTTAAGGTTTTGACGAGCCAGCTAACACAAAGAAGTCCTGCTATGTTGAATTTCCTTTGTAGCATGCCTCTCTAGTCTTCGGCATAATATCTCTTACCTGCCTGTGTGACACCAGTTAATGGGACTGTCAGGTTTTTTAATGATCTGTGGTTTCTTTTATAAATCTTTTGCTATTCTTTCTTTGGGAAAAAAAAACTTGAGAAAGCACAATCTTCATCTGTCTTGTGGTCTGTGTGAGTTTATTTTCAGTCTGCCTTTCAGGTTACTTGCTTTTTTTATTTTGAAGGTTGGCTCCTTTTTCCCATTTTTACTTCCCGCCGTTGTTCTTTTCCCCACTCTCATTAGTGTCGTAGTTCACCTGTTGCTCTCCTTCATGTTGTTTGTTTTCTTCTGCTGCCTCCTGATTTTTTTTTTTGGATCGTTCCTGCTTGATTTTTGGATCATATTAGTTCAGTGGGCTTTCTTCTCTCATTGCGCAGCACCTTTATTGTTAAGTCCTTTTAAAGTTCCTTGGTTTGTTTGTTTGTTTGTTTTTTCCCCATCCATCTGCTGTTTCCTGTTGTCTGCATACTGGGTCCTCCTGTGAGAAATAATAAACAAATTGTGACAGAGACACAATGGAGATATTCTCTGCTACAGCGAATCAAAATGATAATCCTATTATCAGAGGATGACTGCAGTCATTTATGAGCCAACTTACACAAGTGATGTTAATCCAATTCTTTTTATTTTTAACTCAGTGTAACACAATTGTTTTTAGTAAATTTATTGTTAAAATATATCACAATGCAAACGCTCACATATCACATTAGTCCCTAGCAGATTTTCTTGGAAATGCACGCACAGTTCACGAGTCCAAGACTGTCCCTTTGCATGATTAATACTTTTAACACGAGGAGAAAAATTAGTTGATTGTCCAGTTCAGCATATTCTTGTGTCTTACATACAATTATTTATTCATTTGTTCAAATTTAGAGAAAGCTACATGATAGAGATGTTGCTAGTTTTTTTTTTAAGTAGGTTTCTAACAGAGGGTAAAGTCCACAAAACTTATATTACACTGAATTTTTCGAACTTTTTAATTATCCTGGCAGTAAAGAAATAAAGGCGTCAGCTGTTGTCCTGCTGTGGCTCATGTCAGCATGGCATCACCTCAAGTGTTCTTTCAAGTTACTATGGTGACAATTGCCATGGAGGCTGGATACTTTAGGGACAGTTGTCATGGATACAGGTTGAGTTGATGTCAGTCTACATGGAGCCAGCTTGTTAGGACAAAAGCTTGGCCCGTTATGTTTTGTGTTCGCAGGCAGATAGAACCAAGGAATGTGGGCCCTGTTTGGTTTCATACTTTTCTGTGGTCTCTTTGGCAAAACTCGATTTAAAGAGTAAGGCCCCAATTTTGTGAACAACAACAAAGATGCACCCGTCCAAGTATTACAAGCAGGGGGGAAAACTGTAAGAGAGAACTTTGCAGAAGGTCTGCCTTCATGTTTGTTGCTAAACTCTTTTTCAGATTCCCCGGTGACGACTGCAACTACCATGCAGTCCACAGGGATAACCCAAAATGTGTTGAAATGCCTCAAATCCAGGATTCTTTGAACTATTCATCTTGTTTTCTATTTTTCCTGAAAGCCTTTATGGCACTATCAGAGTCAGAAGTGGTTCCAGAAAACTATTTTAATTGGCTTTCTGTCCAGCAGGTGGAGATAAGTAACATCCTCTCCCATGAGGTGTGTGTGTGTGTGTGTGTGTGTGTGTGTGTGTGTGTGTGTGTGTGTGTGTGTGTGTGTGTGTGTGTGTGTGTGTGTGTGTGTGTGTGTGTGGTAGCTGATAAGCGCTGAAGCAGACAACCGAAATAAGAGGAATGTTTCGTCATATCTCCTGACCATACATGCTGTGTTTAATGAGCCACTCTCTTTAGCTTTCAGGCTTTTATTGAGCCAGCCAACACAACTCTGTAGGAGCAGATTCATACATGTAGTTTTTCCTGCAGTTAAAATCTTGTTAGGGCAGATTTTTAAATGATCTGCTCAAGAAATTGTTTCCATCCGACTCCTCCTCCCCATCTTTTCTCCTCTGTGCCTTTTTTCCCTCTCGTGTTCTCCTCTTTCATCTATGCTCCATTGTCTTCTTCCACCCCCAAACCTTTGCTGCCTTTCCCCACACCTGATCCTGTTCATCCTCTCTTTTCTTCATGAAGATTAAGGTGAAGCGGATCACGGGGGAGCGGGAGGCATTTTGGTCTGTGCACAATAATGCCTGAACAGGGTGAGGAGAGTAGAGAGAGAGGTGGAAGATTGATGAAGAAGAATGGGGAGACAAGAAAGGGAAGGGAACAAGGAAGAAAGCTGAAGAGATGGAATGAGGAGAATGGGTGTGGTGAGAGTGTGACAAGAAGTGTAGATGTGTGAATGAATGGGGGGGGGGGGGGGGGGGGGGGGAAATGAAGGTTGTAAAACAGGGGTCTCAAACTTAAATGAGCTGTGGGCAACTGCTGGCACTGTCATCTCATTGGAGGGCCGCTTTAGTGTTCAAGTAGTACAAAAAAAAACCCCACCCACAAATATTTCCAAAAATGTAGTGTTTTGTTTTTGAAAAAATTCTAATAATACATAACTAGACAAAACCGCAAACATGAATGCATTTTATTCTCACTCTTAACTAACTGAAGCCTTTCAGTGAACTACCAAATAAACAAATTGAGACTCTCTTTCTAGTATTTAACTAAATAAAATGCAGACATAAGTGAACACATTAGTTTTTGACTTCTAGTGAAACTTGCTTTCTTTACAAATAACTCTCTCACTGAACTAACAGCCAATCCCTCAACATGTTTGTACTCTCTGCTCATATTGCCTTCATTTTAAAACATGTTTTGCTTTTCAAAGAACTTATTTTCACATTGCACTGAACAACAAACAAAACCTCCCTAACAAAAAAAGTAACTTCAAGGGCCAAATTGCATTATATTTCCTCACGTCAATACACAGGTCACAAGGACAGTTGACGTGTGCTGGAAGTGGCCCCCGGGCCACGTGTTTGAGACCCCTGTTGTAAAACATGCCATGTGGCTCGCTGTGTACGTATGAGAGCATTCTTGGTGGTTTGTGCAGCATTCGTGCCTTATTCATAAGGATTTAATGTGGGTTTATGATGAAAATATTAATACACAGTACAATAATGTTGAAAGGTAGAAGTGGAGTGTTTCGTTGAAGCGGAGCCTATGGTCTTGAACTTTTAGCCTTGTGTAATTTTCTGTTCTGTGAAGCTTTAAAAACGGGCAAATGACCGTAAAAGGTTTTCAGCCAAGTCAAAAATATAACTGAATATATGAATAAATAATTGCTTTGTGAAATAATTACATAAAATTAAAGTTTAATTTTAAAACCACTTAGTTGGTTCATTTAGAAAAAAAACAACCCACTCTTGTTTTCTAGTCCAATTTCCAACTGCTGACATACCATACGTCTAATAAATTATTTTAATTGACCAAACTAAATTTAGAAATACAGCATGCTGGTAGTAAAGTGAAAAAAATTAATAAAACTTGTGAATTTGGAGGTAAAGCTAAAATTCTTAATTCATGTTCTTAGATTTACTACTAAATGAAAGGACTTGCTGGTTTTTAATCCATTCTTTTGAACACATAATGACAACAGCTGAGTTTGGTTGTGCTGGAGATAGCTTCCTGTTAAAAGGGAGTTCCTCTTCCCCACCATTGCCAAGTGCTTGTTCATAAGGGAAAGCATTTTGGCACCTGTATATGAGCTACAGAGCCTCTGCTAATAGCATTAAGTGAAGGGGATATAGATGTTGGTTGTGGGGTCATGGCACTTAGCTGCCTTAAGCACTCTAAAGCTGACACATTTCCTTCAAATAAAGAACTGCACTTCTAAAGGTTTAGCTACAGAAATACCACACAGAGACCTTGTGCTGCTTCTCTTTTCTCCTCAATGTTCTGATGAGAGAGTATTGATACCGGATACAAACCTTTTCATGTTGACCTGACTCTCAAAACTAACGTCTAGTACCATCAGAAACATCATCAGGGAAAAAAAACAGGCCTAGCAGAGCAATCTCAGCTGCAGAGCTTTTCCCCACTATTCTTGATCTAAATAATTGAAAAGAAGGGAAAGGTCCTTCCAGTTTTCTGCTCCCTTTTATTATAGAGTTGAGCTTAAGTGAAACTAGAAGCAAACTTACACTCTTATTTATTATAAAAAACTGAATTATTTAGTAAATGTTTAAACATGTTTGCTGCATTTCTTTAGCCCAGACTGAAATGTTATGGGAAACTAATGAATGCATCGTCATTAAGGTTGATATAGTCTACTCTAAGCATCCTGAAGGATAACACCTAGATGGATTGGCACCAATTTTTTGTGTATAGCCGAAGTTTTAATTTCACAATAAGATGAATTCCATAAAATATGTTACATATATTCAACTCACACCAGTCATCACTCATCCTAATTATAAATCTTAAATATATAACAGCCCCCCTACAAAAACAACTCTTTCTCTCCAAGGATGAAGGGAGAGATAGAGTCAGACTCAGAGTGGGGCTGTACCTCAAACCTAAAATCAGTAATCAGTTGGTGAATCCTTTGGCTGGAAAAAGGTGGCAAGTAATACAAGGCCCTCAGCCTCCGTAGTTTCAAGTTTTACTAAATGCACTGAAAACATTTTTTAAGTTGTGATTCCTTTTATGGACAAAAAACGAGGATAAAGTAGGCTATCCAGTAAAAGAAATGTTTTAATCTTAATCTTCAAAGAAAGGGTGTCTGCCTCCCAAACCCAAATTTGGAGTTGGTTCCACAGAGGAGCACCCTGAGAGCTGCAGGCATTGCCTCCAGTTTTACTTTTGGTAACTCTTGGAGCTACAAAGCAAGCCTGCAGTCTAAGAATAAAGAGCTCTGCTGCAATTTTCTGGTGCTATGAGGTCATGAAGGGCTTTGAATGTGTCCAGTCAAAAGAAGTTAGCTTTCTTTCAAGCTCCTGTGAGCAGTCACACTGCAACATTTTGTATCAGCTGCAGGCTACAATACTGGGACATCCTGATAATGAAGAATTACAATAGTCCAGCCTTCAAGTAAGACATCCGAGGGTTAGTTTTCCATCCAGTGTGATGAACTATACCAACATGATCAAATTTTTTTTTAATATTTTGTTTCCTGACCATTGTCCCTGCCAAACTTACAGGGAACATTGTTTATCTATTTTCTGATGTTCAGATTCTAACATGTTCAGTATGGTAGTACAGTTGTGAGCATGTTGGCATTTAGCTCATGGCACAGCTGTGCCTCGGTGTAGTTTCAGAGAAATCTTGGCATGGATGGACTATTTTTTTAGATGCCAACGTTCACATTTTGGACAGAGAGGACAGATGGTTTGAAAGAGGAGTGAAAGAAGGCAATTAGGTCCACTGTGAGCGACCATCTTTGAACAGAGGCGGTGGTTTACGACACCAACTGTCTGCCATCTATAATCCAGTTTTGAGATCCCTTCCCAGACGCCTTAACGCCCACTCACATCCTGGGCCATTTGACCTCAGGAAATCACATGATAGGGTGGGGCCAGGTTTCACAATGAGCTCACCCGAAACCCTGGCTGATTGTGACCCACACCCGCTTTCACACCTTGGCTCATGTGATTAGGTAGAGGATCATCGGGGGGTCCTTTGTCCCTCTTTGGGGGGAAACACTCACTAGGTTTAAATCTGGGACTCTCCACCATTTGACCCTTAGAACTGAAGAAGCTTCTCGGATGAGAGGTGAAACGTCTTCAAGCAACTCAAAGAAGTCCAGACGATTTTCTTTCCAAGCTCCTTAGACTACGATGACCAGGATGACTGAGAACCTTCACAGACATACAGCTCTTTGTCTTACAGTCTTTATTTTATGAAATAAATAATATATACAATATATTTCTTAACAATAGTATCCTGCTGTGTTTTATTGTACTTACACACAGCTAACAAAGTGCCAGTTGGTTTTGAACTTTCAGACTCTGCATCCCTTTCATTTTCATCACTAAAAGCAGCTTCTACAGTAGTAGCCATAGTTCACTCCATCACCCATTTTTCTACCAAACAATACTGTAGATGGAATAATTCCTTGCCTTGAGGCAACTTCAGATGGATCAAATCAGCTGCTGTGTTATTGTATTAGCTTTATATATGTGTTTTTATATGTACCTGTACCTGCCTGTCTCCTGTCAAAGTGCTGCAGGTCTCTACAAAGTGGAGGTGGACATGTGACTGACAAATCTACAAAGTGTACTGCTGACTGAATAGGATGTGAATAATTTGTGTGTGAGATTGTGAGTGTATGTAAGAGAGGGAGGGAGAGGCAGAACTGGCAGTGTTTGTGTGTGTGTGTGTGTGTGTGTGTGTGTGTGTGTGTTGTTTTGTCGGTATGTTGACTGATGAGGTTACACCCAACGCATGAATAATGCAGAGGACTGTGGGAGTGGGAAAAGGAGAGGAAAAAATGGAGAGATGGATGGATAATTGGGTGAAAGGAGTAGGGAGAGACATCGAACCCCACTCAGTGATTTAATCCAGATTTGACTGAATGAGAAATTAAAACACACAAATGAAACAGAAAGCTCAACACAGCACGCGGTGCATTCCTCTTGTCGCTCCATCCCTTTTATTCCCTTCTCTTCTGCATCTCTTTTTTCCCATCCCCCTTCCTATCCTCCTCCTGTTTCTCCCCGCCTTCGACCTCCATCCTCCTCCTCGCCTTCATTTTTTCCCATCTCTCTCTCTCTCTGTGGGCCTGTGATGCTGGCATGCTATCTGAAGAGTGTGTATGATTCTGATGCCTGTTTGTGAGCTTGCCTTCTGTTTAGAAACAAACTCAGGCATGCTGCCTCCTGTTAACCACTTCCACACTTCCAGAAGTCACTTCCACCAGTCAGATCTCTCCAATAGACCAAATGTTGATGTATTATCTTTTGCTTTTTATAGCTTTCCTCAGTCCTGACTGCAAAAACAAATATGTCATGGTTATGTGTCTATGTTTTAATTAATACGGATAATTGTAATGGTGTACAAGTTTCCCTGTAGGTTTCTGGTTGTGGAAAAATGATCAGTTTCTGGTGAGATCTGGTCATTGACTTGCAGCTACATTCTCTTTAGATCTGCTTTCCATTGCTCACATGTAGTTAAATAAAGGGAAACTACTTACTGCCTTAAAAAATGGTGCCTCAATGATTTGAGTGACATCCAACCACCAAAAAATATATATTTTTAACTGGAACAAATGCATCAAAAATTGTGATAAAAAATAAACAGTAATTATGGGGACCATTAGATTATCTCTCTTGGTTGTCCACTGTTTTGCTGGAGCGGCGCCACTATGGCTGTTTTACCTCATTTGGGAATGACAGTCCTCCTGGCAGTGTCCACAAAATGCCTTACACACTGGCTTTTTACCCATCTGCCAGCTTCCTGTCCCTCTGAAACAGCTCTTAGTTTTCAAAGCTCTGTAAAAAATTCAGCTGAGGCTTCCCATGTGTTGGTTTCAAGGTTTGTTCGTGCTCATGTGTCCACTCTGCTGCTGAAAAAAACAAAAAACAAAAACAGTGTGATGTGCCAAGAACTACAGTTCCTCCAAAGGCCACTAGAGTCAGGCTCCAAATCAAGTCAACCCCATAGATTGTCATAGACTGTTAAAATGCCCAACTTCATTGATAAAATCACCATGCTTATAACCTGGTTACAACAATAATTACAATTTTTACAGCTAATTTCACAACATGGTTCCTATATAGCCTAATCTTTGTGATACTGGTGCATTTTAAGTATTTCTAATAGAATTATCTGCCGTGTGGTGCAAACTGTCCAAGAAGTTTATAATCTTGTTTCAGTGGGTCAGACTCAAGTATTTTAATGATTATATTGCTTAGTGCCAGTTAGCAGGGTCTGATGCTACATGTTTCAGTCAATGGGTGCAGCTTGCTTACTAAGCTTGCTAGCCTTAGCTCAAAACCTAGCACTCGCTTGTCACTTCTGGCTTGAAAACAAAAAAGGTCGCCTTAAAGCTGAAAGGCCACAAAATGTGGCAAAGCCATTGAATTATATTATGGTGATTACACCCATCTTTTATATACAGTCTATGGTTTACATAGGTGAGATTGTTCACATCCTTAAATTCTGAATAGCACCAAATCACAACAACAGTTGCCTCAAGGCACTTTATATTGTATGGTAAAGAGCCTACATTAATAGAGAGAAAATCCCAACAATTAAATGAGCCCTTATGAACCAGCACTTTGGGAAAGTGGGAAGAAAAAACTCCCTTTTAACGAGAAAAAACTTCCAGCAGAAGCAGGCTCAGAGAATAAGAGCTGTCTGCTGTCGACCGGTTGGGGGTGAGAGGAGGGATACAGGACAGACGACACACTGTGACAGAGAGCTACATCCTCAGGTGAATCCCTGCTTGCAATTCCACTTAGAGACTTAAGTTTAAAGGAATTGGTAACCTCTTCTAAAACCCTTTTAAAATACATTTTTATAGCCTTGTGTTGATGTGATTCTGTTCTGGTTATTTTCTGTTACTTGCTTATTGCGTATCACTAGTCTTAATATCCTTTGTAGAGGAAAAGTATAGGGTTTTTTTTCAATCTCTATATTGTGTTTTTCAATTTCCATACTTTGCATATTACTAACCCAGGAGGGTCCTGAGAGGAGGACTGTGTATACAGAATATTTCAGACTGCTTGGGAGCCTGCAATGTCCATATCTGACTGCCGTATTGCAGTATGATCACCACACCAGCCCTGAGATTTTATCCACACCTTTTTTGTTCAGCCTTGAACAAAAAGTAGAGGCTTTTCCAATCTGACTACTGAGCTCCATCTCCAGAAACAGGGTGTCAGTGAGGACTGTCCCAAAGCATTTGAATTTATGGATGGTAGTTTGTGGAGGGGACTATCAACACCTT
The DNA here is from genome assembly GCF_963969265.1 of Rhamphochromis sp. 'chilingali'. Classification (NCBI taxonomy): domain Eukaryota; kingdom Metazoa; phylum Chordata; class Actinopteri; order Cichliformes; family Cichlidae; genus Rhamphochromis; species Rhamphochromis sp. 'chilingali'. The sequence goes on from NC_137930.1 coordinate 9,781,765, forward strand.
GGCCCACAATATTTATTTTTTTAGGTACATGGTTAAGCCAAAGTGACTGTAGAGAGTCAGTCCATCAGTTTATTTGAGACTGCGTTCACGGTGTGTGGGAACTACAGCTAAAGAGAAAGTCTCATACGATAACAGCCTTCCCCTTTATGCCAAAATGCTCATTCATATAATCTAATAATTCCTATAGGTGCATGATCACATAAATTATGATTAATACTGATTTATTGTGGCTTTCTCAAAAGTATCTTGTATCATCTTTGTTTAACCCTTCAAGACCGGTCGGAGCGGGCAAGCTCCGTTTTGAGTAACTATTTTTAAAATTCCGGTAGAACTGCAACCACATAGGCTAGTGCAGTAATTTTTTTTGCATATGAAACCGGAGGACTTGTACTCACATTTTTCCATCAGTTTGTCCTAAATCACGGTTTCCTTCCACATAGGGCATTGCAAATATTTCGTAAAAAGCATTTGCAGCAACAAAAACATAATAGTCCAGAAACACGGTTTGCCGATCCGATCAGCTGTTCATAACACTTTCTACGTTGGAATAGACATCAGCGCATGTCCGCCATTACCTGCTCAAAACCGCAAGTGATGTCATTTTCGCGGAAAATGTAGTTTCAAAAGCATAAAGTCATGTTTGACTTTATGCTTTTCTGTATAGTTTCAAATTGCACTGCTGGAAATAGTTTATTTTGATGCACATTTTTTGCAAATTTGCATTATAATATTTATTTTCGGTTTTCCTGCAGTATATAAAAATTGGTGTATCTCAAAAATAAAACTATGAAGACACTCAAAATAAATTTCCTGTGGTGGGAAGCTGTTTTGTGCAACTTTTTTGTATTTACAGTTCTGAAGGATAAACCTCATAAATTTCTCTAACTAGAAATATATGTAAAAAACAATTATCAATTTTTTTTGTAGTTTATTGTACTTTATTGCAATTTATGCAGTTACTATGGAGTTCATGGATACATATTATTAAAATTTGGGATATAACGGTTGTATTGATGTATGGCAACTTGAAATGCTCCCAAAAATGGCACTACAGCATGTAAAAATATAAAGTTAAGCTCTGGTGGACTTGGCTCTATGGTAGGTCTTAAATGGTTAAACAATCCGTAAAGATAAATTCTTTAGCACCCACAACTGTGCTTTAAAAGCAAGGCTCCTAAACCAGGGGTCTAATTTGCATATTGAACCAAATACAAACACGGAAAGAACACAAGTCAAACATTTGAAGACTGTAACTCTCTCTTTTTTTTCCTTTGGTGAGTGGCTGTGCAATGGCCACAAAATCCCACTGAGAGAGTAGATTATGGCGGTGCACCCTGTGTGTATGTGTCCACCCTCAGTTTAGTGTCATGCTAATGGCCTGGTAGATGTTTTCAGTGGAGGAGAAGCGGGTGGTCAGCCATCCGAGTCTACCATTAGTGCTCAGTCTCACACACTCGCGTGCACACAGTGTACACACTCAGCTGAGCTTTCTGTGGTCAGCTAGCAGTGCAGCTGGGATGTCTTAATAAGAAGATGGTCACTGGGAGTAAAAAAAAAAGGAAAGTGGAGAGTAATAACCAAGGAAAACAGGCTGAGCTGTGTGTGTGTGTGTGTGTGTGTGTGTGTGTGTGTGTGTGTGTGTGTGTGTGTGTGTGTGTGTGTGTGTGTGTGTGTGTGTGTGTGTGTGTGTGTGTGTGTGTGTGTGAGAGAGAGAGAGAGAGAGAGAGAGAGAGAGAGACTGGAGACTGACTGACTGCAGCTAAATCTGATTACTGACGCAGACGGTGAGAATAGACATTTATGGGGAATATGTTTCTCCCTGTTACAGGTGTATTTGCTTAGACCTAGCTTCCATGCAGCTAAAATTGTGTTGCTTGGAGACATATTGACTGAGGTTGCTCTGATACGATTTTAATTGGCTGATGTATGAAGCTGAGGCAGGGTTTTCGAATAGCAGACCAGCCAGGGAGATATGCTTCTGCTTTCCAATCCATCAAACTTCTGTTATCCCCACAGGTAGAGGCCTGCTTTGGGAGACAATGTCGGGTCTGCAGTGAGACTTGTGATATAAAATTTGACTCGTCTTTAACTGTGAAATGAAAGGAATTAACAGGACTTCAACTGGCAGACAACTCAGACGTCTGGTAACATAAACAACTTTTATTGGTTTCCATGGCAAACAAGATCAAACCAATAGAAAGTAATCTAAAAATAGTCAGCCAAAGAAGTCTCCAGAGAGCACACAGTGGTAGGCTGAGATGTGGGCGTTGTATGTCCTGAAGCAGTTTGAAGGAGAGTTAAAAGGAAGTGCAGGGACAGGAAACTGCTCACAGGGTATATGAGCTCTTCTCTTCTCTTCTCTTCTCTTCTCTTCTCTTCTCTTCTCTTCTCTTCTCTTCTCTTCTCTTCTCTTCTCTTCTCTCAGGGTAGCAAAGTAGCAGGCGCTCTGTGTTTCACCACTTTGACACTTTTGACTTTCTTCTTGTCTTATTATTCTTATGATGAAACTTTGAGCTCCCCATGACTGTTAACTCATTCACTGCCATTGACGTCTATAGCCGTCAATTGCAGTGAATGAGTCAGAGGTGGGACCAAGTCATTGTCTTGCAAGTCTCAAGTAAGTCTCAAGTCTTTATCCTCAAGTCTCAAGTCAAGTCTCAAGTAATGTCAGGCAAGTCAGAGTCGAGTCTCAAGTCACTGGTGTAAAAGTCCGAGTCAAGTCACAAGTCTGAAACTTTGAATTTCAAGTCCTTTCGAGTCTTTAAAAAAAAAAAAACGAAAAAATAATGTTGCAGTTATATGCTAAATGTAAATATTAGACCATGTAATTTTAAAATCTGTGTTTTTCTCAACACATGACAAAATAGTGAACTTAGAAAATATACACAAATTGTGAAATTGCACCTCTTTAAAATGCAGCTCAATTAAACCTAGCTCCAAGAATAATTTTCACCGACAGTTCTGAGATACGCTGCATGTTATTCTTGGATGCGGTTGTAGGGCCAGCTTTAAAATCGCATGACAAAAATATCATACACATTAAAAAAAACTGTATCACCAACGTAGCCTGGACAACATTTGCTAGTTAGATGAAGTCAGCTATCTCATCTTAGCATATTTATTTCAATTCAATTCAATTCAATTCAATTCAATCTTAATTGGCAGACTTCATGTCCATAAAAACAAGACAAAAAAAAAAACAAAAAAAACACACACACACACACAACACTCCCCCCCCCCCCCCCCCCCCCCAACACAAGGTATACACCATTAAATATATATATGTATATAAATAAGTATCTAAAACATTTGTAAAAATATAAAACCATAATATACATAAAACACAATTACTTAAAATAAATCAATAAATACACAAACACTTTAACCAGTGCTTTCTGAGACTGGATGAGGAACGGGAACCACTCACTGTCGGATCTGTGAGTGCTAAAATTATACTGTTACTCGAACCATCCAGTCGTTCTCTAAAATTGAACATTAGCTTCCTTAAAAGTGCTTTAAAAGTCCAAACACCCACAGCTACAAACATCTGGCTGGCACTACCACTTCTAGGTATCCTGCAAAGGATTCTCATCGCATCATTAAATGCAACATGCAGCTTCTGCATGCTACATTGTTTGTAGTATGACCACAAGGGGACAGTATATAGCGGTGTGCAATACGCTTTAAACAAAGCCACTTTAACTGGAAGTGAACAAAAGCTGAATTTGCGTGCAATAGTATTTGCCTGCACATAGAGCTTACACCGTTGTCTGTATATGTCATCATCATCATTCATTTGCTCAGTAATAAAGTGACCGAGGTATTTCACCTTTTTATGAACTTCAAGAGTTTTTTGTGCCAGTTTAAACAAAGGGAAATTTAGCTGTTTATCCTGCTTGGTTCTACATATCAAAACAGCACTTTTAGCAGCATTGTACTCAATGTCATATTGCACACCATATTCAGTACAGACATTAAGAAGATCCTGTAACCCAGCACTGCTTGGACTAAAAACAACCAGGTCATCTGCATACATAAGATGATTTATCAGTGCTTTACCTAATATACACCCAGTGTTACAGGCTCTCAGTTGTATGGACAAATCATCAACATACAAATTAAATAAAATTGGAGACAAAATCCCACCCCGTCTAACACCATTGCTGACACCAAAGGGGGCAGAAATACTGCTTCCCCATTTAACCTTCATGTTCTGATGAGCGTACCAGTAAGAGAGAATCCTCACGATGTACTGAGGAACTCCCCATCTCTTCATTTTATCAAAAAGTTTTCTGTGGTTCACTCGATCAAAAGCCTTAGAGGCATCAATGAAAGACATGAGGACAGATGAATTTTTAGCCCTGTACAAACTGACTATTTCCTTGAGTGCATATATGCACATGTCAGTGCCGTGCTTTGAAGCCAAACTGATTATCCAGAGAAGAGATGAACACACTAACTCTGTCAAACAAGATTCTTTCTAACACCTTAGATAAAATACTGGCTAGTGCAATTGGCCTGTAATTATCCAAGCAGCTCACTTTTGCAGCTTTGTCTTTCATAACTGGTACCAGTAAAATACACAGCATTGAGTCTGGTAATATGCCATGAATCATAAACCCAGTGAAACAGAGTGCTAAAAGAGGAGCTAGCCTTACACTAGCATGTTTTAAATGTTCTGCAGTGATGTGATCCAAACCAGAGGATTTATTATCAGACAACCTATGAATGGCTTCATATACTTCATGTGTCCTTACACTTATTGTGTCATTACTCATGTCAAGATTGTCCTCATATGGTTCACTTTTTATACAGTTAAACAACGCACTGTAATGCTGTCTCCATAATGCTGCAATGTTATCTGCCCCAGAAACACCTTCAACAGTTGATGGTAGAGATGGTTTACAGTTATTAAGAGCTTTCACCTCTTTCCAAAAATCTGCCGTATTATTACACAGCATTTTCCTGGCCAAAGAATCTGCTCTTAGCATTTGCTCATTTTTAGTTATAAAGCGAACAGCGTACTTATATCTGGCATTCGCACATTTTTTCTGTTCAAATTCTGGGCCTTGTTTAGGTCTTCCAGCCATGGCCCAACATTTATAAGCTATGCGAGCTTCATCATGGTACATGGATACATGTTCTTTCCAGCCAGGTCTGATGTTAGGTTTCTTATGCTTATATTGTTTATCAAGCAGTGTGCCACTTTTATACAGAGCAGTCACTATATCATCATACATGGAGCAGAGTAAATGTTTATGCACAGCATTCTTACAGTTGACATCTTTGCACAAAATAGCTTCTTTATTTATATGCATATTAATAATCATACGGTTCTTGGAGTGAGTGCATACACTCATGAAGTTTAGTAACTTCCGGTCACTGCAACAAGCCCAGGTACAGTTTACCGACGGATGGGTGCAGGACCTTGAAATGCACCGTGTAGAACGAAAGACCATCGTACGTATCATAAGTTTACCAGTCTCACAAATCGTCGTCATAAATACACATTCCTTAACCGTTTATTAATATAACCTTTGAGCTCAACGGTAATTAATTAGTAGTGGAAATAATTTCTGGTTCATCACAGAAATGTAGCAGTGACAACAATACTGTATGCTGTAATCGTACTGGGCAATTAGTGATACAAAAAAACCTGTTTTATCCTGTGAATAAACGTATATGTTTTTGTCAATGTACCATAATAACATAAGTGAAACGCAATATTGTGTCAGGACAATTCACTATTTATGCACAATAAATAAAGGAGCATAGCGCCACAATTTCTGTTCAGCGCCAGACTTGCTTGTAACCTATATCACCAATTATGTTATGAAAATGATGTATTAACTACTAAAAAACACTGACCTTCGTGTAAATGCTTGGAGCAGACTAACCTGTGAGCTGGAGTGTTCTGGGACGTTATATTTGGTCTTTGAATGGCTGCAATCCAGGCCACCCGTCGCGTCTTTGTTACTTCGGAAACATGGCTCGAACAATTTCTCTTCAACGACGTAATCCGATAACAACCGATCTCTTTACCCGTCGGCTTCCCGTGGCTGTCATGCGACCGGCTATTGCAGTTAATAATACAACAGCTTCTTGACATTTTTGTGTTTCTTTTTATCGCTGTATAACTGATTTTAATTGAAAGCCTGCGTGCGCTAGTACCGCTTGCCACGAGTTCCCAGAATCCTTTGCGGTTCTACCCGTGAATGACGTCACATTTTCAATCTCTATATAATATGCATGTTAAATTTTATATTTGGGGTAAAATATCAAGTCTTTTCAAGTAAACCGGTTCAAGTCCAATTCAAGTCCCAAGTCATTGGTGTAAAAGTCCAAGTCAAGTCACAAGTCTTAGAACATTTTTTCAAGTCAAGTCTAAAGTCATAAAATTAATGACTCGAGTCTGACTCGAGTCCAAGTCATGTGACTCGAGTCCACACCTCTGGAATGAGTCAATGGGTTTAACTCATTCACTGCCAATGGCTGGCAGTGAATGAGTTAATAATCTTTTTTTTCTTCCATGCCAATCAGACTCACAGTGTGCTGCACTGACCTGACATGTAGTTATATTTCTCGGGAGTTGTTCTTGCCAGGTTATGTGGAAGGTTGCAATGTAGGATTAAGAGGGGTTTCTGGTTACATCCTAAGTAAATTTCCCACTGAAGCATAAATCAGGCATCAAGCGACGGGTGACATGTAGCAGAGCATGCTTCCTGGACACAAGCTGGGGCCTGATCCCTGCAAGAAATCGCTGGGTCACCCAGAGTTAATTGAATGTTTTTAAAATGTTATTTTGAAAAACAAAAAGCATAGAAATTTGCACAACGGTGTTAAATATTTCCCCCATAAAGACGACATTTAAGGACTTCCCGTGTAACCTTAATGACAAGTTGTAACACTTCAGTATATGTGTATAAAGATGTGGTTTGACGGCCATTAGAATAGTTTCCGGGTTATTCCAAGTGTCACTACATTATGATGCAAACCCGATCATTTTGTTCTACAAGCACGCCTGAAATATGACAGACAGAAACCACTTGTGTCAGAAAAAAATTCAAGGGTTACTTTTGGTTGACTTTCAAAGGGTAAAGAGTTAAGTTAACATTGTAGGACCTACTGAAGCAGCCCACCACTGCACCAGCTGTTTATCTAACATGATACCATAGAGCTTTTTTTTGTCTCTTTTTTTCAAACCTGATTGCACATCCATTCCCTTCTAAGAGCTCTCACTCAATTTCTCTCCTTTGAGACTGATCGTGCTCCTTCACGCTAAGCTGAAGGATATAACGAATTATCAGTGGATCGATACCAACACTTACATCCTCTATGTCAGCCATCTGTCTGAGAGATGGTCAGCAACAGCTTTGTCTCTGCCCTGATGTACAGTGAACTGTGAAGACCGTTGTTACATTATTAAGACTGAACAGCACCACAATCACAACTTGATTTGGGGCTTTACTAAAATGGGCGAGCCACTCACTGTTTCATCATGCAGAACCCGGTCATTACATCTTGGTGGATGCTGCTGTGAGCAGAGGTTCTTAGGTTAACCTCTTTTCTCCTCTCCCATTTTGTTAGAATTAATGAAGTCGATGTGTAGCTTTAAAGTGCAAGGGAAGCATATGGCAAATGGCCTGATGTTGTCTGCAAAGCACACTGCACTGAGGTTGTTTGCATGAAGTCAGTGAGTTTAATGAAGTCAATTTTGCAAGGCACATAAAAGCAAATCGAGTAAGAAGTAAGAAGAAGTTCTTACTTTACCGAACAGTGCATCCTTGGTATGAATTCATTAAAGGTTTTATAATTTTCTCTAATAATGTATTTCAGATGCTGCTATATTTCTTTTAATTTGCTGCCCCAGATCTCGAGCTTGGATGTGAAGCAGAGGTGATATTCTTATAGTTTGTTTCTACCGGGATGCAGGTTTTTATCACAGTTTCGAAGAGAGCATTATGCTACCTGGTTTGCCTTAGGTCATAACAGAAGGTAACTGTAGCCACGAGTAGCCACTCGTGTCAATCATACTGGAGATGAACATGTCACCACTGCCTCTCCACAAAGCTTTTGTGACCCCATCAGGGACGGGCTGAGGGTGGAATAATTTCCCCTAACTAGAACAACCTCTGTAATCACTGATTACCACCTACAATCTTCTGTAATCAGCCACCTCCATCTTGCTACAAAGTGTGTGTGTGTGTGTGTGTGTGTGTGTGTGTGTGTGTGTGTGTGTGTGTGTCAGAAAGAGAGAAGAAGGGGGGGGGGGGGCTGAACACATGCGTAGGTTGTTAACGAGGAGTTTTGTTGTAACCTTAAGAAAATGAGGGAAATGCAAGAGAGCAGGATGAAATATCACAGGCACATACAAAGGACTGAGTGACCTCCCTGACGCAGTCTCTTACTAGTAACTGAATAAATTAGTTTTACTGAAAAAAATACTTTTGGACTATTTTTCACTTTTATTGGACAGTGGGGCAGAATCACACCCAGGCTCCTGCAGCCTTTTGCCATGCTCAACCGGGTAAGTTAAAGAAAGACCTTTATTTTTAATTTTTCTAACAACAAAGCCACCTCCGTGCTGGAATAAAAACTCTGTCAGGGCATATTGTTGCTTTACGCATATGCATCATTTCATAGGAAGTCTCTGGCACAATGCTGTTTGGAAGAGGCATCAAAATACAATAAAAATGTTAAGCCTCACCGTCGTGACGGTTTGAAGGAGAGCTTTGTATTTCAACACAGTAACACTGTAACTCAGTTTATCTATGAGATAAAGACACACTTATAGATGCTAGGAATAATACACAAAGCTAATTACCAGGTCGTGTTCAGGGAGCCAGCTGAGAGAGGGAGGGTGTATCTCCTCCTGGGTCAGTGATCTGTGTGAATTATAGATCACAGTTTTCATATCCTGGGTTTTGTAGCTGGGTCCATGTGAAACATTTGAAAGAGGGAGCAAGGAGGGGGCAGGATAACTGAGGAAGAATGGGGAGGACCACGGTGGATATACACGCTACCTAAAACATGTTGCATTCACTGCATATTTTAAAGTGTTCTGCAGCTGTTTGAGCTGCATAAACATCATTAACTGGTGAAAATGTGTTTAAAAGTTTGGATAGTTTCAGATGTGTTAAACCAAATTTTATTAATGTCTGGTAAAATGGCACATGTTATACAGCCTGGTGTCATACAGGGGCTCATCAGATGGCCTCCATTGTTAAGTCATGATCTTTAAAACAGTTTAAAACGCCCTGCACAGTGTTTTGACTGCTTTGTGTATTTATCAGCACCTAGTTGGAACTTTATGTATCTGTAAATTTTCTATTTTTTGTACTTTAAGGATGCATAATGACTGTTCACAGCATTAAATAGATCGGCAATTCTACGAAACAGTTGCTTTATGTACTGTTAGCATTGTAGCAGCTGACTTCTTGGTCGTATTTTTCCATCTGTACTTTTAGAATGGTCAATAAAAAAGGTTTATTTAGGTTGTTTCTCGGTTAACCTTGTTAACACATACATCAAGCACTAAAAGTAGAGTTGTTAGTGGCGTTGAAAAATAATGCAGTAGTTTCTTCACTTAATTCTTAATTTTTTGAATTCTGCACAGTGCCTTTAAAATTTCATACTTCATATTCTTGGTAGCTTGTGTGTCCCTACAACTCTCCAGTTTGTCAAATCTTATTTTCATGGTTTGCTTTGATGCAAACCTTTGCAAGTAGTGCCCAAATGTTACAGTTATGATCAGCGATCTTGCATACACGTTCATATGAGCTCATGCACTTTTCCATTTTATGTGAGATTGAAATCTGTCTTCATGTTAGGTTTATCAATGCTTAAAAACTTACAACGACATAATATGGTAATATATATGTATGGGGTGACACGGTATCGACAAGGAAACAAATAAGCTTCTTGTTGTTTGTGACACATCCATTCATTTCCATCCAGTCTGTGGATAATGGCTCTGTTAATGATAACAACAATGGATTGCATTTATATAGCACTTTTCTAGGCACCCAAAGCGCTTTACAATTCCACTATTCATTCATTCACTGGTGCAGGCAAACCACAGTTGTAGCCACAGCTGCATTGGGGCAGACTGACAGAAGCGATGCTGCCATATCGCGCCATCAGCCCCTCTGGCCAAGTAGGCGGTAGGGTAAAGTGTTTTGCCCAAGGACACAACGACCAGGACAGAGAGAGCTGGGGGCATCAAACTGGCAACCTTCCGGTTACAGATGAGCTTCCCAACCCCCTGAGTTGCCCTGACTTGTGTTAAATCTTGTGTCTGTTTTGTGTATGAACATTTGGATAATTGTGCTAAGGGCAGTTATATCTCAGCCTTCATCTATTATTTTGCCTCTACCGACCATCATAATTCTTATATCTTAGCTCATCCTTCTTGCAAATCTGCTGATTTATAAGGCACATGCATTTACATTTACCCAGAGGGAATTTCCTACCAATATTTTTTTTGTTTGCTATAAATGCTAGAACTCAGCTTGTCTAACTAAAGACAAAGCATGTTGAATATATCAAATAAATGGCAAGACTTTATCAGCATTTTCCAATTTTAAGACTAAATGTCCACAATTGACTCGCAACACCGTCATAAACTATTCAATAAAACTGATAAGATTCTCCTTTTTCATTTCTGTTTATTCAGACGTGTATCCCTCTTAAATAATTGAATCTCAGCGTGGTAGTCATTAATGTGTCATCGGCGCCTCCTGAATAAAACAGTTAGTACAAATTGGACGACAAGCCTAAATTCTGTAATCTGGTTGCTGTTTTACAGATAGTTGAGCTTTTATTGGATGCTTTTGAAAATCAGAACTAGCTGACTGGACTATTCTGCACACAGATACGGATGAGTTTGGCTCTTTCAGTGTATGCTTGCTTGTGTGCATGTGTGGAAGTCATTGACTATGATAATGGAAGTCAATACAGAGGCCTGTGTGATTCGCTGTCTCACAGGAGCGTTTGTCTTTGATTAGAGTGCAGCAGAGAATGGGTGAATGCACAGGAACCTTAATTGTCTTCCTGAATCACTGCACTGTGACTCCTGACAGTAAAGCTGACATGACCAACTGACTCCACTCTCTAGAGTACATGTGCAGTCAGTTATGGCCTGGTGTTCAATAGTCAGGTTTTCATGTATTATTCTGAAAAGGTTTTGGCCTTAAACATGTCTTAAGCAGTACATGAAAGCTGGCAGTTTTATTTCTTTGTCACCGTTGCCTGTCAGGCCCCAACGTTAGCAGCAAAAATAGAATTCAAATTCTGTCACCATCTCTTAAGTTTGCAGACTGAAGACATCTGGGTGAAGCAAATTGGTTCAACTGTGTCCAGTTAGCTAATTAAGCTGAAGTTGCTCCATGAGTTGGTGGAAAATACTTTGGTTGACTTTGAAATGTTTCCAGGTGATTAGTTTTGACGCACCATAATCTCGCCGGGGCCTTTCTGTGTGGAGTTTGCATGTTCTCCCCATGTCTGCGTGGGTTATCTCCGGGTACATCAGATTCCTCCCACCAAAGACATGCAGTTAAGTTAATTGTCCATATGTGTAAATGTGAGTGTGAATAGTTGTCTATCTCTGCGTGTTGGCCCTGCAACAGGCTAGCGACCTGTCCGGGGTGTACCCCACCCCCTTACGGTAGCTGGGATAGGCTCCAGACTCCAGAGGATGGATGGATGGATATTTTTTTGATGCTTTCCTCCCTGGAGATCCAGTACCACCACTACCAGATTTTATCTATTCTTAAAATGCAGCCTGATGCTTTTTTCTTTTCATTTTTCTACTTTTAAGTTTGCCAGACATGGCACATTCATCAAATAGACTGCCTAGTACTACTATGTTTATGATTTATTGGGCTTTATTTTTGCTATAAAATATGTTAGAGCTGCAGCTGTGTATTTCTCCTTCTATATTCTGACTAAAACAGTTTCAAATATGCATAAATAAAAACACTTCCATGCATTTTCTTCTACTGGTCCAATTTAGGATCTTCAGGGCAATTGGGAACAAAACTCCCAACCAGCAAGTGGTAAGAGCCACAGTTTGCCCTCGATGGGTTACCAGGACCTAAATTACTTAATCATATGGTCAAATATTGGTACAGTAGAAATAATGAGGGTTAAAATTTTAGAAACATACTCTTATTAGTTTCGCTTTATTTTACATACATGTTTACATATACTGTAACCACTAGCCTTGGAAATAACTCTTCAATTTCTTATACTGACATGCCAATGTTCCCAACTTGGAGCGAAAATGAACTATTCATGTCAATCTTTTAGAATTTAGATTAATTTTTTGAGAGAGAAAGAGAACAAAGAAAAACCAAAACACTACCTTAAAGTCTTTAAATGCAAACTGTAACTTGCAGTAAACTGTAAAGTACAGCCTCATACACACAGCTTGAAATCCAGAACTGACAGATGTGCTGCGACTCATTTTGAATGGACTGGCTTTTTTAAAATTTATTTAAAGCACACCTTCACGCCGTTAAATAATTAAGTGGTCGCTGTGATAAGGTCATCAGAGTTAAAGCAGGAGTGCCAGTCTTATCTGAAACACTCAACTCCTCTTACAGTTTGCTGTGTTCACACTATCAGCGGAGCAGCTCAGGGACGCCTGCTTTGATGCGTTCACTAGGATGTCACTTGTCTTTTTTTAGCTTCTGTCTTTGAAAATGTTTGAGGTAAAAAAAATTAAAAACTTTTCCAAATTTTCCACATTCACAGGTCTATCGTTTATTATTGGATTCTCATTTATTTTAAATATGCATTCGTTCAAGGACTCATAGCCACTCATGACACAATTTAAAACAGCTCTGGGAAAGCTGAATACCAACAGACTGATGCACTTCATCTAAGGCGGCTGGTGTAAATCGGGTGGAACAGTATTGTAGTAGAACGGTGAATGATGCTGACAACTGATGACTTTATTGATCCCTCGCCTTTCTTGCTGCTATGCCTTTGTGTATTGCTAGAGAAGAAGAATATTGTTTCAGCGGCTTCGTGTCTTTGTCTGCTGAATCTGAACTGAAACAGTAGGAAGTAGGAAGTCACATTTTCGTGTCCCTATGGGGCTACAAGATTTCCATAATTCAACATTTCCTTTAAGGCAAAAGTGCTTCTTAAATTCTAAAAGTAAAAGCTTTATTTATATATATCATTTACAGTAATTAGCACACACAGCAGAATAGCATCACACAGTAGTGGCCGTTTGTGAAAGACAACGCTTGTCTCAAAGTTTCAGTGACACCAACCTTTCCTTTTTCACTGCAGCTGCAACACACTACATCCACAAAGTCAAATAATCAACTGTCTGTATAGACGTCTCAAGTCGTTCATTATCCAATAATCCATTACCAGCTGTCAAGTTCTCCAAATACAGTGCACTAGTCTGTTTTTACTTGTTATTTTTGCCTCCCTATCTGCTGTCTGTCCACTGCGAGAAGCAAATCAACCATTAAATGAATGCAAGGAAGAAGCAAAATAAGATTTGAGCTGAAAAGTCTCTTCAGGATAATAACGGACAGGAAGGCTGCAGTGCTGCGCTGTGATGTGTGAAGGACATGATGAAAGGGGAAGAAAACATTGACTTCACAGACATTTTGATGTTACATCTTTTGACAGAACAACTCAAATTATATATGACACACGCTGTCAATCCTTTTTTTTTCTCTCCAGGTGTATGAGAGGGGAACCAACGTGGAGCAATTTGTTACCCGTTTCCTGCTGAAGGAGTCAGCCAATCAGATCCAGTCTCTCCTGAGCTCTGTGGAGAGTGCCGTGGATGCCATTGATGAGCAGCACAGCCAATCAGGGTGAGCCAATGAGGGGATCGCTGGCTGTTATGTGTGAAATTGGGAATGTGCACATGTGTGTTTGTTCGTGACTGTGCACATGTGTCACGGTATTATGTGTAAAACTCAGATTGTCAGCGGCTGTAATGGGAACCAGGCAGTGTTTCAAGCACAAATCGTCTTTGGTTAAAACATCTGTCACTCTTGCACGCACACACAGAAACCAATTTTCATCTCCTTCATCACATTTTCATCACCTTCTATCTCACCTTCATTCCTCTTTTGTATCACTCGTGCGTAAGCCAATTCTCCAAATCCAAGGCATTTTATTGTTTTTTTGTCTTCTATTCTCCGTTCCTCCTCCTCACTTTTTTATCTAATTCTCTTTTCCCCCTTCCCTCCTCTCCATCCTTCTCCATCTCTCTATTTTTCAGTCATCTACCTGCCAAAGTGAGTCCACGGATGTCAGGGAAGCACTACGAAAACACTGTCCCTGACTATCCCCCTAATAACAGAGTCAGCACCAGGGAGGCTGTCAGGACCATCAATACTGCTTCAGGTGACAACTGCAAACACACACACACACTAAAGCACACGCTGAAGATTGCATGATTGGAGGCCATCCTTCATGTAATTAGCTTCACATCCCATCCTTTTAGCAAGGTTACAGCGTTCTGACTGAGCAGAAATCAAACTCTAACTGTTACTCATCAATTTTACTGCACACACACTTATCCTTATGTAATTTATGCTCCATTGTAAAACACCTAAATCAGCCACCTGCACAGGTCTGATGCAGCTTCCCCGTAGCGGAAAGGGCAGCGCAGAGAAATTCTCATGGAAATGAGGGAACGGGTTTTTGAGGAGTCAAGAGCTGAACTAAAAGCAGGGGAGGAAGACGGCGAATAAAGAAAGCGATGGCTAAGGAAGAAAAGAGAGAACATGGGGAGTTTATTTTTTTTTTCAGCATATCCCACAAGGTGTTAAAATTTAAGGATAAGAGTGTGTTAGTCCACTCAGCACTTGACTGTCTGGTGATTTTCTATATGAGGATGTGCAAGAGGACTAAAAGTTCCTTTTTTCTCTCTCTTTTACTCTGTTGGTCTTTCTCTCTGTGTCATCCTTCACCAGCTGGTAGTTAGCGCAACACTGTACCCTCACTTTGACACTTTGTACTCTTCAAACAAATTGCTTTTCCAAAAAGTGACACCTCACATTTTTTTCAATATGATTTTTGTACTTTAGTCTAATTACTTTGGAATTTATTCGTTGAGACATGTACTTAAAAGTCAGGCATTTTCTTTAGTGAATGGACCCTGAAATACAATTGACTCTTGGACTGCTAACAAAACTTTATGTAATGTCTGAACACTGAACTCTTGTGGTTCATTGACGTTATTCTGGCGTATTATGCCAGAGATCCAGCTGAAAGGGAGCTGGATCTCTGGCATAATACGCCCCGATGATTTTGCATAATCCTCCGAAATCAACAACAGTGGAAGTGGTGCCACTTTCTGTTGTCCAACCTTTGCCTTAAATCTAAAAGCAAAACATCTACCTTGAAACAAATGTGTGAAATGTCTGCCTTGCCAGTGAAGTGATGTGAATTTTAGAGATCTACTGCTTCACTATCAGGTCTAGAGAGCCTGTTATTCACTTAAACAGGCGGGCCATGCCTGCAGCAGACTCTGTGTTCATGTTGCTGTCACTGAGTGAGCCACTGACACCTCCTGCAAACTTGCATAAAGTCATTCACATAAAGTGAGGTTCTGATGGTCTTTATCACCACTGGGTATTGTTAAATGTCCTTCCTTCTGCTGGGCACTGCCCTGGTCATTCTGAGCACATACAGCTCCTGTTAACAGTGCCATAAACCACAGAAATCTCCCAGCATCCCAATCCAGTTATGATGCTGATATGTGCAGAAGCACTCCTTTAGACAGGGACTTCCTAAATTCAGGGACTAATTTATCCTTTTTCAGGTTTTACGCTTGAATGTTTAATAGTGATTTATTATTCCTTTGCACATCCTCACCATCCCTTTTGTCGAGTTGTCCTCCATCACTTCATTGATATCTTTTTTGATTTTCTTTTCAAACCTTTTTAACCATTTCTTGCCAGTGCGGTAGTTGCCCAGAGTTGTTTTGTTGTCAGAGCAGCTTCGTTCATTCGTTCACTCCCAGACTTTTCATTTGTGATTCTCAGTGACCTAAATTTTCAGAATTCATGATGGAAATTATTACAGTGTCCCAAACTGCCCGTGCAAGGTTATAATCTAATGACACCAGTCCGTATGTATCTGACCTTAATTATCTGTCACTAGCAATGTGAGCAGCTGCCACAAAAAGTTAGGTTTTGTATCGCCAGGGAAGTGTGCAAATATTAGACTTCTTCACCTCCCTCTGTGTGAAATCGCGGTGAACCTTTAATGCAAGTGCACACTTGAGAGGTTGCAGCTGTTTCTATTTCGGTATATTGCAGTTTATGCCAGATGGTTTCCAAGCTGAGCTTCACATGTTACAGAGCCAAATGTGCAGAGGTTAAATGTCCCTTGTCTGATGATTGGTCGTTCCAGCACCATCGCTGCATTGTCACAATCAAAGCTCTTCTGACTTCCTCCATAAAGCGAGAAACAGACTATCATCCTACATGTGTTCCTTACCCCCCACGCTTTGGCAGAATGCAACAACAGAGTGTTCTCATTGTCAGGCTTCATCTTTTCTGATGGGAAAGTACTGGCAAAATGACATTGTCTGTTTAGACTCCGTACATGGATGTGCCTCATTTTTCCTCACAAATAGATATGTGATGCCAGCCTCCACATGTTACAAATGACTCGTCCTTTGCCTTGCAGTATATTTCCGAATCATACAAAGTGCCTGCCTAGCTTCTTCATCTTCTACAAATGTGATTTCAGTGCATGGATGGGTGCCATTCATGGTTTCTTTAGTTTCATGTCACTGGAGGACGATGATTTCCTGCATGGCTTGTGAGCAGAGAGGCTCTTTGTCTGATTGTACAAGGTCATCATTTGCCAAGTTCTCTATTCACTCTGATAGTCCTGAAGAACATCCACCACCTTCCATTTGTCTTCTGCTCAATTCTGACAGCTACAACCAAGAGTCATGTCCTCTAGTAGCATCTTTAACAGGTATCCAATACCAGTCCCATTGACTCTAGGCTCCCAATTTGAATTTTGCATTCATCATATACAGTGGGGCAAAAAAGTATTTAGTCAGCCACCGATTGTGCAAGTTCCCCCACCTAAAATGATGACAGAGGTCAGTAATTTGCACCAGAGGTACACTTCAACTGTGAGAGACAGAATGTGAAAAAAAAATCCATGAATTCACATGGTAGGATTTGTAAAGAATTTATTCGTAAATTAGGGTGGAAAATAAGTATTTGGTCACCTCAAACAAGGAAGATCTCTGGCTCTCACAGACCTGTAACGTCTTTAGTAAGAAGCTTTTCTGTCCCCCACTCGTTACCTGTATGAATGGCACCTGTTTGAACTCATCATCTGTATAAAAGACACCTGTCCACAGCCTCAAACAGTCAGACTCCAAACTCCGCCATGGCCAAGACCAAAGAGCTTTCGAAGGACACCAGGAAAAGTATTGTAGACCTGCACCAGACTGGGAAGAGTGAATCTACAATAGGCAAGCAGCTTGGTGTGAAAAAATCAACTGTGGGAGCAATCATCAGAAAATGGAAGACATACAAGACCACTGATAATCTCCCTCGATCTGGGGCTCCACGCAAGATCTCATCCCGTGGGGTCAAAACGATCATGAGAACGGTGAGCAAAGATCCCAGAACCACACGGGGGGACCTGGTGAATGACCTGCAGAGAGCTGGGACCAAAGTAACAAAGGTCACCATCAGTAACACACTACAACAGCAGGGAATCAAATCCCGCAGTGCCAGACGTGTTCCGCTGCTGAAGCCAGTGCATGTCCAGGCCCGTCTGAAGTTTGCCAGAGAGCACATGGATGATACAGCAGAGGATTGGGAGAATGTCATGTGGTCAGATGAAACCAAAGTAGAACTTTTTGGTATAAACTCAACTCGTCGTGTTTGGAGGAAGAAGAATACTGAGTCGCATCCCAAGAACACCATACCTACTGTGAAGCATGGGGGTGGAAACATCATGCTATGGGGCTGTTTTTCTGCCAAGGGGACAGGACGACTGATCCGTGTTAAGGACAGAATGAATGGGGCCATGTATCGTGAGATTTTGAGCCAAAACCTCCTTCCATCAGTGAGAACTTTGAAGATGAAACAAGGCTGGGTCTTCCAACATGACAATGATCCAAAACACACCGCCCGGGCAACAAAGGAGTGGCTCCGTAAGAAGCATTTGAAAGTCCTGGAGTGGCCTAGCCAGTCTCCAGACCTCAACCCCATAGAAAATCTGTGGCGGGAGTTGAAAGTCCGTGTTGCTCGGCGACAGCCCCAAAACATCACTGCTCTCGAGAAGATCTGCATGGAGGAATGGGCCAAAATACCAGCTACTGTGTGTGCAAACCTGGTAAAGACCTATAGTAAACGTTTGACCTCTGTTATTGCCAACAAAGGTTATGTTACAAAGTATTGAGTTGTATTTTTGTTATTGACCAAATACTTATTTTCCACCCTGATTTACGAATAAATTCTTTACAAATCCTACCATGTGGATTCATGGATTATTTTTTTCACATTCTGTCTCTCACAGTTGAAGTGTACCTCTGGTGCAAATTACTGACCTCTGTCATCATTTTAGGTGGGGGAACTTGCACAATCGGTGGCTGACTAAATACTTTTTTGCCCCACTGTAACTGCCTCAGTGCACCAACACTGGATGAGTGAGATTCACTAGCTTTGACACATGCGCATTTCCAATGAGAACCTTCTTTCTAAATCTACTTTGGAGTATCTGAACTGCAGAATCGTAATTATTGTCTGTTTGAGTGAGCCCTGCCGCTATTTTTCCAGATGTATTCGGGTAATTTTCTTGATACTGCAAAGGGAATTACTGCTATCTCACAGTGGCTCCAAAACAAGAAGAGACCCTACGCTTGAAACGAGACATTTTCTCTAGTCAATGTAAACCAGAAATACACATATTTCACAGGCTTAACCAGTTTCTTGTGTTTAGAAAGTAATATCTTTACATTGCTAGATAACTTATAAGAGCATTATGGGTAGTGAAGTCCTTGTAATCTAACGTAAGGCAATTATTAGTGCACTAATTCACAAATAAACTGTACATTGTCTTTCATTTACTTTTTTCACAGCTCTTTTAATTGGATTATTAACCTGTTAATGATTCTTGTGAAAGAAAATACAGATTATATAAACATATATATTTGATTAAAGTAGTCATAACAGTGTCATCACAAATATTCACAGGGAAGAGTGAAAAAACTGATAAGTGGAGGCTCAGGTGAGAGGAAACCCTCAAAGGAGGGAGACAACCATATTATACACGAGCTCAAGCTGACTCAAAGGCGGGGATCTGACAGATGACAAGATAAAAGTCAGTAATCTCTGTTTTAATGTACAGAGCAGGAATGCGGCCCATGAAGCAAACATGGCAGCAAGTGACAGGCGAAAGAAAGACATGAAATCCAAACAATGCCTAATACTATCAAAAAACTGTCAGGAGGGCATGCACAAGAAATACCCCAAAGCAAAATAAAACTCTAGAATATGAAAGATTAAAGACAGTTTGGTAAATATGAAAAGCCACAGGGGAGGTGTATGTGAAGATGAAAGGATATTTCAGAAAAGGCAGGAGCATTAACAAAGAGGACGTGAAGCTGAAAAGGGTACAAGATGACCTGGGTTTACAAAATAAAAAATAATTCAGTGTATGGGTTATTTGATATATTTAGAAATTATCAGTGTTAGTCGAAGTTCAACACTGTTACCTCAAGGTCTTTATGTCATTTTAATGACATACAGTAAAATTACAGTACCCTCTACAGTTGTTTACAGATGTTCGTCCTCTTTAAGAAGCTGTTGCAGTGAGAGTGTTGTCTCAGCTCAAATGTTTTGTTGATTTATTGACTTGAAAATTTGAATTAGTTTCTAATATCTTCAATTTGGTTAAATCTGACAGACAATTGTGAAGATGTCAAAGCCATTACTGATTTATTTTGTTATCAGTGTAAGAGAGAATGATCTGCTGGGGTTTAACTAAATGTTGCGTGGCGATCACATAATATTAGTCTGTGACGGGGGACTCTGCTGTTAGGAGTAGCTTGACTTGTCTCCTTAACTGGTCACACAGTATGAAAAATGTTCACTGTCACAGCATGTGGCTGATGTCATAAACAGTGCTCCAGTTTTGTGTGGCATGGCCCATTTTGGCTCAGACTTGAACATAAAACAAAAATTAAGCCTATATGAGTTTGTTGCCATGACAGGTTTTTGAGATTTAGTACCCCCTCTGCTGCAGTTAGGTGAGAAGAGTGCTGCTAATGGCTACCTTGGTGTCAGTAAATCTGTGTGTTTCAATGGGATGCCACAGACATACATACAGATATGGAGAGCTGCAGTCAGACTATGAGACAGAGCGCTGATTTGTGTTGACACAGCTTTGTCATTCTGCCAAAGTTTGTTTACCTTGTGGCTCAAGAAATTCTTCCTCATGCATGATACACACAGTGTTACAGCTACTTTTTGCATTAGTCAGGGTAACGTGTTGGTACTCCCGGCCCACAGAAATGTTAATAGACGTGTTGCACTGTAGCAGTGGATATCAACTACTGTTGTTGTTTGGAGTCTCAGATTGTACAGTAGGTAATGTTAAAGCATCGTTGATAGTGATTTTTTTTTTCCTGCTCATACTTCATGGTATACATTTTAAACTGATGCCCTTTTCATCATATTGTAGCATTAAATAAAAAACGTGATACCATTTTCAACATTTTCAAGCTCTAAGCTAGTTGAAAGCTAGTTGTTAGTGTATTAGATGTGTTATTATGTGGATGCCCAAGGACTGTAAATGTAACTTTACTAGTAGCTAAATCATCTGCAATATATCTATTTTTCTTTGTGTGAGAAAAAGTGTGTCTGTTAAGCTAAAAGGTTCAACTAAAATGAAATGTGAAGTCGCCTGGAGGTTTTTTCTCCTTTGCTCAGGAGTTTCTTAAATATCCCTGCAATCACGCCATCGCTGTTAAGCTTCAAGCTGGTAAACTGTTGATTAAGATTCTGTGCAGGACAAAAAGGGGTTATTTTTATTGAGTTGTATAAATTCTTCTTAAGAACTCACTCTTGAATATTTGGTCATTAACCCTGATGCAAGTGCAGATATTTTTGTACACACTATGGGGAAGAGATGACACAGATCATTGACAGTGACATATTCAGTGTGCTGCTGGATGCTGGATAATAAAGCAGCATCTGGTGGATGTTGCATATGATGTGTATGTATAATACAGTGATTCAGTCAAGGAAAACAAACTTTATCCAAAAAATCGAAAACTTACAAAACAAGCTGTAAATTAAAAAGATTGCAGCCACTTTAACACTAAATGGAAGGTAAGCACAGGCACTTACTACTCATTACTGTGACTCTGTACCTTTGTGTAAAAGAGAAAACTTACTAATGTCATTAGTAACAACTTGTGATTAAAAACCGTCTTTGGTAAATCGGTGGAGCATCTTAGTTCATGAAGAGAGTCTGCACCAAAAGCAAAAATCTGCTGAATTTCATCTCAGCTTTGTTTCTTTTTTGCTTGCTCACAGTGAACGTTTAAAGCCCATCAAAGTGCATATTATATATTTTTTCTTTTTCTTTTTTTGCTCATTTGATAGAAGAAAAAAAACATTTAGTAATCTCTGAAGAGTTTTATCCAAAAAGTTTTTGTCTTTAAGGATTAGCTTTTGTATCATTCTTTGTACACGATACACTTCTTCAGTGAGGATACAGTCCACTTTACTGGCACTGTTTAGTGTTATTATTCTTAGTTATGTAAACTGCATTCAACACAACTTTTTTTTGCATCTATCTGCAAAAAAAAGTGTAATTATTGTTGCTTCAGCTTTTCTGTTTCTCTTGTTTTTACCAAGGTAACCAAGTGCATAAAAAGTAGTTGGATAGTTTTACACGGATGACAGTAAAAAGAAATTTAAAAAAAAGTTTTTCAGTTCAAGTTCTTCATAGAAGAAAAATCAATTTGAGACTTTCACAAAGGTGACAGCACGAACTGTCTGTTTTTCAGTTCTTCCACTTTGTGAATCCAAGCAGCTGTCATCTGTCGGAGTGTGTCCTGGGATATGTTGGGAACAGAAAAGGCCACTGAACAGCATGATGCAGTCACAGGCCTGGAAATATTTGTGCTGAAAATTTAACAGAAAAATGAAGTTTTCTGTGCTAGATCATACTGACTTGGTACAAACTGGTCACGTTCTGGGCATCATCTGCGGAGCTCTTGCTCTGAACTAAAACCTCATTTGTGAACGTCTGTTATAGCACTGCTGGGTCGCCTTGCTTCAGGCCAAAACAGCACCTAGCAAACAGTCAGACACATGGTGGGCGACGAGCTCAACGTCAAACTAAATGATAGCTCATTTTCTTGGTGGTGTAAAAAGGCACATTAAACTTGTGCTCATGTTCAACTATGAGCATCATCAGTTTGTATTTCAGCAGCTCCATTAACAGCTATTCAATAGCAGAATGGCTGGTTACAAGTGTTTGTTACACAGTCCTATATTTTCAGGAGCCTAAATGTCACTTCATGGGTTTCCATGGGACTGTGCGTTTCCACCTCCTGATGCTTGGTCAGACATCGCCTGAAGGGTCTGGCAGTAAAGGTCGTACCTGCATCTGTCTTCAGATGTTGTTTTGGGTCTTTCTGCCCACTTTTTACTTTTATCTTCTTTAGGTGAAGTACATCCACAATGGAGTTGAAAGCAGGAGACTGATTTGGTTGTTTCAGAATATTCCACTTCCTGACCTTGAAAAAGTCCCTGTTCATTTTCACAGTATGTTTTGGCTTAGTTTCCACCTATAGTCTGAGGCACTTTTCACTCAGTTTTGCATGCGTGGCTGAATTTGAGCTATTTCCATCTTCTGTCACATCATCAATAATCACTGACACAGCACCACTGCATGCCGTGCATAACAGTGCCCCCAGTGTTCACAGGTGAAGTTGTATGGATCAGATTGTGACCTTTCTCCAAACTCTGTCTCTGTGTAATTCTGTTGCAGGTTAGTTTTATCTGTCCAAACGACACTGTTTGCCTTTTTTGAGATATTTTTATGGCATTCTCTAATCTTTTGCTTTTCTCTTTTTTTTTGTAGTGAAATGTGTTGAACCCTTCTGTATTTTTCTGAAAGTCTGTTCTTACTTTATCTCTGATGGATTTGTTTGTCACTGGTCAGGCTAAAAACTGAGTGTTTCACCCAAATTGAAAGTGCTTTGATCAAATGTTGTCATGCAAGTGACTATGGCTACGTCCACACGTACACAGGTATTTTTGAAAACGCTGCTTTTTCTGCCTTTCATCCACATGTAAACGCCATTTTGGGTTACTGAAGGGTTACTTAGATTTTTAAAAACTCCTGCCAGGGTGGAGATTTTCAAAAACTCAGTGTTCGCTTTTACGTGTGGATGAGAAAAACGGACATTTAGTCATGCAACGTCAAAGGTGTGAGTCTTTTTTGACGTCACACTGTGCACCACGTTGTTTATACGAGATAAATTTCTACAATGGTGGATATAGACAAAATACTGTTGCTATTAATCTTACTATCTGCAGTTTTTACATGCTTACATATACACACGCAGTTATTTTCCCTCCATTTAGAAAGACAGAGGCATCAGAGTGAACTTCGGACGTGGCTTCTACATTCAGCACAGATGCTTTCACAACTCAAATCCCGACGCCAACGTCATCGTCGGTTTTGAAAAAAAAAATTTTCTAAAATTAAATTTATGTATGCCGTATTCATTTTGTCCATTGCTAAGTTATGAGTCTACACCAGCCATATATTTTACAGCGCTGTGACTTATAATTATGAATCACTCAGACTAATTTAAAATTTTCAGTTTCTTTCCTTATTGAATAAACTCTGGCCAAGAGAGCTAATGAGACAAATCCAAAATGTTGCTTAATGATCAGCTGATCGGCTTTTCTGTCGCGAGTCCGTCTCTCTTGTTTGTTTTTGGCCCACTTTGCACCAGAAAGAGGAAACCAGCGGCTGAACAACAGCAGCACGTTTAAGCTTGATAAGCTGTTGTTAGAATTTATTTAATATTACTTTCTACTCGAGGATCCTTTTCTACGTAGCTGACGGCTGGTAACTGTGCAGGGGCGGATCTAGCAAAGTTTAGCCAGGGGGGCCGATAGGGCATTAACAGGGAAAAGGGGGCACAAAGACATACTTTTCTTTCTTATTCTCATTTAAAATGTCTAGCTTTTAATAAATAATTATCTGACACCCAAAGTTTTAATTTGATGTAAAAGGAATAGAAGTCAATTACTGTATATAGTGACTATTAAGTCTAATATATATATACCCTAGTAAGCTATAGTACTTTTTCCTTTGGGAAGGTACCATCTGTGCAGTCTGCAATTTTGTTGAAGAAAGATGTTGAATCTATTTAATATTTCTTGAAAAATAATTGATTTCTGTGCATTTTTTTTTTTCACACTGCATCAAATTAAGGTTGATTACGTCGATTAAGCATCATGAGGTGGAGCGTGAGGGGTGGTTCCCTATTTTTTATTTATTTATTTTTGTTGTTGCTGGGAGTTGGAACCCTATTAGTTAGGTTGCTTAATATTTACGCTAAGTACTCTTTAAAATACCAGAATAGGGAGGATGGTGTAGGTTTAAGTTTATTAGATTGATCAGTATTGCTGAACTATGAAATATTTTTTTTTGCATACAGGTATAACAGAAAAGCTTTAGTGTAGTTGTTGTTTTAAACTTAAGTATGAACTTATACAAAATGCAGCAAGATATTTAAAAAAAAACAGTTTTGTTGATTAAAACACTATATCGGATTCATATCGGTATCGGCAGATATCCAAATTTATGATATCGGTATCGGTATCAGACATAAAAAAGTGGTATCGTGCCATCTCTAATAATTATATTGTAACTCGAATATGTTTTCGGAAACTAAAATTTTGTCAGTGTTCAAGTGCATGTGAACATGCTTGTACATCAGTATACCCTGTCCCCTTTTAATATTTACTTGTTGGATAGATCCTGACTCCTAAACCAAGGCAAAGGTATAAAGTCAACCTTTCATACTCCTTTTCAGTCTTTCATCTACCTCATCACGCCATCGCTTTTCCTATTTTCTCACTTTTCTCCCCCACATCCACCTTTTCTTCTGTGCTGTGGGCTGCAAAGCAGCACTGACAGCTTAGGTCCTTGATGTCAGCAGTGCTTTGTCTTCAGTCAGGACAAGGCGATTGATTAATGACTCCCAACTCCTTTCTCCTCCACCTGTATATGGGTGCCAGAGTGGCCATAATTCCTTCTTCTCCTTCTCCTTCTTCCCTGACATTCAGTGCGTTAAAATCGGCAGCTTGTAAATATAAACAGCCGGTGCCATTTGTTAACAGACCTGAAAGTTGTATTGTCGTTACTTCACTGTATTAATGATCTCCCTCTCTCCTGTATCCATACGTAGGGTGTTTATTATCAAGTGTTGGGGGAAAAAAAACCTTTGAACAGTAAATAAAATTAGAGAAATTATGTTCTCAGTGGTTTTCCCATAGTCATAGTAAAGTTGTTTTGTGGCTCTTTTTATTGCCGTAATAGCACTTCTATAATGACACAATCCCACAGAACTGGTCTGAGAGTCATTGCTAAATGACAGGCAGGCAGGGGAAGCAGAAAGGAAATAAAAAGCAGTGAGTGGGAGATGAGTGGAACAAAAAATAAAGACTGAGAAAAGGAGTAAGACAGAGAGGAGAATGAGGAGCTAAATATATCCTCCAACTTAAAGTTAAGCAGCTCATGCTATGTTGTAGCTGCTGCAGTGCTTCAGTGCATTTTCTGCTCTAAGTGCACCGCCACTTTAGTGAAGAGAGTTAATTGCAAATGAACTGCAGTTTATTGTTCAGTGCTTTTTCAGGCACACTCAGAATCAAGTGTGTCTTTGTGTGTCTGCATCACATACGGCTATTCACTGTAAGAGCGTGTCTTAGCTTGAGGAAAACATAGATTCTGCCCTTGCACAGAGATTTTGCTGCAAGTCTTAAGTGACCCTTCATCATGCCCTGCAGCTCTTACAGGGAGTTTAGATTCCAGCGAGATTTTGCATTTGAGCTTTCCCTATCAGGAAAATCAGTTTTTACGTTTGGATGATGTTTCTGCAGTGTGAACTTTCCCACAACAAAAAAAGGGACCAGTTTAACTTTATAAATCATTTAAGACTCTGTAAAGACAAAATCACTGTAAATTCTCAATAATACTGCAATATTTTTGCTCAACCACACAGAGAGATTAGTGAATGGTGGACGGTGGTTGCAGTATTTCCATGTAGCCAAAGTAGTATAGTTGCGTTTACTGATAATGTAGTTTCAGGTAAGCTACTGTATCTTTTTTCTCTTTGTCTATATAAAAAATGATACCACAATTTTTCATAACTACGTGTGTTTTTGCTAATCTAAATGGACTTGGCTGTTTCATTTTATGCTGGGTTTTTTTTCTATCAGATATGCAGCTGCACTCCCTTTATTTGTGCATATCCAGCTGCTCTAAACATTATGTAACTGTGATTGGTGGATGTTTTGCATTCTGCTATGATAGATGTCTTTAGAAATATGAAACACACTAGCTGGCAATTTATGCCTGTAAAATATAGTGTGAACATGAATTTTCACACTGATTGCATCTGATGCCATAATTTCCTTAGTTTTTTACTGTCACAGTAATTGTAGTAGAAGTATTACGCACTGTTGACTATTATGGTACGATAAGCATTAAATATCGATTGTTCCAAACCACTGGGAAGATGGAATTCATACTTGAAAATATGTCCAGCACTGATAACGATGGAAACGGTCTTTGAGTGGATGGAAGATGGCGAGTGAGCCAGTGTGAGGAGGGCAGAAGAAGAGCCCTCAGTTCTTTTTTTATGTAGATATACTAAATGTTGGCACACTGGACACATTTGGACAAAGTTTGCCTTTATTCAGTCCAGTTTTCTCATTTTCTGTGTGGCATTCCTAACAGCTCACCCTATGAAGGAGTAGGTATTATGTAATTTTAATAAAATACTATTTAATATGACAAAGCTGACCCACATATGGAAACTGATTACTTTGACCCCACTGTGTTTACAGCCTGTCTTTGTGTTGCTCTTTCATATTTTTTGTTGCTTTTAAGTAAACTTGAATCTCTCATTTGTTTTAGGCAAAGCAGTGCATTCAGAATTCATCTGTGACTATGGAACTACACAAGCTTACACAGTCAACATGCAACAACATGAGTTGTTGAGTTTACCTGTGTTCCTTATAGAACACAATAGGAACTTGTGAAAGATGAAAGATGAGTATAGGGTGCTTTCTATGGCTTCTTGTAAAGAAAAGAAGTCACAAGAAATAGATATAGACTTTATTAATCCCACAATGGGGAAATGCAGGTGCTACTGTAGCACCAGGGTCAGGAAGAAAAAGTGAATTAGAGTGCTCATGGTTTCCACAGTCTCATGCAGGGGAGGGCGGGTGTTGCCCATCATGGACATTCGCTTGGCTAACATCCTCTTCTCACCCACCCCCTCTATGAGGCCTAGAGCACTGACCAGGACAGAACTGGCCCTCTTAACCAGTCTATTAAGCTGTTACCTGTCCCTCTTCATGCTGTCACCTCCCCGGTAGGCAAATGCATAAAAGATTGCAGAAGCCATCACCATGTTATAAAAGGCCCTCACTAATGTCCTGCACACCACTAAAGAGCCTCCATCAGCCAGCCCAGGAGATGGTGCTGACTTTGGCTCTTTTCTGTACAGAGCTTGAGTTTTATCTGACCAGCTGAACACTCAGGAGTTTGTACATGTCCATGACCACGATGTCTAAACCATGGATGTTCACAGGTGGATTTCTTTAGAATGATGCACACACACACACACACACACACACACACACACACACACACACACACACACACACACACACACACACATATATAAAATAAACTTTTTATATAATACAAAGTGTTAAAAACATTTTAAGTTCATCTACTCAGACATAATGGCAATTTTCTGTGATTCATATGCCCTCTCTCTTCACACTCGCTGTGGCACAGAATAGAAAGTTAAATTGGGCGAATGTGGACTAACTCAAATCCGGTTTAATTGAGTAGAAAGTCAATAGAGACCCCCCACCTCACCCCACCCTGTTCCAAAATTTGAAGGTTGTAATTCCTCACACACATCTATAATTGAGCTGGCCACTTATTTTCTAAGTCCATCAAAATGACCACTGGGCTTTTATCTCCAACTGTCTCCATGGCTACAGACTATGGTTTAGTTGGTGTGTGTGTGTGTGTGTGTGTGTGTGTGTGTGTGTGTGTGTGTGTGTGTGTGTGTGTGTGTGTGTGTGTGTGTGTGTGTGTGTTTAGGGTGGAGGGAGGTAGCTCCTAATTGACTGGCTGTTAAATCTTTTAATGAAGAGTGGACAGCTCGCTCTCCAATTAGCAGTGAGGGGGCCATCAGGGGATGAAAGAGGCCAGCAGTGAGGGGGAGGAGTAGGAGGAATCAGGGAAGGAAGAAGATAGTGGTTAAGAGTAGGAATGAACTGAGGGAGGTGGTGTATTTGGCAAAAGTGGGTTAAATGAGAAGGAAACAATTTTTTCCCCCAGCATTCGTTCTCTGATTTCAGATCATATGAATACACATAAATAAGCAGTCATCCTCAATGGAGATACTGAGAAAAAAAAGGAATAGTCCAGTTGCTCTCTGCACATTTAACTATAAAAGATCTTATGTTAACCATTTTAACCTTACAACACTGCAAACATAAGCAATGGCTCTGGGATACATAATTGCCATACACACATAAGCACATCACAGCGAAGAGGAAAAGCTCAACACTGTGACTATCATGCACGCTCCACTGGGTCAGAAGTGATAGGACATGCTGGGTTGTTTTATAGCACAGAGGAAGAAATTACATGCTGGAACTCAAACAGAGATAGGGACATAAAAATTCATGCATGTAAAAGACAATGCAAATAATGTGGAAAACAACAAATATACAGTAAGGTGCATAAGTATTTGGACACGCATACAACTTTTGTGCAGACTTTCAGCTTTTATTCAAGAGGTTTAACAAAATTATGGCATGAAGAGTTAAAGAATGACAGGAAGAATTTTTTTTCAAATTCTTATAAAACTTAATAAAGTAATAGTAAAATCTTCTGATCTGACACCCAGATTAACAGGTCTTTACTGTTTCATATAAAGATGGATGCATTGAAGTATGGCATCACCCAGTGGGTTGCTTTGGAACCCTTTAATAAAATATAATATTTTGTATTCATATTTGATTTGGTAAATGACTTAAGTTTTGTGCATTAATTGAAACTAATGCACAAAGGGTTAGGTATGGTGTCATTAAAAAATACTGCAGTCACTGATAATGAGCAAGTATCAAAACAAATGATGGATATGCTCTTCTACCCCAGTGTCGGGCTTTCTTGCTGAGGAGTGAATATTTCGCACACAAAGAGAAATATTATCTTAAAGCCAAAGCTAATTTGGTGGAACCTTGTGTGGCTGGGCATCTTAAAGTCACACTGGAATAAGAGCCAATTAAACAGAGCCCCTCAAAGGAGCCAGCTTCCCATTTCTTTACTGTCTTTGAACAGGCCAAGTTCCTTCCGATAAACAGATATAATTGCCTATTTATCAGCCTTTTTGAAACTCTCAGATTATATGAAATATTCATTCACAGTGATAGTGAAAAGTGAGAGATGTGAAAGGAAGAGCACATGGTGTAGCATAGGGTGGTATGATTCTGTGTACTGTACAGTACTTGCTCTGTGAAGCTGGGCTTTTTTTCTTTTTTGTACTTACTACTGTTTGACATACGCACAGTGTCATGAAAAAGTTTTTGCCCCCTTCCTGATTCCTTAGTTTTTTACATATTTGGTAGATTCAAATGTTTAAGATCATTAAACAAATTTTAACATTGGACAAAGATAATCCGAGTAAATATGAAATGCTGTTTTTAAATGAGGGGGAAAGCAATTCAAACCTGCTTGGATCTGTGTGAAAAAAGTAATTGTTTAATTATACATTAACTTTGATGAATCAAGTTTTCTGGAAAGCTGAGTCCAGTTATTATTATTAGCCACTCCCAGGTCTGATTGCTGCCAGACTGATTGAGTCAAAAATCACTTAAAACCAAATGAGCTCAAAAAACAACACTGTCATGGTTTGCTGTGTTGCAGGCAGGATGTAGGACCCAAATGCAGGACTCGTACACGGGAAGTAAACTCAAAACGGCAGCTTTATTGCTGGAAAAAACTCTTACACTAATACAGAAAACAAAACCAAAAACAAGAAACTAGAAACATGAAACATGAAACTCAAACCAAAAACCTAAGAAACTAAGAAAATGGGGAACTAAACTGTGAACAGAGAACTAGGAAATACCGGGATCATGAAGGAAACACACACAGAGAGGGTGCATGACACAACAACAGACAGAAGAAAACACAGGCCTCAATATACAAGGGAGTAACAAGAGAATGGGAAACAGGAGAGAAACACAGCTGGGACTAATCAAACATAATGAGACAAAGAGGAAGCAAAACTGAATACACTGAACACGGGAAAAGGAACTATCAAAATAAAACAGGAAACATGAGACCGTCACAAAGACACAGACTTGACACTGTGACATGGAGACATGACTGACTAGGGGAACAGAGAGACCATGAACCATTGAGACAAGAGTAACTAAATGTAGAACACAGGGAAGGCACCGTGACAGAAATCTAAAGACTAGAAACGAAGCGTATAACACGTGGAGACGACTAGGGGGAACACGATAACACTAAATCAAAGAATATTAATCCAGGACCTGAAACACAAATACTGGGTTGCAGACCCAGTATTTGGGTCTGCACTTGATCTGACAATCTAAAGAAACAGATGAGAAGTCATTGATAGCTATCAGTCTGGAAATAGTTACAGAGCAATTTCTAAGGCTTTTTCATTTTCTAGTAACTGAGAAAACTTGGAATAATGGTGAAGACTCCCATCTCTGCAGGACCTGTACACCTCCAGGACACTGGGGCGTGCAGCTCGGATCACAGCTGACCCTTCTCACCCTGGACACAGTCTGTTTGACCTGCTCCCCTCAGGCAGGAGGCTCCGGTCCATTCGTACCAGAACCTCTCGCCATAAGAACAGTTTCTTCCCCTCTGCTGTTGGACACATGAACAATAACCGTATGACTGTTCCCACCACTAACACATGACCCTACGCTGTGTTCACTGCATCATTCCATGTTTGGCACTGATCACCACCTGCACTCATGTATATATCTTTCTACGTAGCACTTTAATTCTTATTCTTATTTTTATTTTTTCATGTCTATTTAAGCGTAATTTATGACAGTATGTTTGCACTGAAGCACCGCAGCAATTTCCTAATGTTGTAAACCTGCTCAACATTTGGCAATAAAACCCTTTCTGATTCTGATTCTGAACCTTCCCACGAGTGGCCGGCCGACCAAAATTACTTCAACAGTGTATCAACAGGTCATCCAGAAGGACACAGAATAACCCAGAACAGAATTCCAAGGAGAAACTCACCATTGACCGAAAGAACACAAAGGCTCGTTGCCAAAAAAAATCTCGATGATCTTCAAGTAAAATAGTTTTTGCTCAAGCACTAGTGATGTGCAATACCACTGATTTTCTTTCCGATCCGATACCAAGTAATATTCAGGGTGGTATCAACGATACTGATCCGATACCGATACTTTGTACAAAACCTTATTTTGTTTATTGTATCTCAAATTATAGCATCATAATGATTACAGGACATCAGATTACTTGTTCTTATCACTTAATAATGCAGAGTTCATCACATAGAAATAAAAAAAACTGAAGTTGTGTGCTATTTGAGCATGTTGCCTGGCTGCAGCACTAAAGGACTCCGTGAGAGACGTCTGTCTCGCACTAGCAGCACCTGTCCCTGTCCTCCTCTTCAGTTCGTCTCAACATACGCTCGTCATATTCTGTGATATGATTTACTCTGAGGTGTTTGACAAGGTTAGTGATGTTGCCACAACCATACATGCCAACCCTCCCGATTTTTCCCGAATTTCTCCCGAAAATCTCCCGGAGCCACCAGTCTCCTGAATTTCTCCCGATTTTCCACCCAGACAATAAAATTGAAAAACCATTTCGCAGAATTCATAGCGCGGCCCAGCCAATTCCAGTTTCCAACAATGGTGGCAGCTACTTAGTTTTAATATTGCTCTTATTTCTTTTTCTGGGTTGCAAAAAAACTTTTAATATATTTTCAGGTAAGAATGTAGCTGTGTAAACTTCAAATATCTGAGCCGACTGACACATCGTCTTCAAACCCCTGCGGTCTTTCACTATTCGGGTTAAACATGATATATAAGTCACTTTGATAACTTAAAAATGTTCTTGTTTGGCTTTTTCAGTGTTTTATTTGTTCGTAAGTAAATCGGTTTGGCTGAGATTAAAGTTATTCGATTAGATTAAATTAAAGGTAACTTTATTAATCCCTCCGGAGGGTTACTCCGGGGTTTTCACACAGCTGAATAAACGTCAAACAGAAAATGATTAAACAGAAGAGTTTTACATCAGTGCCCGGTTATATTTTAGATAGCAAGGAGCAGACAGCAGAGTTTCACTCCACCGAGGGAACTCGTGACGTACTACCCGGCTTTCTTTAGACCGCGAAGGCCGGGTCCTCAGGTGGAACCAGCCTCTGAATTTGGACACCCCTGCTGTTTCCGGGCCGGCCAATAATAACAGTGACATTTAACGTATTTTATCCAATAAAAAAACCCTGTAAAATGTATTCCCCCCCCCCCCCAACAGCCCTAGTATGGCCACAACACCTCACTCTTGGAGCACTTTTTTGCCACACGTATCGCAAACCACGTCTCAGCTGTTTGTGTAGGTAAAATCAGACCGCACATGACTCCGATTACGCTCAGCCATTGTTGTGAGTGCGCACGCCAAGGGGCTACGAGACATTTATACAGCCGTATTTCGCACATGACTATGAAAGGCGGAAGAGGAAATAGTTCCTTTGAATGTAGACAATCCGAATGTTATAGTTTCTTTCCACTGTGTTCCTGTTAATAACAAACTACAAATTTACTCTAAATTACTAAAATATCGATATTTTTATGTGAGAATCGATTCTAGAACATCAATGATTGGTATCGGAGGAATCGATATTTCAGGATCGATCCGCACATCACTATCAAGCACACTTGAGTTATGCAGAAGGTCAGTGATGAGAAACAAACAAGCAAGTCACGTCTGAACAGCTAAAAAATAATAATAATTTAAGATTTTGAAGTGGCCTAATCAACATCCAGACTCAGATCACATTAGGATGCTATGGCATGACCTTAAAAAGGGTTGTTCGTGCTCAGAAACCCTCAAATGTTGCTGAATTAAAACAATTACCCCAGAGCAATGTGAAAGATTCATTACCAGTTATCTTGATTGCAGTTCCTGTTGCCAATAGTTGCACAACCAGTTATTAGCTTAGGGGGCAATTGCTTTTTTCACACAGAGCCACATAGGTTTGGATAGCTGTTTTATGTCCAATATTAAAATTTCTTTAATGATCTGAAATAATTGTGAAAAATATCAGCAAAGGCCCCGAGACTTTTTCTGTACAAGAAGATCAGAAATCACAGTACGATATATCCCTGACACCTCCTCTGCTCTAAAACACTATTACATTACTGAGCATACTGTAAATGAGTTCACACCATATGTAACTGATATGGTGTGATACTGTAGCTATAAAAGAAATAGGCCGACAGTGCACTGATTTCATTACGCATAAGATGCATTTGAATGAATGTTACTAGATGCACCATATCTGATCGCAAACCGCAAAGAAAATGATGCAAATATTTTTGATATATTATTACTTAATTCAGTGTCTTTAGATTCTGAATCTGTACGTCTGTGTGCTGCAGGTGCAGTGGAGGTGAGGAAAGAAGGTCTGGAGGCGCAGATCAACCGTCTAGCTGAACTCATCGGACGACTGGAGAATAAGGTGAGGAACACAGACACACCCACATTAATATGTTTTAATAACTAAGAAAGAAATCCCCAATGATGTGAGTGCAAGCAGCTGAAGTGACTTTTCTCTAATGGGTGGCTTGGCTCAGCCTCAGAGATAAGGTGAGGAGTTTGGACATTCAGAGGGAGCTCAGAGTAGAGCTACTGCTTTAATCGGATAGAGTAGGCATCTGATCAGGATTCCTCCTGGGAATCTCCTTTCTGAGGTTTTCTGGGCATGCCCAACTGGGGGGAGACCCTAGGGTAGACCCAGAATCCACTAGAGAAATAGTATATCTTATCTGGACAGGGAATGCCTCAGGTTACCCCCAGAGTAAGTGGAAAATGTTGCTGGGGAGAAGTATGTCAGGAATACCCTGTTTAGCCTGCTGCCAATCCAACCCAACTTCGGCTGAGATGAAGAAAATGGATGGATGGTTATTACATCTGGCATGTTAATTTCTGCATTTTATGGTATTTAATAGATCTGAAGCTATAAAATAAAAGCAGTGTGTGCAGTAATGTGAGCACATATCTGTGAACCTGGCACACTTCACACACATCCACTAAACCAGACCTCAGCTGCCTGCACTGCTCAGTAAAAAATGCATCGCTGTCTGCATCTTCCATTGGGATTCTCCTCCTCCCTTTGGTGCTCTATTGTTATTTCAATTCAGTTCTTTCAGTTTACAAAGTTTAAACTACATCACCTCCTTAAAAAGCACCCAACCTTTTGTTTTAGCTTCCAGTGGCTTATCTTGGATTTTTGAAGCTTTAATGTAAATTAACCAATTGTTACATATTTCTGACATGAAACCTGTATGATTTAAATAATTGTAAACATTCTATAAGAGTTCAGTTTATCATCTCATAACCTCTCCTATGGGTTTAGAGCCACTTTAAGTCTATATACGGATCTTTATGGTCTTTCTTGGGGTTTTGCTGGCAATGCAAATCCAGCATCAGCTTCCCTAAAGCCTAATATTCAAAGCTTTACTTTAGGAAAGTAAGTTTTACCTCTTTCTCTCAGACTTTATCACTAACCCACAAAGTGATTAATACAGACATTCATCCTCAGCTTTATCGCATCAGTACCTCTGATTTTATTTATCTGATCTTTAAACAAGACCAGGTGGATTTTTTTTCATATGAATATTCATCAATATAGATTGAATTGTCAACCATATATATTTAATTTGTGTAATACACTGGGATATTTATAACTAGAGCTATTTGTTAGATTTTTGTTCGATTTTGTAACTCTGGGAGCAACTTTGGCCACATACTTTCCTCTGTGATTAGTACGGTTTTCTGATTGTGAATGTTTAGAAAGTTCTGATCTA
Source organism: Rhamphochromis sp. 'chilingali' (assembly GCF_963969265.1). Lineage (NCBI taxonomy): Eukaryota > Metazoa > Chordata > Actinopteri > Cichliformes > Cichlidae > Rhamphochromis > Rhamphochromis sp. 'chilingali'. Next base: position 9,817,191 of record NC_137930.1, read on the forward strand.
ATGTCAAATTTCAGTGAAATAAAGAATCAAACTGTACATACAGGAAATACTTTGTTTTAAGGCCTTCTTTACAGAGTGAATAACACAACCTCTGATAAGAACTGAGTTCAACCTTAAAACAGATGAACAGACTGTGAGAATTGAGCTGCACTGCTGTCAGTTCTTTTAAAGCACCAGTCATCCTTTCGACACTAGAGCTCTTCTATCAGACACAAACGACTGAAAGTCAGTGATCTCTGTCCTCATTATAACTTTTTCTCTGACCAAGCTTGTCAGCATATGGAGGATTTGTTAGTTTGATATGTTACACTGGCCAAATTGCGTACACCAGAGCAGCACGCTGAAGGTCGGCGGAGGACAAAAGAGAGGAAAGTGTTGCAGGAGGGGGGGGAATGATAGTCAGTGGGGGCTAATAAGCAGGTGGGAGTGGGGAGTGAGTAGCTGATTTACATCAAGTGAAAGAAATTGAAGAAAGTAAGAAACTATCACAGTGCATATTTTTTCTTCACTTCTTCTAAAGTGTGGCAACTCTCTAGTCAAAGATGCCTCTTCATCATCTTCCTTCCTCCCTTCTGTCATTCTTGCATCTTTCATTTGCCTTCGCTCCCCCCCCTCGCTGTCTTTGTCCCTCCGTTCCTCTGCATTGCCTGCATCTTATTCAGTACTGAACATGTTGCAGCTAATGGAGCCCCAGCAGACTCAGCTGTCTTTAGGAGAGTGAGCGACTACAGCAGAAAGAGCTAAAGAATACCTAAAGACTATGCACCGCTGTGGGGGAGGAGGAGTAGCAAGATGAGGAAGGATAGAGGGGAATCACATTAGGAAAAAAGGATTGGAAGAAGGAAACAAAATGCTCGTGTGAGCAGAGTTACATCATCACTCATAATACCGCTTTAGAAACAACCTGAAGCCTTTAACCTCTTACTCTAATTTAATATACGTCCAACTATTTACTCAGTTTTGGCAGCAATGGCTGAAATGTTTCTTACCAAAGAACTGTTCAATAATCACCTGCAACCATAAATCCTCCAGAGACTCAATTAGTCTACTTTCCAGAAGTCTGTGGCACAAAGAAAATCTTTCCAATGTCGACTACTACAAACAGACAAGTTTCTTTTTTACCCCTTTAGATGGCGATAAAGTCAGGAATAATTCATGCATTTTACTTTTACTTGAGGGAACGTTGAATTGAAGCTTAAAATTTCTGAAAAGAGAGGTAGAAAGGAGAGTGACAGAGCATTCATTTATCAGCTCTTTCTCTATTAAAACAAGTTACCAGGGGGAACAAGGCATGTGTAAACTGAAAAGTAGGTTTAAATTTAAGTGCTTGTTGTCTTCATGTTATATAGGATTACATATTGTTGTCTTGTTGTGTGTGCAGCTATCAAAAATGGTGCTTCATGTGGCAGCACACCACCATTTCTACGTCACAGCAGATAAAGTGGATGGTTACAGAGTCACTGGCCAGGTCTTTAATGATATAGACAACGTTTTTAAAAAGATAGACTAATTCACTTTCTTATTGAGAATTAAATCTAAAGACCATTCTACTCAGAAATGCACAGGAATTATAAAGCTGCAGTCTACTGACATGTAGCTCAGGCTCAAGAAGGGGTAAAAGCTTCTGCCTTGATCCTTCTCTGAGGCTCTCTGATAGGAAAACTGTCTGTGATAAGAAAACCTGAAGTGTTTTGCTTCAGGTCAAGAAATATAAACCTCTGTAAAGCCACACATCTGACTTTTATGTTTGTCTCTGCACAATCTGTACATGGTGTGCTGGACAGTATAACATGGAAGAGAGTGATATTATACCCCTCTCGTCAAACTGACAGGTCATTAATTATTCATGAGCTCCGGAAGTAATTACTTCCGGAGCTCATGAATAATTTAATTACTTCCGGAGCTCCGGAAGTAATTAAATTATTCATGAGCTCCGGAAGTAGGAAGTAATTAAGTAATAAAAATATGATATTCATAAAAATATGATATTCCTAAAAATATGATATTCATAAAAATATGATATTCATAAAAATATAATTGATTATTTAGAAAGTTTCTTATATATCAAAAAATAGCATTCTTTTATTTCTTTAAGCAATTAAATTTTTATTTTTATTTTTTTATGCTCAAAAAACGCCATCTGGTGGCGGGTCAGTGTGTGTGTGTGTGCGCGCGCGCGCGCCCGAGGCTGTGTGTCTGTGTCTCCGGACCGTGCTCTCTCGGGCTCCGTGCTCATGTGTTTAAAAATGTATTAAACCATATTAAAATTGTTTAGTTAAACTTGTGCTTTTGTAACGTTCAGTATGGCCACAAACACATGCTGCATGCCTTGGGGGAAAACTTTATTTCGATTTATATGCATTTGTAGATTTAGAATAAAACTCATACTCAGAAAAAACTCGCGATCCCCTAACCCTAACCCTCCTTAGAAACATAAGCAGGGAAAACTCCTTAAAAAACCCTCCGCGATTTCTCCAAAACCCTACAATAACTTGTTAGCTACCCCTCTATTCCCAAAACCTTATATTCGATAACAGGGAAAATCCTGAAAAAATCCTTAGTCTTTTTTCTCAAATTCAGCGCCCCGCGGCTCCCTTCATGCTCAGCCAAACAAAGCCAAAACTCCTTTAAAAAAAAAATTCTCCGCGATTTCTCCAAATCCCTAGAATAACTTGTTAGCTACCCCTCTATTCCCAAAACCTTATATTCGATAACAGGGAAAATCCTTATTCTTTTTTCCTTCAAAAACTTCCCTCTTACTAGCAACCTCTAAAATTCAACGCACACTCTAAGTTCTACCTCGCTCTTAATCTCCGATCCACAACTTCTTGCAGAGCACAATTTTTTCCTGCTTGTTCGCTCCCCGCTCTGCTCCCGAATGCGCTGCTTACCTCGTTCGAAATTTGCGCCGGAGACCAACTCCCCCCCTTACTTCGCCCCGCTGCCAATCACATAACTATTGCACCGCTCCCTTCGCACCCCGGTTAGCCAATCCGCTCCAGGTCCGATTTTTATGATCTCCCGCTCAGGTTAAGACTACCCCCGAGCTCCCACAAGACCCCTGCCTTCAGCCATATCAACAACTGGAACCGCTCAGACTGCTTGCGAGTTCGCATAGGGAGCGGCCGATTTCAACAGCAACTTGCGTCTCTTTCCTTATCCGCATATCATTCGGTAAGTGTTAATCTTCCTCTCTAACTACATTTTTGCATTTTCCTTTTTACCATTCTGTCAATCCTTTCATTTAAAAAAATAAATAAATATCACAATGGTTTGTAACAGGTACAATACACCATCCATCCATCCATTCGCCTCCACTTATCCTTTTCTCAGGCTTGCGCGGTGCGCTGGAGCCTATCCCACGTACAATACACTTTAAAATATATATAAGCTCCACTTTTAACTCCCGTAAAAGTTTATACATTACATGTCTACATCACCTATCATGGCCTCATCGGGTATCTCATAGCATCTTGTTATTGTTATGTTATGCTCCTTTGATATTTTGCTAGTTTGCGTGTTTTAAAACTCTTTTTGTTTTTCTTTATATTTTTAGACCCAGATGTGTTAACCTGATCCCTGCGAAACACCAGCTCTGCGTGGATTTTGACCGCGAGTGACCGGATGTTGTTTCCGGCCTGAGGTTGCCTGAAATGCCGTGAGGCTCGTTTGAAAGATTGCGCCCGAGACCAACTCCGCCTCCAAGGCATGCCTACCTTTAGCTGCCACCAGTGAGATATCAGAGCCGGGCTCCACATATCCAATCAGGAGCACGAGCAAGACAGCTTTTGCAGACTCTCCAGAAATATACAAGTCCTTACCAACTGCTCTGCAACCCAGTGTTTCTGGTCCCCTCACTAACATCGCTTTTTGAGATATTTTTTATGAACCACCAAAAAAGCAATTTTACCCCACAGTACAGAAGACTGGGTCTGAGGGCAGCAGCGGGGACAAATGATTGTAATGAAGCGACGGACATTTCATGGCTGGTCTTGCATAATCGTGAGTTATTATGTCATATGGTGATAAGTACATAGTTTTGCAAGAGGCATACAAGCACTGTGGAAAAAGTAATCATAAAACTGTTTTTGTGAACACCCTACGTTATGCTTTAAAAAATGTGATACATGTAATGTGATCATCAAAGAACATGATTTTTTTTTTAAAAACTTTTATTCTTATGCTTTTAAAGTATGTCAGATTATCTTAAAACACTTATTTGTATGTTATAATGTTTTTCTTACACCATGTGTAATTTTTATAGACACCTTATTCATTGTATCAATGTGTAATTATGTATCTTTTGATAAATAAATAAAATATTTAATCTTGTATTTGTGTACTTTCTGGTGATTCAATAAAAAATTAGTCACATATCGCTCTGATAAACACAGATGGCTGAAAGAAATGTTTGATGGAACAAAGGAAACAAGTGTCTTGCTGCTAAACTTTTAAGTCACCATGGTTTAAATGAGAAAGTCTGTATGTAAAACATGAAAAACTCCATATCAGTGATATCTACAAAGGTGTACTCATTTCTTTGTAATGGTGGTGTACTCATTTCTTTGTAATGGTACTTTACTGTTCCAATGAAACAAAAAGAAAATCTCATTTTTAAAGTACATTTTTCGGCCATCCTGACCTATTTTCAGGGGCAAGAATGTTGATGTTAGACTGTGTTTTAAATCAGGTTGTGTTATGTTATGGTGAAATTTAACTTGTTCTTTTGTGTAATTGCACATGGCCCAGCAAAGGACCCCTTAGTAAGCTGTACAGCATAAGTTTTCAATTCACTTTTGTCAGAAAACTTCACAGTATGAGAAGTTACAGCACAGTTTCTCCAAACGTGTGGTTCTTTTTCAGCCAGCGTGCTTTTAGAGCATCTACATTAGCTCATGTAGTAAAAGTACAATCAGTAAGTGTACTTTAACATTTGAGATTCCGAGTCACTCTTGCTTAGATCATGTGAACTATATCATGAACCTTTTTTTGTATAATGCATTAAACGTGTTCAAATCAGTTTAGTTAAAATAAATTGAAAATAATCTAGAGACAAGCAACTCCTTTTTAGCTTCTGTTATGTATTTACCTCTCACACCTTAATCTAGATGTTAGTGTTCTCAGAGTTAACATGTCTCATGTTGCCATGTTGTATTTCTAATACCCAGCCTCAGTGTTCGCCCTGTTGACCCTCAAATCCAAACACCAATGATCTAGATATTCACAAAATTCATAAGGAGATTCTTAAGGTCTTAAGTTTTGTTGTTTTTATGTTTTACAAAAAAAAAACTTCACATTTTTTATATTTTTAAACGAAAGTGACATGCAAGGATATTTTTCTTTAGTGATGTTGCTTCAGCAATCTCAAATACTAATTATTCTGGGAATTTTTATGGTCAAACTATGTGATTTTCCAAATGTGTGTGTGTGGAGTAAAATGACCTTGTTCTTATGATGTTGTCACCGTGAATCATTTAGGATTAACAACACAAATTGTATCGATAGCAGAAACAGTCTTATAACTTATAATTCTCACACGTTACCGCTAGTTTTACAAACACAGTCTTCTTCAGCTCTGTTTATGTAGCTTTTATGAAACTGATTTTCCATAGTACAAGTAGAATTTAATTTTTCTTTGCTCTCCAGTATAAATCCAATAATTTGCAGGCTTTTTACTGAAACTCTCACAATGCAACACTCAATGCTCAGAGCTTCATATATCAACAGCTCTGAAAATATCTTCTTTTTTAAAGTAATGTAGGACAGGATCTCTCACTCTCTGTGTCTCAAAAAAACCCAACTAAACTGGCAATCACCACTAAACAAATGAAAGTAGTTTATGGCTTTTTTATCAGCTGCATTTCTTTCATTTATGTATTGATCCCATTGTTTATTGGTAATGCTTTTAGGTCACTGTTTTAGCATGTCTGCCTCACACTCCATTTAAACAGTTTAACAGATAGTGGGGTCTGGTAAGGAAGTTGGGGGGAAGCAGACAACTCCACAGGAAGAGTCTTTTTGTCTTTTCTCCACTGTAAAAGATAGCAAGGCAGTGTGAAACTTTCTTTGCGGGAAAGACAAAACTGAGAGCCATGCTAGGCTCAGTGAGAGACTCTGCTCACCCCTCTGCCCCAGCGATGGCAGTCCCTCACCAAGCTCGATTTCTGTTCTTTGTCTTGATTAAAGAATGTTAGCTACCGCTCATCGCTTGTCTGCAGGCTTTATTAAATGGAAAACTTCCACAACAACCTCTAAACAGTGGTTTATGGCTTTTTGTCACCTGCAACACCATGTAACACTTGGATGTTAGATTCTTTTACCAGTCAGTGTTGTTAGCCCCAACCCCCAGGCTCCAGCTGTCTGAGCTCTAACCCTGGCTGCCAAATGTCCCCCTGAGGCCTTTGTGCCTTTTACCACCAGACTAAGTTTGTAGTCCTGTCTACTAATATTATTTTATTTTTTTATTATAGCACAAGGTTCAGTTAGGTTACTACTTTGACTTCCTCAATTTGAGCACATTTCTGACCCGATACTTTATCAAGCTTTTACTCAAGTGTTTTTGACACTAGCAGCTGTACTTCTACTTAAGTGAAAATTGCCTGCAATTTTGCCACCTCAGTTGCCACTTTTCTGGAGTTTGTACACTTTTTATATTGAAACGTTCAACGTTTTACGTGTTATCCTTGATCACAGTTCTAAACAAGTTAACTTTCTTCACTTCAAAGTAACCCAAAAAAAGAAACTATATGTCCAGTTCTCTTTACTCCAAACCTGGTTTAAGGCTATGCTGTTGTTGTGATATGGCCATACAAATAATATTAAGTTTAATTAATCTTAAAAAAAAATGGCTGCTTCATGGCTACCTGTTCAGAGAATTTGCAGACTTTTATGGAAACTGTCACAATGTAACACTCTCACTGTCAAAACATGGTTGATCCATGTTTCTATGAACACTGATTAATATATCAACAGCTCTGAAAATCCTTTTTTTTAAAGTAAAGCAGAACAGGATCTCTGTATCTCTAAAAATCCCAACAAAACTGGCAATCACCTCTAAACAAATGGAAGTAGTTTATGGATCTTTATCACCTGCAACACCATGTAACACCTAGATGTTAGACTCTTTTACCATCACATTTGCAAGGGTTTATGTGTTATCCTTGATCACAGTTCTAAATAAGTTAACTTTGCTTGACATAAAAGTAGCCCAAAGAAGACAAATATATGTCCAGTTCTTTTTTACTCCAAACCTACTGATCGGAAAACATTATGTGATGCTGGAAGTTTTCATCCTATCCATCTGCAAAACAAGTTTACCTGTAAGCCAACACATTAGACGTAAGCAAATTTGTGAAATTCCTGAACAATGTGCTTTGTGGAGTAGCAGTAGTACTAGAACTAGTACTAGTAGTCCTAGTATTCTGCAGCAACCAGGCTTCAAGAGTGATCACTCTTCTGGCTTTCAAATGGTGAAAACATGTCACAGTCTTAACCGCAAATCAGAAATGTTGGTAAATTTAAAAAGGAATTTAAACGTCAGCTTTGACATAGACACAGACTTTATTAATGCCACACTCAGGAAATTCACATGTTACACATGATTTAGCTCACCTGCTAAATCCCCAGAGCAATAACCCCATCAGCATCATTAGCCTGAGTGTTGATCCTCCAGGTGAGTGAGTGGAGTTGAGTGTGTGTGTGTGTGTGTGTGTGTGTGTGTGTGTGTGTGTGTGTGTGTGTGTGTGTGTGTGTGTGTGTGTGTGTGTGTGTGTGATCAGAGGTGAAGCTGCTTTCTGCAAAGTCTCATCAACAACATCTTTAGAAACAAACATCAACAACCAGGAAGAGTCTAAAAGCACTAAATATGAAACAGACCATTTACCATACCCAACACTGAGCTCCTGCACAGTCAGATGGAGTGAAACATAATGTCCCAGTGGTGTTCTGTTGGATTTAGCAGGTGAGCGTTGTTGCCAGTCAAAACCTTTTTGGAAACTCTTTACAAGAATCAATGTAATTATTTGTTTTACTTGAATCAAATGTATTGGTTTATATACCTGAAATAAAACTTTTTTTTGGAAACCCGTTACATCAAATAAAACTTTCTTGGAAAAGCATTGCAAGAATCAATCGAGTTATTTGTTTTACCCCATTCAAATCTATTGGTTTCATTACATCAAATTAAATAATTTTGGAAACCCGTTACATCAAATAAAACTTTTTTGGAAAAACTTTACAAGAATCAATGTAATTATTTGTTTTACTTGAATCAAATGTAATGGTTTATATACCTGAAATAAAACTTTTTTGGAAACCCTGTACATGAAGTAAAAGGTTTTTGATCTTGTAAGTTCTGGCTTTAATATTTTCAGCTGATAAAGTGAACTCGTGCGGGTGTATTGTGACTGCTCTATCACAATGTATAATTTGACTTGTGAGGTACACACAACAAGGCCAACAAGAAAAAGTGAATTAGAGATTCATTACAAAATACAAAAAATAAAAATAAATAGTGCACAAATTTAAAACAAGCAAAACACCTATGCAAGAGTAACTACTAATGATTTACAAATACTTGTCATATACAACCAATACACTCAGAGAATTTTACCATATCAGTATAAAGCTCTCTGTAATTCCTGGACAGTTCGTGAAATAATTTAAAATTAAATCTGCACTTCAGTTAACTATTCTTTTTTAACAACAGGTTTATGTCTTAGATCTACGGATACAGCTAAAACACTCTGCTTGTATAATGCTATATTCTCTCCCAGCTTATCCTTTTCTCACAACAGGGTGATTCCCAAAGTACGAGTCAATAAAACAATCACTCTAAAACCAAGAACAGAAAGATAAAGTTGCAAAATAAAAGATTAAGGATTGTGTTTTTATAGCATGTAGTAAACTATCCCCTTTTTCTAACACAGAGTTTGTATGAAGTTCACTTTATCAGCTGAAAATATTAAAGCCAGAACTTACAAGATCAAAAACCTTTTACTTCATGTACAGGGTTTCCAAAAAAGTTTTATTTCAGGTATATAAACCATTACATTTGATTCAAGTAAAACAAATAATTACATTGATTCTTGTAAAGTTTTTCCAAAAAAGTTTTATTTGATGTAACGGGTTTCCAAAATTATTTAATTTGATGTAATGAAACCAATAGATTTGAATGGGGTAAAACAAATAACTCGATTGATTCTTGCAATGCTTTTCCAAGAAAGTTTTATTTGATGTAACGGGTTTCCAAAAAAAAGTTTTATTTCAGGTATATAAACCAATACATTTGATTCAAGTAAAACAAATAATTACATTGATTCTTGTAAAGAGTTTCCAAAAAGGTTTTGACTGGCAACAACGCTCACCTGCTAAATCCAACAGAACACCACTGGGACATTATGTTTCACTCCATCTGACTGTGCAGGAGCTCAGTGTTGGGTATGGTAAATGGTCTGTTTCATATTTAGTGCTTTTAGACTCTTCCTGGTTGTTGATGTTTGTTTCTAAAGATGTTGTTGATGAGACTTTGCAGAAAGCAGCTTCACCTCTGATCTCACACACACACACACACACACACACACACACACACACACACACACACACACACACACACACACACACACACACACACACACACACACACACACACACTCAACTCCACTCACTCACCTGGAGGATCAACACTCAGGCTAATGATGCTGATGGGGTTATTGCTCTGGGGATTTAGCAGGTGAGCTAAATCATGTGTAACATGTGAATTTCCTGAGTGTGGCATTAATAAAGTCTGTGTCTATGTCAAAGCTGACGTTTAAATTCCTTTTTAAATTTACCAACATTTCTGATTTGCGGTTAAGACTGTGACATGTTTTCACCATTTGAAAGCCAGAAGAGTGATCACTCTTGAAGCCTGGTTGCTGCAGAATACTAGGACTACTAGTACTAGTTCTAGTACTACTGCTACTCCACAAAGCACATTGTTCAGGAATTTCACAAATTTGCTTACGTCTAATGTGTTGGCTTACAGGTAAACTTGTTTTGCAGATGGATAGGATGAAAACTTCCAGCATCACATAATGTTTTCCGATCAGTAGGTTTGGAGTAAAAAAGAACTGGACATATATTTGTCTTCTTTGGGCTACTTTTATGTCAAGCAAAGTTAACTTATTTAGAACTGTGATCAAGGATAACACATAAACCCTTGCAAATGTGATGGTAAAAGAGTCTAACATCTAGGTGTTACATGGTGTTGCAGGTGATAAAGATCCATAAACTACTTCCATTTGTTTAGAGGTGATTGCCAGTTTTGTTGGGATTTTTAGAGATACAGAGATCCTGTTCTGCTTTACTTTAAAAAAAAGGATTTTCAGAGCTGTTGATATATTAATCAGTGTTCATAGAAACATGGATCAACCATGTTTTGACAGTGAGAGTGTTACATTGTGACAGTTTCCATAAAAGTCTGCAAATTCTCTGAACAGGTAGCCATGAAGCAGCCATTTTTTTTTAAGATTAATTAAACTTAATATTATTTGTATGGCCATATCACAACAACAGCATAGCCTTAAACCAGGTTTGGAGTAAAGAGAACTGGACATATAGTTTCTTTTTTTGGGTTACTTTGAAGTGAAGAAAGTTAACTTGTTTAGAACTGTGATCAAGGATAACACGTAAAACGTTGAACGTTTCAATATAAAAAGTGTACAAACTCCAGAAAAGTGGCAACTGAGGTGGCAAAATTGCAGGCAATTTTCACTTAAGTAGAAGTACAGCTGCTAGTGTCAAAAACACTTGAGTAAAAGCTTGATAAAGTATCGGGTCAGAAATGTGCTCAAATTGAGGAAGTCAAAGTAGTAACCTAACTGAACCTTGTGCTATAATAAAAAAATAAAATAATATTAGTAGATAGGACTACAAACTTAGTCTGGTGGTAAAAGGCACAAAGGCCTCAGGGGGACATTTGGCAGCCAGGGTTAGAGCTCAGACAGCTGGAGCCTGGGGGTTGGGGCTAACAACACTGACTGGTAAAAGAATCTAACATCCAAGTGTTACATGGTGTTGCAGGTGACAAAAAGCCATAAACCACTGTTTAGAGGTTGTTGTGGAAGTTTTCCATTTAATAAAGCCTGCAGACAAGCGATGAGCGGTAGCTAACATTCTTTAATCAAGACAAAGAACAGAAATCGAGCTTGGTGAGGGACTGCCATCGCTGGGGCAGAGGGTGAGCAGAGTCTCTCACTGAGCCTAGCATGGCTCTCAGTTTTGTCTTTCCCGCAAAGAAAGTTTCACACTGCCTTGCTATCTTTTACAGTGGAGAAAAGACAAAAAGACTCTTCCTGTGGAGTTGTCTGCTTCCCCCCAACTTCCTTACCAGACCCCACTATCTGTTAAACTGTTTAAATGGAGTGTGAGGCAGACATGCTAAAACAGTGACCTAAAAGCATTACCAATAAACAATGGGATCAATACATAAATGAAAGAAATGCAGCTGATAAAAAAGCCATAAACTACTTTCATTTGTTTAGTGGTGATTGCCAGTTTAGTTGGGTTTTTTTGAGACACAGAGAGTGAGAGATCCTGTCCTACATTACTTTAAAAAAGAAGATATTTTCAGAGCTGTTGATATATGAAGCTCTGAGCATTGAGTGTTGCATTGTGAGAGTTTCAGTAAAAAGCCTGCAAATTATTGCATTTATACTGGAGAGCAAAGAAAAATTAAATTCTACTTGTACTATGGAAAATCAGTTTCATAAAAGCTACATAAACAGAGCTGAAGAAGACTGTGTTTGTAAAACTAGCGGTAACGTGTGAGAATTATAAGTTATAAGACTGTTTCTGCTATCGATACAATTTGTGTTGTTAATCCTAAATGATTCACGGTGACAACATCATAAGAACAAGGTCATTTTACTCCACACACACACATTTGGAAAATCACATAGTTTGACCATAAAAATTCCCAGAATAATTAGTATTTGAGATTGCTGAAGCAACATCACTAAAGAAAAATATCCTTGCATGTCACTTTCGTTTAAAAATATAAAAAATGTGAAGTTTTTTTTTTGTAAAACATAAAAACAACAAAACTTAAGACCTTAAGAATCTCCTTATGAATTTTGTGAATATCTAGATCATTGGTGTTTGGATTTGAGGGTCAACAGGGCGAACACTGAGGCTGGGTATTAGAAATACAACATGGCAACATGAGACATGTTAACTCTGAGAACACTAACATCTAGATTAAGGTGTGAGAGGTAAATACATAACAGAAGCTAAAAAGGAGTTGCTTGTCTCTAGATTATTTTCAATTTATTTTAACTAAACTGATTTGAACACGTTTAATGCATTATACAAAAAAAGGTTCATGATATAGTTCACATGATCTAAGCAAGAGTGACTCGGAATCTCAAATGTTAAAGTACACTTACTGATTGTACTTTTACTACATGAGCTAATGTAGATGCTCTAAAAGCACGCTGGCTGAAAAAGAACCACACGTTTGGAGAAACTGTGCTGTAACTTCTCATACTGTGAAGTTTTCTGACAAAAGTGAATTGAAAACTTATGCTGTACAGCTTACTAAGGGGTCCTTTGCTGGGCCATGTGCAATTACACAAAAGAACAAGTTAAATTTCACCATAACATAACACAACCTGATTTAAAACACAGTCTAACATCAACATTCTTGCCCCTGAAAATAGGTCAGGATGGCCGAAAAATGTACTTTAAAAATGAGATTTTCTTTTTGTTTCATTGGAACAGTAAAGTACCATTACAAAGAAATGAGTACACCTTTGTAGATATCACTGATATGGAGTTTTTCATGTTTTACATACAGACTTTCTCATTTAAACCATGGTGACTTAAAAGTTTAGCAGCAAGACACTTGTTTCCTTTGTTCCATCAAACATTTCTTTCAGCCATCTGTGTTTATCAGAGCGATATGTGACTAATTTTTTATTGAATCACCAGAAAGTACACAAATACAAGATTAAATATTTTATTTATTTATCAAAAGATACATAATTACACATTGATACAATGAATAAGGTGTCTATAAAAATTACACATGGTGTAAGAAAAACATTATAACATACAAATAAGTGTTTTAAGATAATCTGACATACTTTAAAAGCATAAGAATAAAAGTTTTTTAAAAAAAAATCATGTTCTTTGATGAACACATTACATATATCACATTTTTTAAAGCATAACGTAGGGTGTTCACAAAAACAGTTTTATGATTACTTTTTCCACAGTGCTTGTATGCCTCTTGCAAAACTATGTACTTATCACCATATGACATAATAACTCACGATTATGCAAGACCAGCCATGAAATGTCCGTCGCTTCATTACAATCATTTGTCCCCGCTGCTGCCCTCAGACCCAGTCTTCTGTACTGTGGGGTAAAATTGCTTTTTTGGTGGTTCATAAAAAATATCTCAAAAAGCGATGTTAGTGAGGGGACCAGAAACACTGGGTTGCAGAGCAGTTGGTAAGGACTTGTATATTTCTGGAGAGTCTGCAAAAGCTGTCTTGCTCGTGCTCCTGATTGGATATGTGGAGCCCGGCTCTGATATCTCACTGGTGGCAGCTAAAGGTAGGCATGCCTTGGAGGCGGAGTTGGTCTCGGGCGCAATCTTTCAAACGAGCCTCACGGCATTTCAGGCAACCTCAGGCCGGAAACAACATCCGGTCACTCGCGGTCAAAATCCACGCAGAGCTGGTGTTTCGCAGGGATCAGGTTAACACATCTGGGTCTAAAAATATAAAGAAAAACAAAAAGAGTTTTAAAACACGCAAACTAGCAAAATATCAAAGGAGCATAACATAACAATAACAAGATGATATGAGATACCCGATGAGGCCATGATAGGTGATGTAGACATGTAATGTATAAACTTTTACGGGAGTTAAAAGTGGAGCTTATATATATTTTAAAGTGTATTGTACGTGGGATAGGCTCCAGCGCACCGCGCGAGCCTGAGAAAAGGATAAGTGGAGGCGAATGGATGGATGGATGGTGTATTGTACCTGTTACAAACCATTGTGATATTTATTTATTTTTTTAAATGAAAGGATTGACAGAATGGTAAAAAGGAAAATGCAAAAATGTAGTTAGAGAGGAAGATTAACACTTACCGAATGATATGCGGATAAGGAAAGAGACGCAAGTTGCTGTTGAAATCGGCCGCTCCCTATGCGAACTCGCAAGCAGTCTGAGCGGTTCCAGTTGTTGATATGGCTGAAGGCAGGGGTCTTGTGGGAGCTCGGGGGTAGTCTTAACCTGAGCGGGAGATCATAAAAATCGGACCTGGAGCGGATTGGCTAACCGGGGTGCGAAGGGAGCGGTGCAATAGTTATGTGATTGGCAGCGGGGCGAAGTAAGGGGGGGAGTTGGTCTCCGGCGCAAATTTCGAACGAGGTAAGCAGCGCATTCGGGAGCAGAGCGGGGAGCGAACAAGCAGGAAAAAATTGTGCTCTGCAAGAAGTTGTGGATCGGAGATTAAGAGCGAGGTAGAACTTAGAGTGTGCGTTGAATTTTAGAGGTTGCTAGTAAGAGGGAAGTTTTTGAAGAAAAAAGACTAAGGATTTTCCCTGTTATCGAATATAAGGTTTTGGGAATAGAGGGGTAGCTAACAAGTTATTCTAGGGATTTGGAGAAATCGCGGAGAATTTTTTTTTTAAAGGAGTTTTGGCTTTGTTTGGCTGAGCATGAAGGGAGCCGCGGGGCGCTGAATTTGAGAAAAAAGACTAAGGATTTTTTCAGGATTTTCCCTGTTATCGAATATAAGGTTTTGGGAATAGAGGGGTAGCTAACAAGTTATTGTAGGGTTTTGGAGAAATCGCGGAGGGTTTTTTAAGGAGTTTTCCCTGCTTATGTTTCTAAGGAGGGTTAGGGTTAGGGGATCGCGAGTTTTTTCTGAGTATGAGTTTTATTCTAAATCTACAAATGCATATAAATCGAAATAAAGTTTTCCCCCAAGGCATGCAGCATGTGTTTGTGGCCATACTGAACGTTACAAAAGCACAAGTTTAACTAAACAATTTTAATATGGTTTAATACATTTTTAAACACATGAGCACGGAGCCCGAGAGAGCACGGTCCGGAGACACAGACACACAGCCTCGGGCGCGCGCGCGCGCACACACACACACACTGACCCGCCACCAGATGGCGTTTTTTGAGCATAAAAAAATAAAAATAAAAATTTAATTGCTTAAAGAAATAAAAGAATGCTATATTTTGATATATAAGAAACTTTCTAAATAATCAATTATATTTTTAGGAATATCATATTTTTATGAATATCATATTTTTAGGAATATCATATTTTTATTACTTAATTACTTCCTACTTCCGGAGCTCATGAATAATTAATGACCTGTCAGTTTGACGAGAGGGGTATAATATCACTCTCTCATGGAATTTTATAAGATTCAGGCGGTTTAATGGTATGTTGCATTATTTTTATGCATTATATTCATAATGGTCAGTTTTACTATCAAATATAAAACACTTTAGTGTCACCATGCAAAAGAAATAAAACATAAATTAAATAAAACCACACACGAAAAATAATAAATAATCGACTGAAGGCTCTGTGAACAAAACTTAAACACTGGGACAAGGCCTCAGAGTCTCTACTTAACAGGTGGACATAATGCCACATTAATGCTAGAAGATAACAGCCAAAGACTTCCAGACAGCAGATGTGGCACCGCTGTCTTTGTTCAGTGTTTTTGGTACATCTTTGCTCTTCTCTCTCTTTTCTTTATCCTTTCTTCACTGGTGTTGGATGTCGCATGATTAGGATGACAAATGAGATCTGAAATGATCACAAATTGGGGTAACTAGAAGTAACTAGAAGTTTCCAAGTAATACTAGTACTGCGTAAATTTCATTTACTTAGAAATCTAAAATAATTTGCGTATCTGTTTTCAATTCAGTGTGATGCCTTTTATTTTGGAGGTTTTGCTGAAATCAATTTTCCACCTTGATAAAATTTTGATTTCAGAATAGAAAAGAAGACAAATTACTCGTATAATTACACTTGGACCAACAACAGGGAACAGCAGAAATCCGCTGCACGTGAAAAAGAAAATAGGTCACCAAACTTTTCTGTTGGAAAATGAGCTTTCAGAATAATGAGAGCTATAGAAAAGCACATGAATAGGCATTTTCTGCTGGATTAAATTTACAGAGGGCTGTACAGAATACTGCAGAAATCATACTGGATCAAAACAAAAGCTTTGTGGAGGTGTCTTAAATGTGTCTTTGCCTCTCTGTTTTGTTGAGTATTACCTGCACAAGTTTTAGTATTAAGACTGTGCAGGTGTCTGGAAGGAGAAGATATTATCACACTGCGTCGGAGTGAATCATGAATTGTTTACTCAATGAATAATAAGCCAGCTACACACTGAGTGATGCTGTACATGGTGAGATGAAAATAGTGTCTTACTTTGGCCCCTTTGCCTGGATATCACAGGAAATCCTGTTACCTACAAACCCTCCTTAAAGTGGCAAAATCATGGAGCCTCTGTTGCTCAGTCTTAGTTTCACATTCTCCTACTGTCATCCTTTTTCCTTACTTACAAAATATCATCATTTATTAGTCTCCGTGCACCACAGACCAGGAAATTTTGCTTCCCTTGAAAACATCCCTCTTAGGATAATGAGCTTTCATTGTAGAGGCTCATATGCAATCTCTCCTTTTATCAGCAAAAGTATGTGATGTTGTGTTTGATAACTTGATTATAGCCACATAAATGGCAATGCTTATGCTCACTTTTTAACTATTTTTTAAAATTACTGTCAAGTTGAATGTGAAAAAATAGTAAACTATTACAGTTCTGTCTTATAATCTGCAACATCTTCAAAATTTTTAACATCTTCAAAATTTTCCACATTTAGGACACATCGCATTCAGTTTGCATGTTGAGATGCAGACATATACACTATGTGGATAAAAGTACTGGACCAATTACGGCTTACACCTGCAGGAGCTGCACAGACAAGGACACCAATGCCATGAAGCTCCTATGCACTCTGTGATCCCACTCTGGAATTTTACTTGAGTTGTTGGCGTTCCGAAATGCATTAGTACAACTTGCAGTTGACCGTGGAATATATGGGAAGGATGAAATTTCTTCATCCTAATACAATACCACACTCAAATTCAGCGACCTTTTTACGACAACTCAATTTTTCATAAATGTTTGTAAAGTCAAACTGCATAGCTAGGTGCTTGATTTATTTACACCTGTAACAACAGGACTGAAATCACCTGAATTGAAAGACTAAAAGGTGTGGTTGTCCACATATATACCATATATATGTGAACATATATATACCACAGATAACCAAATTTTCTTTGACTGTGTGCAATATGGGCAAAGAAAAGAATGGAAATCATACCCTGACTTAACACAAACGTGACTCTAGATGTCAGTTGACATTGCTCATTAACTGCAAGACATGTAAAAGGTAACCAGTGCTGCAAACATTTTGCTAATTAAGACAGTGAATCTGTTTACAATATTTCCACTAAAACAACTTTGTTTCAATTACAATCAAATATATACTCTGAATCTTGATTTCCCCTGCGTACTAAAACATAAAGGTAATTATATCTTATCTTAAGTATATTTTGGGGAAATGCATTTAGCTTAAAATTTGTACTTTTGTGTTTTTCCTATCCAACTTGAAGATCAGTAGTTTTGTAGCAACAAAGGATCACATGCATGAGTGAAGGCTTATCGGTGTTCATCTGGGACAAGATTTAGAATAGAATAGAATGGAATTTAACTTTATTATCATTGCACATGTCACAAGTACAAGGCAACAAAATGCATTTTGCATCCATCCAGAAAGTGCTTTAGCAAAAATATAGATATATTACAAAATATGAATCTATTATTGAACTATCTCAGATGCATTACTGCAAGATTTCGCCAATAAGAAAGTATGTCAGAATTTACCCTCTCCTGTTTCCCTGATAGAAGCAACGGCATGCAAATGACCAATAGAAGCCCAAGCAGACAACTGAGCTGATGGAATCAGTTGGAGAAACTTTTCTTCACTCCTCAAAGATGACTTCTTCAGTCTCAGCTAACTGCAGGTTTCATATCTTTCGCCATCTTACAATGCTGTGGTTGCTGCCATTCCCCAACTCTCTATGAATGATTCTCATGGCCACTGATCAATGGTCATAACAGTTTGCATACTAATGATCACGAAACAGAGCTGGTCAGTTGGTCAGTGGTGCTAATTTTGCTCTCTATGCAAATTTTAAGGAAACCTCCAGTCACCTAAACCTGATGGATGAGTGACGAAACTTCCTGGGATTTCCCTACCTGGCTGATTGAGCATCTTTCCTATCTTTCTTAAGAACATAAAAAAGTTAATATTATTTAAACCTTTTTTAGATCATGTTTTGGCAGTTTTTTACTGGAAAGATCTTCCAAGTGATGCAGGGTGTAAAAGAAAGCAGCTGATTTGATTTGTAAATGCCTAAACTAATCTTATCTGACAAAATGTAGTGCAGTTCAAACAGAACATTAGTGAGGATAAACAGAGGGCTGAATATTCGACCTTAATTTGCTAAGCAGGCAGACTCACAACTCAAGTGAATGCTAACATGTTAGCTATATCGTTTTTGTGAGGCAGTAACACATTAGCATTGTGAGAAGAGCTTGTTAGTGAGCTTGCATTGCTGAAAACAAATGTTAATGCAGGTTTAATGGAATGCATGCCATTAGTACTGCTGCTTTGTAAAGCACTTTTAAGAAAACAGCAATGGGTAAACAAAGCTGTTTCACAAAAATGTCTTTCAGTGTAGCATGTGCAGTAAGGAAAATAGCAGGCAGTGAGTCTTTTATGTACTGAACAGCCAACAACACACGGCACCTTTCATTTCAGTCCAGCTGTGACCATACTGTGTCACATTAGGTTTAAATCATTCATCCTAGGATTTGGTATGTGTGAGTGTCTGCGTGTCACCTGCCCACTGTGCCGGACGCCGTGATCCTGCTGAGTTTGGTAAAAGTCTCAGTTGCCCTCGGAGCTCCACAGACACTATTCAAACAGTGCTAGTCATCAGTCACCTTGGTGACAGACACCTGCAGCGCTTACTGTGATTTATTAGAGCGGGTTTATATAACGCTTGCTCACAGGCAGTGAAAGTGGAGGGGAAAACTGAAAATCAATGTTGTGCCATCGTTGTACACAGTCACTATACTATTGTGCCACCTGGCTTTGCTCCTGTCTTGCCTGAAGGATATATTTGAACTTAATTTAATCGTGCCTTTCACTTAATTGACCTTTTGCTAAACCCGTCCCCTGAAGCATGGCTGTCTCGTAAGAGCAATGCCCATTATCTAAAGTATGGTCTGATTGTTTTTTGGCCTTTGTAAAATGCACAGGATGAGAAAAAGTTTACTGGCTCATTGCTACGAGGTTATGTATTTTCTGATTCACAGTCGTGATTGGGTAGAAATTTAAACGAAAAACTATTTTTTGCCCGAGTTGTACAGATATTTTGGCTTGCTGGTGTGAACTGAGGCTCTCCCAAGTATCTCTCATCCATAGAGCTCAAGGATGTTCATTTTGGCTTTATAGTCGCTCCAGTTGGGGATGTCGTTCAGGTGGAAATTTTAAAAGATAGCTGAGGGCCTAGGGGATTATTACCAGTTCTTGCTAGCGCTACACTGTAAAACACATTCTGCTCTTTGTTTGCATTTCTTCTTCTTGAATATTCAACTGCTCAGGGGGTGTTGACTTTTTGACTGGTAACCCTTTTTTGTCCTATTTCAGGCTCAGTAGTCTCTGGCACAGGAAGCCACAGGACGTCCCTAAAAGTGTTTGGTCAGAAACTAAACTCTGCTTTCAGGCTTTTTTTAGAGACTGTCTAGTGTCAGAGAGCTAGAAGTGAGAGATCGTCTTTTGTTTCCTTATGTGTAAAATGTAAAAAAAAGAAAAAGAACCATGCAAGACTTTGTAACTAAGGAACTAGAAGGTTAGTAACTTTTTAAAAGAAGAAACAACAACTCCCCTAAATGCTTTCACGTCTATCTTCTTCCCCGTGATGTTCAACAGGATTGGGGATTTCTGTCTTCCATGTTTACATCTTTCATGTCTGCTTCTCTCAGTGATTCTCTCCAATTCCTCCTCGTTCCCTATCTTAATCTGTAAAATACATGTCCTCCTTCTGTGCCTGTCTCTGCAGCATGTCCAGAAAATCCTCATTGTGAGCTGCTAATGTGTGCTTCAAGTTGTAGTAGTAGTAGTAGTTGCTGTCGTTGGTCTTGTAGATTGACATGTTGCTGCTGCTGTTGTTGTGCTTCTCCTTGCAGACGGTCTGGTTTGACCTGCACCAGAGGCTAACAGACACAGATGGCACCACCAGTGCAGTGAGTAGACTAAACACTTTAACGTTGTCCTCTACACTGCAGCACACAGCCTTGGGCCGAGCATCGCTTTCTGCTGCAATACCGTCCTTACACCGCACTACTCTGTTCCTGATGACATACCTATATGATGCAATTACTAGTGGACAGCGCTTATGCATGGCCAGAGCTCTCTAAAAATAGCCCTGCTCTGTATGTCTCTCTCATGGGTGTGAACTTGTGAATTATTTCCCAGAAAATGTGTGTGTTTTGTTGTCTGGAACCGAATAATTTATGGGCACCGAGTATTCTCCAGAAGAACAAATAGAGTCATACATTATCTTATAACATCTAACACCCACAGAGACAATAGCAGGCATATCAGGAGTGCAAGACACATGCAGCATATTCAGTAGGATTTTGTTTGTGATAACAATCAGTGACTCATAGAAAAAACGATCTTCTTTACAAGCCGTATTCGGATTCAGTCATAAATCACAACATCTTCCGTTACAGAAACCCAAATATTTGACACCATTGTCACACACTACTCCAGCTAAGATTGCATATCGCAAACAACACATGTATGCCTGCAGTGAAGTAGAGATAACAGGGTGAGAAGTATGAATGCCTGAAAAGCCAAAAACAATCTTTCTTATAGCAATGTGGATTTATTGTAGTCACAGTTACTTTTCCCTTTCCTATTTTCCCTCGTATAAACCAAAGACATAAGAACGTCCTTCACTAAGGTGTGCTCGTATATGTCTGTTGTTTAGATGGTGTCGTTTGCTACATTGATTCTTGCTTATAAAACAGGCTGAGGGGTTTAACTGGCTTTGGTATAAAGTTACAGTACATTTACACTAGAACAAGCAGCAAATGACCCCTGGAAAAATCTATTCCATGTGGTGTATTTATATATCAAAAATCAATTTATGCCAGTTAGAGCCATTAAGTTCTGTACAGATGCACCACTAAAAGCATGAACAGAGACATGAATATGTATACTTATTTGTGTCATTGTGTAAAGCTGTAAATATGCAGTTTAAAAGTATAAATTACAATCACCGGGCATGTGTCGACAACGCTTCAGTCCCTGGGTTGACCTTAGATTTAAAGAGTAAACAGTAAAAATGACTGCTGAGCATGTCTCTGAAATTCTTATACATTAATACTTAATATGTAAATGGTAAATGGCCTGTATTTGTATAGCGCTTTACTAGTCCCTAAGGACCCCAAAGCGCTTTACACATCCAGTCATCCACCCATTCACACACACATTCATACACTGGTGATGGCAAGCTACCTTGTAGCCACAGCCACGCTGGGGCGCACTGACAGAGGCGCCCCATGTAATGTATGCATTAATTTATTGCATGTACCTGTGAGCTGTAAAAATTTTGACAAAATTGATCAACAGTTCAGAGTGTTATACAGTTGATGATGAAATGGAAAGGCCCTTTGATGTAAAAGTTGAACTCAATAAAAACAAATATCAAAAGTATGACTTACCTTAAAAACCTGCACTCAACCATCCAAAGCAATGGGCAGTACACTAGAGAGGTGAAGAAGAGAGTGCAGGCAGGACAGTTTGTGACAGAAGGAAAGCAGCAAGAGCGAAAGGGAAGATTTACAAGACGGTAGTGAGACCTGGAGGTGACAGAGCTGAAGAGCTTTGTAGACAGTGATCCAGGGTGGACAGTTTTAGAAATGAGGTATAGCAGCAGGACAGGTCAGGGTAAGTTGCTTGAGATAAAGAAGAAAGGCTGAGATGGTTTGGAGATATCAAGATAAGGTATAGAAAAATATAAAATGGATGGTGAAGTTGAATCTGTCAGGAGAAAAGAGGAAGACAACAGATTGGATTCATAGATGTCATTAAGGAGGACATACAGAAGAGGTAGATAATTCAGGAAGCAGCTGAAAGAAGATGGTGAAAATATGAATTAATAAAACAAGGCTGTGACCTGTGCTTAGGGGGCAAAAATATATGAGCGTGCCAACATGTTGACAGGAATTTCGCAGGTACAAGATTTACTATGTTATCAGTCCCGGTTTAGCATGGCATCGTGGCCTTTATGACTTTGTTACAAGGTGCGGACAATTAAAAGACCGAAACAAAGACTCTTGTGCTGCCACTTTTATGTTGTCGAGAGACAACTGGGATTTAGTTGAGTTGTCTTAATCAAGGTAGTGACTCAACTAACCAGCACCACCTACCTTTTGCATCTTTCTATATTTGTCTGCCTCTTCCTTTAGTCCTTTATTCCATTTTTCATTTTAGCATCATGTTGGGGTTGAAGATGGTTTGGTGAACCGTCACTATCTGGGCCCTTTTACCTGCATTTAGTAGTCTGCTTCATCTGTGATTAAAGCCACACAAGCTGAATTGGTTACATATCTGTGTAGGTTCTCAGGACATTCAAAGAAGTCCAGTTGCTTTCCTTTCCAGGTTTTAGGAGCCTGGAAAAGAAAGCAACTGGACTTCTTTGAATGTCTTGAAGAGGCACCTCTAGGATCCAGGGCAGTCCAGTAAATCTTATCTTTTTCCACCTATTCTTTAATAAATACATCTGTATGTAAGTAAAGTAAGTGTGTCAGTGCATATGTTTCGTGCATTTGTGTTTACATATACCCCAAGTTCAGGAAGTTTAACACAGGGCCTTCCTGTGTTTAAGGGTGACCTTTGTAATAATCACAAATGCGCTCTTGCCCTCAGCAGTCAAGCCACTTATGGCTCTCAATTTGCTGCTAGGTAGCCACGAGGGCCCTGACTAACTTGTCCCGTTGTCATGGCCACTGACACAAAAAAAGGTTATTATATAAGAGACTATCCACATGCGAGGGAGAAGTTTTAGAGCCCTGATTTGAAATTTAAATGCAGCTCCAGGAAACACTTTTAAAACGCTTAACAATGTGCAATTATAAAGAGAAGTAACAGGCAAAGGTAAGAAACAGGAAAATTAAACTTGAAAAATAATAGAAACATTTTATGAAGGCATACTTACTTTGCAGTCTTTAAAAAATAGATTCCAGTATAACATTGCGAGGCAATTAAACATAAAAATAGCTACTGGTAATCACCTTGTATAACAAGATCCATTTGGCTGTTTGGTGGCCTGCTTTACAAAGCAAAGTAAACAGTGTCCAGCTGGGACATTTTTGCCTATGAGATAATGGTGTTTGTGCTAACACACAGGCTAGGAAACCACTCTAGTGCAGTCCTCATGGTAATGCAGCGCATGCTTCATCTCACCATGTCAGAGCTTCCAAACATGTGCGAGTATTTGTGTGGAGTTTGTGTACACCCACAGTCAGTTCTTTTAAATGTGAAAACTCACATTCAGTTCACAAACATTTAGACACATTAAACCATTTTTTGAAAATGAAATGAAACAGTTCTTCAGTTCAAAGTGTGCATAGTTTAACTGACGGTTAAACATCATCATGGCCAAATGAGGACGCTGCATTTACATCAACCTACAAAAACATACATGCTTTAACGAAACCTGGAGTTTGTTTACTAAAGAAGATATCCTGAGTTTCATTTTTAACTTGTGACCTTGTGGCGTGTACTGTGCTTTATTGAAACTTTCATCCACAACTACTTTTCTCTTGCACTTCACAAAAGCACTGACCTCATTACAAAACACAGTAACAGTGATGCCTTCTTCTCAGCTATCAGGATGAACTCTCTGACATAGATATAAATGACCTAATTTCCTCCGAGTGATAATTTAGAATGTAAATTTAAAATCACAGCACTGCCACTGTTTTTTTTACTTATTTGTTAAGTCATGGTAAATTTGTCACATGCTATTGTGGTTGTGCAGTCAACTTTGATGCAGTGTAGAGCAGCAGCTTGGAAATAGTTTGAATGCTACTATCAGGATAACAATAGTGTTGTGTTGGGCTGTCTGACTGCATTGAAAGATGGAGTTGAGCCCAAAGAACGGTAAAGATTAATGCACAGCATACAATCCAAGTACGACGCAATTACTTCTTAGATGTGCTGATTAAAATGACAGTAATGAAGCTGACTTTAGCTACACGTTTAGCCTATTACAAAATGCAATGGCAATTTTATTTTAATAGTGCATTTGAACTGCAAAGTCAATGTGCTTAACACAGAAGATAAAAACATAAAAACCTGTGTAGGTTTATGATGTATTAAGACAGTAAAAACAGCAAAAATATAATAAAGCAAAATAAAACAAAACAAAAGCAAACACAAATGCACATTTTGACTGTAGGCCTGAGTAGGGATGGGTATTGATAAGATTTTCACGATTCCGATTCCATTTTTGATTCTGTTTAACGATTCGATTCTTTATCGATTCTCTTATCAATTCTTTTTAAAAAAGGAGAACACTAAGGTTGAATAGCTTAGAACTTTCTTTTATATCTTCTCTTTGAACAAGATAGAAATTTAGGAGTAACATGGCCTTACAAACCCAACAGTGAGATCTTAAGAGATCCAGCCTATGGCTCTTCAATGGGTGTCACAGGGTCCCCAGGAAAAAAAATTGTAAATGTAAAATAATAAAATAAATATTCTTCTGTAGCAATAACAAAGTATAACATAAATTATTCTGTAGCAATTACACAAGAATATCCAGTAATGTCCCTGCCTACAATTAAACACATTCACTTACCGAAAATCGGGGGCATCTGCTGCCGCAGCCTTTTACCACAAACTTAGTCACTGCTCGGTGACATTCGTCTATCCTGGCCTGAAAGGAGACGCTAACGGTAGACTGCAGCGAGAACTGCCAGCATCTGAGCCAGCCAGACTCTGTCTGTCTCTCTCATCATGGTCACCTAAATGCACAGTAATGGCAGGTTTTGTAATAAGGCAGAACACGCTAACACAATATGCACTGTTAGTTGATTATTTACCTGCCGCATTAACGGGAGAGGACGTGCAAACGTTACCGCTGCTGCTGGGTTGAGATTCACGAGTCCGGAGCGGAATTAAAAACATGACATTCATTTAAGGTCATCGCGTGTTTTGTGAGCAAATGCTTTTGCATATTCGTAGTGTTTCCTCTCTTAAATGAAATATCTACTTTGCAAGTATTGCAAGTTGCCCTGTTGTCATCCGTTCTCGTAAAGTAGCTATAATCAAACTTTTGAGCGTCTGAGCTGCTTAGGCGCCGTGTTTCCTGCCAGGTAAATGACGCTCCGCAACGCGGTGACGTCATTCGGGGCGAATGGAATCGATAAGGGAATCGTTTGCAAAAATGGGAAACAATTCCAAGGAATTGAAACAGTGGGAACCGGTTCTCAACAAGAACCGGTTTTCGATACCCATCCCTAGGCCTGAGTAAATTAAAAAGGTTTTGAGTGACCACAATAGCTGAAAGCACCCTGAGCATACTTAGATCTCATTTCAGGAACAGTTAAAACATGCGCACTTGATTAAGTGAAAAACCTGACTGAGCATTTTTCATTCATTTCAGCACATTTTTTTAAATTCTTTTTCCCCTGCTGCAGTCATGGTGCTCACAGGTGAAAATATTATGGATGGATGGAAGGATGGAGACTTATCAACACTTTGTGTAAAAGCAGAGGGCCTACTGTTGTGATTATCAGTGATAAGCCTGTTATTTACGATCTAATACTGAAGAAGAGGGTCTTTGTAACATAATAACAAAAAGCTCCTGAGGAAACTAATCTGAAAATGAAGTCGTAAAAACTGCTGTGGAGTCAGACCATTGTAGATTCACAACTAGATTTACAGGATTGCTTCTAACTGTATACGGTATATAGATGAGACAGCACACTGTGCTGAACAAGAGACCTTCTTTCTTTCATTCGTGCAAAATACAAAGTGCAAAACCGACATGCAAAGAGTCTGTAGAATAGAGGCCTTATAAAGAGGTGGGATCCCACTGAATGCATGGACCTTGCATGGACCTTTGCACACACGTTTAGTCTAATATGAAAATGTAACAAATGTGTAATCCAAGAGGAAAGAAGTGTTCGAGTTTTGAAGGTTCCCTACCTGCAGTCCTGCGTAACAGAATGCCTGTCTTCACCCTTGCTTTTTATTACCTTGGAGAACAAATTTCTTTGCTCAGGGTTTGAAGAATCTGCTGGTCAAATGACGAGCCTCTCTATCAGTATGTGTGCAGTATGACTTCATGAATAATGATAAGTACTGATTACATATGCACGGTTTTCTTCAATACAGGATCTGCTCAGAAAGTAAAGAACAGACATTTTGTATGTGATGTTGATGGAAATGTTGGAAAAGTATTCCCTTTTAAAGTACTATTATTATAAATAATCTCCACCTGAGAACAGCTGTCCGTTACATAAGCTGTGGCTGAAATCGTTCCCAGAAAATCAGACCCTCACAGATTGCCTCCCTCTTAGTAAATGCTGCAAAATGTTCCACCAACCAAACGCATTAAAATTCCTCCTGTTGTTTGCATCCAATCTTAGACACACTTAACTGATTACATGTAAACTGGGCATTACAGTCTATTGGATCTGTTTGATAAATACGTCTCTAGACACAGAAAGCTTCTGAAATGAGGTTCTAATAAACCTGGCCTTTTGTTCCGAGACTCGAATAAAGACATGGCAAGTGTAATGAAAATGAAATGGAATGCGAATTTCCCTTAATTTTTCTACCACCACCATTCGCTGCCTCTCCTCAACTGTTTCTTCTTGCTTTACAGCTGAGTATACCATCACCTTGTGAACACTCAGACTCTCTGTGGTACACCTCTCTTGCATCTTAACAGCAGTTTTTCATAACAAGGTCATGCTCCACTTCACCTTTACATAATTTCACCCCTCCACCTATAACTTCTATTTTCCTCCTGGAGAAAGATTTTATTACCCATCATCTCCCCTGCCCATTCACTGTTCTATCAAAGCAATCACGCCTCCTCTCAGCACAAAGACACCTCCGTGAGTTGTATCGGCACAAAGGGGATCATAATAGGATCACGTACTACATGAGAGATGTAAAGATAATTTGACATTGCAGTTGGGGAGCTGAATTAGCATGTGCATTTTATTTGTAGTGGATACTTGTCAGCAGTGAGTGGCTGGCTGACAATGAGCTGTTATGAGAAGTAGGTAACTCAATCACATACACTGTCTTTTGATCCCCAAGTGGCATGTGAAAAAAGACAAGAGATGCAATAAAAACAGAAGAAGCCAGAGCCAATGAAATCTAAAAATGGAAGTGTAAAGGAGTGGGATAGAGACGCAGCTTAAAGGTGTTAAAAAAAGGGAATAAGAAAGTAGATAGGCTGGATCAGAGAACACAGGTGCAGGTTTATGAGGTCTTTCTAGCACAAATAGCATGAATGTGTTGTGTTTTTTACCCGAGATTTATTGACTGCGCAGAATATCTTTGCACAGGTTATTCAACTAAATAAAATAATAAATTAACCACATGCACTCAGGAAAGAGCAAAAACCCACTCTTATAGGTTTCATTTTCTAATAAAATATCACATGAATGCAGTCATGCTGGGCAGCTAACACGCACAATACTGACCTCCCACCAACATTAAACCAAGAGTCATTTTAACAGTATTATTGTTATTGTCATCTTGACCCAACTGAGAGAATCACAGAAGTGTTTCACCAGAGGAGACTCTCAAAACCATAAAGGTTAGCCTCCTGGTGGGAAAAAGTCGGGGACCAAGAACTGTGATCCAGCAACACTTGAAGTTCATTTCAATTCAATTCAATTTTATTTAAATAAATCTAAATCTAAAGAACAGTCGCCTCAAGGCACTTTATATTGTAAGGCAGACCCTACAATAATGCATACAAAGAAAAAAAACAATAATCAAATGGCCCCCTATGACCAAGCACTTTGGCGACAGTGGGAAGGAAAAACTCCCTTTTAACAGGAAGAAACCTCCGGCAGAACCAGGCTCAGGGAGGGGCGGGGCCATCAGCTGCAACCAGTTGGGATGAGAGAAGGAAGACAGGATAGAAGACATGCTGTGGAAGAGAGACAGAGCTTAATAACAAGTACGATTCTATACACCTATTGCAGCATTACTAAGGGGGGGTTCAGGGTCACCTGATCCAGCCCTAACTATATGCTTTAGCAAAAAGGAAAGTTCTTCTTTTAAGCCTAATCTTAAAAGAAGTCTAAAGAACAACTTCATCCTGTCTACTGTGCACATTGGCAGCAGGTGAATTTGTGCCAGAAACCTCTAACAGCCATGGCTGCCTGGACATAATGTTGTGTTAGTGTTTCAATATAAGGGTAACAATGTAAAAATGCTGGTTGTGCTAAACTTAATACATTGTCAATCATTTTAAGTTGGTTTAATGTAAAAATGTGAGTTGTTCCTGTTTTAACTGTTTCCTGATTTCACTTATGTTAAATAATTAAATAAGGTGACCTGATGTGTAATAATAATGATAATAATGATGATTATTAGAATAATAAATACATTAAACACATGTAATCAAGAAAGAGCAAATATTATGGGTTTCTTCTTCTTCTAATAAAATGTCAGATGAATGCAGTCACTGAGTTCAGTCTGAGTTAACAGACAGATTTGCTCGTTTCACTTTTTGCTTGTTTAAAAAAAAGATGAATTAATTCCATTAAATTATTGAATGATGCTGAGCAATGTTTATCCTCTGTCTGATCGAGATTTAATTGAAATCCAACTAAAAGGTGAATTAACTGATTGACATTTCCATATACAGTGGGGCAAAAAAGTATTTAGTCAGCCACCGATTGTGCAAGTTCCCCCACCTAAAATGATGACAGAGGTCAGTAATTTGCACCAGAGGTACACTTCAACTGTGAGAGACAGAATGTGAAAAAAAAAATCCATGAATCCACATGGTAGGATTTGTAAAGAATTTATTCGTAAATCAGGGTGGAAAATAAGTATTTGGTCAATAACAAAAATACAACTCAGTACTTTGTAACATAACCTTTGTTGGCAATAACAGAGGTCAAACGTTTACTATAGGTCTTTACCAGGTTTGCACACACAGTAGCTGGTATTTTGGCCCATTCCTCCATGCAGATCTTCTCGAGAGCAGTGATGTTTTGGGGCTGTCGCCGAGCAACACGGACTTTCAACTCCCGTCACAGATTTTCTATGGGGCTGAGGTCTGGAGACTGGCTAGGCCACTCCAGGACTTTCAAATGCTTCTTACGGAGCCACTCCTTTGTTGCCCGGGCGGTGTGTTTTGGATCATTGTCATGTTGGAAGACCCAGCCTCGTTTCATCTTCAAAGTTCTCACTGATGGAAGGAGGTTTTGGCTCAAAATCTCACGATACATGGCCCCATTCATTCTGTCCTTAACACGGATCAGTCGTCCTGTCCCCTTGGCAGAAAAACAGCCCCGTAGCATGATGTTTCCACCCCCATGCTTCACAGTAGGTATGGTGTTCTTGGGATGCAACTCAGTATTCTTCTTCCTCCAAACACGACGAGTTGAGTTTATACCAAAAAGTTCTACTTTGGTTTCATCTGACCACATGACATTCTCCCAATCCTCTGCTGTATCATCCATGTGCTCTCTGGCAAACTTCAGACGGGCCTGGACATGCACTGGCTTCAGCAGCGGAACACGTCTGGCACTGCGGGATTTGATTCCCTGCCGTTGTAGTGTGTTACTGATGGTGACCTTTGTTACTTTGGTCCCAGCTCTCTGCAGGTCATTCACCAGGTCCCCCCGTGTGGTTCTGGGATCTTTGCTCACCGTTCTCATGATCATTTTGACCCCACGGGATGAGATCTTGCGTGGAGCCCCAGATCGAGGGAGATTATCAGTGGTCTTGTATGTCTTCCATTTTCTGATGATTGCTCCCACAGTTGATTTTTTCACACCAAGCTGCTTGCCTATTGTAGATTCACTCTTCCCAGTCTGGTGCAGGTCTACAATACTTTTCCTGGTGTCCTTCGAAAGCTCTTTGGTCTTGGCCATGGCGGAGTTTGGAGTCTGACTGTTTGAGGCTGTGGACAGGTGTCTTTTATACAGATGATGAGTTCAAACAGGTGCCATTCGTACAGGTAACGAGTGGGGGACAGAAAAGCTTCTTACAGAAGACGTTACAGGTCTGTGAGAGCCAGAGATTTTCCTTGTTTGAGGTGACCAAATACTTATTTTCCACCCTGATTTACAAATAAATTCTTTACAAATCCTACCATGTGGATTCATGGAATTTTTTTTCACATTCTGTCTCTCACAGTTGAAGTGTACCTCTGGTGCAAATTACTGACCTCTGTCATCATTTTAAGTGGGGGAACTTGCACAATCGGTGGCTGACTAAATACTTTTTTGCCCCACTGTATGGAGCCATGCAGCTTTCAGGGCTAAAAGGATGCGTCCTATAGTTATTCATCATATCTGCCAGTTTGTTTGTTTGTTTTTTAACATATTTACTTAAGTCATAAGTGTCATGTTGAATAAGTATTTCTGGAAATAAAAAGCAAGATAAACTGACTCTGTTTGGCTATGATTCAAAACAGGATTTTAATCAGAAAACTTAAGTAGTTGGGTGAGGACAAGATGCATCATTGGAGATGGAGCTAACAGGCTGGGATGGCTCGGGAATGGAGAGCAGGACGGGCAGAGCTGGCAGGCAGGCAGAAAGGAAGACAGAATTGACTAATGGCTGAGGGAGTATAAGTGTGGAGTGGAGCCAAAGGTTGGACGCTTGACCCATGCTGGGCAGGTCTAAACAGAGAAAAAATTGGATCAGAACAAAAGATACGTGGAGCAAACTAAACCGTGCAAATCACTAGCACCAGCAAAACTACTGCAACTGGCACAACGATTTGTCAGACAATAGCAGGAGAGGGCAGATATGCTGCAGAATAATGTGCTGATGACCAACAGATGTATACTCTAATTGGAGAAATGCTGGGAGAGCTGAAGGCAGCCCTACCATTCACAAACACAGATCACAAGACAGGGAAAAGGGTGAAAAGGGAGAGAAGATTCAAAATCAATTACCAGATCATTATGCAAGCTAGCACTGGGAAAGTAAGTTTGTAAGGATTACAAACAAGAAGCAGAAAGAAGGGGATCAGAAAGCAAAAGTTCCAAGCTGAGTGTCATGACTGGGGCAGCAGTCGTGTGATGTGTGGAAGGACGACTCAAATGCAGCGCTTATTCAGATGTGAGGGTGATTTATTAAGAATACCGAACATAAAGTGGGGATGGCAAAACAGAACTAAGGATGAACTAAACTGGGAGAAACTAAACCAAAGAGTAGCAAACCTGAACATGAAGGGAGGACAGCAGGAAGAGCACGCAGGGTGACACAGAGGATGAACACAGACGACGCAACCAGGAACAGAGGCAGACACACACTATAAATACACAGAGGGACACTGGGAAATCACACAGTGGGAGACACAGCTGGGCCTGACAGACAGGGGAACACTAACACCAGGGACCAACAGGGGGAGCACAAAGCCAGAAACCCAGTATCCAAAACCCCAAAACGCAAACCATCCCAAAACAGCCCATAAATAATAATAATAACATCAATAAATACACTAAACACAAAATCACTCAGTAAGGACTCAGGACCATGACACTGAGAAAGCAGAGTCATACTTTATTCCTAACAGAGACATTAATAAATGTCTGAAATGTTGAATTTAATGTATTCCAGATAAATTAAGCAGACAGGCAGGCGTAGAGGAGAAAGTGAGATTCACAGAGGGACATTCGGGATGCTTTGAAGACTAGTATGAAAAATAAATCAAAAACTTATGAATATGTATATGACCATATGAAGGGGTCACACATTCTGCAGCAGCTCTCTTACTTGGACCATATTTCTCAAACTCCAGCAGTGCTGACTCAGATGCAAAATGACTTAGGGGCCTTCCTTAAACTGAATCAGTGCTACAAAACTGTGCTTTGTCAGTCTAAACCTGATTTTTGCTGGGCAGAATGCAATCATCTTGTAAAACTAATGAAAGTGTTTGTTCTTTCTTTCATATGCTTATAAGAGTTTTACCAGAACACCTGGAAGACACAGAATCAAATTACTTTACCGATGTTTCACTTGTACCCTAGTCATTTGAACCCACATATCAAAATGAGCAGATTATTAACTTATTCAGGTGTAGTTTGACATTTTATGGTTTTCCTGCTGAGAGTTGCATGAAGTTGACAAATTGAGCTCTTGTGTTTTATGCGTTACTTTCTGAAAGCTACTCTTGATTTCACACATTAGTTTTTGGATTCATGTCTTGAAATCTAGAGTCTGTTATTTTTGTCTTTGCCATCTTAGTCTTTTAAAACTAGATGTGACCATATGTGTGGTGTGTGAGAGGGTGGAGGTTATCAGCTAATGCTAACACTAGCGAACTGGCTTGGTTAACAAGTGACCTCCATAGTAAGCAAACAATATAACTTACAGGACCTTGTCAGCAACTGAAACCCACGCCATGAAGCTCCTGGCACACGGTTTTTGTGCTGATGTTAATGCTAGTGGAGGTTTGACCAGTACAGAATGCCAGTAGAGAACGTTAACTGTAACTTAGGTAGCTCTTTAGAACAACTCACTTTTTCACCATTGTTTGTAAAGCCAAACTAAATATCTAAGCGCTTGATTTAATACACTTGTGCCAATGGGACTGAAATCACCTGAATTCCAAAACTGTACTTCTGTCCATATTAGTTTTGGCAAACGGAAAACAAACTTAAGACAAAATATACTTAATGGAATGCATGACCATAACCATACAGGGTCTATTAGTGTGACCTAATGCAGGACACTGAAAGCACTAGAAACACTGGTGTTTCCAAGTGTTTGGCCCCCAAAGTCTAGTTGATTTAACTAGTAGCTGCATAAAGGGCCAAAGGATGGGTGAGCATTCAGCAGTTAAGCATTTAGTTGGTCTCGGGTATAGCATACAGTACTCTGATTGCTAACCTTGCACACACCTGTAGCGCCAATGCTTCCTCAAAATGAAAAAACTGCCTCCATCAAAACTGCGGTGCTAGGTTGTTAAAAAAAATCTGTAACTTTTGTAAGAAGACAGCATTACTTCCAGAAAATGCCCCCATTAAGCCACAAAATGCATAATGTCATGAACATCACTGTGACTTACAAAACAAAAAACAAAAACTTTTTTCAGAAGCGTGTGTGTGGGTGCAAAGAGAGACAGGACTTAGGTCTGAGAAGTGTACTCAGGCCTGGTTTGTTAAGTGCACTGTGAGTACAGGATAACTGGGCAGTGGGTAGATGAGATGCCTCCTTTCTTGTACTCTAAGAAACACATACTCCTGACTCAAACTCATTGATTTAACAAATTAATAAGCAATCTTTGGAGGTGGTGTATTAGCAGACCTTTGGACAGATGCATGTTCTGACAGTTCCATGTTTTATGTCTTTTGATTAAGCTCATGTGGGAGTAACGATTAACCTGCCAGCACCGCGTGTCTCAATTATGTCATTACACACAGTTTGCAATTTCATCTAAAACAAAAATTTATTTTTAAATTTTGTTTGGGTATAATATTAACAAGCAATGCACCTGCTCCTGTTGTACAGAAAGCTAAACCATCTATACACTGCTGGCTTTAGCTTTACAATGAGTTTGCAGGCATGACACTGCTTTTGCAAGGATAAGCACATTTCCCAGAATATCAAATTATTTCTCTAAATGCATTTTCGTCCTGTTAGCTTTCATAACATCTTAAGTCATGCTTGGAGAGAGACTGCTGCTTTATATGCAATTGTGTCTATTTAGGGTGTTACACTAATCTTAATTGCAGTTCTGTGTAGCATTAGATGAACTTGAAAGTCTTACATATGGCTTTCTCAGGCCTGCAGCTGTGCTCCAGTGAAGCAGTTGATTCAGAAGTGTTGCACAACTAAAGTGCTAAAGGAGTGTGAAGAGGGCTCCTAGCATGTATTTTCTTCATTCACAACCCCCAGCCTCACTGCTTCATGGAGGTTACCACTGCTTTCCTTTCATGAAGCAGCACATGATGGATCAGTTAGCTTTGACCGTTATGTCCAGCTCCAAGTGAGATCCTTCTTGCTGCTTCAATTGCCCTGACTCGCAAAATTTCTTTCATAAAATATCCAGGGTATAAATTATATTAGGCACACTAAGAGAATTCATAGATTTTTTTATAGAGTCTGGAGGTCATATAGATTTCAGGGTACCAGGTGTTTTGAAGCCCAGTGGTTTGCCTGCTCAATGCACCATTGGAGATTTTTCAAGGTGACATGGAAGTTTAGAAAGAAAATGTACAATAGTACACTTTGGACACTTTGGACTGATGCTTTACTACAAATGAATACAGAAAATACAGAAAATTTTCCACAGGTTCAAGAATTGGAAGAAATAATAATAATAAATAAAAACTATTGTTCAGCTTTTTGTGACTGAACTTGTTTTTCTGAGAGTCCTTTTTAAAAAGTGAACGTCTGAGTGTGTCAGGCTTGGAGCCACGAGCCGTCCGGATTACTGACAAGAAGAAAAATGTAGCACCAGTGTTTCCCTTTAAAGGTACAAAGAGCTATTTCTTTTCCTGTTGAGTCCAACTTGTTTGTGGTCATAAAGATGTCCGATAACCAAAGTTAAAATGCTAGCAACTATGTCAGAGTTTGTAAAGGAAGTTTGTGCAAATGTTCCTTTTTACACGGCAAAATTAGACTTGATGACAGGACGGTGGTATATTACAATCATGTCTGACACATGTGAGATCTGAATCTATGAGACTGGAATCTTTTCAGCGTCTGCACTCGTGATATATGAATGGTGGCACTTGTTCCCTGAATGGCACCAATCCCCTTGGTAGCTGTTTGTGTTCATGGCACTGGAGAATTTCTCTGTAAATTCAATAACTGCTCCACCGTGCTTTAATCAGCCACAACCCCCACTGCCTCTTTCTCTCTCTACCTCTCACTCTCTGTTTGTTCTCGTCTATGCTGCGACACAATTTAGTCCCATTAGCCAGGAACCTGACAGCTTGTTCACTGTATCTGTTCCCGTGTGTGTGTGTGTGTGTGTGTGTGTGTGTGTGTGTGTGTGTGTGTGTGCGTGCGTGCGTGCGTGCGTGCGTGCGTGCCTGCGTGCGTGCGTGCCTGCGCACGAAAGAGAAAGAGATAGAGATATCTAGACTCATCCTCTCCTCCACCTCCATTTTTTTTTTAGCTTTGCCTTTATTACTTCCCTTCGCTATTAACTGACTTTGACTGATTTGGTGCAGGCTTTTATCCTGCCTTAACTGTACCAAAAAGCCCCACTGTTATCCAAATGTAGCCATACTGTGTTTTTTCTCCCCCCTGTGCTAATAACGCACTTTATGATCCGTATTTAATTACTAGCCAACATCAAGATGGAGTACTCTGAGAAATAGCACAACGGTACGTTGCAAATTGCCCAAAAAACAAAGACAAATGTGGGAGATTGTGATAAAAGCAACAGCAGGTCAGGTAGAATTAATGTTTTTAAAAAAGGAGAGATAACAAGGGAGAGCGAGAGAGAGTAATTCCCAGAAAAGCAGGCAAAATCTCAGGATCAAACCAATGGAAAACAACAACCAGCAGTAAGGTACAACCATATTTTTGTTGTATTCAATTCCAGGTGTGATTGTAATATTCTAAGACTGGACCAGTGAAAATATTGTAACCTTCAAGGTCATCTTCCCGTGCACCCCTGGACAAAATTCATGTGCTAATTTTAGATTGCTCGCTTAGTGCTCCAGTGATCAACGCTGCTGATCAAGAGTTTGTTGTCATCAGACCAAACCATAGCTTTTTTGTGATGTGAAACGTGCAGTCAGGAGAGTGCTATCCATCCAGCATTCAGTGTGTAATTTGAATTGATTCCATGGTTTTAGACTCTATAAGACTTAAACTTTAATGTCACAAGCTACATGAGGCTGGCTCCAAGAGCAGATCAGTTCCTATAAACTCCAAAGTGCTCGACATAACAGCGTTGGTATCACTGTTTGTAACAACTGTTTGGTAGGTGGGGTTTTTTTCCTAGGCCTTACTTCTTCTAACCATTGCCCATTTGTTTGTGGTGTTGGTGCCTTATGGAGCATTGTTGAAGGAATTATCTGAGAAACATGACTCGCTGTGTTGTGAATACTATTGAAGAGTCTTGTGACTCAGTATTAGTGAGTAAAATTGCAGAATTTAACTCTGTTACAAGAGTATCTTACCATCATCTCTATTAGTTAGTGGTAGCAAAATTGGTATGGCCCGGATCTGGCCCACACAATGTGCTTACACATGGCCCACATACCGCAAAGAATGACGGCTCTTTGGTGGCCCAGATCTGGTTTGCAAGAAGTGGCCCACACATGGGCCAGCACAAGGCCAGTTGCAGACACACTGGCCCTGTGCTGGCCCATAACAGTTTCAGCTCTGGCCCCAGATGTGAGCCTGATGTGTACATTAATCAAGCCATGTGATAACAACATGTGCCAGAACATAACAGTGCAAAAGTAACATGACAAAACTCTGTTCAAACAGAGAATGGACTGATTCTTACATAGCACTTTTCTACTCTCCCAGATTACTCAAAGTGCTATATACAGCATGCCACATTCACCCAATCACACACTTTCTCTAAACTGAGTGCTTCCTAACTACATTCATACACAGTCACACTCTTGACATGTAGACTGGAGGAGCCAGGGATCGAACCACTAACCTTCTGATCAGTAGGTGACCTGCTCGATCTCCTGAGCTACAACCACCCAGTGGTAGACATGAGTAAACCCTCACTCGGTTTTCGATAAAGTGTACACTCACAAACCTATCACACTTCCATTTGAAACGTTGGCTATCATAGCAATATATTATTGGAACATGGCATTTGGGTCTTCTAACTAAAATAGGAAAATAGGAACATAAATAGCGCCATCATTGCCAGACCTGGCCCACACCAGTTAGTCACAAGTGCCAGCTTGATGCCGGATCTGGGCCAGACCTGTTTTCTATGAGCCTGGGCCACATAAACCAAACCACAATCAGGCCAGATGTGGCATGCCATCACATAAACAGTGCCATCTATGCCAGGCCTGGCCCATATCTGAATGACATACCACTTACCATGCCAGAAGTCAGCCAGCAGTGCCAGCTTCACACCAGATCCGGGCCAGAGCTGCTTGCTTTGTGGGGGGTAGGTATGTCTGTGCAATGCACCCATACAGTTTATGAATACAGATTATTAATAAGACTTGTTAGCATTACCTGATCCCCATATGGTAACTTCTAGCTCAGAAAATACAAACAAAAACAAACAATGTGGCAACAGCCAAAATGAAACACCAGAGGCTTCAAAATACAACCAGAAATGAGTGGGTGACATGACTGTGACTTGGTCTGTCTTTTATATACTGTACAGCCTATGGCTGGCTGCAGGGCAAGGAAAACGCGGGGTTTTATTGGCCACAATAACACAGTCTCTGCTCATCACTTGGAAGATTTGTCTTCCTGTGACTTCTTATTTTTCCCAAAAATGAAATTAAAGTTGAAGACACAGTGGAGGAGATCAAACACGCATTCGAAATGCACAAATGTAAATGGCCATAGTATGAGTTCCATGGAGTGACCTAAATATTGCAGCAACATTAAAACTCATGGAGAAACTCAACTCGAAAGGCAGACTGTTCAAATCTAAATCAGGTGCAGTACCTCGTATAATTATTATGCACTGGTGAACCATAAAGACAACGGGGTATGAAACAAAAGAGAACAATTCAGAGGGAGCCCAGAACCTATGCCTGTGTTAGCCTTTTGGCAATGGTTGTTTTGTTCATTCTTCCAGGCTGAGAAGTGTCATCCATAAAGTCACGCACTTTCAAAATAACCTGATGAATTTTTTATTATCTGGGTTTAATATGAGGGATTTGTAAATGTAAAGGTCTAAGATTTCATAAACACAACTAGACATTTTATGAGCTAATGTCTTTTTGGAATAAAGTTTTGGAAGATGCTTATCAATTTTTTGATGTGCTTCTCAACTTTCACACAATGCGTGATTTGACTTTATTGAAAAAGGAGACAGACTATGACTATGAGTTTTACTCCATAGTATTTCCACTCTTGGTTTGGGTATTGTTTTCCTTTTTTAAATCCATATCACATCTTATCTAACCGGCCCAGTCAAACCTGAACCGAGGGGGGGTGGGGATAGTATTTTTGTAAATGAGTTGCTTATAAACGTGCTTTGAGATGTATGCAGGGAAGCCCCACTAAAATGCAACCCTCACCAACAGATGTAAACATTGATAAAAGGAATAATTTGGAAGATGGATGGAAAAGCATGAAGCAGAATGAAATTAGAGGTGCTCAAAGGAATTCATAAGCTGAGAAGAAAGAAAGTCCTCCAGGGCTAGAGAGGTTCTGGTTGATATTTCAAAAGCAAAAATTCCCTAGTTCTTATTCCACATGATCATTGCTACCTGAAGGTCATTACAATTTGTGCAACAGCCCACTGAGCTTTGCATATGAGCAATCAAGGTAATGCAATCTGAAAGGATACAAAGTTAGTTATCCTGAAAGGAAGAAAGAAGAAACGCCCCTCTGAAGTTAGATACCTTGTCTGAATTAATGTACAAATAGGAAGAGCTCCCATGAAAGGTATGTGCGACAGGCAAGGGAGACACACAGATAATTTCAGAGGAGAAGTGCTTGGGCTTTGTTTGTCACTGGGAGATGCGTAAAATTAATGAATGAGCGAAGGTGGCAGCATTAAAAATGAATCTGTCCTTTGAAATACTTCAGGTGTTAGGCAAGCAGGTACAGCTGCTGTTTCAGTTACAGCTTCTTTATAGTGACTGGAACTTGATAGTAACACAGGGATTCACCATAGCCAACAGACAGTGTTTCAGTGTCAAAACTGAAAATGCTACAAATGTAAAAATGATTTTAAATGATATTAAAGACAATACTTACATCCAAGCCATTTGTGCACGTATGTAATTCAAGTTGTTAATTGCAGTATAACTGTAATACTGTTTCCAAAGTGATTTCCGCAGTGCATTAGTGCATTATGAAACCTCAAACTGTTCAGTGCAGCCACTCATCCTAATTTTGGCAGGCTGATCCATTTAAAATAGTCTCAGAGATGGAATTTTAATACATCTAGGAGCTGCACACTACAGCCGCAATCTGATTAATTGGTTTTGTTTTTGAAATGCTAAAGCCTGGTCCAGTTCCAGATTTCATTCATCAGAAAATGTAATCTGTTAAACTTAGAAATTCCATTTTTTTTTCTTCTTCTTCTTTTTCCCTTCACTGTGACTGAGGACTGAGGGAAACTTTAACAGGCAATCATATGGTTATCATTTCTTAAAGATGCACTCATAAATCTCTTTTATCTTTATATCAATTGGTAATCATTTAAATAAAATTGTATCATGTCAAAAGTAAAACTCGGAAGCTCCCCTAACTATTATGGAGATTTTAGGGAAATAGAAATGTAGATGTTCATGGAAAGTTAAACTATCCATAGCCAGCATTTATATACACGTCATCACCAAGATACCTGGCTTGAAACCTTTAGCCACAATTTACAAACCATTGATCCAAAACACTCCAAGCTGGACGCTGCACTTACTTTCTGGGGTCCCCAACAACACATTTTCAAAGTTTCGAAGCAGGTCAGATGAAAAGAAAGGACAGGGACACACACACAAACACACACATACAGATATTTCTTGGTGTTACTCTTGTTCTGTCATGTGAAAACTATACAACCCATAAAATGTGTTCTACTTACCACAATTTTGAGCAAGCACTTTTTTTGTGGTTTTTTAACTACCTATACATGACCAAATATCTGATGGACACAAAAAAGAAAGCTTGCATGCACATCTGATTCTGTAATAATATGTTTGCACAATAATATGTTAGATATAACAATTTTGTAAGCCCACAATCTGTCACTGTTGTCAAGCGTACTCTGCCCTCAAGCGGTCAACCTATTCACCATGAAATAGTCACGTCCTATGTCATTTACATTGTTCAATCAAGTGTGCAATCAAGGGAAATCGAAAATTATAGTAATTTACTCTTACATAACAACTACTTTGATCTTTAGTTCTCCAGATATTTCAAAAGGCTGCCAATCACTGCTTTAAGTGAAGGGCTGCTCTTGTTCTTATGTATTTATTCTTTTTCTCTTGCTGTTGCAGTCAGCAGGTGAGTGCAAGTAATACTTTAGTCATGTATTTGTAATTGCAGCTACAAGCAATGCTGTTTATTTCTAAACTAATGAGTGGCTTGTTACCTCCTCCTTCTTCTTCTTATAATCAATGAGGGATCAATCAGTGAGGGTTTCCTTGAACTCAAAACGGGGCTGATGGATGGCAGGAGAAACAAAGAGAAATAACAGGAGAGAAGAACTGGTGATAACAAACAGGATCATAAATAAAATGGAAATAGGACTAAGAGAAAACCCCAACAATCAAATGATACCTATATAGAAGACCTATATGGGTAATGGGTATTTCCCAGTTCCCATGGTAACACTAGACTGATCCTCCACACATCCCTCTAGTCCTCCCATTTTCACACCCAGTACATAATAATCCACATTAGAGCATATTCCACACACACGCACACACATTAGCGCCCACAGGCTTAACACATATAGCACAGTATCTACATAGTGTGTCCTTCATAGAAGGTGATGATTTCTGCATATTTTACAGAGTTGGTGGTTTAAAAACTCACTGGGGATTTACATAGAGACGTGAAGAGGGAGACAGAAAGAGAAATGCTTTTGGTTTGACATACATTTGCCAATATACTATGTGTTTACTACAGTGTAGTACTGTGTTTTGCTGATAATTGCAGAGCAAAATTACAATCAATTGAGAAAACGGTTACTCAGAGCCCAACGCAGACAAATAGGTGGTGTCACACAGTTTGGCATTCATCAACAATCATCCACATTAAAGCAAAATGAAAGTGGCAGCTTGGAAGTTTGTTCTTTTTTTCTCCTCCAAAACCCCAGTGAGTCTTTTTGTAGTTTCTTCCATCATAAACACTTGATGAAAAAACGTAGGTGCTTGGAAATTATTATTTAATTTAAAGCTCCCTGCTGTTTCAACCCCTCCACCACCCCAGCATCCATTTATAAACTTCAGAAAGATGTTCACCCATCAGTCCCCAATTTTAGAGCATCTTTAGAGGGAATGACCATTTTTCAATATAAACTCTAAGTATATTATCCTGCTGTAATACGTCAGCCACAAATGTGAGTTGTCTGATTGAGCTGCAATATGTTCAGCTGTTGCAGAACATTTCGTTCTCTAAATCCTGTCATGCATGCAAGGAAAAAGCACCACGGGACGCTTTTCAGAAATTACACTCTGAGTTTATCTGGATTTTAAAATGTGCATATAACAAGAAACTCGTGTAAATGATAATATAAAGTGGATTCGGTTTCCCCTGTTACTATTGGACCATTTAAATGCTCTGGCTTGCTGGAGTAGTTGTAAGCAAAGACACAGAGATGACCCAGTTTTCTATGGAATTAGAGTTTGGTTCTGGATTGTCTCTCTTAGACATTCTCATTGTCAAGTTTTTCTGGTACACAGCTCTGTGAAGACATGGAAACACTGTAAAACATAAAGGAAGGGTCCAAATATAGACACAGACAGCTCCATCTGCACAAACTCTGGTCTTAAAATGTTTCCAAGCTTTCACTGTTTGCACTGTGGGAAACGAATGAATTGGTGTGTTTGACAAATTTGGACTGGGGAAGCATTTCTGAATTTTCAAACCATTTTAAAAGTGGTATGGTTTGAATCTTCTCATTTTTAATGCCCCACCCCCATGCCCGAAAGGTCCTTGCTTCCCAGCTGTGCCTAAAATTCTGGAAACATTTCTGATACAGAGCTGTTGTTGTCTGACATTTAACCACGGCTTTTGAGTCGCTGCAGAGCTGGAGACAGGAACAGGAAAATACAGAAATCAATAACATTTTTACAAGCCTGTGAACTAGGCTCCACATGTCTTTATGACACTGTGGTAGTCAGCCACTTGTCCAATCAAGCAGACTCATAGAGTAAAGAGTGTCCTGTAAGCACACACACACACTCACAAACACTGCAGGATTGGATTTCACTGTCTATAGTTTCATTTTACTGTAGATGATTTTGCTGATGCGACATGTTTGCACACATTCAGGTGCATTTTCATGACAACTACAGATCCATCTGAGACAGACTGGGAGGTACAGCCTGAAGCTCTAGACAGTTACAAATAGTTACAATTAATTTCAAATGGTTTGTCATTTCCAACATGTGCATGTTCCCAGGGAAGGGCTTTCTGTCAGTCAGGCTCCTGTAAACAATCAAACACGCTAAGTAGTCATGAACGCTCAGTATATCAATAATTATGACAGTAGCAGTGATGGATATTTCCACTTTCTGTAAGCTGTACAGAACACAGAAGATTTATGATGGACTTGAACAGACTGACTAGCAACATTGTCCTTAAGTTTGCTTTATCAAGCTAAAGATAAAAGCTCATAAACATGAAGCCAAAAAAGAAATGTACCACATAAAGCATATATTGTTTTGTGAATTTTCAAAATAAAACTGATTAGGTCTAATCTGATGTGTGGATGATTAACCTAATTCCATTATATCCAGTTTGGAGAAATGAGAAGGCATTATTAGGATTATAAGGATTATTCGGGTTTTTCTTAGATTATTACTGTATAATCACTTTGCAGTCTTTTTTTAAACCTATATCTTGTTTTTCAGCAAACTGGTCTGAGTCTTAGGTTCACCTGCGCTCTTACTGACATGGATACAGCTTTGATACTGACCGTTACCACAGAGGTTAGCGCGACAGAGAAAACAGCGCTGCAGAGTTAGGGTCTCCTGATTTATCACCTCTGCAGGGCCACAGAGTCAGCAGGGAGCAGATGTAATCATAGTGATTCGGTAAGGGAAGCTGGATGGTTAATGGAGTGGTAGTGATTAGATTAACAGAAGCTGCTGGGCAATGTAGTGTTTCTAATTGAGTTGGTAGGACGTGCGTGTTTGTGTGTGTGTTGATGTTTTTAGGCGGGCTGTAGTAGGCTTTATAATTCTGTCAAGTTTTATCACTGCTGTGGGTTCTCAATCTGGCGTGCCCATGCAATCATTGCCTTGTAAATCACGTAAGTACAACACGTCTTTACTGAGCAACATCCAGGTTTTCATTCATGCACCTCAGTGTTGCAGCACTGACACTGCCTCTTGATTGCAATTTAAGCTAATTGCAGAAGATAAACTGTGTTGTAAAGTGATAACATGCCAATAAAACAATCAGCAGATGCACACTAACGCACAAATGCAGATGAGATGAATGAAATGAGAGCCTCCACT
Organism: Rhamphochromis sp. 'chilingali'; assembly: GCF_963969265.1. Taxonomy (NCBI): domain Eukaryota; kingdom Metazoa; phylum Chordata; class Actinopteri; order Cichliformes; family Cichlidae; genus Rhamphochromis; species Rhamphochromis sp. 'chilingali'. Next base: position 9,860,912 of record NC_137930.1, read on the forward strand.
AGTACAAGCTGCAAGAGCTGTGGCTAATGTGGGGGGCAGGGATAGCTCAGTAGGTAAAGTGGTCGCCCCATGATCGGAAGGTCGGCGGTTCGAATCCACTTAACGGCTACCCTGAGGTACCCCTGAGCAAGGTACCGTCCCTACACACTGCTCCCCGGGCGCCTGCTTAGTGGGCTGCCCACTGCTTCACAGAGTGAATGGGTCAAATGCAGAGAAAAACAAGTAATTTCCCCATGGGGATCAATAAAGTATCCATTATTATTATTAATATCTGCTAAATGGAGAGCTCTCTTATTAAGATGTTTGGATAGCAAGTTATTTCCAGTTGCTAATCAGTTGATCGATCAGATATTTAATATCCTGTTAACAGCAGCAACACGTCCATAAAACAATTAGGATGTCTTGTTTCAGGGTAAAGGGCTGAAAGCCTTCTGAAATATTGTAGAATGGGATCACATTTGTATTCTCAAGCACCCAGAATGAGGACAATAGAAAAGGAGCACAGACAGAAGGACTAGATTGCATGCTTGATAAAAGAACTGCAGGTGTTCTGCTGTTTGCTGGAAGAAAAGGGTTAGGTGAGGTAAAAGTGGTCTAAGCATAAAAATAAAATAGTCCTAAGGTAGAAGAGAATGATGTCACCTGCATCTTGAATCTATTTCTGTTTTGTGTGTTGGAAGAGATGTCAAAGTGTTTAACTTGGTTCTTCATGTGGAGTCCCACAAGGCTCAATGTTATGCTGACATTACTGAGCTTTCCTAAAATCCTAGCTTTTGTAAATAAATACATTTGAGAAGTTGGTATTGTACGCTTTCATTGCTTTCTTGATCTAAATGAAGAAAAGCAGCATACCGTGACTTTAAACTAAAATGAAAACAAAAATGCCAAACTTTCTAAAATTAATAGTTAACAGTTAAAAACGTGTTTAAAACGTGGTTTTCTATAGCAGGCTGACGATGAGGTCTGATTCTGTGTCGTCACGTGGGCAGACATAACTGCAGAAACAGCTGATGGGATGTTTTGCTGTTACATGTTTGCCATGTCAAACCTGTTTCTTCTCTGTTGCATCAAATTGGGCAGATTTGATTTCATACAGAATTCAGTGTTTTTATTTTATTGATCACTTAACCCCTCTGAAGGTTAGCTCCATTATACATTTCAGCTCTTTCGTCAGTCTTGTATTAGACTTCTCAGATCTGACATCTAAACCCTGTTAAAAGGCTTCCTTTTCAAGCTCAAGGTTTAACTGTCCAACACTGCAGAGCAAACACTTGTCTCTCATTTGTCAATGCTACATTTTAATTTGTAATGTTTTTCATTAGCTCTGTTTATTGATTCCTTAAAGGTTTTGGCCTATTTTATAGCACTGTTGTTTCTGGATACTTTTAAAGTGTTAACCTTATTTTCTTTAATTGTATTATTTCCATGTAATAACTTGAAATGTGCACATTCAACTAATTAAAGATTTATAACAGGAAATAAATCCTGGTGCAGTTTATTATGGGACTTTTCCTTACTCTTCAAATATTACATAATTGTTATACCTTAAATAATATTGAAATAAGATCATGAGTGTGTTAGTGAGAGATGTAGAGGTGTGACAGATGATGCGCGAGGGGGGCGCAAGTGTGTGCATTTGCATATATGCGAGCATGTGAAGGCATATTGTGTCAGTGAGACACTTCTGGAATTATCTAGGTCACAGTGGATTAATTTTTAATTTTACTGTAGTGAGCTACAGTAATGCTGGCATATTAAAAAGCTGAAGACATCTGCAGCTAATCTCATCTGATTAAAACAAAAGAAGACACAGTTCTTTGGTTCTTGTTAGAAATGGGATTCATACCAATAACGGCTAATAATCATTCAGCCTCTAATTGTTCATCATTTCCCAGAGTCCCCAGGAAGTCCCCCCATCACAAAATTTCTGTAGGCTGTGTGAAATTATGAACGTCTATGCTTTTACCCGCAGGAGATGGGGACTTTAGAAAGGCACTGCATCATTCCCTCACATTTCAATTTAGTATCAGAGAAATTGCTCGTAGCTCTAGTAAATGGATAATAATTTAACAAGTGATGAATAAAAAATTAGATGTGTCTTATAAATCTCCTGGTAACTACAGCTGCTATCCTAATCACATGAAATTAGCTTGTCTAAAACTAGCATCTATAGCACGGTCACAAATATCTATGTCAAGAAAATGCCTGTTAAAACTAACTACCACATAGCCCGCTGACATGTTGGTGCAGGCAAAGAAAAATCTCAAAAACTGTGTATAAAGGATGATTCTCACTGTGACATCATCCATTGATTTCTGGTCATTTTTATACCATTTTTATACATTCTGACTGCAGCCATGTTGTTTTTTCTTTAGTGTTTTTTTAGCAGACGCGAGGCCTTTCACACGGTTGTCAGCTACATCTGTCCCAGCCCCACACATAATTTAACAACTTTGCTTCCCTTATAAAAGATGAAATGAAAAACCACAGTTTTTGAGAGAGAGCCAGGCTATAAACATGATCATTTAAAAGCTGAAGTTGGGCATTTTTACATGTCAGTCTATAGAGATTAACCTACTTTGGATGCTAGCCTATCACTGTCATTATATTATATTATGCTGCTATTCATACTGTCATTATATTAATGCTGCTATCCTGTATATATTGTACATACTATTGTTTGAGTATTTACGATTGTTTTTTTGTACTTTTTATATTTTACATTTATATTTATTATTGAAACTTGCACCAAGGGAGTGGCACTCCAATTTCGTTGTACTCTGTACAATGACAATAAAGGCTATTCTATTCTATTCTATTCTACAGAGGCTACTAAGTAGCGTGCTAATGCGCCTTTCACATCTTTTAGTGTTAACGTAATTGTTTGTTTTCCACAGCATTCAGATATTAAAGTTTCTCATGTCCTGCCGTGCACATTGCTCGAGAGATGTTAGCCACAATGGTCCTAATACATCCGCTGTTACTGGCTCTCACTGGGTGAAATTAGTTCCGTCAACATAAACGATTACGTCGACACGTAAAATACGTCGACGTAAAAAAATGTGCATCGATGCGTCGTCACTTTCAAAACAGACATGGTGGCAGTGAGTAGTGGCAACATGAGTGAGGCAGCCGCAGTTGACTTAAATCACTGTACCCGAATACGCTAGTGATGGGATTTCCGGCTCTTTTTAGGGAACCGGATCTTTCGGCTCAGCTCACTAAAAAGAGCCAGCTCTTTCGGCTCCGAACCGGCTCTTCAGGTTGTTTTGTTGCTTTAATTAATTTGTTATTAACAATGATATAAAATTATGTACAAAAGAAATTACTAATGTAAAAAAGTGGTTTTATTTATATATGTTTATATATAAATATATGCGGTGGCCCCTAGAGACAAAACACGTACAAACTCCAAAACACATTTCTAGCATGAACTGAACTTCCAAAACAGAGCTACCTAGATCACCTAAATTACACAATTGAAAGCATGAAAGCATATGTGTATTGTTTGTGTATTTATACACAAGCATTAATATATAGTCAAATAATAAAAATTAAAAAAAGTTCATTTACCTGTTATTACCACACACCAAATCCGGTCGTTGGTACTTGCTGGCTTGTGTAGCCACTAGGTAACAAAAGCTCAACACTGCCCCTAGCATCCTGGAGCACTTCTGTTGTCGTTTGTACGTGCTTCGGAGTTTGTACGCGCTTCAGAGTTTGTACGTGCTTCGTCTGTAGGGGCCACCGTAAATATACTTTTATTTACTCCACATACAGTGGGGCAAAAAAGTATTTAGTCAGCTACCGATTGTGCAAGTTCCCCCACCTAAAATGATGACAGAGGTCAGTAATTTGCACCAGAGGTACACTTCAACTGTGAGAGACAGAATGTGAAAAAAACATCCATGAATTCACATGGTAGGATTTGTAAAGAATTTATTCGTAAATTAGGGTGGAAAATAAGTATTTGGTCACCTCAAACAAGGAAAATCTCTGGCTCTCACAGACCTGTAACGTCTTCTGTAAGAAGCTTTTCTGTCCCCCACTCGTTACCTGTATGAATGGCACCTGTTTGAACTCATCATCTGTATAAAAGACACCTGTCCACAGCCTCAAACAGTCAGACTCCAAACTCCGCCATGGCCAAGACCAAAGAGCTTTCGAAGGACACCAGGAAAAGTATTGTAGACCTGCACCAGACTGGGAAGAGTGAATCTACAATAGGCAAGCAGCTTGGTGTGAAAAAATCAACTGTGGGAGCAATCATCAGAAAATGGAAGACATACAAGACCACTGATAATCTCCCTCGATCTGGGGCTCCACGCAAGATCTCATCCCGTGGGGTCAAAATGATCATGAGAACGGTGAGCAAAGATCCCAGAACCACACGGGGGGACCTGGTGAATGACCTGCAGAGAGCTGGGACCAAAGTAACAAAGGTCACCATCAGTAACACACTACAACGGCAGGGAATCAAATCCCGCAGTGCCAGACGTGTTCCGCTGCTGAAGCCAGTGCATGTCCAGGCCCGTCTGAAGTTTGCCAGAGAGCACATGGATGATACAGCAGAGGATTGGGAGAATGTCATGTGGTCAGATGAAACCAAAGTAGAACTTTTTGGTATAAACTCAACTCGTCGTGTTTGGAGGAAGAAGAATACTGAGTTGCATCCCAAGAACACCATACCTACTGTGAAGCATGGGGGTGGAAACATCATGCTATGGGGCTGTTTTTCTGCCAAGGGGACAGGACGACTGATCCGTGTTAAGGACAGAATGAATGGGGTCATGTATCGTGAGATTTTGAGCCAAAACCTCCTTCCATCAGTGAGAACTTTGAAGATGAAACGAGGCTGGGTCTTCCAACATGACAATGATCCAAAACACACCGCCTGGGCAACAAAGGAGTGGCTCCGTAAGAAGCATTTGAAAGTCCTGGAGTGGCCTAGCCAGTCTCCAGACCTCAACCCCATAGAAAATCTGTGGCGGGAGTTGAAAGTCCGTGTTGCTCGGCGACAGCCCCAAAACATCACTGCTCTCGAGAAGATCTGCATGGAGGAATGGGCCAAAATACCAGCTACTGTGTGTGCAAACCTGGTAAAGACCTATAGTAAACGTTTGACCTCTGTTATTGCCAACAAAGGTTATGTTACAAAGTATTGAGTTGTATTTTTGTTATTGACCAAATACTTATTTTCCACCCTGATTTACGAATAAATTCTTTACAAATCCTACCATGTGGATTCATGGATTTTTTTTTCACATTCTGTCTCTCACAGTTGAAGTGTACCTCTGGTGCAAATTACTGACCTCTGTCATCATTTTAAGTGGGGGAACTTGCACAATCGGTGGCTGACTAAATACTTTTTTGCCCCACTGTATGTTTATATATAAATATATGCGGTGGCCCCTAGAGACAAAACACGTACAAACTCCAAAACACATTTCTAGCATGAACTGAACTTCCAAAACAGAGCTACCTAGATCACCTAAATTACACAATTGAAAGCATGAAAGCATATGTGTATTGTTTGTGTATTTATACACAAACGTGCTTCGTCTGTAGGGGCCACCTTAAATATACTTTTATTTACTCCACATAAAATGTAATAAATAAATCATATAATACAAAAATCAACTATTCACATTTCAACTTTTAACTATTTAAATTTTCAGCTTTTTCCTTTTACAAATTTAAAGTGAAACAACACAAAACACTGCAAACCACAACACAATTAAATATGAATTATAATATGAAAACAAAAAGAAGCTGCATATTCTCTGTCATATGGTCCTGCATGAATAAACTTTCTGAATCCTTTATCATCTGCAACTGAAAATAGTTGTGGATGATTACTATACCTTTTTAATGTGACGTTGTTGTCCCTGGCTCTTTCTCTGTCTTTCCCTCCCGCTCTGTTCCTGTGCTACTGAGTGTAACTACACCCCCCCCCCCCCCCCCCCCCTCCTCCCCCTTCCCAGCGTAAAGCACAAGGCTCGCATGCTGAGTGAAGCGGAAAAAAAGTGCGAGAGAGAGGGTGAGAGAAAGAAGAAGAAGAAAAAACACGGCCCGCGATAAGGAGCCGGCCCGCGATAAGGAGCCGGCTCGCGTCGTTCACGTCAAAGACCCGGCTCTAAGAGCCATTTCGTTCGCGACCGACCCATCACTAGAATACGCAGTTCTACAGTATGGGGATATTTTAACAGAAAAGGAAGTGACTCAGTCGTTTGCCAGCTTTGTAAGGTGGAAATGGCCTATCATAAAAGCATGACAGCTATGCACCAGGACCTCAAACGCATCCAGGAGCAGCTTCTGCAACGGACAAACCGTCTATACAAGTCAAATAATGGGGAAATAATCAGTAATCGAATCAAATCAAAATATAATTGGATTGAAAAATTAATCGTTAGATTCATCGATGCATCGAAAAATCAATCGCTAGATTCATCGATTAAGAAAATAATCGTTTTGCCCAGCCCTATTTGCAGGCTCTCTCAAGGTCCCACTGAGGCATTTCAATCAGGTTCAGTTCAGAACTTTGACTGGGCCATTGTAGCATCTTGATTATTTTCTTTTTCAGCCATTCTAGTGTAACGTTGCTGCTATGCTTGGTGTTATTGCCCTCTTCAACATTATGCACTCCACACTGTATATAAATGCCACTTGTTCTGCACATATTCAACTCTGTATATTTTATATATTTTATTATTATTATTATTATTATTATTTTATTTTTTATTTTATTTTTTTACTATTTAATTTGTAAAAATGTGTATACACACACACGCACACACACACACACACACACACACACGTAGGAAAATATTTAGTATACACATCCAGAAATGCATACACTATTATATATTGTACATATATTTATTAGTTTCAGGTTGGCCATTCTTGTATTTTGCTCGTTTGTGTTGTTGTGTTTGCACATCTCTGTTGCTTGTGGGGCTCGCACATAAGAATTTCACTCGCATGTGCTGTGCCAGTGTGCCTGCACATGTGATGTGACAATAAAAGTGATTTGATTTGATTTGATTTGATCTTGCACGGCCCAGTTTTGGCCAAGCTTTAGTTGGCCGACAGACAGCCTCACATTTGACTCTAGGATTCTGTGGTATACAGGAGTTCATGGTCGACTCCGTGACTGCAATCTAAACCATCACCGATCCACCACCGTGCTAACAGTTGGCATGAAATGTTTGTACTGAGATGCTGTGTTTGTGTTTTGCTAAATTTGGCGCTGCTCTTTAGGCCACACCTCTCCACTTTAGTCTTGTCTGTCCAAAAAACATTGTTCCAGAAGTCTTGTGGTTTGTTCAGATGCAACTTTGTAAGCCTAAGCTGTGCTTTCATGTTCTTTTTAAAGAGACAGTACAAATATTAATACAGCTTCACTATAAAGAAACAGACAGACAACAAACAGAACAGTAAGCTGTTAAATTAAAACTGACACTGCCGTCTCTGTTGCTCTTCCTTCAGTCTTTGCTGCTGATTCGTCAGGAGATGGTGGTTTCCCAGAAGCAGCTTGGTGAGTTCTGTGAGGCTCTGAAGCAGTACCTGAAGAACGTCTCCGCTCAGAGAGACTGCTTTCAGTAAGTTTCACTCATATTTTTACAAGTGCTGTGCTGCGGAGAGGAGCACTGTAACGAGTATGATTTTAAATATTTAATGCGTTCCATTTTCAGTGTCAGGACCTCACTGTTTTTCACACTTAAGTGCTCCCTCAAATATTCTCTCCTTTGATCTTTGATTGTATCTCTGGTTCTGAATGTTCTAGGTCATAGGTGTCAAACTCTGGCCCGCGGGCCAAATTTGGCCCGCAGCCTAATAACATTTGGCCCGCGAAGCCATGCCAAATTACTATTAGAGCTGGCCTACTGGTATTATACAGCTAATATATATATTGTTTAGTATTAAGCTTTGCTTGTTCCATATTCAGTTTTTCAGCAAAACGTGTTTGAGTCCATAAGAAAAGATTCATTCTTATATCTGGAGGAAGATTTTTTTTTTCAATAAATATTAATGTTAGCCCACGACTTTGTTCCAGTTTTGAATTTTGGCCCACTGTGTATTTGAGTTTGACACCCCTGTTCTAGGTCATACACCAGAGGTTCAGCTCTCACAGAGTGCCTTTATGAAATCATTGCTTTGAACTCCCAGGTGTTCATAGTAATACTGTGCTGCACAGCTCATGTGTACTCAGTTTATAATATTGTACCTGTATAAAGTCTGATATACCCGTGCTGTAACTGATACAGACCTGCCGTCCATATCTCTTTGAACCTTGGGGTGCTGTGAAACGGACTGTAATATCCACTGCGATTTTTCCAATCCCGGCTTAATATACAGTATGCATAGTTTATAGCAGTGTTCTGCATATGTCCTTGGCAAAGCTTAAAGGTTCTGACTGTGGTGCATTACATTTTCTGCTACCAGTTACTGCAGTCTGCACTGAACGGGGCTGCAGCATGGATGAAGGAGGTGTTAATCTTAACAGCTAAATGTAGCAGAGAATCCTTATTGTTAGCAGCAATAATACTGGGAGTCATTCAAGACTAATATTATAATTAATTTCCCAACTTAAACTGAGAGAGTTGAGAGAGTGCAAAGCTGGTTGATAATCATCTTCTTTTTCTCAATAGGAGTGATCCCCTCACAGATATTCAACACTGCCATTTGCTCCATATATAAAGTCAATGATCATAGCAGCTTTAAGAGCTGCTCATCTGATTGTAGCGCAGGAGCAAGTGGAACTGATGAGCAGGATCGATAGGCAAGCAAACTAACAATTCCAAAGAATTGTTACTGGGAACCAGTTCTCTACTAGAACCATTCCTACATCTAACCGAAGTGCTGTTTATAACTGCAATTGTTTAATGTACTTCCAACTTATCACCAGATGTTTTGCACCAGGATCAGACATAAAAAAGATGTTAAATGCACCTCTAAAACCCAAACTGCTGTTTGATCAGGTTCCTGTCACATCTACATATCATACACCAGACTAATTCCAGACAAGTTCTTGAACTATAGGGAATGAATATCCCTCACAGTAATCATTAAACTAAAAAGATATGTCAATTTGACTAGGTAATATGCCTTCAAATAAGTCTGTTCACTCACTAATGTAGCTACAGACAAGGTTCTTTGGTATTTTAAGGGCTTTGACATTCATAATAAACAGCATTTTGAAGTTTGACTAGTGGTTTGGCAGTTTGATGCTGTTGGTTTTATTTTCTGCAGCCTGCCTTTGCCGACTGGGGAGGGTAACCCTGACCGAGTTTGAGCAAGAAAGAAAAAAAATCTGCAAAACACACTAACAGACTGCTGAAGGTTTCTGTGCTGAAAAAAGATAAACATAGTAAAAAAAAAAATGTGATGCATAATAGTCAAAGGAATTGTGTAAAAGCACCTGAAGATGGATATGTTAAATCTTGTCCTTGTGCCTTGTTGCTCTGAACATCGTAGCATTCTTTTGTTGTATTCTAAGAATTAGTTATGCTATTATCCCATCATGTCCTTCAAAGTCTGTAGGAGCTTTAACAACCTGACAGAACAAACCTTACTTAAGTCACACCTTCTCATGAAGGACAAGTCCTAATTGCAATCAATAAAAAGCACACATGGCTAAAAGGAAAAACAGGTGCAGCAGTAAGGTAGGTTTGTTGTCATTGCCAGATTGCATTTTGTGGTATATTTTTTATTTTATAATAAATGTGGGAGCAGCACAGTAATTGTAGGTATCTTAATATAAATAATGCAGCAAGGTTTTCAGATGGAAGCTTGCACATTATCTGTGCAAAGACTTCTGTCTTTTTCTGTCTCTGGTGTGCCACTGAATGCCTTTTTTCCTCCTTTGTCAGTTTTTAATTTCATCGTTGCCTAACTGTAATATATAAACTTTATTTAGTCTCTGCTGTCCTTGCTCATTATCATTTGATGTTTGGTTGTGATTAGAAGCACAAATTCTATTAAATCCTCCAGCAGAGCTCAGACAATTCAAGTTATTTCTTCTGACACCCTATAAAGATTTAACAGGCAGCAGCTCCTGTCCCTCAGTGCCCTCTACAGGTTTAGAGCAGACCTGCAGACACACACACACACATAACAGTAATGTCTTTTCACACTGCTGGTAGCCTGCATGTACAGCCGGCAATAAAAGCAGGTTAGGTTACAGAAAATATTGGAAGAAGGGAGATGGTATTGTGATTGTCTGAAAATTGTGCTTGAATGGGAAGAATATACAGAAGATTATTTATCAACTAAAAGTCAGTGGAACCATGGCCGTGGTTATTTTGAGGTAAAAAAGAAAACATACTACCACTAGTCAGAGTCATATGGAGTGTTCTCTTAAAATAATCACCTTATGAACAACTTGTACACTCTGTCTCTGAAAAACAGATGGGTAAAGGCTTGGGCCCTACGCAGGGGTTATCAATAGAGATCAGAGTAACTGAGGCAGCTCAGATGGTGCAAAGACCATTGCTTAATGCCACTCCGATGGAAAGTGTCCAAGAAAAAAAAAAGAGGGGGAAAAAGTTGCTCAGTCTTTGGCACAAAATTCCAGATAAAGAACAAGAATCTTGGGAGCACCAGCTTTGATTAGATATGACTAAGATAAATGTGTTTGGCTGAAAGGAATCCCACATGAATCTGGCCTGGGCCACCACAGTGAAGGATGGAGCTGAGACTGTGATCATATAGTGGCTGCATGAGACAAAAAATAGATCATGTTTATAAGAGATTTCCTATTGCAAAAAATATGAACGGACCATATGACTGCCTTTAGAAGTTTAGCAAAAGAGGACTCTTCCATGGTGATAATGACATAAAGCACATTGCTAAACAGTGTGTATATATACACCTTATTTTGTGTGTGTGTGTGTGTGTGTGTGTGTGTGTGTGTATATATATATATATATATATATATATATATCAAGCTCCAGTCCTCGAGGGCTGGTGTCCTGCAACTTTTCCATGTGTCCCTGTTGCAATAAACCTGAATAATATTAGAACTTGACTGCATGCTGAGGTGGCAATTTAGCCATTTGATTTATGTTACAGCAGCTGAGTGAATGAACATGGTGCAATAAAAGTACTTTTAGAAGTACATTTTTTCCAAACACTTACATTTACTTGAGTAAGGTTAGGGGTTGCCACTTCAGCATGCTGTCAAGTTCTATACTCTTGCAAATGACCTACTAATTTTATTCAGGTGTGTTGCAACAGGGACACATGGACACTTGCAGGACACCGGCCCTCGAGTTTGAGACCCCTGAGGTAAAGCATCTGATAAAAGTAGTTTAAAGTCAGTCATGTATGATAACTACAAAAAAAGAGAAGTAATTTTGTCTGCTGACATCACCCAAAATACTATCTTATTTCTTTAAGTCATTGATGTAGCTCGGAATCAGAGTTATAATCCAACTACTTTGAGCATATAGATTCTACTGAGCAGTATACTGACTTCTGTATCTGTCACGGTCCTGAGTCTGATCACTGTTTTTTGTTTTGATTAATACTAACTTGTGTTTGGTTTAATTCTGGTTATGCCTCTTGAGGTTTTCTAGTTCTTACGTTTTGGTTCCTGTTTTATTTTGATAGTCCTGCTCTGTGTTCCCCACCTCGTCTGCCCAATTAGTCCCAGCTGTTTCCCTGCTGTCTCCCATTCCCTGATTTATCCGATGTGTATTTTAGTCCTCTGTCGTCCCTGTTTTGTTGTCGAGCTGTCCCTCGTAGCTGTGTGGTTTTCCTGTGCTCCGTGTTCCCTTGTAACTCCTAGTTTCCTGTTCCCTAGTCTTAATTTCAGGTTTTCCAGTTTAGGTTTTATTTTGTCGTCTTCTAGTGTTTTAAAGCAAACTAAAGCTGCCTTTTTGAGTTCATCCCTGTGTGTACCGAGTCCTGCATTTGGTTCTTTCTCCTGCCTGCCACACAGCGAATCACAACAGCATCATCTTTTTAGTTTTTGCTAAGCTCTGAGCTCGCACTATGAAAATTGGAATCCTTGAAAGGTAAAATTAAAATCATGCCGGTCCTGAGACTAACCCCGAGCAGGCAGACGTGCAAGTGTAATTTCACGCAGAAACTGCACCGCACAGAGTGATCTGCTCAAACACGTCAACAGCTGCTTGATTTCAGAGCCAGAAAATTACCAAGAGGCACAAGTGCATATAATGGACCAAAGAAAATTGCTGGCATTAACAGCACCGAGTCTTTGAGTCGTTTTCTGCTTTTGTTTCTAAACCTAATTCCATTTGGGACGTTATATTGTTGGTCAAATGGGCAAATGTTAGGCATATAAAAACACATTAACATGTCGACATGTCCATAACATGTTCCACTTTTACCATTGAAGCCTTTAAATGCGGCGCTTGCTGTGAAAACTGAGTTACGCTGTTAACCAAGTGTGACAAAGTTCCCATGTGCACATTCACCCTCCTTTGGAATACATACGGAGGAGCCCGAGTTCATTACAGCAAAGTGTACCATCCAAAATGTCTCCATAACATCCCACATAATAACCTCTGTGCATTGATGATCACACTCTGATAGATCTTATTTGCTATTCTTGGTGTTAAGTGCAGTGACATCAATAAAGTCCGAGATGCGATTTTCTGAAATATAAACTGTTATCTCGTGTCTGCTTTGTCTCCTTTACAAATGTATCCTTAATGTGCACTGCTTCACCGTTCTCTATCATGAATCCAACGTCTCTCACCCGTCACTTTCCATATCACCTTCTGTCCACTTTCATCCTCTCATTCCCATTTTCCTCTGCCTCTGCTCCAGTGTGACTGCAGTGCGTCTGCCAGATGGTTTATCCTTTGTCGTCTATGAGTTCTGGGATGGCGAGGAGGAGTGGAAGAGGTGAGTTTTAATCGTTTTTGGCTCCAATTTTATTCTTAATCCTGAGCTCTATCCGTCACATGTGCCAGTATTAAGAACTTTTCATTTTCCGAACCCAGGCTCCAACCATTGATCCAAAGCAACTGACAGAATGAAGCATCTGTAAACACGGAGAACAGCCTCAAAGTGATTCATTCCCCGTGCTGATCCACTTTGAAAGCATTAAAAGTCATTACTGAGCGCAGACATTCATATTGTTTAGGATATTGCCTTTGAGTCAGCACTCTTGGTCCCCTGAAAGTGTTTTGGAGCTGAGCACGCCGTTCCTTCTTATCCCTGTTCTAATTGATTGGTGATCACCCAATAAAAGGAGCTCTCACTTTTCTTCTATTACTGCCGTGAGCCTGTTTGAAAAAAATCCTCCAACATTTAATTAACATTGTTCAGCCATTCACGTGCTCCAGAGTTGCTGAATCACTCAAGTTGCTTCAGGTCATTGTGATTTAGTAATGGTTCTGGGCACAAGGAGAGGCTGCCGATGTAGTTGCCTGCTGATCCAAGTTTCTGCTCCACTGCTCACAGCATCTCCCCACCATTAATATTTCAAATCTTACAGTAAAGGCTAAGGGCCGTGCAAAGTGATTAGAGTCCATGTGTGCTTTTGAGAGGCTGTATGCAAAGTCAAGACAGATGTGTGCATACAGAAATGCTGTGTGTCATTTAGTGTGTGCATGCTCTCCTCTGATTCCAGGCACCTCCAGTCGGCTCCCAACAAAGCCTTTCAGCATGTGAAGGTGGATACACTGTGCCAGCCGGAGGCTGTGTCCTCTGTAGCCGTGCCAGGTCAGTGGTAAAACAGTACAACTAGAGAATAAAACAAAAGCAGTGTGACGCTGCAGCTGAAATGTCCTCCAAACCATTTGTGGATTGGGACCAATGACCAGAACGATATCTGGATTTGAAATACTTTGTGATATTTTCTCGAGAACACAAAGAAGACAAGACAAAGTTTCCTTTTTCTCTGATTTTTACACATTTGAAGTAAAATTGCCAAGTTTTTCCTCTTTTGCAGTGATAAATAATCCTTTCAGATACTTACAAGCCTGCTTGTACAATATTACAGTTACATGTAAGAAAGGTCAATCTTTGTTGCCTGTAATGTTTGTTTGTCAATTTATTTCGATCATGTAAACAATAAACAGGTACATTTAGCAAAGAAAATAAGAGAGAAAAAAATACTACACAAAATAAAGTTAATACATTTCAATATTGCTTCTGTTCTGATTCAGTTACATGTCGAAAGGGAGTGGGAAGAAGTACACGCCTATTTAATCCCACCCCTTCGCCATAAGTTATCAGTTAATATTTAGTCAGCTTCCTTACTGATATAATCTGTAATAGAAATAACAAACAGATTTCTGATATATACACTATATAATATCACATCATGAAATGTTTCATGAAATTACACATTTTCCCTTTCTTTATAGTTCAAGAAGATCTTTATAACTCTTTTTGAATTGTTTTATGTTTGGACATTGCTTCAATTCCATATTCAAACTGTTCCACAGTTTCACTCCATGCACAGAAACACAAAAGCTTTTTCTTGTAGTATGTACCTTCCCTATTTTGAAGTTACAAAAACCTATGCAAACTGTGAACTCAGTATATGGACTGTGCGCAGTCTGATGTGCCAGCCGACATTGGGCACACAGAAATATGCAGTTTTAGGAACCCCACATTCTTCCACTTGGTCTCAAAATAATTCTGCAGCATGATAATGACTCCAAACATAAAGGCAGAGACATTAAAGTACTACAGCAGATGGTATGGCCCCCACTGAGCTCTGACCTCAACAGTATAAAGTCAGTTTACATAAAGAGACCGAAAAAAAAGTTCAGGAACAACCTTCCTACCACAGAGAACGGAGGATGACTTAAAGACAAACAGTGGGAACATCAAAATATTTTTTTGGTATCATTACAAGATTAATAAATAAATCTAAATCTGCCATTATGATTATTGATGAATCCTCATTTTGTCTTGTATGTCTAGAACATCAGAGAAATATACTGATTTAAGTTCACAGAAGGTCATGTCATAGTCGGAGGTTATGTCTAAATACAGTTTAATATAATTCATATACAGAATGTTATTTCTGCATGGTTGTTAGTTGTGGTGCATTAAAAAAAAATACACTACCAATTTTCATCGAACTAGTTACTCCTTTAAATTTTCATGAACATTTACATCAGATTCTTTCTGATCAACTTGGATCCAAAATCTGTTTCTTGGGGTTCCTGAGCAGTTGCTGACTTACCCTAGTAGTAGAATTATCAGTAGTGCAGGTGATACTGAGATAACACAATATGTGCTAATATTACTATAAAGGTGTGATGCAATAGTACACAGTTGCAGAGCAAGTGTTCTATATAATGCTGAGAAAGTGATTAGTTTGTTCAACAACCCTGGATGTGTTATGTAAAATTTATAGGCATTATCTACAGAAACCTGGCTTTGGAATCTGCTTCATCCAAAACAACTGATGCTGGCAGGCATCCCTGCGCCGAGTCGCAGACTGTCAGTGACCCAGCTGATACTTGGCTGACTGCCTGTTTTATTGTCTAGTAATCACTTTTTTGTCCATTTCTCTTCTTGGCGCTCTTCTTTCCCCCACGCCTGTTCTGCTTTCTTCTCATTTCCATTCAATCCATTTTTTTTGCTCACTCTCCACATTGTTTTTTCACTCTGAGGCACGCTTTCTTTAAAAACTCCTTCCTTTCGAACCTTTTTCTCACTCGTCATCCCTCTTTCTATTTGCAGCCGTCTGGTGCAGCGTGAACAGGGACTGAGCATGAAGATATTCGACTACACGCCAAGACTCCTGACACTCCTCACTTCTTTAACTCCTTCCCCTCCAGCCCTAAAACCTTTTTTTCTCCTCTGTTTCACCCACCCCAATCCCCACAACCCCCAAACTCCCTCAACTCTTTTTGTAAGTACATGTTTACATAGTGCAAATGAATGGTGTCAACTGCGGTGAAAATTGAACAAACAGTGCATTTTACAACGTGAGATTACTAAAACATGTTTGCATCTCATCATGGTAGTTTGCTGGATTTCAAGATTGTGGATTACTTCATGTACATGTTTCTAATAGCTTTGAGCCACTGTAAGGTGGAGATTGTCATGTAGCAAGGACCCCGAAGGTTGAGTTTTCCATGTAGCAGCTTTTCAGTGGTCAGTTTGGGAATGCAGCTGATCACCACAGATAGCTCATCTGTGTAGCTGTCACTTTATAGTAGCTGCTTATTATATCTGTGAATATATCGCAGACTTTTGTTTATTTATTTATTTCATAACTGACCAAATTACCCTCGCATCAGCCATGACATTAAAATGAAGACTCGAAATACCTAGTTGACAGATTAGTTTGCGTTCTCAGGAAAACGGAGAAGTCTTTAGCTAGCTGTCCTCTCTTATGGATGTTATTTACCCAAAGCCATTTAAATATGACATTTAGCCTAGAATTTTATCTGGGAAAGTGAACACTGGCTCTGAATAAACAAGTGATTTTAATATGAGAGAAGAACCACTGAAGGGTAGAATAATGCGGTCATTTTACTGTACAGTTCCAGCTGTTCACCAGTTCATGAATAGGAAAGAAACAGATGTGCTATTATAGAGCAGTGGTTCCAGTAGTAACTTTAAATCCTCACATAACAATCAGTAGATGACCCCATAAGGCCACCTTTTAAGGTTAATAATCTTATAATGACCAAGTATATTTTATCTCCTCCATAATTTTCCGATTTTGTTGCCTTCGTTTGTTCTGTTCACTCTCTTAATCTCTTTTACATTCACTCTGTATACAATGGCTGTTCTGAGGGTAATGTCTCTGATGGTTTACTGGCTGTTACACGGTACTGTTTCTTTAAAGCACAGCTAATCCCTGTGAAGAATGATGTCGTTTTAACCTGGCACCAGTAGAAGAAGGCCAGCTGATGTCAGTTCTTCTCAAGGATTTGCATGTGTAGATGCTAACACAAATTCCCGCTGGTGTTTTTCGGTGTAGTTTTATTTTAACTAAACACATTTAAGGGATAGTTTCTGACGCGACACGCCCGCTACCTTGAGAAAGCGACTGCTTAGAGAGACAGGCAGCACCTCAGTGTTCTCCATGCAGATAAACACGGTTTGATTTTTGCCTTCTGTTCATGCATTCCTTGTCTGAATTGGTGATGGGTTGCTTATATTAGCTGTGTAAGTCTAGTGGAGATTGTACATATGAAAATGTTGTTCTGTTATGATTATATTTGCCTTTACTGACATCTTTTAGTGCTATGGTACAAATCTTATCCTCGGTGAAAGTGGCAGTAGCTTCACAGGTGCTGCAGCTTCTCTAACCTGTTTGTTTGAATCCAAATAGCTACCATCCGAAACAGATATATGAAGAACACTGAATATAAAGCCTTAAACATCACCACATGGTTGAGCAGGTAAAGGATTTTAAAAGGCAACTTCTTTTTGATGCATTTTAAATTCCCTGTAAGCAGAGAATTCCCCACTTTCGGTGTAGACATCAGATTGTGTTTCATTAATATATGACATTATTACCACGATGACAGGTCTATTCAGCTATTGAACATCACTGAAAGAATAGCCTTGAATTTGAAATAAACCTTCACAACACTTAGCATACTGTAGCAGTTAGATGAACCACCTCGGCATTAATATCTCGAACACGTGATCACATGTATTGCCACTACTGAACCCACCTTTAAGTGCAAAAAAGTCAATGAACAGGAGGATATTATGGAAAGTTACAGCTCTTGCAAATTCCAGGACATCAGGGTGAAATGGAGGACGGACATATTCGACCTTTACATTAAAACCCAGATGAGCTTATTATTCGGACGTGACATCAACGATATTGTTCGGTAAAGTCTGAAAACCGGCTGAGTTCAGTCTTCACTGCACATCAGCCCACACACACTGTCAAACAATCAGATTAAAAAAAGCACAATGTAAAAATGAGTGAATATTGTGACTTAAGCATAGTAGAGTATATTAGAGGTCAATGAGTATGATGAGAGTATGTAGAGATATATTACTGTCTAACTGGGTAAAGACTTGTTAATGAATCACTGCTCCGTTACAGCATTATTCTTTCAAAGGTGCCATCTTGCCATCCACCTCACTGTTGAGTCTATTCTCTCTTCACCTGTGAAGACAGCGAGTCTGTCATCTGCTGGCACTGTGGTGGCAGTGAGCGGGGATCCAGCTACACTGACACTAATGTTGATTGTTACCTACTTTTAGAACTCCGGGCTGCGCTCAGCGGGGCATGACTGTGTGACACGTGGAAGTGTTGAACATTATTACATATATGGTAACAGAAATATGTATAACAATAGGCTTGTAGAACAGGCATGCAAAAGCAGTATTGCATTATCTGTGAAAATGTATTTACCAACCTGTGAGTGTCTCTTTTAAAGGTACCCTGTGGAAGTTTGGACCACTAACAGCATTAAAGAGCAGAGATTTCACAAATATAGCAATGAATGTGTTAAACAGTGTATGATTTGGGCTATAAAGAGATCTGCTTTGTTTTATAAGGAAGAAAGCAGCGTAAGAGGGACTATTGCTGTGCCACTTATCATCTAACTTGTTGTTTTGAAATGGTCCAACTAAAATGAAATTTGCAGGGTTTAAGAATAAATCTAGGTGCTAATCTGGACCTGATAAAGTTTCAAAACCAAGTCTTTCAGAGGAATTCAGCAATGCAGTGACTTCTGCAATTATCTGACTTCTGAAATTAAAGTATCAAAACCTTAAGTAACTAAGTAGAGACTAAGTTGCAAAATACAAAAAGTACATTGATCATGAGATGTGTCTGTCGGTTCTCCGTCATGCAAGTTAAGGTAGCCTTGAAAGCTTGAAAAGAAGACCACTTAAACACTTAAAGTACCTTGAGGTGGTCAGGTTTGACTTGATCTGTTAATACAGCCTGTATAGTGTATGCAGTTACTACATTAACCCCACAAGGTGAAAGGTTACCCAATAACCACCTGCTTAATATTAAAACCACAATACTTTGACAAGAAAACTTCACAGGGTACATTTAACCTCTCACTTGTTGGAACAAAAACCCCAACATATACATATATATCTCAAACTCCAATCCTATTTGCGTTCAAGAAGGAGCTACTGTATTCTCAATACAAACAAAGCCATATTGCATGGATTAGTGTTTACATGTAAGTGATTTACTATACTGATAGCCATAGATTTACAGTACTCAAGCCTGGCTGAGTGCAACCCACATGTTCTAATTAAGGGATCTCCCTTTGTGTACATTGTGCCCAGCTTGGCTGGGTTGTGTATATGAGATCGATAGTAAGTGAATGGTCAGAAACACCAGTACTGTTTCCTGTTGATACATTCCTGAATGTCCCTCAGACTGTGCAACCTGTTCTTTTTCTATCCTCCTACTTCTCAGTGCAACCCGTGCTTCGTCATACAATGAAAGAGTTATGCCACTGAAATGTACTGAAGCATGGCTGAGCAGAACGTTTCCTGGTAACATTGTGAAAAGATTAAACGGCAGAGGACCTACAACATGTTGAGATCAGGCCTTCTGTAGGCGTGGATTAGTTTATGTAATTGTTGTGATACTGGTAAACAGGAAACATGTCACCTGGTTTACCTCAAGAAACCTAACATAGACACCATAAACGTGACACCATAGACTATACATAAAAGATGGTCATAGCCACCATGATGTCACCAATCGGTTCTTGCCTGTGGCTCTATGATGCCAGCCAGACTCCTTTCCTTCCTCCTGCAAGTGCATGATGGGATGCAGGCCTGATTCACAGAATCGCTCAATTCAGTTAGTTCACTTTAAACACAATAGCTAGCCAGTGCCAGTCTTTTCACCCAAGGCAAACACTCAAAAAACTAAAGTCATGAGAGAATGGCATTAACCACAATGTTGGTCTTCGGTTTTTAAGATGGGTTCTTAAAAATGATATCCTGAAGGTCATCAACAAGTTTTAGGCATATGCAGTGCAGCATTTGTCTCCACCCTGCTCTGCAGATACATCAGACAGAATGTATTTCACGAACCTGGAGCTCCTCTATCTAGATCCTTTGTAAAACCAACTCAACCTGGCCCTAAAGGCACAGAGTAGGAAATACAATCTGCATGGGTGATCATGACCTACCCTACCATCACAAGTATTGCAAACCAAAGAAGCACTTTAAGCTCTACACAAATGACCTCCTTAGCCATTGCAATATATACCCCAACTACTCTGAACCACTAGCAACCTTTGCTATGGTGACTGAACAAACACCTTAAAAAGAACTTCCCAAGAACACCAGAGTGCAGCTGGCATGAACCCAATATTTGGCTTCCCTTGCAAGGTAGAACCAAGTCTCATTATCTGAGATTTCTATATAAAGACTGCTCCCTTTGCCGTCACTCAAGACATGCAGGCTACATCCATCTTTTATTTAGAGTCTATCCAAGAGAACAAGCCAATCAGTAATTTGCCAAACTGACCGACATCATGGCCATAACTCTTCCTTTCTATGGCTGTGTTCTTTTCTATTCTTCAACTGAGTGCATGTCAACTGAATGTCCAGTAACTTCTTTGCTGTAGTATTAGGCAATGCTACTCAATGGGTTTTGTGCATTTCTTACCTTCTTTGTTTTCTAGTATTCCTATGAAAGAGACAGAGACTTAAATCTATTATATAAAATATATGACTAGAAAAATGGCATTCAAGAATGAACATAACTTTTATGGCAATGTTTAATTAAATATTAATTCTTAATGTATGTTTCAGTAAAAAAAAAAAAAAAAAAGCTTTCTCTTCTTAAGTGTAGAGACTTATTGCAGGGATGCAAGTATTATATTTGGTCTTTAAAGAATATCTTGTTGAAATTCTAGATGATGTAGAGTGATGCAATTCAATAAAACTATAAAACTGAAAACTGTGCTGTATGGCTTTGATATTAAATGCTGCTGGTTATTGGGAATTGTGCTTTTTCTTTTCCTTCCTGTGTAAATGTTGTGGCAGATGTGTGATTTGAACTTTGAGCCATAATATGGTAATGTTCAGTCTGCATGCACACTACAAAAAATAAATTATTATGGGTTTATCTGGTGTGAAACCTATAATGTGGTAAATGTTTCCCTAGCATGTGCTCCAGAATAGCTTTACTCAGAAATACGTTGGACACAAAAACTTAACACTGGTGTTATACATCAATCATACAGAACAAGCATAGCACTACATTAGCTAATCAGCAAAAATGTCCATCAATGTCTACGTACAACTCTCAACTCAGTGCAAAGTAGTATTTAGACACCATTTAATCACAAGTCATTATCTCTCTTTTTTCCCCCACAGTGTGCGTTTTGTACTGTCTTCCTCCCATTACCGCCCCCCCAGTCACGGCCGCCCCTCCCTGATCCTGATCCTGCCGAAAGGTTTCTTCCTGTTAAAAGGGAATTTTTCCTTCCCACTGTTGCCAAGTGCTTGCTTAAAGGGGGTCGTCTGATTTTTTGGGGGTTTAAAGCACCTTGATGTACTGCTGTTGTGATTTGGCACTATATAAATAAAATTAAATTGAACTGAATCCCAACAGGACACCAGACGCAAAACCTTGTAGAGCTATTCAGCAGTGCTGTTGAGCAAGTTAATTATAAAGTTAAATATTCATGAGGTAAGCCATTAAATTAGTAAAATAAAACTGCAGACCAGTAGATCACTGGGGGGAAAACTGAGCATGCTTCTACCAGTTGGTGAGTGGCTGCAGGAGATGGTTTACTCTTCCTTGCTCACAGTTTTGGATGCTGAACCCATAACATCCTTGTGATTGCTTTGGATAGGTTATTGCTTTTATATTGTGCGTAACCCCCAATGATTCAAAGTGCAGGCTGCTATTCAAACAGAAAATAAATAAGTAAAATAAGTTTACAATTTGCTTTATTCAGTTGTCTTTTTCTTTTGTCCAGTAAAATTAATGTCATGAAATGGCTGTGTGCAGGCAGGAATAGGACCCAGACGCAAACAGGACTTTAACTCAAAATACAGCTTTATTCGCTGAATGGGGGAAAAGGTGATACAAAACTAAACTGGGAAATTCATAACTAATCATACGGAGAGGCACACAAGGAAACACAGCCAAGAGGGAGGATGCGACAAAGGACTGAGGGAGACGCATAAACACACAGAAAGATAACAAGGGACATGAGAGCACACAAAGAGCGCAGCTAGCACGAATAATCACAACTAGAAAGGCCAGGACCAAACACAACATGACCTACACCAGAGGTTCCCAAAGTGTGGGGCCCACCCCCTGGGGGGGGGGCGCGGTATGAAGATAAAAAAGAAGAAGAAGAACTCTTGGCCACTGCTAGCTTAATGGACAGGTTTCTGATGGAGCGCCCACGCAAACGCAAAGCAGGAGATGAAGCATCGGCAAATATGTTTCCAAACCAACTTCCTTCCAAAGACTAGAAAATATGGTGAAGCATATCTTCCCTTTGGCTTCACCTGCACAAGTGCAAAGGTAGGTCTCCCCTGCAGAATTGGTTTTCCCTGTGTCGGGAGCAGCGCTGGGCTCTTCAAATCACGGAGAAACAGTATCCGACATTCTTGATTTTTAGTTCACAAACACTTCTTGTAATAACTAACTACTCCTGACATTTTGGAGATGTTAGCTCTTTATACAGCAAAGTTACAGCGGGATACAAATAATATCAGGCTGATCCTGCCACAATTTGTTCCCTTGGTTCAAATCGCGGACAAACGGTATCCCACAGTTGTTTGTTTTTTAACCCATTTTGAAAAATGTATTGATAGCAATGTTGAATATTATTACACAGGAAAAAAACAACTACACATAAAATAATCACACCGTGACGCCTCTGCCTTTCTAAATGGAGGGACAGTAACTGCGTGTGTATGTGTAAGCGTGTAAAAACTGCAGATAGAGACAAAATACTGTTAATCTTACTATCTTCCATTCTGCAATCTCATGTAAACAATAACATGGTGCACAGCGTGACGTGGAAAAAGGCACATGCCTTTGACATTGCATGACGAACTCTGTATTCCTCGTCCACACGTAAACGCAAAAAAAGGAGTTTTAAAAAATCTCAGTTTTTGGTGATTCGAAACATCGTTTACATGTAGACGAAAGGTCCAAACGCATAGAAACAGCTGCGTTTTCAAAAATACCCGTGTAGGTATGGACGTAGCATAACAGAGTTAGTAGTTACTTGTAATATTACTTGTAATTTATTGCAGTTTACTTGTATTTGCTTAATTGTTTACTAAATGTTTGAGGTGTGAAATAAAATGCAATGGAGTTTGAAAACAAAATATTTTTCTTGTAAAACAAAGGGGGGCCTAGCAAAAAACGTTTGGGAACCACTGACCCTACTTACACTGACGGGAGACTATCAAAGTAAAACAGGAAGTGCACAGAGACGCAGACTGGAGAGGGAGAGAGACAGAGGGAGCACGAGGGAGAGCACAGACGTGTCGGGCTGGGGAAACGTGGAATAAAACACGAGGGGAAACAAGAACTCACAGATACGCAGGGGGTAAAGACACGAGGGGAAATAACAGACTGATCAAAAATGCATGAAAATTCAAAACACTGGTAATTAATACAAATGTCAAAATGTAGGGGTTTTTTTGTAAGACATTAAAAAAATGACCTATTTACACACAAAAACCAAATATTCACGTACAGAAACATAAAATTATCCTCTCTCCTGAATTCATGTTGCAACCTCAAGCTACTGTTGTGGCAGTCTTTTATGGCTCCACCAAAGGCCTACCCACATATCAGCAGTAACAGGCAAGCAGGAAATGATGAAAAAGATTTATCATTTTAAAAAAAAAGGTAATGTCTCATTAACACATCCCATTTGGCCTGCATGATAATATTTTTTAAGTTTTAATGGCTCTTGATTATTTATGTTGCACTATTGAGAATATTTTTACTTTAATTAAAGTAGAATCTATTCAAGAAAATGTGAAAAAGGTGCCGTGTGTCATTTTATAACACTCTACAATATTAAGATAAAGCTCTATACTAAGCTTTGTACAGATAAAACTAAGTGTAGAGTTTTATTTAGGGCGTTAAACTGATTGTGGCAGTGTGTTATAAGACTGTAAGCACAAACTATAGAAAATACCTGAGGATTTCATGTCAGCAAGGCAAGAGGTACGGACATAGATAATCATATAGCAAGTAGGAATAATTATCCCAAGTGAAACTAACATCCTGTACTTGAGGAGGGAGACATGATTGCTGGCTTCAGTCCTTTAAAAACCATAAGCTGCAAGTTTTGAAAGGCTGCTTCACTGATCCAGGGTCATCTCCATGTGCTGTTAAAGAGCCATAACTCACCATCGGTTATTTCACGTTTATTCCCCACTGTCTGTTTCTAAAAACGCTCGGACCATCAAGGGACGTGGAAAAGTCAGATCTTTCCGAGGAGCTGCATAACAGCGATGGTGGTGCTCTGGCCAAATATGAAGGCTCCACAGATGAGCATCACCACCCCCCAAACCGTGAAGATGACTCTGGAGGACAACAAGTGGTACCAAGTGGTCAACAAATGATGGGACTTACTTTCAGTAACATCCTTCAACCCAATCTTAACTCACTCAATGAAACAGATGGTGCAGCAGCACTGAATTTAGTCTGACCTTTACTCGTGGCACTAAATAAACCAATCATCACGTTTCATTTTACCCTTTTTGTCTTGCTTTACTTGCAGACTGTGCCGTAGGTTGTACTGTTTCTTATGATGCTACAGTGCAAGTGAGAGAAAAATTAGGAGTCAACTAATGGTTCTGTAGCCCTTAGAGTTTTGCCAACTTATCGCACCATTATTAACAGAGCGAGGTCATTACAATTAACAAAAAATCTGAAAATGTTTCTCCAAAAGTTTCATCCTTTTAATATGCATGTGCCAGCCACACATAGGTGGGTTCATAATTGAGTTAGACACAGATACAGCTTGTGGATTTGATTTATTCTGAGGAGGAATCTCTGAATGAGCAAACCAGCTGACAGACAGGTTCACATCCTGAGACCTGCGACTACTATTAAAGAATTCCTTAAAAGGTTGAAACCACAAGATTAAAAGTTTAACTGAAACTTTACATTCCAGCCATACACGCTTAGAGGATTATATTCATGCATTTATCTCTCTTAGTTTCAGCTTTCTGCACGAAAAATTTTGTGTAAAAATTGGAAACACGACTATCATCATCTACAGCAACTGTGTCAGAGGATGTTAATCATACTATGAATATTTTATCAAAACAGCAGCTTCAATGTCTCCAGGTCATCAAGTTAAGTTTAGTTGCTCCTATTAAGTCACTATTTCATAAGTTGTCTGACAACAGAAAACAACAAGAAATATGGAGAGCATCAATCCCACCATAAATGTAGAAAACACTGTAGCTGTGTTAAAACACAGTATGAGGGGACACAGAGAGCACAAAGAAAAACGCCTAGTTTTGGCCTTCCTTAGACAAATTTCTGATGCATAATGATGTAACCTATGAGAGCAGTGCTGTGATAATACTTAATAAAGACTGATTTCTAACAATCCCACTAATGAAAGGACTTCATTGAATACACAGGTTCTGTTTGCCCTGCAGCTTGACTCTCAAGTGTGTCTATAGTTGCCCCAACTGAGTCACTGCAGTTTAGTTTCTCTATGTTATCATCAATTTAGCAACTATTTGCCTTACAAAAGGCAACAGGGAGTTAATAAATTATAAAAAGTTAAGTGTGATTTGTACTTTTTACATCAAATTCTCAATGGATATAGCAATATTATCATTTTATGTATGATAAAAATCTGGAACTGTGACAGTCCTGCGTTAGAACTCTTGATTTGCATCTTGATTTTACCAGATGTCATCCCAAATTATTATGGATTTATGAATTAGTCAGCTGAGTTGTCTATATCGCTTCTGACTAGATGTTTGCTAAATTAATCACTTTAGCTTCAGATTCCGATAACTTTATTTATCCCCATGAGGCAGTTGAGAGTACAGAGAGCGGCACATACAGTGAAATAGAATAAATGCAGGAAAAAGAACAATAATGATCATAATGATATGGTTGTCACACGAAAACAACTTGAGATATAGTGCAAAAGCGTGAAGATCCAGTCAAACATCCATGCAGGCATTTCAGCTTATTATGCAAACTTCCTTCATTCTTTGTCTCTTCTTTGGATTACCTTCCATCTGTATATTTGCATTACATTATCATTTAAATGAAGTTTTTCCCTCACCTGGTCTTACAGGACACCGGCTCTGACTGCATGGCAAACATCAAACAGAGCCCTGTTCAAACACAAACACAAAGTTTCAACAGCACACGTGAAACATTGGTCATAACACGCATCAATAACCAAGAGCGCTACCTGGGAAGATAAAGATGAAAAATGCGCTGATCCCTCCGATCACACTGATGACCTTGCTGATGTCTGGTACAAACACAGCGATGAGCAGCGTCGCGGTTATCCACAGGACCGTTAGCATGTAGCGGCTGCGGCTTTCAAAGTCTACCGTGACCACGCCGCTGCGTCTCTGTCGCCAGCTCAGCAGCAGGTCCTGGATCACTGATCTGAGGAGCAGAAACAGATGCGTAGCCACACACTGTCTTTTGTAATTGAAACATTGCACCCTGTGAAGACGATTTAGGTGCTCGCAGTTTGTGTCTTTGCCCTCACTTCACGTAAGAGTTTTCAAATGTGAAACTTTGCTTTAACTGAGAATCGCTTCATTTAAATGGAAAAGTGAGCCAAGTTAACAAGATTCAACTGAAGAGTTGCTGACCTGCCGAGCAGCAGGGTGATGGGATAGATGGTGATGATAGAGATGCTAAACAGCAGCCTCGCGATCAGCATTAGGACATCGCTGCTAGTGTACGACATTAAAATGTCAGGCCTCGCGTCCTTTCCAAATGTCAGGAACCCATAAACTCCTGCAACAGAGAAGTGTGAAGGTTTACAGTTACCAACAACTGCAGCTTATCTGCAGCCACACAAACAATGATTTATAATCATTTCACGAGTTATTTAAAAAAAAAAATAGATATAAAACTTGGGTAAAGCCACCTTGATGTAACTCATTGCTTTATGAGGTAATGGTTTTAATCCTTGACTTGAGTGTTTTGGGGCATCACCAGCTTTTTTTATGAAACCCAGCGTCACAATGAGTGAACCTGAATGAAATATGAAGGTTGTCCTGTAGAAGCAACTCTGAAGTCACCTTAAAATGCCTAAACAGGCCTATTTGTGGAGTTATTTTGAAGATTATTTTGAAATTAACTTTGTGGTCACTGAAATTCTGTTGATTTTGCAGAGTCACAGGTTTTAAAAAAAAGGCTTAAAAAGCAGGCTGACTTTGTCCCAAAATAAACTGAAAATTCTCCTCCCATTCAGTCACAAAGGTAGTCAAAACCTATGGCCTACCCTTACTCTATCGTCTTTCTTATTATACATAGAACTACAAATTACAAAATTAATTGAATGTTCAAAAGAGCTTCCAACTAGCAGATAAGATAATCAACCTTTTAAAAAGTGTTTACACAGGCCATCAACTCTGGTCATTTTCCCATCGCCTTCTAAAGAACTCAACTTCTTTTTTGCAACCGAAAGAGTTGCCCTCTGTTGGCCTCTGTGAGCAGAGTGAGGATTACTGTCAGTTCATATTTTTTGTGTATGCGTATGAGGTTAAAACTTGTACGTGACCACAATTTCTTTCCAGAATTACAGCCAAGCTGAGCCACATTCAGAGCACCTCAGATGGCTGCAACTCCCTGAGCCTGGTTCTGCCGGAGGTTTCTTCCTGTTAAAGGGAGTTTTTCCTTCCCCCTGTTGCCAAAGTGCTTGCTAATAGGGGGAAATATGATTGTTGAGTTTTTCTCTGTATGTATTATTGTAGGGTCTACCTTACAATATAAAGCGGCTTGAGGCGACTGTTGTTGTGATTTGGCGCTGTATAAATAAAACTGAAATTTAAAGCAGTTCTTTTTTTTCATTGGGCTCAACAAGAGTTTAGTACAATACATAGGAACCAAAAATGGAGTATTTGATGAGTAGTTACATATTTCATCGGATGTAATGTATATTAACTGCATAGCTGTATAGTATGTAACTGCAAAACTAAAATAAAGTCCATCATTAGTGAGATAAAATCAGTATTCAAGTAATAAAAAACGTGTATAAGAGTATATAACACATAAGATATGAAATATAACTTGGGTGGGTTGTGGAGAGAGGAAGCAGAGGAAGTCATTTGACCTGTGAGGGAGTAAATGACGAAGCAGAAGATCATGGAGATCACAGAGATGAAGACCCAGTGAGAGAGCCGCTGGTTCTCCAGGCTGCTGTAGATGGCGATGGACGCCTCGTGACACTGAAACCAGCACAAAGATGTGAAATTCAATCACACTTTAAGTATAGAAGGAAACAGTAACAGTGCCCACAGTCAGACAATCCCCTGACACATTGAGCCAAACGCTTCAACCAGGGAATAGTCGCTGGTCAGACTGCATGTCTCTGTAACAGTCTGCGTCGGATTATTCTCCTCTCTTTGGATCTCATAGTTCAGGCTGGTCTTATTATGTCTGATGTTACTGCCAGTGTGATGAACTGAGGTAGGAAATAAAAGAAGGTGCACGGGCTGTGTCAGTGGCACAATAGGGCTGAATTAATCCTTCATAGATTTCAGGATAAAGACTCTTGTCCCTACTTGATCCCAGCTGCCACCGGGCAGTGTAAAATCTCGCTTCCTTTTTCCTTGCCCTCCCTTCCTCTCAGGATCTCATCAGCCCTCTATTCAACCCTTTGCCCTGCAATCACTCACCCTGAGGGAGCATGTCTATGTGTTTGTTTGAGAGGACATGCATCAATCCTCTCACACTTTCGCCTCCTTTTATTAGATCCCGCCACCAGCCTTCAGGGGTTACCTTGGCAACTTGGGAAGTTACACATCAGTCTGTCCTGCTTGAGACTGACAGAATGATCTTTTTTCCATGCACTCTGCCCTGCTATTAAATATGAAAAGCTCACTCTGCGGCGCTCCCACGGAGCACAGTGAGCGGCAGCTTGCTGACCTTTACACTGAAGTTAAACACACTCTCCTGAGAAGCCTTAAAGATTAAGTGAGAACACCCACTCTCCAATATGAGCCATTATATGCTACATAGAAAGTTCTATATTACATCAAAGAGCAAAAAAACACACAAAACGACTTCTGTGTTTCCAGCCCAATACAATGGACGTGAATGATACGATGTGAGAGTGTATTTAGCCAAATAATCTATACGTTTTGCTGATGTTAAATTTAGCTAGACATTATCAGACATAAACATTTCCTGAGGGAAATATCAGCTTTATACACAGCTGATCCACCTAATGGAGCCCTTGCAGTAGCTTCATTTTATATTCCAAAATCTAAACATCTGGCACGCACTGAGTCAATAACGCTGAGATGTGCATCCTCACATCCTCACTTCTGCTTGTGTCGAGATATTTAACACCCTCCACCTGCCCGTCCGCCTGATGCAGTAAGAGCACTGACAAAGCACTGACAGCAGTTTTAAAGCTTCTTTTTGGTACGT
This sequence comes from Rhamphochromis sp. 'chilingali', assembly GCF_963969265.1. Lineage (NCBI taxonomy): Eukaryota > Metazoa > Chordata > Actinopteri > Cichliformes > Cichlidae > Rhamphochromis > Rhamphochromis sp. 'chilingali'. The sequence goes on from NC_137930.1 coordinate 9,890,457, forward strand.
GTTGAGCAAACATCGTGCATCTCAGACTTTGTCATAGCTTGGCCCTCTCGCTTGTAATACGCCCCAGTGGCTAAATGGTAAGGCTGCATACCTCATGACCTTGGCGCCTATACTTTCCAAGCACCTTTGGTGTAAATATAGATGGATTTGCTTTGGTTTATTTCTGTAACCTTGTGATTCCCCAAATCTCTGTCATAAACCGATTTGCCAGCTTCTGTGTGAACGTAAAAGTATGTGACTTGTTTTGGCATTTTAATTTTATCTGATGGCCGCAGCAGTGATGCAGAGAGGCCGTCCAGGAAGAGTGAGGGCCATGCCAACTATAGTTTAGCATTATTTTTTAACGATAAAGCTCTATTTTGATTCCTGAGACTTTATGGAAGAAAGAATCAAGACATGGAAGATTTCTATTCTTATCCAACTGCAACTACGGTGCTTCATACACGATAAAATTACAGGATGACTGCTTCAACATTTACACAGTCACATCTGTTTTTGGACAATGGCACATTTTTTTGCCTACATTCACCAAAACAGTTGATTTTAAATGAAACAATCTGTGTAACTGAGCTGCAAACTTTCCACTTTAATTCAAGGGGTTTAACAATAATTTTCAACTATTTAGGAATTGCAGTCATTTTTATACACAGTCTCCCATCTTCAGAGGCACAAAAGTGATTGGACACATAATTTCAAATAGGGATTGTTTTTAATGCTTGAAGGTCCTTTGCAGTCAATGTGTGCCTGAAGTCGAGAACCCATGGACATCATTAAATGCTGTATTTCCTCTCTTGAGATACTGTCGGTGGCCTCTAATGCAGCTGCCCTTAGTTGCTGCTCATTTTGTGGCTCTCTGCCTTCAGTTTTCTGTTCAGTAATTGAACAAAATGTTCTGGTCTAAATTCTTTGTCCTGAGAAACTTGGGTTGATTTTGCACTACCCTTTAAATCTACCACCCAAGTCGTCAAAGTCCTAAGATATGCTTTGAATCATTTGCTCTGTGAAAAGCCATCTAATCTGTGTTGCAGCATTTGGCTGATCTGAGCAATCAGTATAGTCTTTTTCCACTTCACACTTCATCTAACTTCTAAAAACACTAGTGGCCTGGTTCCACTAGCAGCCATCCATACCCATGCCATAACATTCCTTCCACCATGTTTGATAGATAATCTTATATTGTTCAGATCATGAGCTGTTTCTTTCCTTCTTAATACTTTTCTCTTTCCATTGTTCCAATAGAAGGCAAACTGGGTTTTATTTTAAATAAATTTTAAATAATTCTATTTTTTTAGCTGTGCCACCTGTTTCAGATGTTTTCTGGCAAAATCTAATCTGCCCTTCGTGTTCTACAGCAAGATGCAAACAATTGCTTTGCATCTTGCTGTAAACCCTCTGTATTCATATTGATGTTTCTTGATTGGAGACTATGATCCACTATGTTGGTATAAAGAGTCAAAATTACAAAAATTGTTATTGCTCCAAAACATATGGACCTAATGCCTTTAATAGCCCCGGCTGCCTCAGTCTCAGTGTCCTCAGCCTTAAAAGCACAAGAACAAAACAACACTTTTCTTGTTATTTTCTGAAAGTGACATGGCAGCTGTGTCTGTATCATTTACAAACATAAGACCCATATTTTAAATTACAGCAAATTATCACATGTCATCTAAACGCATTCTCTCCCATTACGTTGGTTTGTATACATCTACAAATGTCAGCTAAATTAAAACCATTGAGCCATTTATCAAGCTTTTTGATTGTAAGAGCAGTACTTCAGATTTTTTTCCCACTCACATTAAGAGAAAACTTTAACCTTATCTCAAGAAATTTGGCTAAAAAATTTAATTAATTCCTCCACTGTTATTATCTCAGGCAAACAATTCAAATTCTCCTGCAAAACAACAAAACGCTGTACTTAACCCCCCCCCCCAAAAAAAGCTGAAACAGAAACTAACACAGAACACATGACCTGGTGTTTGTTTGCTATCTTTCCAGTACAGCGAGATCATTTATTTGCCAATGTATTTCCACTTTGTTACCTTTATACCTTTTGTTTTTAATTTCCTGTCTTATTATTTATTATTTTTGTAAATGTCCTAATCGTTTTGCAGAGGCAAATGAGTCATGCTTTTTACCATTTATCTCAATGGTTTTGGGGGCAGAGACATCAGAGCCACATATCTAAAGCCTTTATAAATACTGAAGTCCAAAATATCTGCAGTATGACTAAAAGACGTTCAGGTGAAACATTATGAAGACGTGGCTCATTACCTGCTTAGAAATTACTTGCATATTTAGCCACATATATACACTTCCAAGCAGTTTTTCCTGCTGATACATTACGTACTCCTCCACAGACAGCTGTGCTTGCACTGGCCTCCAGCCTTAAGGCAGCACGACGATGCAAACACATGTTATCCAAGTTTTAGATGAACATAAACATCAACATATTTTAAATTGCTGCACTCACTTGGAAACCAAAGCAGATGGTCGGGATGACACTGAACATGGCGGCCCAGGAGTTCATCCTTAAGGAGGAAACACAAGAGTCATTTTCATGGATTCACAAATGCCACCGGAAGAAGAATTAGTCTATTATTGAGGCACCGCTGATAATGCCATGGCATTTAGAGACTCTTCACTCTAGAGTTACTCTGTCAATCACAGGCAAATGGGTGATAAGAGCTGCCGAGTTAAGTCAGTGATCCAGACAGAGCAACACAGGGCTTCAAGTGGACAACTGCGTCTGTCCTAGTGGCCTCAATTCAGACAGATTTATGAGGAAGCTTTACAAAAGCCATATTTCCTGGGTGCAACCTCAATATGTGGACTAGCTCTGGTGATGAAGTATATTTACGACACATATATGATAACTAAAAGATGAAAACGTCATCATCAAGACTGAAAAGAGCATTTAAGAGAAGAGTTAGAATATGTTTATTAGAACTAGACAGGACTGCTGATGCCTACCTAACAGTCAAGAAACCCCTTTCTGCAGCACCCCCTGGTGTTGGGTGCCAGTATCAAAAATGTGTCTGCATAGAGTTCTGTGAAGAGGAACGTTTTCAAAAGAACCTCCATTGGCAGCAATAATTTGAAGTGATTGTTTTCCATATGACTTAATCAGTGTCTCACATTGTTGTGGAGGATTTCTATCCCACTCTTCTTTAAAACAACGCTTCATGGATGGATGAAGTTATATATATATATATATATATATATATATATATATATATATATATATATATATATATATATATATATATATATATAACTTCATCCATCCATCCTTAACAAGGTTACCGGTGGAGCCGGTAGGTTACACTCTGGACAGGTCATTTGCACCATTCACACCTATGCCCAATTTAGGATCAACTAAATTAACCTAACCTCACTAAATGCATGTCTTTGGCCAGAGTACCCAAAAAGAACATGCAAACTCCACACAGAAAAACCCAGGACCCTTTTGCTGTGAGGCAGCGGTGTTAACCAGCATGCTACCTGCTACGGTCGCTCACCTCTAGTGGCTCTCCCTTAATGAGAGAGTTTTTTTCTCCCTTTCCTGTGTTCCAGGTCTGCCTCATGAGCTGGAGCTGAGGTGTGTTGCAGCTCGTCAGCCACGACTGCCATCTCAAACCGCCACGCCCCTTCCACGTCCCCCATTTGCCAGAACTGTGAGCTACAGTGGTTTGGGCAGCAGGCGGCAGCTGTGTGTGAATTTAAACTCTGTGTAACTTTGACTTTCTTTCTTTGTTGTGAGTAAAAGTATGCCTTTACAGTGTTAATAGTTAATCACAGTGGAAGCAGGTAGGGGTGCTCTGCCATTTTTGTTTCAATTGTTTTCTCCTGTTTTTAGCTGGACAGGGAGCTCAGCCACTGTATTCTGTTTTTGGCTCGAGAGTTCTTGATGTGTTTTCTTAGTTTGTTTTGTTTTGTTTGTTGTTTTTGGCCTTGGAGACCGTGAAGAAAAGAGCTTCCCTGTGTTCATCTTTACTTTAGTAGTTTTGTGTAATAAATCACGTTTAATGACACCTATTTTTCTTTTTCACTTTGTTACTTTCTTTCTTTTTTTTAACAAAAGTGGTTCCATGGTGTAGTGGATAATGCATTTGCATTATATGTGAAGGATTTAAAATTGTTTACACTAAATATTATCTAAGAGTGAATCAGCACAGTTCTAAAAATAAAAATAAAAAACCAAGCATTGAGCTGGAGAACTGAAAACAAGCGAATCAACCACAGCATTGATAATTCACTGCACTCTCGATGCTGCCAGTCTGTCCGAAGACCAGTCTGAACCTCACTTCACTTACTGTTGTGACCAGTGAAGCAAGCAGATTGTTTGGAGCCCTAGAACCCATTATTTGTAGCCCTCACACACAAACGTACGTACCCATTGGTGTGGAGAGGGCTGTTGTGAACCAGAACAGAAGGCATGGTATGGTATTTGATGATGATGGCTGTGGTCAGGTAGGTCGCAGCCAAAGTACCCAGAACACTGTGAGAGGATGGAGACAAAAAGCCTGCTTCAGACAGAAATCAGACTGAAACATTCAGTCCAACATAAAATGAATGAGAGGCTACTTGAGGCTGACCAGGGTCATGTTCTCTACTCATTTATCCATATAGAGACATGCTTGACCTGTATGCTCTGAATAAATGAGGATCATAATCCTCTTCTTTAAGAAAAGAAACGCTGCGGCACCGTAAAGCTGAGTAAGCACACCTCCAAAACACTTTAACAAATCTGAACACCAGTTTTGCAGGCTATGCTACTCCTGAGAAACAACCTTTATACTTCACCCACCACACAGAAACCTCAAAATTAGGTCTGCAACTGACTATAACTTACACAACAGCTTATGGCCTGTGAATGGTGATATTAGAAGGGCGCTTGTAATAGGATTTTGTATTAATATTACAGTAAATATGAAACTGTATGCTGAGCCAAGATGTTAAAGTTGTCATGAAGGCTGCCAGCAGGTAAAAGGTCATCGATCTTGATAACATTAATCTCCTCATTACTTATTGGTTTCCTATATCGTGATCATTTTTCCTAATTTGACAGTTTGGCCTTTGGGTGGCAGCACAGTGAAGTTTTTGAAATAATCAAAAAAGAAACTGTGAATGAAAAGTCTCACACAAATAATCATAAAGAAATCAAGTATTTTTCAGTGGGTAGTTCAGGCATTGTGACTAAAATCTTTTGGATACAGCTGGGTGCAGCAGGAAATATGAATGATAAATTTGAACCGTCCATTAGCTGTCATTATCACCTAATTTAAAAAATAATAATAACTACTATAAGTGCCACCACATGTAACACCTGACCTGATGTATTTCTGAATGCTGATCTCTTTGGAGATGGATAATGGCAGGATGAGGAAGAAACAGAGCAGCACCAAAGCGAAGCGCCGGTCCATGTAGAAGTGTTCTGGCATCTCTGACTCCGGAAGATTAGTTACCAGCTCATGCAGGGAGTCGCTCACTGACAGACACAAAACAGCGACGTAACAACACACATATATCACAGATGTGAAAGTTAAATGCATTTTTTTTTAAAAACAGAGAAAATGCAAATAAAACTGCTGTCTAATTCATGAACAGCAATCTGCTTCTACCAATTTCCCTGCTTGCATATCTCAGTTTGGTTTTAAAAAAATAAACTTGAAAAAAGATGTTGCTAAATGAAAGTGCTGAAAAGTCCAATTCAAAACAGATCACAGTGGTAAATGTGCCCAAAAACCTAAATCAAAAACACATTCTTGTGCTTCAATCGCTTTCCTTTTTTCTAAAAAAGTAAAATATGTCTAGAAATCCATTTACAAACTATGAATCTGTGGCTCCATAAACTACAGATGGATGGATTTTATAAACCAAGTGTACAGATTTATATATTTTTCCCACTGGCCCTTCAAGAAAGCTGTATTTTAGAGGATATGAATTATGAATCTATTTCAGTGCCTGTAATCTGGACAGAAAGATTATATACAATAGGATCCTATCATTTAATCACTTTAAATCTGCATTTCATCTTAGAGATGACACGAGCTGAGCAAGGCTGCCAAAACTGCAGTTGCTCTGTGGTTTTGAAATACACTGTTGAACATTTATGTATGTACTGTCTATTTGCATCACTCTCTGAATTATTTTCACTCTTCTAACTGACATTTAGTGCATGCTCACTTCTTTGAAGTATCAAACTGAACTGTATGAAAGAGGCAATATCAGGGCTGTAAAATTAATGTAACAATGTAGTACAAAAGTCTGCACTTCCTCTTCCAGCCACTTGAGGCTGCCTCCAAAAGCAAACTGATCCCCCATGTTTCATTTTTATTAGTAACATAAAACAAATCTGTCACTCAACACAGTTCAATCGTATTTATAAATCTCTAGTTCACAACTGTGACATTTGACATTTGCTGAACAACTGACATTAAAATCCACCAGAAATGTGTCGAATCAAACCTGCAACGAGCTGCAGTGGTTTCATGTTGCTGCAACACAGAGCCAACAGATGCATTTCTGTACCACTGTGTCTGCATTTATCCATTCAAACACAACACAACACTGAGAGTTCGAACTAAATACAGTATTCAACACACTCTGAATAGCTCCTGCTGGCAAACAATGTTGGATAACAGGAAAATGATTTTTTTTAAAAATAGTAAATTTAGGAAATGATGAAAGATTGAAAAATAAAAGTGAACATTAACTCACACTTTTCCAGCTGGTCATCCACTATGACCAGAAAGGCCACAGAAATCATGAAGAGGTTGAAGACAAAACAGATCTCACACAGTTGGCCAATGACATGCCCACATATCTTCTTCACCACCGCCTGGTAGGTACATTGGCCACTAATGGACGAGGAATAGCCCAGGATAATCAGGCCACTAATCAGGAACACGAGGGAAACCTGAGCAGGTGAAGAAAACCAAGACAATAAGACAATGTTAAATCAACTTCCAAGTGTTATTTTGACTGTGTTCTGCTCAATACATTTAAATGACAAAAGCCTAAATTCAGTCAAACTGAATACCCTTTGTTCACGTGCAGCTCTAGGTCCTGAGTCCAAAAGTGCTTGGTAAATAAAAGATCATCAGGAAACATTAAAGTTTTCTTTTTGCCCGTGCACGTTTGGGAAATATCAGTGTTTCACTAACTTCTGATCAGGTCCTCGTGTCTATTTTTAAATGTATTGCATACTCTGCTGATGGATAACATAAGTGAAACTAATACAATTACTAAATGCCTGCGTGGATGCATGTAATTTATTGGCAGTGTGACAAATGTATTTAATGAATGACCCCATGGAAAACTAAGAAATGCACTGGGTGTCACAGCAACTCAATAATGCACTTAGACATGTAATGGTGACATTGTCAAGATGACCTGTTCATGGTCAAACTGAGAAATCAGAATATGGAAGAAAGGTGATTTAAGTGGCTGTAAATACATGGTTGTTAGTGCCAGAGAGGCTGGATTAGTATTTGGATACTGGATTATGCTGATCTACTGGGAGTTTTCCACTCAATCATCTCCAGAGTTTATATAGAACAGTCTGAAAAAGAAAAAATATCCAGTAAGCACCAAGTCTTGATATGAGAAGTCAGAACAGAATGACCAGACTGTTTCAAGTTGATAGGATGGAAACAGTAATTCAAATGACCACTTGTCTTCTATGCAGGAGAGCATCTTTGAATTCATAAAATGTTAAACCTGGAAGCAGAAGACCAGACCAGGTCTCATTCTTGTCAGGTAAGAACAGGAAACTGATATATGATATCTGGGACTCTCCACCATTTGACCTTAGAACTGAAGGAGCTTCTCGGATGAGAGGTGAAACGTCTTCAAGTAACTTAAAGAAGTCCAGACGCTTTTCTTTGCAAGCTCCTTTGACAACAGGGAACTGAGGCTACAGTTTTCCTGTTCTGGGCTCACCAAAACTGGGCATCAGCGGACTCAGAAAATATTGCCTGGTCTGATGAGTCTTGATTTCTGCTGCAACATTTGAAAGGTAGAGTCAGAATTTGGCATAAACAACATCAAAGCATGGCTCCATCATGCGCTGTTCAGGCTGGTGGTGGTGCTGTAATGGTGTGAGGGATATTTTCTTGACACACCTTTGGCTTCTTAGTACCAGATGACCATCAATTTAAATGCCACAGCCTACCTGAGTACTGTTGCCTGATGTCCATCCCTTTATAACTGCTGTGTACCCATCTTGTGATGGCTGCTTCTAGCAGGACAGCGCGCGATATCACAAAACTCAGATGAACCGAAACTGGTTTCTTGAACATGACAGAATATTCACTGTAATCTAAAGACTTCCATAGTCACCCGAACCCAATGCAAATGACAAGTGTACAACAACTGCATGATCGATCATGTAAATGTGGACCAAAACCTGTGAGGTATGTTTCCAGCACCTTGTTGAATTTATGCCACAAAGAATTTAGACACTTCGCAAAGCAAAAAGGACTCCAGCTCCGTCCTAACACGATGTATCTGATAAAGTCTTCAGTCAGTCTATAAACAGCGCTACCAGCTGCAGGTGACTGTGCCTGTGCACACTCTTAACTTTAAGCCTCAACAGTATCCAAATGGGGGATTTGATTTTAACAGTTCAGTTCAACCATCATTACCATGTATGAAGGGGAAATGATCCACAGCAGGGATGTCAAACTCTATACACATAGTGGTCCATATACAGCCCACTTTGATCCAATGAGACTACATGATAAATGTGTAAAATTACAGAAAAAGTTAGTTCATTGCTCAGACTGTCCTGTAATTATAAAATATGACGTTTTTGCAATGGACTGACTAATAACAGAAAAACAGGAACTTTCCTGTTATTTAATTGAGTAATAAAAAATAAAATACAGGTGAAAGTTTGAAATCTATGCACTTCTTTATATTTTCTAAAGCTGTCCAGTGGGCCGGATTCATTCATCTATCATTAGTTAAAGACCAAACTAGAGCTAAAAGTAGAGCAAATATTGGAATTTTGTTAGTCACATATAATTACATGCAAAAAGTTCACTGAATACTAACACATGTTAAATTTTAAGTGTGAGTATTGTGACACCTGTATATTTGTCTTTTTTCTGCCCCTTAGTGGCCAAGAATGAATGGCTGCAGCTTTAAATATGTTTAAAATCTTCACTGAGTTTTATGAGTGCAGAGAGTATCCAGAGAGGGTAAAACAAGAAAAAAAATATAAGTCTTGAACAATCTTTGCTCTGTGGAGTTGCTTTGCTAAACAAATTGCCAAAATTACAGTTTTAGAGTCTGCACATTAACAAGAAAAAGACTTTGTGGGGATTTCTTTACAAACTTTTGGACCACTATAGAGGCCAAGTGAGGAGAACATTTTTATTGAGATAAGAATAAAGTGAATTTTAAAGTCCTGAGGTCAAGTCTAACATGGCCTCTCCTGCCATGTGGAGAAGATCACAGTGTTTTTAATTAATCTCAGAGGGCCCCAGTTTAAAGGAGATAAGATGTATCACTTCCACTCAAAAACCTCCCAGAATCAATAAATATAAAACTGTTATTGCTGATAAATAATCTTTTTAAAAAAAGGTAATTTTGTGTATTAGACAGGACTCAGTGATGCAGGGGGAAAAAAATTCAAAGTGTGAATTTTTGTATAATATGTCTTTCTAAAATGAATAAATACCCACCAGCTCCACGGTGATAGCGCTGTGGATTCCTCCGGCTCTCTCGAAGGCCCAGGGGAAGTTGAGGAGCCCAGCACCCAGAGCGGATTTAAGCATGATGAAAATGGCCCCCACAGAGCCCAGCCGGGGCCCAACGTCCAGAGGTGGCTTGGCCGAGGCTGAAGCCAGAAGACTGATGCTCTCTCTGGCCAATTCCTCCATGCTCCGACCGCCAGGAGACTCACTGCGCGATACTGCGGTGCTCGCAAGTAGACTGCAAACAGGAGCAGGTCACTTGGATGCTGGGCTTGCCTCTCATAGGGGCCCACTGAGCAAGGTGGGCCGGCTGGAGAGCGGGTGGAGGGAGGGGTGGATCTGCTGCTGCTGCCTTCAGGTGCTGCTCAGAAACTTTTTACCTGTCTTTTAACTTAATCCAATGGATCACTTTCATATTGTTGTTGTTGTTATCTTCCCAAGACTTTCCTCTTTGTTTTGGTTTATTTTGTTAAAAAAAAAAGGAGAAAAAAAATCGAAATAAAAAGAAGTAATATTTAATCTGCCAAAGGACTTATTTAGAAAGCGTTCAATGTGCAAATTATTTGAAAACAAATGGGGTTTTTTTTTACATTTGTTTTTACCTTGTGTAATAAAAATGACATATTTTCTCAGTCTATATCTTATTCTAAAGGTCCTGGCAATAAAGTAGAAAATGTAGTACGCTATGAAATATGCTCTAACTGAACAGCAATAGTGTGAAATGCCTAACTAACCTTAATAATATGTTCGTAATAAGGGCTAAATGTGGTGTTCCAGTCTGTCTGCATAACTGGTTATGTAGAAAAAAAAGTCAAGTTGAGCTTCTCAATTCAGTAACCTGAATATATACACACAACAACAAACAGCCAGTATGTGTGCGTGGACAGAATTAAAGAAAAGGCTGGAATATCTATGCTAGGGAGCATCTTAGAATGAATCCTGGAGGTTGGGGTCTTTGTGAGGGCTAAATGTCCTTGACTGGTAAAGACAGTGAAAGTCTGGAAACAGAGTGGATGAGGAAGACTAAGACCTGCAGTGTGAACGTAGCCTATGGATCTGGCCTCTCCATTAGTGTTTTCTGCTTGGAGCAGAGGATCAATGGAAGATGACCGTTTTTCTTTGAAAGCTTTCTTGCACGTTCTTTTCTCTAAACATGCCGCCATTGTATCCCCTTTTCCGTCTTCCCTCTCATTCCCTCTTTTTGATGCTTTTATCTGCTTTTGTTTGCGGTGCCTCATTTAGTAGGTTGTCTGGTCTGGAAGGGGAAGTAAACATGAAGACAGTTCTGAATGGCCTACATATGTCCAGCAGAAATAACATGGGAGCATCAACTTGTAAATTTCATGCACAGGATTGATTCAGGGGTACAAAAGCCAAACCCACTTTGTTTGAACTCATCCCTTCCAAAATTTATATGTAACTTTATTTCACTTGTGAAATTGAGTTTCTTGACTTTTAATTTCATGGATGAAAATGAAAAAGCAACACAAATCAATTTCCTGCGGTGCAGTCACAGGGTAACAGATTGCACCCCGGAGTTTAAAGCCAGCTTTCTGGGAGGGGGGGGAGTAAGAAAGGAGAGATGCAGAAGCTACAAGCAATTTGTTGATTTGCATGCATAACCCATGTGTTTGGGATTCAGACACTGAGGAAAAGGAAATTGATCTCACAAATTCCTTTGAAAATTAACGAGCCTGCCACCAGGATTGGGCATGGAGATAATGAATGAGCGGAGCTGTGTTAATGGGGGTCCTTTCACAGCTTAGGTATCACAGGCCTGGACAAGCTCCAAGCAGAGAAATGCTACAGATGCAAGAACGCACACAGCACAAACAGGGAAAATGCTACAAAGCAGCTATAAGATGTGAGGAAGAATCATGGCCCTGATTTGACTCACCAGCTACACACATGGGAAATTAATTAGTAACGGATCCTAGTGGGCACATAAAAGTATCAGAAATCGCCTGATTCAAATTTTTAACCAAAGGTTTGGCAGCACATTTTTAGACGTCATCACTGGCTGCTTTCTGATAGCTTCCAGGTGTATGTGATGGGTAATTCAGATGATTTGGTGCATATTTCTTAAACACGCAGGAGGAAAGCTTACATAGAACGTGGCTGTTGAAACGCTGGGAGAGCTGGAGGAGCAGGAGTTTAGATTTCAGCCAGCGTGTCATGCTGGATACTAGTAGGATGTGATAAGGGAAGAACCAATGGATCATTTGGAGAATTCAGCTCAGAGCCACCCCAGTATATGTTTCAACTGCTCGTTCAGAATATAACCCTACAACCTGGTTGACCCAACAGGAAGTCCTGGCATCTGGGAACCTTGGAGGAAACAAGGGCATGTGACCTCCACTCACCACCAGCTTTCCCAAATCTTGTTAGCACGGCAAGCTGGCTCCGGGGTCATTTCCCAGTTTCCCAAGGTTCCGAGGGAGATTAGTTCTTAAGTGGAGCCATCATCCAAGAAGACTGGTGACAGATTCACAGGCTGATCTGGCCTATTAGGCTTGGATAAAGAGCCAAAGCTCAGAGCCCCCAGCACACCGGCATACATCACCTCTGATGAAATCAGCCTGCATCACTGAATTCAGCCCAATACCAATACTAAACCCATGAGTGGTGTGGAATTAGTCCAGTCAATCTGTGATTACTCCTCGGAAAGGAATGCAATTATTTCTTCTCAGCAGTCTGCCTCATGTCACAGGTTTAACCTCCACTTTTTAATCACTCTCTAGCGCTCGTGGTGACTGGAGCCAAAATGTTAGGTACGTAGGTTTGATCAGTTCTTTGTGATACCTGGAGCACAGTGAAGAGAAAATGTGCAAGAAAATGCAATTAATACAAAGACTAAAGCTATGATGGCATTTTTAATGCTGATTAAGCAGCTCAGTTTTATTTTTATTCAAATTAGGATTCGAGTCACCAGGACATCTACGTGGTCTAGCAGTTAAAGGTCAGAGCGGGTAAAGACAGGAACAATATAGTCCCCCAATCTACCTGTGGATGGTGACCTTTTGGCACATCAATAAACCTCTGTCTGCCACCTCCAAATGTTTATTGTTGAATGATCAAACATGCCCCCTACAAAAACCTTCTGGAAGCTTTTATTGATTTTGAGCCATTTCCCCAGGTATTTTGCTTTTAAGAAATTACTTTTCACGTAGGTAGCTTTGTGAGATGTGTGTGTGTGACTGAACCATCCTTGATTTTTGGAATAGAGCATACATTTCAACTGCATCCACAGGATGGAAACAGAAAAAGAAGCAAATGCATGATGCACAGCTGTAACCATTGTACCAGTGGTTACAGGTCCTACTGGGACCTACTGGTCCCAACAGGGAGCAGTGGACATTACATAAAAAAGGCCAAAAAATAAAATAAAATAAGGAAAACCACTAATGGAACCACCAAAAGGTTCAAAAAGGTTGTTCATGGAAACAAAGAAAAGAAACAGCAGTTTGCACACTGCTGATTCTTTGCCTTTATCACATCTAAATATGGATATGTGCATGTATTTTTCCATTTGTTCCCCTGCTAATATAAATGTAAGACTTAAAAATGTTGTAAATGGTTAGCAAATCTGCACCTCACCTCAAAGAACTCTCTTTAAGGTGTCAGGAGTGCTGCTGAGTGCATGACTACAGAGTGCTCAGCCATGTCTGATGAACTCCCTGGAGTGGTTGAGGTTAACAACTACAGATTTTTACATTTAAAAAAAATCTGCAAGTTTTGCATTTCAGAAGAGTTGGCTTAGTAGATGCTCCACTGTAGATCATATCTTAGAGACAAATTCCAGCTCTGAAAAAAGAAAGCAATGCAGAAGAGTCTTAAACCTGCATTCCTTATAATGGCCAGCAGGGAGCAACTGTTCTAGTTGCCTAATTTACAACCTCGGTAAACAGGTTCCTTTTTTTTTTTTTTTTTTTTTTAAATATACAACAGATGTTTATTTTGGACATGATGCTACCCATGTGAGTCATAACCTCGGGTAGGCTTTAGGGTGGGCCAACACTAATCGAAATTGCTAGCCCACGACTGCACAGGGTCCTCAGTTTCTTAGATCCACTTCGTAATCCTCGTCCTCTTATTCCAGGCCTCTTTTAGATAGTCTGCTGGCTCGGTGCTATATTGGCCAGTACTAGCATAAACACAACCTGTGACTGAACAGTCAACCGCCAAGCTGTATTGTGGGTAATTCTAAGAATGAAAAATGTTTTTCCATTGACTGACATTGTGCAGTTTCATAGATCAAACTGCTCTAAAATTAAAAAAATAAATAAAAAAAATAAATAATATATGAAATATGCATTATTGAAAAAGAAAAAAAAAATCAGCAACTAATAAAATTATTAAAGTTAAAAGAAAGAATCGGGTCACTTTGATTATGCTTTTTAATTGATGAGATACAATTCTGTCAATGCTACTGTGCTGACCATGAGATCAGGAAGGATGTCATCAACAGAACGCCCAACCACAGTTCATTCATCATATAAAACCCAAAACAAAACATAAAAAGACTTCTTTTTAACAGATATGGGCAGGACTTATAAAACCATTGACAGAAAACTTAATCACCCTGTGGCTCTCATGCTGAAAGTATCAGCATCACTTCATGTGTCTGTGTGTGCGTTTCTGTTTGGATCTCCACTAACAGCTTTGTATTTGTACATGTGTCTTGTATTTTAGTAAATGTGTTTGGGCTTGGCAAATTTAATAAATATAAAAGTCAAACACATTTCATTCATAAAGAAATGGGTCAAAGAAGAGAAACTGAAATGTGGACACTATGTCTGCAGGCATTGTTAGGACCATGTGTGTTTTATATCATGTGTAAACTGTTCAATGGTCCACAAATACATAAAAACACCCCCAGCAGCTTCGAACAGACAGGAGGCACAAAAAATTTTTCTGCTTCCAAAAAATTCCTGGAGCAGGTTCACGTCCGCCAGGCTTCAGTCTAAAGACAGGCATATGTCTGCCTCAGCAGTTCATTAAGACTCCATGTAATTCCAAAGCTCCATCAACACAAGTTTTCCTTTTAATAGCATCTCAGTTTTACAGGTAAACCCAGCTGCAGTTCAACAATGCAGCTAAACTGTGGGGTTCTTCCCACTCGTCTGCTGCTGCTGCTGCTGGAGGTACGTGGGTCGTTTGATGCGGGGTTTCCTGCGCTTGGGTTTGCTCTTGGACTTTGTCAGCTGGACCACAAAAAAGGAGAGGACGACCATCGCTCCCAGGAAGGCAAACACGGGGATGGTCTGGCCCACTTCTTGGTTGTAGCGGCCAGGCATTATTCCTAAAAGGAATAAGAGGGCAGAGGTCACCACCTTTATTCTCACTCATTATTGTTTAAATAAAATGTTAGGTGATGTTGAAGTGATGAATGATTGTTGTCTGTGGAAGCTCTTTGACTAAAAGTATTTTAAACATTAGAAATCTTAGTACCACATTAGTATACAGTACTGAAAAAAGGAAATAGGTACAGAACTACTGAAAAATGCAAATATAAAACTAGTACTGAAATACAGAGTTTGTACAATTCCAGCAAGCCACCTTCATCCTTCAACATATCCTGAACTCTCTCAAACAACCTTTCCCATTTCTGTAAGTAGACTTCAGGAATTGTTCTCCAGGCTTCTTAAGGGACATTTAAAGCTCTTTTTCAGATGTTCGTTGCCTCAGCTCTCTGTGAAGATGATCTCACGGGACCTGGGGAGGCTGACCCATGACTGATTGTGCTCCATTGTGTCTTTTCTATTTAGGTATGTTTTTTTTTTACTGATTTGGCAGTGTGTTTGGGACCACTGTCATGCTAAGTAATGATTGCAAAGGGGATCAAATTGACGGTACTTTTTCAGTACTTATTTTTAAGCTCCCCAATAACACTGGCTGAAAAGCAGCCCCGAAATATGACAGTCTCTCCACCGTGTTTTACAGAAGGCTGTAGTCTTTCCTGACTTCCTACTTGCATACTATTATTATCTGTTGTTGATTTTCAGCACAATTCTTGTGCAATTGGGTATATGTCAGCCTTTTCTCCTTGTTTCCCCATCCCTAAAATGTTTTTTTGACAACTACCCTTCCATTGAGACCATTTCTGACGAGGCGTCGGCAAGCAGCAGATGGATCCACCAAAGGGCAAGATAATCAATTTCTTATGGACATGACTTTCAGGCACTGTTTTTCTGCTGTAGATGATCTAATAGGGCAGTAATTTATTTTGCTTTTTCCTCCACCAGCCAAACCATTTCATATCCACATTGTAAGTTACTATTGGACACTGCAAGCAACCCTGTAATGTATTTAACCCCTGTCATATGTCAGTCAACAGTATTTTTTTTTATTTATTTTTTTTTTATTTCCACTGGTATCCATGTCATTTGCTCACGTCAGTTGAGAGAAGTTTGCATCATTAACAGTTACTTCATCTGTCATTCTTACCAACATCTAAACTTCACTGAAATTTCTCATTCTCTAGTCTCAACATTCAGGATAGATTTCTTCTGTGTGAACACCCGTGATTACGTCACATCGCTTGTCTCAATGAATTAATGAAAATCATTACCAGCTGCTGGAAGAAAGACGTTATTCTCCAACTTTATTTGCTGGTCTTTGGACACTTGCTTTGTTTCGCCTTTTGAGTCAAGCTTAATATTTAGTACCCTGAAGTGGATCTTCTGAGAAATTCATCTTTACATTGCAACAATCTGTGATGTGTGCTAGTTACATGCCAGACACAGTATAAAACCTTTGTGAAACAACAAGAAAAGGGCTGTAGCACTGCCCACGATGCTAAAAGAAAAGCCTTCCTTCTGCCAATGTAGATTCTAATGTTTCCTCATTTTTCAAAGCTCTCATCACATTTTACTAGACTCGTGTCTGAAGTCTTCTTTCTTTCCTGTTTCCTAATAATAGAAGCCACTGTTCATTATTTATTAGCCTGGAGTCCAACAGGATCAGGCAACTTTCAGCAGTTGTGTCAGAGCAATGCAGACACACCAGTCTAAATGCAAATCACGATGCACTAAATCAAGTTTTGACCTAACTGATGCTTTTCACAGGTATCTTAGTGCTAAAGGTGACGCTAGGTCTGCTGAACATCAAAGAGATGTTCAGTTCAAATAGCTCCGACTTTGGAAATTGTACTTTTTTTCCTTTTCTTTTTTTTAAACTGAGGACAGTCAGGGTGACCATGTATAGGGTGACTAGTCGTAAGAGTTGTACTTTTAAAACTGAAAGTGTTTTGTCTGTGTTTTAGGACAAGTCTCATGAATTTAAAAGAAATAAATAAATGTATCCTTATGAGTTTCATTAATGTTCTTTTCAAGATAAAAGCTGCATTTTAAAAATTTTGCTTATGTCTTACCTCCAGGGATGTCCCAGGCCCCGCTCTCTCCAGGTGACAGAGGCCTGACCTGGGGACGGTATGCCCTCACGTTAGGCAGAGCCACTTTGTCCAGGTCCACAGAGAGAAGCTTCTGGTGCTTCCATAGATTACTGGGAGCACAAAAAAAACAAAAACAAAGGAGTTTGAGAAACTGAATCCAAACACATGTCTGTGTTTTGCTTGCCTTCCTCATTCTTAAGTTCATATTTACACTTGTTCTATTTGGTGACAGGAAAGAGAGCAAATCCACGTTTGACTGTTCAAATGAGCTGCTTCAAAGCATCACTGTGACAGTTAAATCTGGCCCCCCACCCCCCGCTGGGCTCTTTCTGTATACAGTGATGTGAGGAGGAAAAATGATGAAAATGTTGACAGCAACATGCTCAGAAGGAAAACTAGACTGTGATATTCTCTAGACTATCTGAAAAACATGACAAGAAAGAATTCAGCATGAGCTAATGCAGCTGTCAAAATAAAATGAAATAAAATACAAAGAAAATAAAGTCTGAGTGACAAGTGAGCACTGGGACATGCAGTTTCATTGACCAGAGAATTTAGTTGCTTGAGGAACCTACCTGGGGGCTGTCTCGTTGACTGGCTGAGGCTTTGCCCATGACAGATGGGGACAGGCCGGTAGTGGGCGGGGCTTCGGATCTCCGAGATGGGCCTCTAAAACCTTGGAGTACCGGTAGAGATGGTTCCCTA
The DNA here is from genome assembly GCF_963969265.1 of Rhamphochromis sp. 'chilingali'. Taxonomy (NCBI): domain Eukaryota; kingdom Metazoa; phylum Chordata; class Actinopteri; order Cichliformes; family Cichlidae; genus Rhamphochromis; species Rhamphochromis sp. 'chilingali'. Next base: position 9,908,259 of record NC_137930.1, read on the forward strand.
AAGGCAGTTGCAGAAAGAGAAAAAGCAGAGTACCAAAAACGTCAAGTAAAACATCTACTCATATTACAGATGTAGTGCGAGAGCCTTGAGGTCACTTGTAGAGCTGGAGCAAAAAACCTTGAACTTTGAAAATGTCCCAACGAGTCCTATTGTAAGACTGTTGATATAGCAAATCAAACAACTCCAAACAAGATCAGCTTTTAATCTGTCTATCACTGATTTTACATCCAAGGAGTTTTCATGTTTGTAAATTTCAGCCAGTGGTGAATCATAGCATAAAGCAGGCGTGACTCTATAATAAGAGGCTTCGAAAAGCACGACTGAAGCTTGATTTAGACATGCACATGAAATCTGCATCCTGTTCTTTCATCCCTATACGGCATCCTTCCACACCATTCAAGTTGTTGTTGTATGCATTTATCGGGAAGTGCACGTTGGGTTGCACAAATTTTAGGGTGTAGGGTTACAATTGGGTCATGGCATAAGTCAGCGGTCCCCAACCCCCGGGCCATGGACCAGTCCGTGAGTCGTTTGGTACCAGGCTGTGAGAGTTGAGGCTCGGGTGTGAAAATTATGGTTTTCGCGGAGGGGTGGGGGGGTTATCGTTAACTCAGTTTCTCTGGTCTTTTCCTGTGTTGTAGTTGTGTCTTATTTTTTAAGAAATATTTACGTGTTACCATAGCGACCAGAGAGCATTAACGGGCAGAGAGGAGAATGTTACTCTCAATGTTGTTGGCGCATTTCAGGAGAACGCTGCTAATAAAGTTTCACAATTACACAGTGAATTCGCGTTTATTATTATTTTTACAAAATACCACAGTTTTTGTCCTGGTCGTATCATTTTATTTTGTTGCATTTATCCGTGACACCTTAATGGCCAGTCCGTGAAAATATTTTCTAAAACGGTCCGTGGCGCAAAAAGATTTGGGGACCGCTGGCGTAAGTTACGACCAAGATCTGAAGCAGAAGTATAAATCATGTCTGAGATGTTTAAGGGTGAGGGTTTTCTGGTGTTATGTGATTATTTAACATGCAGTATAGTATTAAAGCACTAGAAATCTAAATTAAGTGATTTTAAATGGCGTAAGTCACGTAATTAAAATAAACTGTATGGTTCTTCTACGTATGTGACGTAGCTATCTGTCAAGACAATGTAGAGGTAAACCCAGAATCTACAACACATATGACTAATGCTCAAGACGAGAAAAATTTAACAGAGTAGAAACCATCTCAGTATAGTATGCAGGCCTTGTCCCTCCTCACCTTCCAGTCTCTGTGGCAGTGGGTGCTCGGCACCTGTGGGAGGTGCCACTCTGCTGTGTGAATGGCTGAGGCTTGGCGGGGTCATACTGTAGGAAGTATACTGAAGCAGAGCATCTAGCAGCCAGAAGCAGTCTGTGAAATATACATTTAAATAATTAGCAAGTAAGTAAATTTTTCTCTCTGTACCTGTGCAAAAACACACAGAGGAGCTACCTTTCTGCCTGTGACTGTCATCTATACAGTTTGAATCTCCGTACAGAGCGATACGACCTCCCCCATCAGAAGGCGTTTGGTACAGTCCGAGGATGGGAACACCCTCCACCACTGCGGTCTCTTGCTTCAACACTTCCAGACCTGTGAAAACACACACAGAGTGTTACATCTGAACTAAAGACACACAGATTAAAAAGTGGCCTGTCAGCTAGCATGGCTGTTGGCCAACATTAAACCAGGTTAAACACTCTTAAAGGGGTGCTGGCACCTTGGTCCTTTAGGTTCTTGGCAATCACTATTCCATCTTCTGGGAAACGAGCAATACTGCAGCCAGAGGCGTAGTACACTGAGTGAAAGAAAAAAGACAAAATAAGCTTTATCTTCAATAAAAAATGTAACAAATATATGAAATAAAATGTAATTTAAACAAATACATGTGTGAAAATTAAAAGTATGCTTTTATGTCTTACTGTCATGATCAGCTAAGGTGAAGTCCCCCTCGTACAGGCCGTCACTGAAAGCCATCCCCCACACTGAGATCAAGTCGTTCAGAGCTGGTATGTTAGCGCCCCCTGTGTCCGGCATCCACCACTGCCTAGAGGTTGCATAAAGAAAATCACACCACAATCATTAAATTAAGGCAAGAAAAAAAATTAAAAAAAAAAAAAAAAAAAATCCCACATGGTTATGAGAAGGTTAAACAAACTATATTTTCAACTTAACAAGCAGAGGACTGATCTAAGAAAATAAGAAGCCACATGAAAAAAAACAACTTTGAGAACAATTAATCAAAAACCAGTTTAACTAAAATCTTCTCCAAGTTGCAAATATCTTTCATAAAATAATAGTAATGCTAAAAAAAAAATACTTTAAATATCAATACAGAGAAAACTTTACATTGGCAGATTATTTCATAAAAACAAGAATTGCTTTTTAGGTTCCCTGTACAGTCTTCTGGGTTGTTTTGCCCAGAAAAGGCAGCTGTGAATGAAGCTCTCACATGAACCAATGCCATTCAATTAAAACTGAATTACTCAACATAATATTTGGAAGCCGCAAAGCCTATATTTAACGGAGTTAAAGACTTTTAATCCTGCGGATACTGAGTGACAGCTTGGGTAGGATATAACGGGAGTAGAAATCACTGGTGAGTAATTGTAATCTCTGCATGACGACTCAAGAAGTCGTATGATGTACAGACTGAGGATGCATAGATGCAGATTAAAAGAAACTGTGATACAGTACAGTACCCAACAGAATTTCCCATGCAGTCATTATATGACATGAAGCAGCTGTTTAATCAGTGAAGTGTGCAGGTGGAACAGAAATAGAAAAAACATGCATAGAGATTCTCAAATGAGAGAAATCAGTCAGAGTGTAACTGACTGATGCAAAATATTTTTTCCGCACAAGTCATTCTATTAAGCAAAATTAATCCAAACCACTCTGCGCCAATTATCAGCCTTTTCTGCAATTATTAAGGGTGTAGAGCTGCTCTAGACTGATGCACTGCATCCCCTTACAAATGTTTTTCCATTAATTGTTTTCAAAAAGTTGACAGCAGTTTATGTCAAATGTATTAAAACATTTGATGTTTACAGAGGAATCTACCACTTTCTACAACTGATGATTTTTCCTCGCTGCTGTGAACTGGCACCATCCTGGTGAAGCACATTAACTGTATCTCATTTACCAGCATTCAAAAGCTCCCACATTTGTGTTTTTGCACAGAACAAGACATAAAACAAAACACTACATCAAAAGAATGAAATTTAAACTACCAGCAATGACTAACAATCATTTTTGTCATGTGCAAAATTGTGTTCACTGCCAGAAAATCCAACAAAATTCACGTGTCAGGGATTCTGTTAAATTCACAGCTGAGCAACAAAAGTAAAAGCCGCGCATAAATTTATTTACAAAACAGAAGCCCGTATATATTCTCTTATCTCAATCATCACTGTCATACCACTGAGTTTAATACCTGGTGTTTTCGTCATAGAACTTGACCTTCCTCATGACAGAAGTGTTGTACCAGTCGCTGAAGATAATGAGCGACAGACCGTTGTCGATGTCTCTCCTCAGCTTGGTGATCTCCTCAGGAAAATACTCCTCCTCGCTGTCTACCATCAAGAGTGTGCCTGAAGGGACACATGAGCAAATAATCCTTTAGTTTGTCATCTTTTTCTAAACCATAAACAATGAACACTCGGGGAGAAAAGCCTCTAACGACTGCCTGGAGCTCCATTGTTTGGGAGTAGAAACATTCTCATTTTGTTGTGCGATTTTTAGTCTCTGTGTTCGTACCATACTGACTGGCATCAAAGCACGTGATGGGAGCTCCCAGCACCTCAACAAAGTACCCCATACTTCTGAGGTGCTGGTACATGTCCCTGAAGTTAGTGTGGATGTGGTCCCCATTCCTGAAAACACAGAATACTAATCAAAAGCACAGAAAAGGAAAACTAAAAAGATTCAGTGAAAAGACTTTATTTGAACACACGAACCAGTCTAATGGGTCATTTTTCATGCGGAGGTTGTCGCGAGGAAAGTAGCCAGGAGGGTAGCGCAGGTTGTGGTACTGATCCCAAAGCACCCTCTTACTGCGTGGAGGCGTCGGCACGATCTTTACCTTGATGGGCAGTTTGACTGTGGAGGTCAATTCCCCTCCAACCTCCGACTGCAAAGAGTGAAAAAGATCAGGAAGGCCGATGAGTAATGTCTGTAGAGCAGTGATTAGTTATTAAAAAAAATTAATAATCTGAGATCATGTAAATAACTTCTATGTAATTACTAAATATACACTTGAAGTAACACATCTGGTAAAAGATACCCGAGCTCATATTAGTTTAAGAAAACAGACAAAGAGGTTGGCAACCGCTGCTCTAAAGCTACTTAGAAGACAGCACAGTGACTCACGTCGTTCTCTGCAGGTGATGCCACTGTGACCATCACATGACCTTGTGCAATCCCTTCCCATGACGCTGCTTTCTTGGCCACAGAGATGGACACAGCCAAGTATCCGGCCCACGGCCACAATACCGGTGAATATGAGATGGCCACATCGATGTTGTCGCCGTTCTGAGGAAGGTAAGGCTGCCAGATGGGCTAAACAGAAGGGAGAAACTTTTAAGTCGGCTTAGAAAACCATTAGATCATCGTGATGTCAAATCCTGGTGAGTTGTGATACAACTTTCCTTCACTTATTATGCTAAAGCACTTCAGCGCCATTTATTTACAGGAAATGCAAGCCTGTGTGGGGATTCTTTGCTTACTTTGTCCACAACTCTGCCGGTGACACCCATGCCGTTGAGAATAGTCACATTGACAATGGTGGGCATTCCTCCATAGTAGATGGGCTGAGAGCAATAAGGCCACATGTATGGGCACTCTGTTAAGTCGATGTAGCTGGGAGAAAGACTGGGAGGAGAAAAGCACAAATTCTAAACAAGGGTATACAAGAACTAGTTACTAAAACAAAATATTATAAAATAATAAATTTTAAAAAAAGCACATTCCCAAAGACTGTATGTTTAATGTCACTGTCCCCCAGTACTTTTCTACAGAAAAACAGAAAGTTTGACTGGGGTCATGCCATGTTAGCTCGACTCCAGCAGACTAATTTGGATATTGGGATCCAATCATGGTGCAGAGAAAATTGAGGTGATGTCAGCCCTTATTAAATGTAAAAGCTAAATAATATATAAAGCATCTCAGATCAATTTGAGGCATGCTGGAAATTCTGCTGCTCAAAAATTAAGCCAATGCAAAAAAAATAAATAAATAAAGATGCTTCAGTTATAAAAGAGAATAAATCCCCACAGACTCTAAAGTTAAAATGAACAACTTCAACAATGAAATTAGTGGTACAAAAAAAAAAACAACCAACCAACCAAAAAAACCCGTTCAATATACATTTAATATAGAACATTTTTTAAAAACACATCAACAGTCAACTAATATGTTTTTTTATGTGGTACAGCCTATCCAAGAAATCTCTGCTCCAGTTTTGTTGAATGAAATTCGACTATTTCAAAATCCAGATGGCGACAGCCCAAATGATCATATTAGTGGAATGGACCTGACGCAGTCTGATATTTAATAACGGATCAATGTAAGGGTTCAACTTCGGTCTGCAGAAGTGGAGTTTGAGACAGATTTGAGACAGTCCCCCTTGTGGGACTAATAAAGGAATATCAATATCAATATCAATAAAGGAAGACTCAGCCAAATATTGACCCACCTTTGACTATGAAAACTGAAATAGCAGACTAAGTCTACCTCTGTCCTTCAGGACGGAGCAAGCTCCAAACTTTCAGGAGCCTCACTGCAAGCCAACTGCCAGTATTTGATACTCTGTAGACTGAATGTCAGTCATGCAGTTCTTCAAAAAGCGACTAAAATTCTGCCAGTGTGAGCCAGTCCTTTTCCTCCCAAGAGTGAAGGCTGTGACAACACTGGGTTGGCCTCCTTTAGTGTTATGTAATTGTTTTTCATACGCCTACAAGCGTGGGAAAATATTTATGTACACTAAAATGAAGCTGAACAGACTCCTTGTTGCTGTGTGTGAACGGGCTGTGAATCCATTAACTCCTCTTCGTCGGTGCTCATTTTTACATTTACCTGGCCTGAGGTCTGTAGCTGTTGAGGATCTGGTAGGCTCTGATCAGGTCTAGTTTCCCGTGGCCTTGTTCAAACATGTTGACCCCAGGCAGTCTACGAGCTGAGGCAATCAAAGCCTGCTTCATGGAGGCTGGGTTCACCAACTCCCGGTTGAGGACAGTGCTGCAGGACAGAAGAGGACAGGCTGTGTTTCTGTGAATCTGCTGGTGTCACATTCCTAAGCTTCAAATTCAGGACACTGCTGGAGGAGAGATGAGGGATGGGTTGGTGTGTGTAGCAGTGCGTCTGTCTTGTCTGGGAGAAAGGGAGGGATGACTGCTGTCAACAAGGGGAGGATGATGTTTGATTTCAGCAATATGAGCTCACAAATGGGTTCAGTTACAGCTCAACAACACGAGGACACAGTGAAACGGGGACACATTTCACTGCTGGCTCATGTAAGATTACAAAACCATGGTTATTAAACCAGATTTCACTTCAGTATTATGTCCCTGTAACCTCTGATGTCAACCATCTCTAATGGCACATTTGCTTCTCAGTATCATCACTTCAGCTACAACAGACGAGCCTCAGAGAGCTCCACACATCATGTAAGAGTAATCACAGAATCTAATGACTGTCCTGGCACCAGAAGGCATGCTTTCATGACTCGATTACCTGAGAACATTACTCCATTTTTTTTTTGTTTTTTTTCCCCCCATACTATAAAGAACCGAATGGCCTCCTCATTAACTAGCCAGCTTGATCTGTTCTTGATGAGAATACTCTGCATCTGTACCTGCTCTGTGCACGCTGACTTTTGCTGTTGCAAAAGACTTTCATTACACATACCTCTGTCTGCTCATATGGCATTATGACACTGGAGGTAATTAAACCTCATCAAACTTTAGTCTTACACTACTAGTAACTTCTGGTGTCATCCTATGCTGATAAGAATCTCATTTAAACCTTCAGTACAAAAAAGGGGAAGTTTTTAAATATCATCCATTTAGTTACAAGTGAGGGTTAAATTGGCTAATATGACTGACAGTGACCTGTCTGCTAGGCCTCCAAAGTGACCCTTGCCACCATGTTTGTGCTATTTTAATTGATATAATATATGGGACGGCCCATCTCAGAAGTGCTTCTGTGTTGGTGAGTCTAATTCTAGTATTTATTAGCCTCCTATCTAGCGCAAATTAACAGGTAACCATATCTGTGCATTACTCCCATACAGTTTATGAATGTAATGTGACAAAGCTTGCCAGCTTAGCTGATAATTCAGCACTTCAGTCTCATACACATAATCTTAAATTTTTACTCAAAACCCCCCACAAAAAACAGCATGGTAGCAACTAGCATTAACCACAAGAGCTCGAAATGCTCTTGTGGTTAATCACTGTAAAAGTACCTTTGGCTTGGTTTTTGAAAACCAAGCCAAAGGTACTTTACAGTGATCTTCAAAGAGTTACAAGATTGAAGGTGAATGTCTTGATGCATGCTCAATCATCCAGGAAAGTAAATACCAAAAGGTTGATTCTATTACACTAAAACCAGATGAACAGAATCAACCTTTTGAGATTGAAGGTGAAGCTTATATTATCGGACAATTTTGTTTTAATTTAACCTGCTGTGCTGCATGCTGCCTATTATGTCTCTACATATCATGTTAACTGTGCAGACTCTGACTGTGTGCACAGATGGATATGCAGGTGGTTAGTTCAGCTGGCACACTGTGCCTGATATAGATCCCTAATGCAGTTAGCAAAATAAGAGGAGCCATCTGGAATAACCAGACTATAAAAAACTTTAATCTGAATCATTTTATCGTAAAAGTTTGGGTTTTTTTTTTTTAGCACTCTTCATCCCAATACAAGTTGTTTTGGGCAAGATTTCTCTGTTATCTTTAACATGTATGTCTTTAACTTAGGGGCTGTTATTAAGGCTAATAGAACTAAGAAAGTCAGATTAAGAAAGCCAGTAAAATACCTCAGGTTCATACAGTATAGCATAATGAGTTTATCAAACTCACCTGGCCAGGAGTGTGACAGCACCAGCCACCACAGGAGAAGCCACACTGGTGCCAGACAGAGAGCGGCATCCCTCCTTCATCCCTGAGCCCCTAACACCAGAACCGTAGGTGACGATATCAGGCTTCACTCTGCCATAACCCCCGGGCAGCTCCTGAACACAAATGGGAAACAGATGCAGAACATGGTTGGATGAAAAGCAGCTCAAAACTGCTGCAAGCCTGAGTAACTGGGGGAAGACACAGAAGAAAATATTCTCAATGGTCAGCCAATTCAAATATTTTGATCTTTCCACTTAACAATAGAGGCCAGTATCAGAGAGTACAAAAAAAGTACACATATTGAGACAATCTGCTCATGCTGTATCAACACAGTTTTGAGGACAGCAACCTAAGCATAGCTAGTTTCCACTGTGCCTTTAGAGAGCTATGAAGTGCTCTTCTCTGCTCACTTACTGTATACATCTCACTCACACACCACCTGTTTGCTAGAGAGCGAGGCCTAAAGCTATAATTCTAAATTTGAAAGGGCTGTTTTTCATGAGCTTAAACTTATGTTTCAGTTTATGTCATTACGCCTACTCGTTGAAGTCAGCAAGGCAATTTAAAGCCAGTCTCTCAAAGCTCAACTACTGTTTAAAATATGAGCGTCAGCTTAGATTTTACATGCAATTACTATTATGAAAGTCAAACAACAGCAAAAAACAAACACTGAAGCAGAGACCGAAAGTAGGGGGGAAAAGCCTGTCATTTTGGGTGTTTTTGATTCATGTGGGAGTGAGAGCCTCGTTATGCTCGGCTGGCGCTGATAGAAGGGGCACAGAACATCACTGAATCGGTGAATGAAGTCTTAATCAGATCCTAAAGCAGATGTCTGCTTTTGCCTATGGCTGATAAAAAAAAAAAAGAGAGTGTGTGTGAGAGAGAGAGAGACACTCTACAGTAAGTGGATGATGGGATGTGGATGAGGGATCAGAAGGTTACCACATGGTTGGCCAGCTCAAAAAGCAGAGGGCAGATCTCAGAAGTAGATGTCTGCCAAGATGACGGTGTGTGTCAGAGTGTGTATTCTAGGTGTATTTTCTTGCAGCAACTCACCCAGGTGGTCATGCCTCTCGAAGAAAACCTGGCAATGTTGTCCTCAAAGTCAATCCCCCCAACCCCGATCACATCCATCTGGTCTGCTGGGTTATTCAGGGTGCTGAGAAAGATCAGTTTAATTTAGTGTAAAATAAAATAAAAAAATTTTAACTGACAGTTTCCAAAATGTAATATTAGGACTTGCTTTGCTTGTTTAGTGATTTTTATGTAGTGACAAAAGAAATGTTAAATAAGGTAATAAAAACTTGTTAGGGTAAGTAAGCATTTTCTTGCAATTAAACACAGACGAACAGGAACAGAAAAAGTCTTTTATAGTGACTATACTCCAATGTGAGGCAAGTATCTATTTACACTAATGGTGCTATGATGTGGAAAATGCTGGATTTCAGTGGAACCATGTGCACTTTTAACCACAACACTGGAGTAGAAGTGAAACTAAACTAAGACTCTTCTGCTCATCCCTGTTAATGCACACGATGAACCCTGTAAGCATGCGTGCTGCCGTTATAGCAATATTAGCATACCCATACAAAGGTCCATCGTTGCCAATGGCAGAAACCATGATCACTCTGTTGGCAGTCAGCTCCCAAACCTGCAGTCAAACATGCAAAGAGAAAAATGGAGTGTGTGAGGTTTAACAGCACATAACGCATAAGGTCAGATTGTATTTTGATAGCTGCTTTGATAATTTGGGAAGCCTCATCCTACACATGTTTATGGGAACATATTTATGTGCATTACTAAACTGTAGCTTATAAACTCTTATTGTGTGTGGCAGCTAACCTGTGAAGAAAAGCTACATACTGATCATTCATATCTCCTCATCGGGGCAAATTCTTACGAATGACTAATTAAATTACCGTGTTGTGCCATGTGCATAGTAAGTAACTTGTTATTGTGACTTGTCACAGACTGTTCCTACCATCAGGTCAAGATATTTAAGTGTAAAACATGTGAAATTGAGGAGCAATTTTTTGGACAAGTGTTGCTACTGAAATATGGGGAAAGAGTTTAGCACCTTCTCAAAAACAATCATCTTTTTCAAAGCAACTCAAAATGCAGGACAACACATAATCGTGCAAGTTAATCTGCCATCATAAACTCAGACTTTTGGCATGTTGCAAGTGATCTGTTATCAAGTCTGAGGCACCCAGATTACTAAAACAACTTTTAGAGAGCAGTGACCAGGGTTCATACTCAGACATGAAGCTGACAAGTTCAGGGGTGCATGTCTAAAAGGAGCTTTAATTAGTTAACATGAATGCACAGCAGAGGATGACTGATTGTTTAAAAGGTTTCAGAGACAGAGCTGTTTCCCATTATATTCAGTACATAATTCACATCTTGCCCTTTAATCAAGAAAGAGCGTTTGATCTTGTAACAACAAAACAGATGTTAGTCTATTCAGCACTTATTGTGAAGGTTGACATATTGTTTTTGTAATTATCAGTGAGCACTGAAAATTTGAAAGAGCAGTCCCAATGTTGTCATGCATGCGTTTATTTGCCTGGTTTGACCCGTTTGAGCTTACAATTGACCTGGCTATTGCTCATTGGCTTATTAGAGCATTGTCAAACAAACTTTATGTGTAACATAAAGGAAGAAAGACTGGGGACTATTTTTATATTTAGACAAATTTTAAACCATGTGGTCGCATTTTCGATCAACCTGGTTATTTTAGAGACAACTTTCCTGTGCTTTGCATTCTTATTTAATTAAGCAACTATGTTTCTAAGTTAAACCCCGAAGTGTGCATCACCTTATCAACAAAGGGGTGGTCCATGAAGTCAGGTCCTCCAATGCTGAGGTTCAGAACATCGATCTTCTTTAGGATGGCGTAGTTAAAAGCATCAAGGAACCACGAGGTGTACGAAACCTAGTACGTGGGGAGGGACAAATACATTTTATAGTATAAATGAATTTTACAGCAACGCACTCCAACACCAGCAGTGCATTGTATATTGTATGTACCTGGTTGTTGGTAAAAACTCTGAAAATGTGCAGCTCTGAGTCGGGAGCAAAACCCTGACACTCCCTCATACTAGCTATCACTCCTGCTACGAATGTACCATGGCCCAGACCTGAAAAACAGGATAAGCAGTTTATAATAATCTTTCTTTGTCTCTTCCACAGACAGAAAGTTTGTGACTTTTAATATTACATTATTTGAAAAAATAAAATGCAGTCCATTAGTTATTGTAAATGCAGTGACATTACTATTAACCAATAGCACAGATGGATGAATCATTACCATTATTAATGACCAAGCTCTCCTAAAGCCACTCTAGAAGCAAGTCTGGCAACTTGGCAGCATTCTTTAAACACCTCCAGGCACTTATGACTTGTTAAAAATTATGTACAACATTTGTTGACTTCGCACCATTAAAAAGGCCTAAAAGGTTGTTTTTTTCCCCCCTGGAAATTACACTTTTACAACCACCTTTGCTTCGCTGTTATGTGAAATTCACCATAATATTTATTGATCCTCACCATCATCCAGTGTCTTCTCATTAGTCCAGTTGGTCCTTTCTTTAACATTCTTAAAATGTGGATGCTTCTCACTCAGGCCTGTATCAAACACTGCCACCTTAACACCAGAACCTGCACACATAAAAGAGATTTAAACAATTTTATTTAATTGCTTTGTTGACCTATATGATTTCTGAAATAAAGTTTAAAAGCAATAGTTAAAAGATCCTTCATTTTATGATATTTTGTAGCAGATGCGCGTAAAAGCAGAGACTCAGTCAGTGGGCCCTTTCTTACCGGTGTGTCCCATCTGCCAGAGTACATCTGCCTGCAGGATCTGGGCGACATGGCGGGGAATGGCCCGCAGCAGACGTCTGCTGGAGTGCCGTCCGGTAGCATGCCAGAAACCCGAGCCGAGTGAGAGGCTGGTTCGTCTGAAAGGGCGGGATGATTGCCACGACTGCCATTTTTGGGTCCCACGGGTGGCATTGCAGGGTGCAGCAGGTTCAGGTGCTGTTGGGACAGAACACAATTGAGACAAACTATCATTCACTCTGCTGTAAAGCCACATTAGGACAAGAATTGAGGCCTCCCTTCATTAAAACACCCCGTCACTGCCATCGCCTTCAGCCCCCCCACTGCAGACAGCACAGTCAGGCTTATCATGTTCTGATGCTTCATTGGAAGTAATTTCTTTACATCTGGCTTCAATCCCCCTTTCTTCTTACATCTATTAGCTGAGAGGCTGATCACAGCAGCCTAATTTAAGCCAATCTTTTCGCAATGTGAATCACATGGACAAAACCAATTATCAGTGGGTCATCACGATGCATGAGCAGTGCCCTGGAGGGCTTTTTATCCCTGTGAAGTAGAAGAGTACAGAGTTGATTTCTTTTTTTTCTTATCTTTTCTTTTTAATGAATTATTTCAGTAGGTTTCACGGATTCAAACTGTGAGTTAGAGAAATGTGCACTTTTATTTAATAAGACCAGGTTTTTTTTTTCCCTTTTTAAAGAGTTGTTCTCTCAGTCAGGAGCTGCTAAATTTTCATTAAACTACACAAAACCACTTTTCTGAAATAAATGTTTAAAATTATTACCGTTTTACTGGGTAGCCTCACCTAAAAACAACCAGTGGTGATCTGAGGGGTGCACCATGAAGCAAAATAAATGGCTTTGTGAGCTATGCTGATCTAATAGTCAGTTTTTCTGTGTCCTGAAGGTGGTTTAGCTAAATCACAGTAATAAGTAAGGCTATGTTTCCAGTTTATAGTTAGTTTAGAAATCTTAGAAATTAACAGCAGCATCAAGATCAAGGCGGTTTTCTGCAGAAAGTTGATAATCATACCCAACGATACCCATCAACTCCAACTGGGGTTTTAGGTTTTGTTGAACCAGCTTAGGCAAGGAAAGCCTGGCTGTGTCGAAGACTAAAGTATACCCCTCAGGCCTTTTGTGTTACTGTGTCATTTTTCTGGTTTAACGGGTGCTTTTAATACAGACTAACATTACAATGCAAAAAAAATCACACAGTGTAGTCCAACAATTCTCATCTCCTTTCAAGGAAGTGATCTCTTTCCACCAACCCACATCCGAACAGCCTTTAACTTTGTCCAGTGTTTTTGACACAATCAATTTTTATTTTTTTTTAAGTTAACAATGACTTTGCCTTAGTCCATTGTGCAGGAGCACTGTGAGAGCGAGGGAGTACATATGGAGAGACAGTGAGAGAGGAGCTGCAAACTTTAGCACGATTACACCGAGAAATGTTTTATGTTTCACGTCATCAAACTGTATCGATATTATGAAAATAGATTAGGATTTATCCATTCCTACAGCCCATTCAGTTAAAAGCCACATTTAACCACAGAGGCTGTATTCTATACATTTTAAGCACTTTATTTGTCTCATTCAATTTAGAATCACCAGTTAACTTCACATGCACCAGCAACTGCAAGACTTTTTTTGGTTTTTCTTTTTGATTTGAGGCAAATACTTTCCAATAATTGTCTCATTTAAGTCTTGAATTTTATGCTTGCATATGGCATACAGTTATTGATTGTATTTAGTTAATTTTTTGCCTGTCCCATCAAGCTCCTGATCAGTTTTAACATGTGATAACGACGCTTTACTGCTTCCCAGATGACTCAGTTTTAATTTTGATTAACATATTCCTCAAACAGCTGCATGCCTTTTTAGTTTATCAAACTTTATTTGCAGCTGAAAGTACCTTTCATCTTTCAAACATGTTTGTGCTTCACAGATGACTGAAAAAGATGCTAAAGATAACTGAATTCGGGTTTCTAGTAGGGCTGGGCCATATCATACCGTTCACGGTAATACCGGTATAATGTTGGGCAACGATAAGAAAATGAAATATTGCGATAGAATATGGGTAAAACACGCATGTGCAGTGCCTTTGTTTTCATACGCACATGGCGGAAAAAGCATGGCGGCGACGGAGAATGAGAAGGGCGAAAGCGGATCGTTGAATGAAACGGATGAACCAGAATTGTTTTGTAAAAATGCTGCAACTTCAGTGTGGAACTGGTTTAGCTTTTGTCCGTCAGATACACAACAAAGCACTATTTTTGGTAGCGCATGCTAGCGGGCCGTCGTTATTACCGTGTTTTTTGGAAAATACGGCACACTTAAAATCAGCCTTTGATTTTTCTGAAAGTCGACAGTGCCCCTTATAATCCCGTGTGCCTTATGTATGAATTCTGGTTGTGTTTACTGACCTCAAAACGATTTTATGTACACGGCGCTCGAAAACCTGTCAAATGTTTTAGTACAACTTTGCTGAGCTACGAACCCGCACCGCTTGATGGATTGTCGGAGCATTACGGCTATTGTAGGCAGGAGCCTCGCGAAGTGATATGTACTGCACTTCAACATAATATTACCGTATTGTGGCAGGAGCCTCATGTTGAAGCACAGCACACTTCACAATATTACCGTATTGTGTGTGTATAACCTCTTTTTAAGTTTTGTGGATATTATACATGGTTATGCTGAGGATATGTCGGCCAATTTCCACTGGAAATGCCTTTTGGTCAAACTGTCAGCGAGGAATTTGCTTTTGCACTGTTAAATTTTTATTTAACTTTAATGCACATAAAAAACAGCTGCTTGTTCAAGTGAAAATACATTGATCGGGTTTTTTGCACTAATTAAGTTGTGGTAAAGTAATTTGTCTAGTGTCAATTATATCGTCAGTTCTATCGTTATCGAAAATTTTCAAATGTATATCGTGATAAATATTTTTGGTCATATCTGCTCTAGTTTCCTTGATATCTAAAACTGTAATCGCCACTAGTTGACCATTTTCAATAATAAGAAGTTGCACTACAAGGTCACTCCATGTTTATGCAGCCTGGGGGCACACTCAAGTCTTTCATCCAGTGCCAGGCTCAGGGCGTGCAGGCAAGCCCCACCACACTGACTCACCTACTGCCTCAAATGGTGAACAAACAGACTTTCTCTGTTCTTCCTCCCATCCCCCAACACCTCATGCACACACACACACACACACACACACACACACACACACACACACACACACACACACACACACACACACACACACACACACACACACACACACACACACACACACACACACACACACACACACACACACACACACAAAGAGTCCAGTTTCTACACCCTGAAATTGGCCTGCACTTCAAATAAAGATATCAAATCCTGTTTAGCACCACTAAAACAGTGGAGGTAGAAAAGCATCCCATGACTGAACAAACAAAGACATTCTGTGAAATTCAGCAGCTAAACAGCTTTCTGTATCAGTACAGACGTGCCAACCTTAGAAACACTGATCCCTTTTCCCCACACAATAACACCATATTGGCAGACTTACAGGGAATGTATTTGAGCGTGCGGAATACTTTTCGCTGCGGCGTCACCCTCTTGATGTAAGGGTGGTCCTCCAAGGTCAGCAGGCTCCTGGGGGAAGCTTGCCGGATGTGGAGCAGTTCAAAGTCGCTCGGGAAGTCCGAAGCTGGGTTTTCTCTTGGAACAATGTGCCACTCCAGTGCGCCATCCCCAGCACCTTGCAAGGCTCTGCTGATGTACAGGCTGCGAGCTTTGGCTGAGAAATACCCTGTAAATGCTACTATGTACTCTGTAGAGAGAGAAGACAATACTGTAAAGAACAGATAGAATACGAGATCCACAACTAGGAAGCGTACATTCAGGAGAGAGACATCTTTTTAGACCACCTATCCATGGAGCGGTGTGAAAACCAATACAAATACAACCTTTCCACTGTGACCAAACACTACATTAAGACATTAGTGGCAAAGCAAACATGTATCTTGTTAGTTAATATGAATAATTTGGTCAGAAATGAACAGTTGATTAAGAAATACATTAAAAGCACTCTCTGCTTTCTAAGTGGTCTGACAAAAAATGGTTTTAAATTTCAATGTTTATGTGGACCACAATTTTAGAAGGACAAAGGATATCAAGTGGCACAAAATACAATATCTGGATTATGTAACTACACAGTTACTGATCCATTTGTGCTTTAAGAAAATTGAATGGATGAGGTTGCAACAAAGGAATGAAGGACATGAATGGATGCAATTCATGCTCATACATGCCACAAACTGACTTTTGAAATTATTGTGAAAAACGCGTGCAATAACTTCCTTGTTGTGTTTTCTCTACTCTATTATTAGTCTTATTACAAAAAACAAGGGATGGTCCACTATTGAATAAGAAATTGAATTGAAACGGTTAGATTTAAATCTTAGCAATGGCTGCAAAATAAAGTTGTAGTGTTTTCTCTAGCCAGCTTCCCGATGGACTCAAGTGAGTAATTAAAAGTAAGCATGAAAGCTCTGTCCGTATAGAAGATTACTTTACACTTCATTACTTTCCCCCAAAAAAACAGATAATATCACTTGCAATCCCAAATATGAAGCCACACTATCAGAAGTGGGTAGCTAGCTTGGCTTCACCAAAAGTAAAGAAATCAACCCAACAGTAAATCTACAGCACACCAATAAATTTGTCATAAGTAGTTTGATTAAATGGGACAAATACAGCATGTTAAAGACAGCAGATCTTTGTTTTACAGGAGTCACAGCTGTGCTTTGCTCCTTCTTTGCCAAATGAATAACGTCTTCTGAAGTCTTGTGTAGGGCTGTGCAATATGACAAAATCAAAACATCTATCGTTTCATTTAGCTATCGTTTGTCCATGCAAAATACAGTGTCTGGATGGCCACCATGCAAGCACAGAGAATACCAGCATGGCCAGTGAAGATGAGGTAGAACCAAGTAGCTCCAAACAAAAAGGACCAGTCAAATCAAATCGAGGACCTAAACGAGGGGCTACCTCTGTAGCATGGATATGGTTTGGTTATGAAAAGTCTGACATGGACCAGAAAACTATACTATGCAAATTATGCCGCAACCACGGACTTAAACACAACAAACCTCTTCTACCACCTACGCAAGAGCCAGGTGAAAGTGTATGAAGAGCGTTTACAGATGAAAGAAGATATGATGTGACTCCTGAAGGAGAGCCGTCAGCTGCTCAAAATAAACCTTAGACTCAAACGTTAGAACAGGCTTTTCCCCGCAGCACACCATGCAATAAATACTCGCAAAGAAAATGGCGGCCGTTACAGCTTATATCTAAAAATATATTGTTTCATGCATCGTTCAACACTCGTCTCCAGGTACACGGACGCCCAGCTTAAAACACTTCACACAAGTCGAGTTGCCCGAAGTTCACTGAATTACAGAAAATGCACCATTTTGTGACACGTATCGTTATCCGGATGAGATTTTGGTCATATCTCACAGCCCTAGTCTTGTGCTACGAAGACTTCAGGAGATATAAATCTTCTCTCTAATACTCAACAAGAAGGGTAAAAAGCCCCTTTCATTAATGAGTACAAACTATTCCACTTGACTCTACTGTGTAAGAGACAGTTCTGTGATTTTCCACATGTATCAAAGACTTCATCCAGCTAATAAGCACATCTTAAAACAGAGTTCTTCGCATCCATGACTGAGCCACATCATTTCACTGACATGTTGACATGCGTCTTCATTATGAAAAACACTGCACATTCACTTATCTTATTTCTAGGAACAGCTGCAGAGACTAATAATAGCAATTTTTTTCACATCCCTTAAAGCAAAATGTATGAAAATAATGAAGAAACATGTCACTGAGTGCAATGGAGTGACTTAGAGATGTCATTTTAATAGGCTTTGGATAAACCTACCATACTTGTTTTAAACACTGTATTCCCCATCTGATAAAATTACATTGAAACCACATCATCAAGAATAATTTCTTACCATGTTCCACCACTTTGGTGGAGAACTCCAGTTTGAGGGTTAACTGGGAACAGTTTGTGACAGACTGTGAGGAGAGGGCATCTATTTTGGGGGTGTGGTCTGAAGTAGATTCGGCTCCTCCCTCCCCATCCATCCCCACCACAGGCAGGAAGCCTGCAATCAGCCCCAAAAGCATGGAGACCCATGCGGAAAGGAGGAGCATTTTGAGTTGTGAAGTAGTGTTAACCATTAGTTTGACTGAGCTCTTTGTAACTGTGGGAACAGCCAACCGGCTGGTTAAGAGTCAGCAGGTGTTGGAACAGAGCATTTCAGGTCCACAGTTCCACAAATGAGTCCATAATGCAAGTGACCTGAGCAGCTAAATTAATTTCTTTCTGCGTTTTCTCTCCATGGTGGCGGTCCAGGGTGGCGGTTCAGCAGCACTGTCCGAGTAGGAACAAAGATGCCATGTTGATAACTGGGAGAAGTGGACAATTATCCAGAGCTGTGGATGTTTGGGAGGAGAGCTGGAGCAGTGAAACGGAAAGTGCTGCTGGATTTCTTCTACAATCTCTTGTTTTTCTGTGTAAGACAAGGAGGGAAAAAAACAAAAGCAGTAGGTCAGACAAAAGATTGTCACATTTAAATAAAATTACAACACAAAACAACTAGAAGGTACTCAGAACAACTTGAAAACTTCCCATTAGACCAGCAGTAATAATACCAGCTGCTGAGATTAATAGTGAATTGATTTTGTGGCCCTGCAGACATATGTAATCATATGCCTATTACTTTCACAGCTGTGGCTGTTTAACAATCTGCATTTGATGGCAGAAATCCAAGACTTAAAACTGTGCACATGAACACTGTCAACATACTAACAACAACACTAGAAACCTTAAAATTTAAGATTGTCACCTGATTATCTCATCTTAATTTACATGTGGTGATGTGTTAGTTATACATGGAAACACAGCCTTTAAACAGAAAAAAAGTTTAAAGCAGTGCAGCAATGTCTGCCAACAAATATGCAATGCAGATATGACAATAGCTACATGTGCTGAATCTATTCAGTTGCTCTTGATCTTTTTCTGTGTATAAATGTAAATATTCAATGCAAATCCTGCAAGTCCTGTGTTTTTTTTAATCATTTATTTTTCTACTTCTACCATACCAGCGTTTAATAAAACGAACACATCATGCAGTGCTCAGAGAAAGGAGTGTTTAACCTGCTGTGTGCAAAGGGGAAGGAAGGGAGGTGTTCTATGTAACTACAATGGGGGCATAAACGCCTGTTCATTATTTAGCCACTCGTGAAGAGTTTGAGGCAAATGTGCAGCTATGCAGAGAACAATATGTGGTGAGCCTGTCAGGGATGGTTCTATTGTCGGACTGTAATTAATATTAAATACTCCTATCCCAAGAGAAAGACATGTTAAAACCTCCAAACCTCCACATTTCTAAAAAATTTATGAAGCTGTCAGCTTGCATACCACAAGTTGGTTGGACTTTCTAAAAAAAAGAAAGTTGACAAAAGTAGATTTGCACGAGTGTGTAGTGTAAACAAGTGTGAATTATATTCACATTCATGGTGCACTTGTGGTGGCGATACCCAATTATCCTTACCTTTAAGTATCAAATCACTTAAGCATAACTTAAACCATCTGCTTCTCCTGGCGACACACACACTTCTCTATAAAGACCACTTATAAGCATTACTCTGTCTCACTGGTGAATGAACACAGCTCATAGACTGTCAATGCACTGCTTTAATTAGAATTCATATGAATGTTATTTTGACAAATAATCCACCTAAACACATCCACTGCTCCTCAGCAGCAGCTGCCACCCCAAATAGGAAAATGTTTCCCTAAAAAACTCAGAAAATGCTCAGGAATGATTTTAAAACAACAAATAAAGCTGTGATTATAGTGACATTAAAGATATATGGGAATTTGTTCACTGTGTGACAACATGCAAACTTGTACAAGAAGCCTGCAACTTTTTTAAAGTTCACTTTAAGTACCATCTTGCTCATAATATCTATGAAGTTGGTCAATGATCGGAGTGCAGGGAGTGAATTGTTATACTAGGTCAAGCATACAATAAATATGGTTCTTTTTAACCTAGACATTCCTATGTGATCCCAGGAGGATGCAAAATTATAATTACAGTCAACCCAGATTTAGTTTCCTATAATTTATATTGTAAAAGAGATAAACACATCCCACTGTTATCTTTACTTTCATCATCTGTGTGCAGTTACACAAAACCATACAAGTACTTCTGATATGGTTGTACACATGTGTTGGGGGTGTAAATAAAAGTCTGCGGCTGGTCTACTCTCACAGGAGGAGGGCCAGTCACTAGTTCCGGCTCAGGGCAGGAACTCTACATGTAGGAGACAACATAAACGTTGAACCTACCCTAAACGACTACTGGTTTAGATGCAGCGCTGTAAAAATAGTCCCACCACTGGTTAGGGCTGGGCTGTAAAAGCCAAGCTGGGACCACTTGTGTCAACATGACATCAAGCCACAAAAAATGGCATCGAGCCTCCAGGCACAGATTAGTAGGTAGAGCGCACCCCCACCCCAATTAGTGTAAAGATAAGAAATACACAGCAGTGTTATAAGTTAGTGATATTTAGTGTAAACCAGGCAAGATACTGAAAACAGTTGTGGGAGTTTTGGAGGTTACCTGCAGCAGTTGTTTGGATAGGAATGTAAATACCTTGAGATCCCAACGTTGAGGTAAAGATTCATTTTGCAATATGTAGAGATCCATGAACTAACCAAACACGCTACAAAGCACACTACAAACACACACGCTCTAAAATCCAGAGTATACAGTAGACAGTACACAATAGCTGCAGTGTCTGCGGGATTAAGCTATAATTTCTCGACCTTACGTTAAATAGCATTTTACTCTATTTTTTCTATCGCGACACTACATTTACATTAATACACTACTGTAATCCTACATTAATAAAACTTAAAACACAAGCAATTTTGTTAACTAGGCCATAAACAAAGTAAAGCTGTATCAAACGACTGTATCATAATAAATACAGCAAGCATCAGCAGACATATACTGTAGGCGGAATATCTCCAAGAAGGACAATCATTTTACGGGCAGTAATTTAACGTAAAGGAACGGGTAAACATTCCGCTATCTGAAACTGTTTTCTGTAAACAAGAAAACATACTAATAGATTTTTTCAGACCAAGCGGTCTATCACATGTAAATCGCTAGCTAGCTAGCTTGGTGTTATTATGCAGCGCCAGCTGGTAGCTTGTCTGATAAATATACTCACACAACACAGTTAAATCCCAGGCTTCACATTTATCTGGTGGTCCGTGTCGTTTGATGTCCTTGTGTTGATGTCTCGACGTCTACTCGCTTGTTAATTTTACGTCCCCTCGAACAAAAGCTAGCTGCAAACTCACTACAGCCGCAGACCACTGACGTCTGGCTTTCACGGGATGCCAGACTGTTATTCTTATCCTGCTTAACCTCCGGTCACATTTAGCCCTTTTATACATTTAAGATGGCTAAAACGCTGTACTGCCACATATTTTGCGTCGATATGGAACTCAAATAATTATACTGCCATCGAAAGTGCATTCTTTCCTGCATCCTGTATCATGATATGCGGCACTTTTTAATATCAAACCTGGCAACCCAAAGGGCCTCGCTTTAGTCCATTCTTCCCGGCCATGCTGCGTTTTTGCCAGCAGTGGGAGTTGTTCACCATCGAAAAACAATAGTAAATAGGGCAGATAATGTAGCAGCATGGTGCTGTATCAGTACATGCTCTAATACGCTTATTTCCCTCACCTTTCTGTGAATAAACTGCTGTATTTATTCTTAAGTTAGGATTTTATTTAGTTGGTTATGTTGATGCTTTGTGAGCACTCTTGAAAATATTTAGACATTTAAAATGTACTGTTTTCATTGTTTTTAATTGTATATATCAATTGCTGGATCTACTAAGGAGATGCTCTATCCCCATTGACAAGACTGGCTACCGACTACAGAATGAAGCAATCACCAGCCACCTCCTCTACACGGATGACATCAAGCTGTATGCCAGGAATGAATGAGGTATCAATTCACTGATTCACACCACCAGAATATCCGGGAATGAATGTCATTCAGACTGGAGAAGTAGGTGGATGGTAACAAAGAGGGGAAGACTGTCTGAACTGAGGGGATCGTGCTACCAGAGGCATCATTGCAGACATTGAGGATGGCTACAAGTACCTGGGAATCCCACGTGCAAATGGGAACCACGAAGAGCAACTAGATCAGGTACCCTGCTGGGATAATAAACTGGCCGAAGGAGGAGATGGAACCCACTGACTTTAACACAAGGAAGCTCCTGACCATGCACGGAGGGTTTCACTCCAAGTCCAGCACCCTGACACTATACGCTAAATGGAAGGAAGGATGCCTGGGACTAGTGAGTGTCAGTACCAAAGTCCAGGACGAGACATCTGGAAAATGCCCACAACTGACCGAGTGCTTAGTGAATACCTCAGGCAGCAGAAACCCAAGAAAGAGGAGCAAGAGAAGGAACCATCATGGAAGGACAGACCCCTGCATGGTATGTACCACCGGCAAATAGAGGAGGTAGTTGACATCCAGAAATCTGGCTGGACAAGCCTGGGCTGAAAGATAGCACTAATTATGGCAGCACAGGAACAAGTTCTAAACACAAGATAAACAGAGGCTGGGGTCTATCACACCAGGCAAGACCCCAGGTGCAGGCTGTGTAAAGATGCTCCTGAGACAATCCAGCACATAACAGAAGGGTGCAAGATGCTAGCAGGCAGGGCATACATGGAACACCATAACCAAGTGGCCGGCGTAGTATATAGAAAGATCTGTGCCGATTATGGCCTGGAAGTCCCAAGGTCAAAATGGGAGACGCCCCCTAGGGTGGTCAAGAATGACCGAGCTAAAGATCCCGTGGGACTTACAGATACATACGGACAAAATGGTAATGGCTAACCAACCAGGCATAGTAGTGGTGGACATGCAGAGGAAGATTCCCATAGTCATAGACGTAGCAATACCGAATGACAGCAACATCAGGAAGAAGGAACATTTGGAGCTCAAGAAGTACCAAGGGCTCAGAGAAGAGCTCAAGAAGATGTGGAGGGTGAAGGTAACAGTGGTCCCGGTGGTAATCTGAGCACTAAGTGCAAGTAGGTTCAGCAGATCCTGGGAACAACATCTGAGATCTCTGTCCAGAAGAGCGCAGTCCTAGGAACAGCAAAGATGTTGCACAGGATCCTCAAGCTCCCAGGCCTCTGGTAGAGGACCCAAGCTTGAAGAATAGACTACCCACTGTTTTTCCAATTTTCTCTAGTTAGTATTAGTACATTTCCACTGTGCCTTCCTGCTTGTGTTAAAAGTATTTTAGTACTTTAGTATTTAGCTTTGAGCAAGAATTTATTTGAGTGCAACAGTAACATTTGTTTCTTTAAATGGCACATGTCTAAAAGTGCTTTGCCTCTTTCACTTGCAAGTAGTGTTACATTATTCATCTTGTTTGGCCGTCTAACAAAGGTACATCTTTGGGAAGCCCCTGGAAATAGTTGGATTTCTCAATATATTTGAACAAACAAACATTTGACCCATCTGCAAATATGGAAAGTGCAAAGAAGCAGCAAGTCAGGTTTCGGTGCTTTATTGGCACACACAACTCATGAGTTAAAGAAAAAAAAAAAAAATTAAAAAGTTAATGGCAGAGGAATCAAAGTTTATCATTTATTTTGACACAATAACACAAGATGAACTGTTTTCATGTAACAGTGCTGAGTTGGCTACTTCATTTAGAAAGACAGCATTGGCATAAAATGAAACATATATAAAAACATGAAAGGAAACATTTTTTTACAAATGTGCTGAACATGACACACAACAGCCACTCAGTAATGACTAATTCAACTACAGAAATCCCTTTTGAGTCCAAATGCATAATCTGTAGCTATAATTCTTATTTTTTTTACTTTAACTGTTGATTCACTTTTGACCAAATGAACACACTCAATACTGTAGGTTGGAAAGAAAAATCATTCAAGAGGTCACTCAAAGCATTCTTTTAACACGGCTACAGCTGATATCTCAGTAAAGAACACAAATTCTTTAAAGCCTGCAGACTGTGCATTTGATATCAATACAACATTTTTGGGCGCACAGGGTGAAAATTAGAGTTTCGCTTTACAGTTTCTATTTAATTGAGATATAGATATCTATATATCTATATAGATATATAGATATATATATAAAAAAAATAAAAATAAGCATTTTACCTGTACAGGAATACTAAGAAAAACAGCAGTAGGACAAAGGAAGAGACTAAAAATGATCAAAGACGACGGAAACAGTTGCATCAGAGAGATGACAAAGCCTCACGGAACAAAAGTGAAAGCCAAAAGACAAAAAGCAAAGGAAAAACTGAGGTCAGCGGACATGGCTCGATCAGGTTTCCAGTACATATTAAAAAGTTCACAACAGCACACTTTTAAACTCTAGGAAAGATCACAGCAAAATCCTCAAAAAGCAAAGACGGAAAGACGGCAAAGTACCATTAAATTTCCTTCTGAAAAAACAAAAATAACAAAAAAACAAACAAACTAGAAAATCATGAATCTCAGTTCAGTACTGTACATTAAGTGCTTTGCCAGAAAGAAAAACAGCAAAAAGGACAAACAATTTCAATCTCATTTGTGAGACTTTTGGTTGTAATACTTCTGGGATTCTTTTTCCCTATCAACTTGGGAATAGTCATCACTTTAACCATCTTCATCAACAAAGTTTAAAATTTTTTTTTAAAAAAAATCACTTTTTCATTTAAAGGTATTGATATTTCATCAGCATAGCTCTGATTTGTGCACTGGTCACAATACTTCATTGCGCAACGATGCTAAATATTCATAAGTTTAGTGGAAATGGTTTAGACCGTAAACATCAGAAAAAACTAACAACTACAGTTTCTTTGCAGCTCCTACTGCAGATCTGATCAACTAGAGTTCTTGTAGCGAGCTGTTTGAATGTTTTATAACTTAAGTTGAAAATGTCTCTGTATAAAAAAAGCCTTGTGCATTAAACTGTATAGCTGCATGGCTGCACTCTTTATCTCCTTCATTTTAGAGTGTTTACATCCACTGAAAGCTAAATACATTACGAAAAACCAAAACACAATCCCTTTAATCTCCACAAACTCCATGACTATATGTGGGTTTTTCAAATGATTTTCTCCAAGCCAATTAGAGCAAGCCCAACATTAGATATCAGTTGCTTAGCATCAGTTGTCTGTTTATCTTCATCATTTTCCTTCCATATTTTTCTAAAGCATACTCTGTAATATGTCTCCTGTTCTGAGTAACATTTTGGGACAAAGTTGGTGGGACTTTAAGACAAGGCTGCATCAAAACTTAAATGTAGTGGAATAAATGTATGAAGTTTGTAAATAGAGTGCTTCTTAAGATTTAGGAAACAAACTACACACTTACTAAACTGACTTACACCTTAAAAAATATGTTACAGTTACAACATATATAATACCAACAATAGAAATTAAGTTTTTGGAGAAAATGATTTCTTGATATCTGATTTCCTACTTGTTTTATTTAAATATGCTTACATAAAGATATTAGAGTTTCAGAATTAGCATTTACTCAGTTTTGAAAGAACAGGCAAGCTCCAAAAACGCTAACCTATCTAAAGTTACTTGGTCACTCTACTGTTATCATAACAATTTGCAATGTGTGGCACTTTTGTGGAATCTAATTTAAATTTACCATGCTTCCAAGAATATTTTTTAAATTATTTTACCATAGCTTTGTTAAGCTCTTTCACAGCAGGGCAATGCCATTTCTGTCACTTGGCTAGATCAATAAGCTAATGGTAGAGTGTCATAACACCTGGAAATTACTCGGTGAAAATAATCAATTCATAATAAATCTTACACAATTATTTTAAAGCTAGGCTACATTTCTAAAGACAGTATGAAAAGCTCATGGAAACCCAAAGCAGCCTGTGTATCTGTGACTAAGATTCACGTGCCGGTGATCAAGAAAACTCAATGGCCATTTTCCATTATTAAGACAAATCCCTGCTGTACAACAAGGAAAGGCTCATCGCTGGTACTTTACGAGCAATGTCAAATCAAAATGACACAGGCTGCGTTAGGCAATAATCTATTATTGCCTAACACAACTAAGATTTAACAGCGACGCAAAAAAAAAAAAAAAAAAAAAAAAGAGCTTCACAATCTTTTGATAGTTTTAGGATCTTAACAATAATGGCAAGAGTAGCTAAGCTTTGGACTGACTAAATCATTTTGGCCTAAAACGGTGTGATTATGTTGCAGCTCGATATGATTAACCACATCTCAAATCAAAGTCTATACAATTAGCACAATAATAAATTCACAGCAATCAGAAATGAGTGAGAGGAATGTGTTTCCCTCCTCTTCTGAAGAATCTCTTTCCTCTTAGTAATGTCAGTATCCAGAACTCTGTTCAACAGATCCTTGTGGAAGGTCATTATCCAGTGACCATTTGAATGGAGACTAATAATCATGTCAACAATAATAAATAAATATGTAGCGACACAGGGAACGGGAGAACACAAGGAAAGTGAAAGGCACCATCCTGCTAAAAGTAAATGTGAAAGAGTGGATGGAGCAGTTGCAACACACTGCCATAGACGTTGAATGATTTTGTCATCTTTCTGACTTGTTCTACAGTCTCAGTTACTTTTCAGCTTTGTCATTTTAGAGTCATGGATTTAGTCAAGTCATTATCCTTGTTTTAAGGCAGAAATGTGGGACTTCAAGACACTTTTGCCCCCCAAACACTGGCAGCAACTCAAAGCTTCAGTCATTGCTGTGTTGTTTAAAGGAAAAAAAAAAAAAAGAAGAAAGAAGGTCCGCTACAGTCGCTGGCTGTTGGGCCTTGCTTCAGCCATCGTACTGCTGCTGATAGCGCCGGTTCAGCTCTCGCAGCTCCTTCTCTCTCACCCGCCGAGCCTTGTTGGATTTGGTTGAGCGGCTGGAGCGCGTGGACTGGGATGACTTGGTGCTGTGGCAGCGTGAGGACGCACGCTTCAGGAGGTTGTGAGATATGCAACGCTGCAGGTTCTTCATGGACGACGAGGCTGCCATGCTGACGATCCAGGGGTGCTTGAGGGCCTGACCGGCGGTAAGTCGCTCACTGGGATCCACTGTCAGAACACGCTCTACAAAGTCTTTGGCAAGGTTGGACACACTGGGCCATGGCTGCAGAGGGAAGACAGGCAAGGGAGAAAGACTGAAATAAAACCAACTGGTTGAATTTTACCAAATTTCTTTATATACTTTATAGAAGAGGTTCATTGTATATTAGGTACAACTAGCTGAAACTAATGATAAGAGTCGAAGCAGACTGAAGCAAAAACATTTCACTTTCCATGCATCTCCTTAACATAACAGTATATACAGAAGGCTTGTAAAAGCTTTGCACATCTGATAAAACCAACAAATTTTCTCTGAAATACAAATCGGTGGTTGTCCAACAGAAAAAGCTTACTGATGTGCAAAATATTTACGCCAACAATATATGGAGAACACTTTCATTGGAAGCCACTTTCGGTCCCCCAACAAAAGTTGCAAAGCAAAAAATTTGTGTTCAAAGAGCATGAAATGAGTAGCTATAGCATTAATCTTGAGAAATGTTGGCAGGGTTTTTCCCAGTGGACACAAGATGGCAGCAGAAACACAAAGCAGCAATGAGCAGTACTAGTAAAGCATCTACAATAAGTTAATTAAGTTATTTTATTAAGCAAATTAAAATTGCCCAATGCATACATTTTGAGTGGCTGTTCTCAAGATGTTAAAAGTTAAAGCCTTTTACTCTCGGTAAAAGCCTTTTTTAACGTTAACTCTGACATGGACTCTTTTTACTGTAAGTTCCTGGTGATGAGTTAAACTATTTCTACTTAGACAGGAATTGGGAACATCCATCCTGCATGCCTCTTCTCACACACACACACTTTACATAATGTCCTGCTTGGCAACTAGCTGTGTTTTCAGTCTCCCAGCAGACAACTACCCCACTTCAAATCCCACAGCAGGTAAATCACCAGTGCTGGCTAAAAATACATGACATATATACATATAACCCACCTCAATACAATTCTCCCCCACCCTATAACAATGACTGGGCTGTGTTATATCCTGGAATGGAGCTGTAAATGTGAATATTATTTATCACAGCTGTAAAGACCAACGTCCCCAAGGGAAGCACATTCAAGCCTGCTCTACCGCAGCTCCTCCAATCAGGACAAGCTTTTCTTCAAGAACAGCTTTGGGATTTCTCAAAAACATTGACGTGACCACACGTACAGAAGGTCTCTGACTGGCATTACTGGCAAACCCTGACGAATTCACATAAGTGAGGCTCATTAGTCTGATTTGGTATCTTGCAAAAGTACTGCCCATTTGGTATAGCTTTCTATTTACTTAATTATTTATTTATTTTCCGCCTTCGTTGTATATTGGTTTCTCTTCTTCTTACTTTAGCACCTTTGTGGTTCAGCTACCCAATTTCGCTGTGCAAGAAACTGCACAATGACAATAAAAAGCTCTAAGTCTCTAAGTCTAAGTATTTAGCTCTTTTGAGGGCAATGCTCTGCACTCATATGGAAGCAGTTCAAACCTTGTGAATGGTTTGACCACTAGTAGACATTCACAGGCTACTAAAGGATGGGTTACGATCATTAGCCAACAAATGTTCCTGCAAATTGTAGTGCAGTAATGCACCACAAAACACTGCAAGCTAGCAAACACGGATAGGCATTAGATTCAACTTAGTCTTTTGAAAACTGAAACTGTTCAACAATATGCTTTAAAACATGCACACAATATTTTATGGTGAACAAACATTGAATGAAAACACCTTTATGAAGAAGAAAACTATAAAACAGCAAAATGAATATTTTTACAATGAAAAAATTGTAAAAAGGCTGAAATGACGTGTGAAATGTGATTTACTTTCATAGCACTAAGATTTGCCTACAGCAGGCAGCTGTTTTTATGAGAAAAAAAAAATCTTATAAGCCCACCATGCACTCCTTAACTGGCCATGGACAGCAACTAGCTAATGAGCACAGACGCTATAACCTCAGCTACATCTTTGAGTAATGGTAGATCAATGAAAAATGTTGCTCTGTATCTTTTGGACGTATAGAGACAGCTGTTTGGAAATTTTATAAACACTGTTTATAATTTGTCCCAGAAATGTCCCGAGAAAGTAGCTTCTGCTGTTTGTTGTTTTTGCCAAAGAAATGTTGTGAATGTCCAGAGATATTCTTCTCGTTACTCTCGAGGTCTTCTGAACTGTTTATAAAGTACAAACTTATCCTCAAAATGTGTAAAGGTCGGTTCTAGTGAAAAGCTCTATTTACTTATTTCAAGGAAAACTCTGTATGCAGCACAGCTGGTTCAGCCAGAGTCTGTGCTGAAGCAAAATACTGGCTCCTTGGAAGTGTTTTCAATTATTAAACATCCCTGATCTGGCCTTATCTTAGCTGTCAGATATTTGAGAAGTTAAAAATCTGGCCAAATCCCCAGAAAACTCAGATGATTCAACTGCTTCTCATTAAATATTACAAAACTACTCAGCGATTATTCACGCTGGAGTGGTTGTATGTGGGGCAAACATTAACCACGGGCCCCTTTGGTAACATTAACATCCCACACTGTGAAACAAAGGAATGGACTACTCAGCATTCTTCTGAATTGATTTAGAAAAGACAAATTACTGAGAGTGCTCCAGTGTACAAGGTACCAGTTTACGTGAAATGACACATAAAAAGTGGAGAATTGTGAAGGATTTGAAGTCCAAAAAAAGACACAGTGTATGTATCTGGGTTACAACCGTTTCACCTCACAAGCTTAACTTCCTGGAAATCTGTTGACAAAGCCCCCTGCAGTCTGAGGAATGCATTCCTAATACGACCGAAGTGTGCTGGTGTAAGGGAAAAGTGAGCAACAGATTTAACTCCTCACCTCTCCAGAAAAGCTGTATTTCCCTTTGAGGATCTGCCGGTAGAGCCTCATGCGATTGTCGTCCTCGAAGGGCATGGTTCCACTCATCAGGATGTAGGAAATCACCCCAAGCGCCCACATGTCCACAGCGTTTGTGTACGGCTTCCTCACTAGGATTTCAGGCGCTATGTACTCCGGTGTGCCGCAGGTGGTCTTCATCAAACACTCGCCTCCCTTTTTCCTACTACTGGCCAAACCAAAATCAGTGATGATGATCTTGGAATCAGGTCCCGGGTGGTAGTAGAGCAGGTTCTCAGGCTTCAAGTCTCGGTGAGTGATCCCCAAAGTGTGGAGATACTTGACGCCATCCAGCACCATCTGCAACACCCGTGTGGCGTCCCGCTCTGTGAAGGAGCCGCGTGCGATGATCCGATCGAAAAGTTCTCCTCCAGTGGCCAGCTCCATGACCATGTAGACACGCTCAGCTGTCTCGAAGACCTCCATGAGTTGGATTATATTAGTATGACGAACACGACGCAGAACACACAGCTCTGACTCGCACACCTCCCTCCCCTCACGGTACCGGGTCTCGATCATTTTGATTGCGTATGGCTGTCGGGTGCTCTTGTGCTCCACGCGGACCACACGGCTAAAGCTTCCCCGGCCTATCAAAGCTTTGATCTCGTACTTGGCTGTAACCCGGGGATCAAACTTAGCTCTGTATTTCGCCACTTTCCTTCGCTGAGGATCCGGCAATTCGGACAGGTCCTTAGGGAGGTGAGCTGAAGCGGTGGGAGTGGCAGTGTGAGACTGGGCTTGATGTGGGGAGGTGATCTCTGCTTTGTCACCTGCTCCGCCACCAGCCACACCCATCTTGCTTCCAGAGCCATCCCCTCGTATGAAGTGCTTATAGATATCTGTCTGAGGTTGAGGATCAACCTGAAAAATACACAGCACAGTTCATCAAAATACACAGAAGATCAATGAAAGAAAGAAATCAACTAAAAAAAATACCATACTAAATTATACTTATATTCTTTGTCTATACAATGTCTACAGTTACAGATTAGATGTGTTCAAAGCAGCCAGTCTCCACACTGCAGCTTTGTGTAGTAAGTAGGAGCAATAGATATTTTACAGCATTTCTGAATAAATCAATTTTTTTTTTCAGTTGGTAAATAAAAAGACCAATAAAATGTTTTGTTGCACCCACTAATCAGTCTCAAAACCAAATATGTTCAGTGTAAAGTAACAAAAGAACTGCGGCTGAGGTGATAGATCAGGTTGTCTGCCAATCAGAAGGTTGTTGCATTGATCCCTGACTCTCTCTTGTCCACATGAGAGAGGCATCCTCGAGCAAGATACTTAACCCCGAGTTTTCCTGATACATCCACAGTGTGCCACAGACAAAAGTTATGTATGAATGAGACCCAATTGTAAATTTTGAGTAGAGAGGGACTAAATCCATTTACCCATTAGCCACATTCAAAAAGATTAGATATATAAATTTTTTAGTTTTACTTTTAAAAACACAAATTAATATTAAGTCAAAAGACTACCAGATTAGTTTTCTAACAGATTCCCCTCAAATACTTAGGACTAAAAAAATATTATATGAAGAGACATTGTTTAATCATAGTTGTGTTGTAATCTAGATCTTTTAAAAGCAAAATTTCATGTTGAAATAAATGTACCTATGAAAGCACTTTGACTTTGTATTGTTTTCCCTCCTGTGGATGATGATGAAATATTCACATCATTCAAAAGCCGCATATGTTATTTTCCTTTTTAACCAAACAAATTGCCTCCAAAGTGACTTTAAGCCATTTCGGACAGCTCCACCATGTCACTGTATCTGGACAGTGAAGCTGTTGATATGCATGATTACATACGCCATAACCATACCGTTAACAGTTACAGCATCTTTACTGACCTTTTTGACCAGGTCCAACTTAACATCCTCTGGAGGCTCAGGGAGGACCTTACTGTTCCGGCACCCCATCACATCACCTTGGGCCACTGCCCAGTCAGCCACACAGGCCACCAGGAGCCCTGCCTCATCACCGCCACAGCCGATTTAACAGCAACATCCAGGCTGCACCCAGACTCAGCTTGAGGGTTCATGAATAAAGTGGATTACATCCACTCAAGTACCAGTGAGCTGGTATCAGCAGTTACAGTACATGAATGCGATTGAGTCTGGTTTAACAACTCCCAAGTGCTCATGAATACATCTTGAATGGGCCTGCAGCTTACGCAAATCTCTGGTACTAGTTGTCTTCAGTGTGCTTCGGTAGGCCTGTAGCAGGGCCACACAGTCAGATGTTATCAAGGATGCATCTCAGATAGGATAATGTACAGAGAAAATGGAATGGATACAGCCGGTGTGGATGCTCACGGCAAAAAAAAAAAAAAGAAGAAAAAAGTTTGATCCGAAAGGGAGCCGTTAGCCTGAGCGTTATCCAGCTTCTCTAAAGCAGGCTTAACCGGAGCTGCCTTTAGGGGGAAAATGCAAAGTTGTCCTCAGGACTCATTCAAAACTTCCAGGGAAAATAAGACCACCATCAACTACGCTATGATCCATTGGGAAAAGCTGCAATGTCAGCAGCGGTCTAGCCACACATGAAGCAACTCCCCTGGAGAATCACAAGCTGAAGAACAGTGAAGGGAGGCTGTGAAATGCAAAGAAAAAATTAAGCACAAAATAAAATATGAATACAAGTTTGTGTGTTTATCAAATGCAGATATGACAGCAGGCATCTTTTAACATACATGCTTTTTGGTCACTCATTTTAACACTATTAAAATTAAGTATACTTTTATATGGAAGTTGTGTGATGAGGCCATACTGTCAGACTCCCAGCAGAAATATATGATCAAAGCTATTAATACATGTTTTGGAATGACTAAGACGACATGTGACAGGCTTTGCCATTATGAAAAGAGAGCACCAACACAGATGGTCACATATCTGAGCTGGAAGGCTGGTCGATATACTTTATTTTTATTTTTTGTTTGTACAAAATGTTTAGCAACCTACCACAAAACAAGAACTAAGGAGTATGTTACAGGCTGAAACTAATAAAACTGAAAATGGGTACATTTACTTAAGAAACCTAAAGCAAAACTACACTTAACTTCGAGATTTTTCTTTTTTTTTTTTTTTTTAAGTGAAGGCCTTTTTCGTGTTTATTTTTTTATGATAAAACCCACTTTACCTGATTTTCCCCAACCTTTAGTAACATTAGGGTAGTCTCTAAAAGTTTTCACTAAGAACCCAGACATTAAAAGCGTAAGAGTGACTCTGAATCTCACCTCTCGACTTACCCGAGATAGCGAAGTGTCTAAGTACGCTAACTAGCCTGCTAGCAGCAAGGCAGGACTCCCAACTTTTGCCAAATCCAGCCTCCTCACCCCACTCTCACTCAGCTGGGCTCTCCATTTTCACCTCGTAGTTTCCCAACTTTACTCCCGAGGACAAACAACTCAAATCCATCACGGCCTTTCTTGGCGACACTTTGTCACTTTTAGAGTTTGCTAATTTGTTTTCATGGTGTTACAAAATGTTAAAGAAGTGTACAAGAACACTCAAAGTCATCCCGTCGGTTGCTTTTCTGGACGGTGTTTTTCAACCAGGACCACCTTCCCACACCCACAGAGAAGCGTCAAGAGGCGCCGGCGTTCCGGCCTAGACTTTCAAAATAAAGCAGATTATAGTTAAATAAAAGACTAGTATCCAGCCATCCACTCATTATTCATTTTTATAAATATGCAGCTCTACACATATAAATCTGGAAATATACTGTCTTCATGTCTGCACTGTGTTCTTCTTATTGTCCGTCTATTCTGTTAAGTGCATTGAGAGCAAAGAAAACAATTCCTTGTGTAGAAAGTGTAAGGTGATTCTAATTTCTGCATTAAAATATAGATACTTTTGAAATCTAGTATCTGCAGATACCAAGTACCCATACAAAATAAGTGTAAAATTAGAAAACTATACTATAGAAAACTATATTCCTTACGTTGAAGTAAATGTTGAAAATACGTCTTTATATATATATATATATAAAGGAACATCAAGCTCGACTTTCAATTTGCTTTCCTAACTTTGTAAATACAACCAGGAATTAAAATTTAGTAGATCTGTGTTTAAAAATTCAAACACAAAGATGAATTAAATGTAAAAGTCAGCTCATACATTTGCACTATAGTCTCATTTCAGCGCAGTGTAAAAGTCTTTGCTGTGCTTTGCTGACTTTTATGGTGATGCTGATTTGCCCTTGTTCCTCCTCAGACACAGAGTGGAACAGATAAGACAAGAGGAGTGAAATAATAAAGAGTTTACAGAATCACCTCAGTTTGCCATAGGACTAAAAAGACCTTTGGCAGCTACCTTTCTCCATGCTACAGTGCTGGTGGCATGGTTCAGCAAACACACAAAATTGAATAGATTGCCCCCTTAGATTGGCTTGTTGCCACTGATCGTGATCTAATCGTTTAGTGTATTCCTACTTAAGAAACATAAAAATGATCACAAGTGACACGTAATGACTGTAAAGATGCACTAAATTAACTCAAAGATGCAAAACAATTATAGAGAGACACAAAATCACCATAAACTGATTGTAAGCAACCACAGAAAGCTGCATGATGATCACCCAATGGTACCAAATGAGTACAAAGACACACTCGGTGACACAAAATGATCACAAACGGATGCCAAACAAATATGAAAAAGTAACGCATAGTGTGTGTGGCTGTGGTCATTAGGAACTAAAAGCTCTATTGAGCTCTCGGTCATGATCTTCTAACAATAGTTGCATGTTGACATTTCAAGAAGATTGTTCTTGGTCTACTCTTATTTTGAAAGCTATATCATTTTGCTTCCTGTGCACTTTACCTGTTTGTGTCTAACTGTACACATCTCTCCGCTTCCACCCAACTTTTTTTTCTCCCCTTTTTTTTCTTTTTTTTCCTCTGTAAAATCGGACGACCTCCCTCGGCTTGTTTCGACCCCGTTAAGTCCTCACCGTCACTTCCTGGATACAGAAAGAAGTCCCTATGACTTTTTTTTTTTGTCTTGAAACAGTACAAGAAAGTTTAGAAGTTATGCTTCCAACTAAAGGAGTTCCACATAGGATGACTAGTATCTGACCCTCATTTGATATGGACATGCCTCAAGTCACAACATCTGAGAGAATCTGTGATGTTACAGCTGCTGCAGCTTTCCACAGACATCTGAGCAAAATATAAATGATGTGGAGCAAGTGAAAATTTTACATTATAGTTAGTTTTATTATTCCTTTATGTGATGGTATCCCACTGAGGCACTTTGGGGAACCACTGGTGATCTTTGGGGTATTTTTTATGCATTTAATTCAATGCAGGCATGCAAATAAAATTGAGGCCACTTCACTCGCCTCCACTCTGAAAACATAATTTATACAGGACTAAACCATATGTCGAGGAGCTCTCCCTGCCGTGCAGTTTCTACAAAATTAAATGAAAGCATGCATATGTTTTTGTTTTAAACAGATTTCATGTGGTTAATTATATGCTTTGGTTGTGTTTAAAGATATAGGTTTGCAGGACAAAATGCATATCAGCTGTAGTCTGATATGCTGAGCTTTGCATCAGTGAAGTAAAGCTCTTACAGGATTTTTCCACACGGTGTCACTGCTAACATAAAAGTCACTCCAAGGCTACCTCAGACTGTAAAGTACTTTTAAGCCATTTTATTAGAATAACTTTTTCTTTACATGCCTCCACTGTACTGGGATGAGTAACGTTCAGTTTCACCCTGCTTGATTCACGAGCAGTATAATAAACAACGCAGGTCCTTGGCTTTGATATTGATGTGATGGAGCATACTGGACTCAGTGTTGTAGACTCACTTGACCAAGGCTTGTGCAGCTTGTGCAGGGCGCAGCAGAGTTTTGTGGAGCAGCATTAAAAGAATAGAGAATTAGTAATAGGAAGACAAATGTTCCAGAAAGAGAGGCAGAGACAGTAAAATTCATCTTATGATGCCAATAAAGCTCCCTGAATTGGATTGAGGGAGTGAAAATGAGTGGGGGAGAAGGGTGGGGGTGACGGAGGAAGACAACGGATGACAGATGGTGGGTACCAGACAGAAATATAGGAAGAAAGGAATGGTGGGAGGGGGTAGAAAAATGAAGCAGCAGAGAGTAATCAAAACGGAAAGAAGGAGATAAGGAGAGAGAGAAGAAGACCCGCTGCAGCCATGAGGCAGGGACAGGGAGAAAAGGATGAGACAAAGAGAGAGAGATAAAAGCAACGAAAGAGATCCTCTGAGGGCTCTTGCTGCCCATCCAGCCTCTCTGCTCTATCTGCAGTGCAGCTGAGGTCAGGGCCTCTCCAGCGCTGCAGCCCGCTCTGCTACGTCGTCATCTTTGTGATTGATCACCGCTTTGTCGCACTCTGATCAAGATGCTTTGTCTGAGTGCCCTGCTTCTATTGACACTCGTGTGTATTCCTCTCCATCGCTACTCTCCCAGCGCTCCATACCCACATCTTTCTCTCTCTCCATTTCCACTTGTGCTGTCCTGTTACTCACACTATTTTCCCCTTTCAAAGGTCAATATCATCTATTAGGTCTAAATTTGCTAGACTGCTGTATTATTTATCCCTACAGAGAAGGAGGAGATGCTCTATTAAAAGCTCAGTTGACTCCATCTGTGTCTCTGTCTCCATTAATATCCCCATGATAGTTCCCCCTCATTTGGGTGTAGGTTTGTGAGAAAGAAGAGCTTTAAAGTGTGTGCCGCATGTTTCTGCAGAGGATGAGTAAGAGCCCGTGAGAGTTTCCAGTGAGCGCATAGAAGCAGTCCGGTGCTGCGAGACAAAAGGAGAAACTCTAGAAGATGACATCCTGTGTCAGATTTGATCCTTGTCGTAGGATTTTTCTGTTTCTGCAACTCCCCCTGCATCCAGACCGAGATCACTACTGTACGCTGTCAGTACAATCAGGTGATAGTAAACTCACTATTGATTACCACAGGCACATTACTCCCTCAAGGAATATTGCGCGACTACTATACTGACACCACAGGAGATAAAAATATCATAAACTACAACATACTCCTTCTCAGGATATTATTGACCACCATACGCAAGCTATTAGTTTCCATATCACGAGAATATTACAGGAATTTTATTCTTGTCCTGAGGTACTGTATCTACATGGTAAGTGTCACAGATATTGTAGGGTTTTTATTTGGTCCCTGTTGAATAGTGCATGTCTGGGACACCTGGTTCTAACTTTTACAGTCCAGCTGATGGCCAGTAAGTGCTTCTGTGTCTATTTTTTATTGGCTTTTTATGAGAGTTTTGCAAAATCGCTGGGGAAATATCTCATCACCATATGACAGATTCAAGGTCCCCGGTGTCCCTGAAAGTTGAAGATGCTCACAACACTAAAACATCCAACTAGTAAATTCTTGTGTAACCTGCTTGTACTGAACTCTGTAGCCATACACGCAGGAAGATAACCAGGTATGAGGGAAGGAAGGCGTAAACACAACAAGAAGACTGGACAGGAACAGATATTGATAAAGTTTAAATATAAATGTTGCTCTACGTTCATAGAAATGACTAGCAGTCAGGTTTGTCTGATTGACTGTACTTTTCTCCCTCTTGTATACTTATTCTTTTTTATTGCCTCAGTCTTTCTCAGGTCATTGTTGGCATCATGCTCTCTCTTTCTATTTTCTGTCTCTCATAGTTAATAAATCAGGTGCCTCTTTGACTTCCTACAAGTCTAGTCTGTCTTTTTGACAGTTTTTTAAGAGTTAATTTTTAGAAAACTCACAGCTTTGTATCAATAACTTTGATTTTAGTTACAAATACAAATGCTAGCTTAGCAGTTAGCAGCATTAGGATTAGGATTAGGATTGTGAGCGAATGTTAATGCTAGAGGTCAGAGGAAAACTGTCTCTGCAGAAGAGCATCTCTGGATGCACAATATATCAAACTTTGAGATA
Source organism: Rhamphochromis sp. 'chilingali' (assembly GCF_963969265.1). Classification (NCBI taxonomy): domain Eukaryota; kingdom Metazoa; phylum Chordata; class Actinopteri; order Cichliformes; family Cichlidae; genus Rhamphochromis; species Rhamphochromis sp. 'chilingali'. Next base: position 9,946,301 of record NC_137930.1, read on the forward strand.
GATGAACTACAGCAGCAGAAGATCATAAGGCTACAATTTGCATGCAATCATCAAAATTGGAAAAACCTTGCCAGGTCTGATGAGTGTAATTTCAGTTTTGAAGTTCACATGGCGCGGTCACAATCGGGCACAAACAGCATGAAAAAATAGTTTTATCCTACCTGTAGCAACGGTTCAAGTTTTGGTGATGGTGTAATATTGTTGGATTGTCTTGGGTTTCTTGGTACCAAATGGTAATCTTTAAATCCACACCCTACCTGAGTATTGTGGCTATGTCCGTGCCTTTATGACCACATGTCTGATAGCTGATTGCAACAGGTTAATGTGCTGTGTTGCAAAGCTCAGATCATCTCAACCTGGTTCCTCAAACATGACAGTGAGAAAATTCACACTATGGATATGCAGTTTACACAATGTTATTGTGCCAATATGGACAAAAACTCTGAGGAATGTTTCCAAAATCTTGTTTAAAAAAAGAAGGGGGAAAAAGTTCTGAGGGCCAAAGGAGTCCAAACCAGCAGCATCAAGGTGTACCTAAGGAAGTGTCTACTGAGTACACTAGGGCCATTCTAGGGAAAGGGAAAAGATACAGCGATGGAGATGGGGGGCAGTATTCCAAGATTTAAAATGTAGAATTTACAAGATTAAAATGGAGAAAATCAGTCAAAAAAAAAAAGAAAGTGTACTTTATTGGTCCCCGTGGGGAAAATCCCTCTCTGCATTTAACCCATTCACTCAGTGAAGCAGTGGGCAGCCATTGGGCGCCCGGGGAGCAGTGTGTGGGGACGGTACCTTGCTCAGGGGTACCTCAGGGTAGCTGTTCAGGGGAATCGAACCCCCGACCTTCCGATCATGGGGCCGCCACTCTACCTACTGAGCAAGAACCCAGTCACTTCACATTGCAAATTTAGGCTCACCACACAACTGAAGCCACACATGAAACACAATGTCTGTGATGACATGGAACTGTGATAAAAGCGATCAACTGATCTGAATCAGGATGCTGTTAAAAATAGAAGATCGCCTTTCGTAATGAAATGGGATTGTTCTATGGATGTTTCAACAATTGTTGTTACTCCACTAAGGTATACTGCTCTTTTCTTTAATATCTCATCCACAGATGACACCAGAAAACAGACTGACAGATATCTGTAGTTTTTTTCTGTTTAATCATCAGACACTAAATGGAAAATGACAACAACACAAAGAGATAAGCCAAAAGAAAGAAAGCAAGAAATGCAGAAAGAACTGTAAAAACCGGGTGGGTGGAAATTTTACACTGCCATTCAAGATGTGCTGAATGAACGAATAGCAGTGGAGCTGTTAGAGTGAAGGCCAGACACATGCAGTCAACTCTGGGTCAACTACTGTCTTGTGATACCACTGGAGCGAGATTTCAGAGAGTTCAGAAAGTAGTGTCTTAGGTATCCTACAAAAGAAACATGTTCCAGTTAAACTTAAAGCCTGATAAATTTTTTAGTTTAGTAAAAGTAAATAAGAAACAACTCTGGTGATGAAGTACTTAAGAACTCCTTAGGTAGTGCAATGTGGGGAGGTGTTAATTTATTAGCAGCCAGCTTAGAGGACAGGTGTAGTGAGGCTGGCACAGAGGGATCCACAGGCAGAGAGAGATAAAGAGAGCAGACAGTTTTCAGAAACTGTAGACTCAGATGCGGAGGAGGACCACATCTATTTAGGGACATTTAGTCCACCACTGCTGTAAAAATGCACTTTTTCATATGGGAGCCCCTACTGGTAAAACCAAATGTGACTAACAAGGCATTACTCTGGCACAGTTGAGACACTTTTCCATGTAACACAAGACGATTAATAAATAGCAATGCATACAGAACAAACATCAGGAACACTGAAAGTAGAATATTTAAACAAATGTAACCACCTAACCTGAAACATTGATTATACTTTGCTAAAGTTTGCACACACATGCACAATGACATTACTATTACATCCATTTCAAATTAGTCTGCAGGATGATGCTATGACACATTATATTGAGACACACTATTCTAAACTGATATTCCATTCTCAACAAATTCACAGCAAATGAAACGAAACACAAATGTATTTTTATTTCATTCTATTTTTAACATTTTTTAAATTAATTTATTTATTTTTTGATGTGGCACTGTTTCTTAACTTAAAATGTCCTGTTGTAATTGAACATTTTAAATTAAGAAACAGTGCCAAACCCTGTCACTTCCCTCACAGTGCTTTTTATTGTAAGGTCATGACCTTGCAATAATGCACAGAAAATCCAACCCCCAATGAGCAAGCACTTTGGCAACAGTGGGAAGGAAAAAACCCCTTTTAACAGGGGGAAACCTCCAGCAGAACCAGGCTCAGGGATGGGGTGGCCATCTGCCGCGGCCAGTTGGGAATGAGGGAAGGAAGACAGGAGAAAAAGAGTGGCCATTTTTAACCACTCTTGGTTTTTGAAACTAAATTTAGATTGCCCAATTGAATTGAATATTTTAACCTAGTTTAAGAGTTTTGCCACAAAATCACAAGCAGAAGCCCAAGAGATGATACTTCGTCTCTTCACTATGGCGTGTTTTTTGAAGGTTTGGAAAATCACTTCGTCAATCATTGGGTTGCTTGTATACCGTCAAGCTGAGTTCTTCAGTGTTCTCGAGGGGAGATTTCAAAATTGCTGGACAAAATTTGGTTCCAGATCTTTTGGGTCAGCCTCTGTATAATGAAGTCAAATGTTGCCGAATGCCAGCTCGTTGTCTCGTTTAGTTCACCCTAGCGTGTATTACCAGATCTTTAGTGAAGTTTTCCACAACTTCCCTGTACTCACCCCTGTTTTTGGATACACTGAGTACTCTTTTCGGCAATGCTAACAGGTGTTTGGTGAAGACTGGGACAGTAATACTATCGAGCTGTTCCCTCAGGCTAAAAATCAAATCTTTTTCCTTGCACTTATGTATTTTGCCAAGGTCCTTTAAAATGGCCTTGTCGACATTTTTCAGGCTTTTTGGAGATAGATCCAGATGTTTCTCATTAATTTCAGGCCAGATTTGCTCAAGCAGCCTATCACTGATGCAGTGAGGAGTGAGGCGCTGTGTGAAGATCTTGTATTCAAAGGAGTCTTTGTCTGTGGCCTTTGAAATCACTAACTGAATAACGTTGTTGACACATGGTGCATCGTTAAAAAAACAACAACATTTAGATGGAAGGACAGTAGTCCTTACAGAAAAACAGGAGTGCACCCTTACAAGGCCTCTGAAAGGAATGAAAAAGGAATCCTTTAAATTTCTTGATTAAGTCGTTGGGAACCATTCAGATTTTTTATTTCATGCAAAATCAACAAGACATAAAAGAGTTGTAAGTTCCAATACACAGGGGAGTCTACTGTTTTAAAGTTAGAACTCTAGATGACTTTTGGTAAAGTAAATTAATTGTAATCCGAGTGTTATTTATGTTTTTTTTATATACATTTTAGCTGGCTGTAGATAGATTTAGAGTAAGTAAGTTTTGAGGTTGTTTTTTAATCTTATATTAACAAATATATATTGATTAATGTGTATTAACACATCTCAGTATCGCTGTTATTGAACAGAAGTGAGTCTCATCGACTTGTATCGGACTACTTTGACAGTTTTACAGCCTCCAGAGAAAATTGACTTGTGAACCTGGCATACTGATAATGGAGGTGAATAGTGCACTGACAGCCTACACTCACTACAGATGAACAGTGGTCAGAGTTGTTATACAGCAGCCACAGTAGCTAGGTTTAGGTCAGGGGTCCCCAATCCCAGTCCACGAGGGCCGGTGTCCCTGCAGGTTTTAGATCTCACCCTGTATCACATGATTAGGTCATTATCAGGCCTCTGGACAAACTTCAAGACATGTTGAGGAGATAATTTATCCATTTAAATCAGCTGTGATGGATCAAGGACACATCTAAAACCTGCAGGGACACCGGCCCTCGTGGACTGGGATTGGGGACCACTGGTTTAGGTACTTGAAGTGGGCGGAGTAAGAAAACAGAATTCAGTTGACCGCAGTCTGCAATCTACTGACATCTAGTGGTGAGATTTTACACACTCTACTTTTAATGTTAAAGGAATTATTGTTTGAAGAGACTATGTCAACCAGCTAAACAGCAAAACAAGACTTACAAAAATAAATAAATAAAATGAATGAATGTACTAATTTCTGGCTGTTTTCAACCATGTATTTGGGAGAATGCAAAATAAAGAGGAGAGAGTGAGACTGGTCAATCCATGAGGCCCTCCCACTTGGTCCCTTGAGCTGATATTGTTTTTTGTTTTTTTGTATGTGTGTGTTTACTTCAATAAAGGAAGATATCCACATGAGATTTTCAGGGCTGTAAAACTCCTTGAAGCTTTGCTGAAAACGGCAACTAATTAATTTTAGACCCACTCCAAGTGTCACAATCTAGAGCCAAAATCTTTATTTTTCCTTCATCCTCAATGATTTTGTCCTATTACCAACTTTGAGCATCAGTATAATGGAATATATTAAAGAAATGGGAACTGTGCTCAGTTTTGGTTTTATACGAATGAATAACACCTAAATTATTCTGAAAAAGCATGCATTGTGATCACTTAAACATTCAGTTCTGCAGAGCAACACAATGTATGCCATTTTTCTAAAGGTATGAAAAATACATCAATTAAGCCTTGTTTAATAATTTACTTTGTTAAGGCAATGTGTTAGCCAGTATGTGTTTGCCCTAAAAGGAAAAAAAATCCAAAGCATCAGCTTTGAATAGAAAATGAAGAGAAGTAAAGGCATGCATTCCTCTCAGTTAGGTGTTGGAAAAACAGGTACGCCAATGCAGTATTTGCCCAGCAGAGACAGCCAACACCCATTTAACATTTGACCCAGCATCTTGGTGCAATACTCAGAGGACTACTTATTTTGTGAGACTTGTGGTTGAAGCTGAACAGAAATGACTGAAAAAAGCAGTGTACATCCTGTACGGGTGGTGTGGCTTTGTAGTTGTACTCCCATCTTTGTAGCTGAGGGAGTAAAAGTCTTGTTCTCAGAGCCCTGTGCAGGCAGTAAAGGCATCTTATAAAGGTGGCAACATCCAAAATAAGGAGGCATCTGGGGCATAGTCTGGTGAACCATTTGTCTCGAATGCCCAGAAATAAAACACTGCCATACATTACCTGCACTCAGTACTTTTTTCAACTTATGCTCATTTGAAAAATACACCTAATTTCCCTAAAGCAAAGAATCTTCTCATTTCTGTAGATATCTAACAGGAGTTCAATACCTCATGTCCTGTACTCTAGCAAATTCTTGTGCCCTTCTCTCTCTGTGCCCAAGCACTGGTCATTAGGCATTAAAAGCAGCTTATGAGTTCATTACAAGCAGAATTATCATGATATAATAATCTTCTGTGCAATTTGCACAGTGTCTAAAAGCTTGAGGCTGTGAATGCCTTCTGGAGGAACTGTGTGGGTAAAACCCCCATAACAGAGTCATTAAAGATCCATAACGTAGTATGTGTTGACAGATTATATGTAACTTTCAAATGTAATAATAATGAAGCACAACAGTTCATTCAATGTAAACCAAGGACTCGAGGTCATACAGAAATGCCCAGAGAGCTATAAGCACCTATTACTTGACCCAAACACATTCTAATACGGTAGAAATCATTCACACTGCAGGTCAGTGGTGTGGCTTAATTACATTCATGTCACTCTGCATAATGTCCTTTAAATGACTGCAAACAGAGAAAAATTACAGGCACACAGACATGAAGTGTGATCACTTAACAGCACATTTTATATTCAGATGAACATATTTTAGTTAGAACATCACCGTGTTTATCAGAACAAAAAAATAATAGAGTAGGCCCTGTGCAGTAATTACATGAGTAAAGCATATACGTTTTCCATGCTCATGTCAGTTTATACTTTCTTTTGAACACATCCACACATACACACCATCATTGATGCTTGTATGCGTAACTATTTTCACACAATTTAATATCCTCCTCCTCCACATATCATTCTTTTTATTTGTTTCTTACATAGCCTATAGCCAACACCTTGGCACAGTTTTGTCTCTGACTGCTAAACATACGTTTATTCATACTGAGCAGTGAAAAAAATAATTCGGTCTACTGACATATTTGAAGAGGTAATGAAATTGTACAAAAAAGCTAAACAAAATACACATAAAAATATAATGTTGGAAATGTTCAAAGGAGGCCCTCGAAGTTTTAATATTTTTATTCTTATCCTCTTTTCTTCTTGTTATTGTTATATTAGCACTTCTGTGCAGAAAACATACCATGCAGCAAGCACACCAGATATATACAAAAAATGGAGTCTGCAAAGTTAAGCAAGCGTGAAATGTCTGAAATTTGTATTCTTGCAAATGGCCACCAGGGGGGCTGTTGGCAAAAAGAAGTCCAGCTACAAGTCTTTGGGAAAATTTCATTTGGGTCCCTTGATCCATAACCTCAGAAAACACTGTCCTGAGGAATTTATGGTCTCATTTGCTGGTTTTGAGGCTTGCGGAATACAGTATCATGTTTGCTTTTTAAATTATGGCCCAGAAGTAGAATAAAGCAGGGTATGATTTGCATCGGCCTATGCTGAGATTGGCAAATAACTACAACATGAATTTACAGCATCCTAATGTTTTAGAATGACTCGGTACACAAAATGGGATTTTGCAAACCAGTAGGTAATGTCATGGTGGCTACATCCATAATCTTGTGCTAATTCACTTTGTTCTGTTCTTCAAAAGGCTAACGAGAATTCGATTTGCCAAGCTGGATTCAATCATCCATGATATATGCCTCCTGGGCCCTGTGCTTCGTACGTCGCTTACTACATCCAAGATCAAATGAAACATCCAAGACCAAACCATCGCGCTAACCGTGAGCGCGCTAATCCGGTTCCCCGAACACACCTGCTGTTGACGATTAGTACAGCTGGACGCAGTAATGTGACATCACTGGGTGTCGTAAAAGGGGCTACGCATCGATAGTAGAAACATTGATCGGCAACCCTCTGATTGGTCGGCGAAAATGTCGACGGAGCGCGCTCGGCTCGGTATTTTTCGGCAGCAGAGCAAGAACTCTTGAGTGAGGGATTTCAGGAGTTTCAGAGTTTAATCAGAACGCAAGGGAACACTGCAAAGGCTGCAAAAGCAAGGAGCGAGGGCTGGCAGGAAGTTGCTGACAAATTAAACTCGTAAGTAATTTAATAATAACAATAATAATGGAGTGGATTGATATAGCGCTTTTCAAGGCACCCAAAGCGCTTTACAATGCCACTATTCAGTCACTCTCACATTCACACACTGGTGGAGGCAGCTACAGTTGTAGCCACAGCTGCCCTGGGGCAGACTGACAGAAGCCAGGCTGCCATATCGCGCCATCGGCCCCTCTGGCCAACACCAGTAGGCGGTAGGGTAGATTTATTATATTACACTATATTATCCAATATTATATTACATTATATTATAATATGTTATATTTTATCCTCTTTCACATTAGAGCCACGACAGGACCCACTAGAACATGGGAACAGGTAAAAGTGAAATATAAGAATGTTCTACAGAATGGTAATATTTATCACTTATATTGCTTTTAGTCTCTTGGAAAGAGACCCTGGAATAATCTGTTTGTTTATAACAGCAACCAAGAAAAGGGCAGAGGAAAAAAAGACAGGTGGTGGTCCTGCACCCCCTCGTCAACAAGTTGGTTAAGTGAATAATACCCTCACGGGAAAATCGATATCTCTCTATGAGCACACTGTCGCGCTGAGCTAAAGGATCCTGTCTGTCCCGCAATATACGCTGAATTCTGAGGACTCTCCTTATCAATCTTGCACCTTCCGCAATGGGTGGCTCGCGTATACGGACAGGACATGGCTGCGACAGACTTCCCAAATCCACCTTCGCTTTTATAGCCGTGGTCTCTCATCTTGATTACACGAAGTAATTTACAATTGCTACTCTGAAATATGAATTAAATCTGTAATAATCACATACATGTAATAGAATGTTAATAGTACATTTCCCTTTTTTAGGAAATGACCTGTGTGAAATCAATAAATGGATCAGGTGCTGCATTGTCTTTAGTTACATTGATGTTATTTATTTATGGTGAAACAGTGGTGGAATATCGCTGTTGCTTTCGTATGAATGACGCGGGCATACCTGCGTGGCCGCGATCTAATCCTGTTTACATAAAGTAAACCTGCTCCCCAGCAGGTTTACGCTTACGGCTCTGTTGCTATGACAGCAAGTCCCGGATGGGCTTCGGGGAACCGAACGATCCAGGATCACGCGAAATCGTCAACAATCTCATCCAGCTAACTCACTTAGCGCGGTACGAAGAACAGGCCCCTGGTCAATGGGATCCAAATGATGATGGAAACAATGATCAGCAACTGTGTGATTGGAGGACTGACAAATTAAAGGGCTGCATAGTATTACATCACAAAACAGGAAGGGGGGGGGAATGGGTGGCAAAAAAGAATAAATGCATAACTAATCCTCCGACAAGTGAAATTCTTCTTTTTAATGTTCATTTCTACAACAGCACAACAAACATATTTCACCTGAAAAATAGAAAAGAAAATACATCAAGTCTACTATAGGAAACGGCAAATGAAATAAATGACAATGCAAAACACTCGGAATAAGAGAAAAGGTGTCAGAGAATAAACAGGAGAAAACAATGATCTAGTTTTTACAGTGTCACAATTCATTTTGTTGCTTTCTAAGTATGAGAACACCAAAGAGCAGGGAACAAAAAGTATAACATAAAAATATTATATAAAGCTAATATTGTTCTACTAACCTCTTCATAAATAGCTACAGACCTGTCATGGTTCTACCCCTGGGTGGAGCCTCATTAGCCCGCCTATTCTCCACACCTGTTGGTAATTCAGCTGGCGTTATTTAAGACCGCCGCTCACAACGAGTCTTTGCCAGAATATCTGCTAAGCTTAGTGCCAGGCCTTCAAGTTGTGTACTTCATGTTATTCATTCTTGTTGTGCTAACTTGTCGTTTCTTGTGTCACAGTACCTCTCGGACCATTCACTCATCTGTGCAGTTCCTCACTTACCTCTTCATCACTGATCACTCCATCATTCAGAGTTATTCCACATGCCTGCCCTCCTGCTGTCACCGCTGGTCTTGTATCACTCTGGAACTCTGGACTCTCTGGATCACAGCCAAAAGGACACTCACCCGAATCCCGCTGGCAGTTTTCCTCCACACTTCCTCTGTCCTGCTCACAAGTAAGGTAAAAAAGTATTACCACCTGTTTACTCGTCTTACCTCCTGAAGCCCACCTGAAACCTGTCTTAAAAGAGCCTCTGACCTTAGCACCACGCATCCTGATCCCAGTCCTGCGCTGTATCATAATTGCCACCACTAGTATGACTTATAGCTATGTTTCATAGTTCCAGGTTTTGTGTGTTGTAAATAAATATTTGCTTTTGGGATAATCACTCCACCTCTGCCTGTGTCTGCATTTTGAGTCCAGCCTGTTATTCACAGACCAATTAATGTTCCCTATATGTTTGGCCCTTTAAATCAACTTCAACCAAAAACTTAATTTTTCTGCTTTAAAAAACAAACAAACATAAAAAAACAAACCTTGTACAGTTGGAATTTTCTTACCCTTTGCTTTTTTCTTTTCTTCTCTTTTTTTTTTTTTTTTTTTTTTTTCCTTGTATGTTTCTCTGCACCATGTGTCATATAATTTGCCACAAACTCACATTTAATATATTACATAAAACAGTTAGTGGAAAACTGAGGCATGTGTATGTATATGGAGAGGACATATTTAGCCTAAAATGGCAGTCATGAATCACAAATTCTTGCAAACAGAGCACGGATGCTTTGTCTCAACTTTTCCCTGACCTTTGCTCTTGGCTGTGAAATATTTTCAGGGTGGATTTTTCCCTCCCAGTTGAGCTTCACCTGGGAGATTTTGGAGCACATTGAATATTCAGCACTGAGACAGAACATGAAGATTTATATTTCCAAACAGATGTATCCAATGTACCCTAATCCAATGGCAAGGATAAACACACACTGGGGGAAAGAGCCCTAAGTGTGAATTTTCCAGGAAGGAAAACATTTTGGCTTTCACTTTTCCGTCCATCTCTCGGCAAACACACTTTATTGTTCTCACTCTCCCCCTCCACATTCCATTACTCTTTGGCATGTTTCCTTTCCTTATTCCATTTTTTTTCCTACTTGCCTTCTACTTTTGATTGCTCCCCTACCTTTCTATCTCTCTCCCCATCATCCCCTCCTCCCTCTTCCTCCTACCCTCTCTCTTTCTATGGATAATTCATCAGTGCTTCTCAGAGCTGCTGTCTGCCTGCCTGCCTACTGTGATTTCCACTGGGACTCTTTCAGGGACCATTCCCACCTCGACTGGGAATTAGAGCCACGGCTACAGAGGGAAATTAATCATACCCACCTTATACTAACCCGTATACATGAACACACACACACACACACACACGACTTTTAACTTTGCTCTCCCCCCCCCCCCCCCAAATATAGTGACTTTTTTTGTTTTAACTGTCTTTTACTTTAAACTCTCAGACATGCACACATGCCTGTTTATGCACCACACTTTTTAAAACACTTTTTGGTTTGTTTTGCACACCCTTGATCTCAGCAAGCACATAAACGCACAAACACCAGCCGCCCATCTTTGATCAGTTGTATCCCTTGTGGCTCAAAAGCATACCTGGACTGCAGGAGCGATCATGATAACTGTTTTATAGGTTTTGAATAAACAGAAGCTGCTGCAATACAGAGCTGCACATGAATAAGTACGCATACACAAACCAGACCATATTTACAGACCAAAAGAAGAGCGTCCCACATGATCCACAGCTCTCTGACTATTTATCAAAGAAGGAAGACATTTTTTTTGACAAGCAGTAATCTGGTTGTCATCAATATGATGATTTGAAGGAAGATAAAAGTAGATAAAACAAGAAAGAGAGGGAAAGAAGGATGCAGAGGGGAATAGGAGTGTTTCAGACATCCACCATTACAGCTTGTGTGCGTGTGTGTGTATAGCGAGAAAGAGTATCGATCAGAGATTGAGTGGCTCCCAGAGAGAGCGCCAGAGGAGGGATTGAAAGCATAGTGAATGTCACACTAGGTTCTTAATGTGCGCGTGTGTGTTCGTGTGTGTGTGTGTCTGTGAGCGTGTGTTTAAATGGGGATTAGAGCGAGCTAACAGTTTTGGTACTGTAAGAGAAAAATATTTTAAAGGGGACCTTTGCTTTTCTTATTTTAGTATTATATGTGTCATGTTCCATTGTTTGAGGTTCATATTAAAACTACAATAATACATTAAACACATGAAAGTTTAATCCCTGCGGCGGTATTGATCTGCTCTGAAAAGCAGGCAGTGTTGAAAACTGCACTTCCTCTTCATGGCCACTTGAGGCTGGTTCTGTAGGCGCAAACTCCAGAACTGGATAATAAAGCCACCATGAAGGGTGACTGTAGCATGATATGACATATCATACCATGACCAACAGAAACACAGAACGACATGTTGTTCGTGCAAAAAGTCCATGTTAGGGTCATACGGAGCCCCCCAGGGGACATGGGAGAAAAAAAAATTACGGAGGAAAAAAAAAAAAATTAGGGAGAAAAAAAAAATTAAGACGGACTTTTGCGAGATCTCGCAAAAGTATTGCGAGCGCTCGCAAAAGTATTGCGAGATCTCGCAAAAGTATTGCGAGCGCTCGCAATAAGTATTGCGAGATCTCGCAAAAGTATTGCGAGCGCTCGCAATAAGTATTGCGAGATCTCGCAAAAGTCTGTACCATAGACCTCCAAATCAGCACTGAAACCTTAGAAACAACCACAGCGATGGAGGACACACACCCATTTGAGCGATTCATAGATTTTTACTTTGAGCTTGGACTAAACTATAAAGACATTAAAACTGTGCTTTGCATTAGACACAGTTTTCATATAAGCGAAAGACATCTGAAGAGAGTTCTTAGCGCAAGGGGACACACTCGCCACAAAGCGTACTCTGACCTGGCCGTCTTGGTTGAATTTATAGACAACCAATTGCAGTACTCTGGGCAGCTTCACGGATACCGATGGATGTACGCTAAATGCAGGGAACATGGACTACGCGTGAGGAAAGAGGATGTGCGCTTGGTTTTGAAGGAGCTGGATCCCCGAGGCGTCGCACTGAGGCAAGCAAGACGTTTCAGGCGGAGGAACTATTTTTCAAAAGGGCCGAATTTCATCTGGCACATGGACTCCTACGACAAACTGAAGCCATATGGCATCTGTATCAATGGTAGTATTGACGGTTTCTCGAGAAAAATAATCTGGCTTAATGCATACACAACAAATAGTAATCCGAAAGTGATCGGGGGGTATTACATAGAAGCGGTGCAGCGTTTAAAGGGCTGCCCTAGAGTTGTGAGGGGCGATCTTGGAACTGAAAATGGCCATGTTAGAGGCTTTCAGCGTTTCCTTGTGCCCGTGGCTCCTAACGACACCCCTGAGAGTTACTTGGAGGGAGCAAGTACCGCCAATCAAAGGATTGAATACTGGTGGCGTTTTCTTCGCAGCCAGTGTCTGGAGTTCTGGTTATCCTTATTTGCAGACATCAGAGACAACGGGTACTTTGATGGTGGGTTTCTGGACAAAAACCTCCTTCAGTTTTGTTGCATGGGACTCATCCAGGTGAGTTAATAAAATATGTTTTGTTGCGTGCCTGGATGCATGCGTGTGTGAGTGAGAGATAAAGGAAACTGAGGAAGTGAAACGTGTCCTGTACTCGTTTGTGGTGTTCCCATTATCACAAATGTGGAAGCCAACTGCTCAGCCTCTGTGTGGTGGTGGTGGTGGAGGAGGACCCCCATCTTTTTTTTCGGGCCTCCACTTTTTTTCTAGTGGCCATAACGGGTCACATTTGAGCATACAGAGTAAGCAAATATGTACTTGTAATGTGCTCAGATAATTTTAATAAGTGCTTACAGAAAGACAATTAATGTAGCCTCTAACTGCAATTGATTTACATGGGACAAACAGACCAAGCACTATGGCTCATAATACAATTACACCTCACCTGTTTGGACTATATTTTTATATTTCATTTTTACTTGCTGCCAGGAACGTTTGGGGCCTGTTGGGTTGCACCTGCGATCACATCACGTCACAAAATAAAATGTATAAAATAAAAAATAAAATATAATAAAATAACGTGTTAAATGGGTGGAAATCCCTAGATCAATGTTTAAATTAACACTCACGCATTGACTCTGTCGGCTATTTTTTGCCATGCATGCTCCCTTTCTTTTGCAGCTGAGGCTGTGTTACTTTTTTTCTGCAAAATTTGCATGTTATCGGCATATGCTGCCATCAGAATTTCGGCCTCAAGCGCTGTAAAATACATTGACCGCGCCTTCTTTCCCTCCGTCTCCATGGTGACTCGCTTAATCTGTGCTCCACTGATCAGGGCTTTATGTATCCTCGTGCGCGTGCTTAACTTGGGGTTAAAGCAACTCCGCGTTGATTGAACTAATTGTTATCAGCCTTTCTGAAACCGAATATTCCGAGTTGGACAGTTCGGGGTTACTCAACCCTGAGTATCGTTTTTCACTTCCTGAAATAGGGCCCTGTACCAGGTTTAGGGAATGGAGAGACTTGCAGGAAGAAAGAGACAAGACAGGGAGAAGCGGGTGAGAGGAGCAGGGAGTAAATGAAATCAAAAATTGTGTAAATACTATAATTTAGGTTTAAGCAATCGGCCGCCTTAAGGAAGAGCTCAACAACCAAGACTACAGTAACATCTATGTTGTTTATGTTGACATGGCATATGAAATTTTCTTATCTATAATATTAACTATTTACAATTTGGAATTATTTCGATTGGGATATCAAAATAACTTACAAATACAAAATACAATGATCAGTGACATAAAACAAATTGATTATTATGAGGTGAGTAGATGAGCCAAGCAGGTAGTAATAAGACTAATAGTACTAATGTAAGATATCACAGCATAACAGTAACCGTAGTTAGTGTGTGAAACACTTGTACAGATGACATTAGGTAAAGTACATGATTACAAAAATGCACATGATTGTTTAAAAATAATAAATTGCATAAATCTAATAAACCTTCCTCTCAGTGAGTGAGTTGTCTCATCGTGATTTGCGTATATGTATATACGTACATGCGATCGCATTTCTTAAATTTCTGTATTCTTTTTAACAGGATGAGCTGGATGACACTGCACAGGTTTGGAATACACACTCCATCAGGCCATCAGCAAACATCAATATCCCCAGTGGTCGACCTAATGTAATGTATACATTACCTGAGCTCTACGGGACAAGAGACTTCCTTTGCCCCACTGAAGAAGAACATGTTGAAATGTGTAAAACTGAGTGTGTTTTTCGACTGACCAAACCATGTGACCCCGATGTATATGAACTGTGCAATATCATCATGACTGAGTCCCATCTGACTCCACCAACAGACTCATATCAGGCTGTGAACTTGTACATGCATTTAAGAGAGAACATCATGGCATTAGTGTAAATTGCATACACTGCAGCAGAGAACATTACTCAAAATTGACCTGTGATATGTGCGAAAGCTAACTTCTGGATGTTAAACAGACTGTAAACTGTAAGCTTTCTAGTACACAGTCATTTATGAGAATATCTTATATAGAAATATTTATTGTTGTGTTCCAGGAGGGTCAGTGAACTAAAGTATAAAGGGGAGTCTCTGCCTGTTAATGATATTCTGAGTGTTCTTTAGCACAAAAACACTGTAATGTTCTGTCAAATGTTATCAAGTTCCATGTCTATGTGTATTACTTCGAATTACTTTAACTGTGTATTTGGCTTGATACATGGATCAAAACATAAGACACATCTTAATTTAATGTGTTAGGAGTTTTAATGTACAGTGTTTAATCAGATAATGGTGGTTTATGTTGAGTATTTTGTAATAATTTTTAAATGGTGAGTTGGTTTTTATTTACACCATCTGTATTTGTTAATGATGGGAATGTTTAGTTGTTGATATTGGCTAGAATACTGTTTAAAATCGAAGAGATATGATATTATGCCTTGCTGCTTTATATATATTATAACGCCAACTGTCACATTGGCAGGCTACATGAAATGGTACTAAGGGGCATCATGATCTGAGAGGGGGCCCCTTGGCATTTTTCTGAACTCCAGTTTCTCTGGCTAAAAATATAGTTATTTCATGTCATTTTTGCTTCTTTTTTTTTAAACTATTTATTCTGATTCCAGAAGAGCTTTAGTTTTTTAATGTTGGTTAAACAAAACTGAAAAAATAAAGAACTAAATAGAGACCTTTTGAACTCTTAGAATTTCTAATAGATATAAACATTCTTTTTTTGTCACTGAATTTATCTGAAGCTTATTTTATCAGCTGAATAACAAATTCTTTGCACCCACCTGTTCTGTTGATGAACAGCAATTTCATTCGAATGCTATTTTTGCAAAACTCACCACTTCTGAAAGGATGATATGTGTTGTTGAACTACCGGACAAATAAACTGAAATCTAATCAATTTCTAATTATTTTTGGACTATGTAGTACAGACAACTAAAAAATTGCAAATGACAAAAGCATATCGACAACATCTGTGTATTGACTGCCTGTGTTCCCAGGCACTTTAATTTCAGAGAAGGGTAGACAGAAGTGCATAATCTGTCAAAAATGTAGCAATACTTTATAATTAACCATATATACTATTTAATCTAATTAGAAATCCTGGCCTACAATCTTGTTTATCCTAGAAACTGTTAAATCTGATTATCATTGCTTGTTAATTTGTAATTATATAAGACACTATAAAGAATTGTGAATCATCTGTATGTCACATTATGGCAAAGTCCTTTCAAAAAAAAAAACTTGTGATGGCAATATGATTTTTAACAAAACAACTAGTAAACATTTTGGAAGCTAATCAAGGGAAAATAGGACTTATTGTTACAAGATGATGTTTATAGGCCACATCAGCTTTAAGAATTTGTAAACAGGATCTTATCATTAACTTTCAATAACTTCTTTTGCAACCATAGTGACATTCTTTACTAATATTAATGGACTTTTCACCCTAAAATCAAATTTACCAATTTTTCTGTTCGCTAGCTGTAGTATTCCTTAATCCACATTGTTTTAGTGTGAGTTGCCCAATTTTAGAGATATTGACTGTACAAGCCTACCCCTCTCTTGTTTCACATGGTACTTAATGCTTAGTAGCAATGTCTTTATGTAGACCTTATGTAGCTTCATGTTGTTTTTCAACAAGGAAGAGATCTCTACAGCTAATATCTCCCAAAACTAGGCAACTCACTTCAAAACATTCTAGATGGATAAACAGCAAGCCAATGTGTGTCACTGCAGGGTATGCAGGTGTGTTGAGAGAACGTACCCAAAAGCAGACAAGGAGAGAGAGAGGACAATCAACTTAAAACAAAAGCGAGCCTTTATTCTGGCTGATGGCAAGAGTAAAAGAAAAAAAAATGACAATGTGTACAGCGAATTTTTATGTGATTTGTCCCTCTAACGCTAAACACAAACCTTGTTTTCAACAGAAGTTAAAGATGCGGTCATTTTCAAAGAATTTTAAACAATAAAGAGTCCTTGTGAAATATGACCTAACATACAACTAAACCATCAGAAAATTAAATTTGTGACTGCTTGTTATACGGCTGAATATATCAAATGTTTCAATGACAAAATGAAACAAGACAGAATTTATGAACTCAAGGTCTCATACAAATAAAAATTACAGCTCTAACCATTAGTACACTCATCAAGTTCAAATGATGTCCATTTCAAAGTAATTGCTGGAAAGGATATTGTCGAACTCTGTGCGAAATTCAGGATAAGAACTGTAAGTGCATGGCACTTCAAGGGTAGCTCCACAGGTGTGAGCAACAGGCCTTCTGTTGAGCCCAGTTTCAGCATTAAAGCACACCAAAATTTTGTCAACACATATCACAGAAGATCCTGTGCAGAAGCGCAGGATTTTTTCAGCTTTGGTTTCATCAGCGTTTTTAACATAACGCTGAAGATGGTTAAACGTTTGTTCTCCGTGAGACAGCATGATTTTTGTTGCTTCCAATAGCTGCACTAGTCTTTTGCCTGTGGCCTTCTTTGTCTCATACAGAGATAACACACTTTCCTTGTCTGCCAGTTTCAGCTGCAGATGTGCCATGGGTGTGGAGAAGCAATCCATTATATACTTTGGCTCTTGGAGAATGGCCTTATGAGCCATTGTTTCAATGGCAGGCTGCATGTTGTTCTTAGGTGGTAGGAAGTGGGAACCCATCCTTGTAAAAAGGTCAAGCAGGTCCTCTTCATCATTTTCATCCATTGTGCCTTGGAGCGCCTTCTCAACAGCTGATCTCTCAACAGGAGGGAGATAGTTGAGAAACGATGCAATCAGAATGTCTACATCAACTGAGTCCATTCCGTGGATGCAAGCTAAAATGAAAGCCCTTGACAGCCTCACTGGAAAGACACCATGGTCTAGTAAGCCTTTCACCCATATCTGCCCAACTGCTTGCCATTCAGCCTCACTAAAGTCTGGCCTCAGCCTTGGAACTCGTTCATTTTCACCTTCACACTGTTCCAAAAATTGCTCCCAAAATGCAGTCTAAACCTCCCTTGACACCCCAGCATCATCAACAGCATTTTCATTTACAAAGTTCATCTTTAAAGTCACATTCAGAATGCGACTGTCCATAAATACAGCCAAAAGATCATCAACAACTTTTATCCTGCGAATTGATACATGTAGGGGGCTCTGTGGGTCTCCTGAATTTGATGGGGAAAGTTGGTTGCTTGAATCTAAACGCAAACCTTGTGCGATGAAATTCAGTCCATGGTCCTGAGTAAAAGACAAAACATGCACATTCCATAAGAAATGCAATTGAATTGTACAGATTACACAATATCAATGTTCTGAAAAAGTTTGAACATTTGTACATTCCCAAACCATGGTTGCACTGACAATTTATATATTACATTAACATTGTGGCCTGATGGATGTCCTTGTATGCCTCACAGAAAATTATACAAGTGTTCTTTACAGGTATGAGAAGACGCACTTCTGTGCAAAATAGGTAGAGAACACAATAGTGACACCAAAACAATGTCTCACTGCTGTGTTATGTAAATAATTTTATTTCAAGACTAAATTTCCTGTTTAATCTTATGTTAATGTAAAACACTGTAATTGTCTCTCAACTGACAATATCCTTTTAATTCAAATAGACCCACAAACTGCCATATCCTCAGAAAATAGCATGACATTTTTGGCATCTCTACAGTATGTAAAGGTAGGTGTTTATGGTTGCCTGAATTGATCCATCTTACCTGTGCAATCTGGGGTGCTTCCTCTTGTATTGACTGCATATGGGGTGTGGGCAAGCCATTAGCTGAAGACAATGGTAGCAGGAAACCATCCATAGGTAATCCATTTGTGTCGGCATTCTGAGAAGGAAGTATTGCATTAATTGACAACAGACACCTTAACCCTTCAAGATTAGAAGACTCTTCTTCAATCTTCTAACTTGGCCTATTCTAATTCATGAATGTTCTTAAAAAGTCTGCAAAATATGTCAATAGGTATTAAGAAATAGAACAAAAATACACCACTTTATTTTCAGCCTACATGTCTCACTTACAAGAGTAAAAAGACATATTACAGTGGAATTCCACAGGTTTTTATCAGATCTTGATTTTCTTATTGCTACTTAAAATGTTGTATTATTGCTGCCAAAAAATCAAGTTTTAAACAAACAAGAGATGAATTCTGATTAATAAAAATCGAAAAATTGTTTCACAGTACTGTAAGTTATTTCTTTTAAGATCCAAAAGAATATTACAGAAAATAACACACATGCTTAAATTTTGTCCAAGCAGGAATGCATGATCAGCTTTTTTAAAAGCAGAACTATGCAAGTTACTGAATTTGATTATTAATAAATTTCCATCTTTTGTCACACTTGAACCATATCAACCACAACTGCCCATGGTCTTACCTGTCTGAGATCCTCACTGTTGACATAATTCAGGGTTATCACGACTGTGTCATCACCATCTGCTCTGACAAGATCCTCTTCAGGATTCCATACAACCGTATCCGCTTCGTCTATGTGTGGAAAACGACATTCCAAATCTTCTGGAAGTTTGGCCTGGGACTGTAGTTTGAAGGATTTGTTAGGAACTATACTGGTCAGATCAATAATTTCAGAGCAGTGGTCAGGGAAATCATGATCACTTGAGTCAGTCTGCTGCCGCTGTCCCACGACAGTGTTTTTAATGTCTGTTGGGGTTGAATGCATATGATGGGATTTTCCTGGACTTTGTGTTGTCACTGCCTCACAGAGTGATTTCATTTTTTTTGGATTGGGTTCCATCTGGAAATTGTGAATCTGTGAACCAGAAAACAAACACAAGACACAAACGAAAATAATTCAATTATTTTTTCAGCAGCCAGTCATTTTGTACATGTTAATGAATACAAAGCTGGAAGTCTTTCACAGATGTACCTTACCACACAAGTCAACAACAAATTCCTGGAATAATTTCATCCTACAGAAGTGCAAATATTCGTAGATGTACATAAAGCACTTGAATAACACAACTCTTTATTGCAGTTGCACAGTCAAACCTAGTACAATAGTACAACAAAATTAGAAAATGTCGCATGTTACCACCGAGCACTACTAAACACAACAAAATACAGTAACTTTAAAGTGATCATTATTTTTAATAATAACTTTCTTATTTTAACAAACCTGTTTGCCAGTGTCACTGTCAGATGAATCCCCATGTTCAAGTAGATCTGGTACAAAATCATCTGTCTCACTGTCAAATCCAAGTAATGTCACTGGTGAATCTTCTTCAGTTATGCTGACAGAAAAATCCTCTTCAGATGAGGACTGAACTGTTAACAGTGTTTCATCTTTCGTGCAAATGTAAAATCTCAGGAGCTTCAATTTGGTTTGTTCATAAAGTTTGCCAACAGTGTCATCTAAAGCAATCGGATTTCTTTTAAAATCACTGATTTCAATGACAAAGTCTTCAACTCTCCCTTTTGGCGAGTACTCATCTGGAAAAAACAGGTCCTTTCCCATTTCCAAAATCTTAGCTACAGTTGTAGTTTTTTCCACAGTTGCATGTCTTGTTCCTCCACCATTTCTGGTTCTCACTTGACGGTATTCATTACTGCTTAAATGAAGCCATCCGATTTCTATTTTTCTGCAGGTCTTCTCTGCTGCAGTATTTCTCTGTCTTGACATCCCTTCACTTTGCTTTTGGAACACACCTGATGAACCACACAGCACTCCTTTGGTTTTTGATCTTACTTTCCGTGCCGCAATTTTATCTCTTAGGTTCTGCAGAAGAGTCTCTTTATCTGTGCTGTACTTAGTTTGTTGACAGAAGGACTGGACAGCTAGTCTGTCACCATATGTCCTTATGTATTTTGCCATTTGTCCATCAGTCATGACGGACAGCACTGCCTTATCCACCTGCAGACATAAAACATTAGAGAAATGGTATTAATATACTTTTACTCGAGGAAGCCACACTAGCACACATGGAATACTAACTGTATTAGAATAGAGTTCTTAATCACTGTTCATGATCATTATCAAAAGTTACTCTGTCAACTTCTGTCTTATTACTTTACTGTTGCTGTGTTAGTATTAGTATAGTAATAGTAGTAGATATTTATATATGTTGGGAGAAAACCCTGCAAAAATAAACCCAGGAGGAATAGAGACACAATGAGACAAAGTTACTTTTTTATGCTTAACGTGTACACGGGTGAGCTGCTGGAAACAACCCACAACCATGGACAGTGGCTTGGCATTTTTATAGGCACAAATCACAGAGACAGTGAGAACAGGATAAGAAAATAATAAACAGATAAAATAAACAACTCCATATATGGTGCTAGTCTCGTCAGCAGAGAGCTGGGAGAGATAAAACAATCTGAAACAATATGTCCCCGAAACAATATGTCTTTGCTGGGAAAGTCTAAAAAGACACTTCTAAACTAATCTAACCACAGACAAAGGGCATCTTTGTACATTTAAAAGAAGGTAAAGAAACATAGAATCATTTTTCCTGTAGCAATATACTACGTTACTAAAAAATATTTTGCTAGTAAGGTATAAGTAAGGTAAGTTCCACCAAGTATTTTGTGCCATGCTGTCCATGTTACCATGGTTATGGCACAGCCAGATAACAACATCCAAATTCATGGGCTGCAACCTCTTTTTTTTTTTTTTAAACTGTATTTATCACATTGTCCAAATTCATGGGCTGCATCCTCCTGAGGACGCTTTTGTAGACCGATTATGTCACAGCGATGCACCGAAGGCTATCCAATTTCGTAGACTCCTTTTTTTTTTATTATTTGCACAGAAATGTACAACAATTCTGGCAATCTCTACAAAGATTCTATTTTAAATTCGTAAACTCCTCCGAATGCAGCAGACAAATGCGTCCTCCTTTTCACCTATTTTTTTTTTAATTATTGAACTTTATTAAGAAACAGTATACAGAACATGTATACAACCAGAACAAAATTAACATATGCCAGGGGGTGTAATACAAAGAATTACATTCACTTTTCACCGAATTTGAAGGATGGGTCCGGTGTGTGCTTCGTGGCCCATATCCCAGAATTCAAAGTGCGGCCCAGCCAAACTCCAGTTTCCGGTAATGGCGGCCGTTAATAAGTTTTAAAATGACCGTTATTAATCTTTCTGGGTCACAAAATTTTTTTAAACACATTTCAGGGGAGAACGTGGGTGTATAAACTTGAAATATCTTCTCGGTTTATCAAGATATCGCATATTTGCAAAAGTGCTTCGACGTTTTCCTTGATGTCTGTTACCCACCAGCTCGATAGGTAGCCGAGAGCTCAAGGGTCACTAAAGCCGCCAAGAACGGCACAACTCGCGGCATATTATTTTCAGATCACCGCGGACTTTAGCTACTCAGGCTAAACTTAATATATAAAACACTTAGACAACCTAAAAATGTTAATGTTTGGCTTTTTTCAGTGTTTCATTTGTTCGTGAGTAAAACGGTTTGGCTGAGATTAAAGTTATTAGATTAAATTCGATAAAATAAAACTTTATTAATCCCCCGGGTGGGTTCCACATTGGTTTTACAGCGCTTAATCAACGTCACACAGAAAACTGATTAAACAGAAGTGCGAGATGGTCGAGAATTTACTCCAGTGTCGTCTTATATTTTAGATAGAAAGGAGCAGACGGACGAGCTTATTACACTCCACCGAGACAGCGGTGACGCTAATCAGAAGGCTAGACCGTCCAATTTCCCCAGCCGTTCTGAGAACCCGGCCCACGTAGACCACGAAGCCCGAGTCCTCGGGAGGATGCAGCCCATGAATTTGGACACGATTTGAAATTTCAAAACATATGTGCACTTAACGAGTTATGTTTAATGAACCTGAACATATTTACAAGAATTAACATTAAAGGCCTGCATATACGACCTCGGTTTTTCAACAAGTTACTCGCCTTTTGAACCGCGGTGTTTAATGCTTTGTTGTTTATACGTACTTTGTCTTGTTGCATGTGCATGATGTCGTCGTGTGGGACCTCTCTTGACCGCAAGAAATGTTCTAAATCCTCCTCCATGTCCGCACCGTATGGAGCCCCGTACCGTAGCACCGCACCCTTCAACTGAAACGCTATCAAAAAGGAGCGGGCTCTTTTGCGAGATCTCGCAATACTTATTGCGAGCGCTCGCAATACTTTTGTGAGATCTCGCAATACTTATTGCGAGCGCTCGCAATACTTTTGCGAGATCTCGCAATACTTTTGCGAGCGCTCGCAATACTTTTGCGAGATCTCGCAAAAGTCCGTCTTAATTTTTTTTTTTCTCCCTAATTTTTTTTTTTTCCTCCGTAATTTTTTTTTCTCCCATGTCCCCTGGGGGGCTCCGTAGGGTCATGAATGAATGCCTGAGAAAAAAAAATATAAATGACATAGTACATCTTAGCTACACAAATTTTGGGCCATTGGTTCAACCTACCAGTAAATAAATGCAAAGCATGACAGTTTCCATGTAAAGGGGTCATTACAGGAATCCTTACACAGATAGGTGGAGTCTGCAAGGCCCTGCCCATTAGTTTTAGAAACACAATGTTTTATCATACTCTCCAAAATGTGAAATGGACACACTTGCACATAGTACCAGCAGGAGGAGATAATATATTTAAAGCCAATAAGTCACTGGTGACCAAGGAGAGTATGAAGTACATTCTAGGGTCCTTCTATGCCAGATACAATTAAGGTTCATTGGCTAATATGTATTAACAATGTATTAGTAATGTCTCTCTCTTTCTTTGGAAATAAATATCTCCCTCTCCTGGTACTGTAACTTACTGCACCTTCTGCTTGTGTGTCCATTACTTTGCTATGATATTGGGTTTGTTTCAGCCATTAAACTTATCCTCTTCAGTGTGGATTGTTGGTGCCTTTTGGAGCTTTTTTTAAAAAAAAAAAAACCTCTAGTATTTTATTGATCTGTTTCTTAGCGCTAATAAGAAAATATGGCAACCTCAGATTCTTTAAAAAACCCCAAAATAAACAACAAAAACACCTGGCAGTCCTTAAATCCAGCTAGTAATGGTGGCTAAATTATTATTATGATGATGATGATGATGATGATGATGATGATGATACACAGTCTAACTGATTACTTGGTTTCCAGTGCTTCTTTCCGTTTGTGTGTCCACAAAGTCTTTGGCCACAAGTCCATACAGTCTTCAGAATGAATATAGACTTTACTTTGTTACCATCTGC
This sequence comes from Rhamphochromis sp. 'chilingali', assembly GCF_963969265.1. Lineage (NCBI taxonomy): Eukaryota > Metazoa > Chordata > Actinopteri > Cichliformes > Cichlidae > Rhamphochromis > Rhamphochromis sp. 'chilingali'. The sequence continues at coordinate 9,970,200 of NC_137930.1, forward strand.
AAAGCCTGCAAACCACAAGAAAGTGGGTCTTATGGAAAGAGGGCTGCAAACACCTGAGGTCACAGACGTCTTTGAAACAAATCTGCATTTTTTTTTTTTTTTTTTTTTTTTGGTAGACTTTAAATGGTAAAACAACATCCAGTGGAATCAAACTGTGGATCTCATTTTCACATTATGTTGGTACAAAATGCTTCGCGTGGTCACTTGAAAGGAACTCAGGAATTACAGTCACCGACCATAATGATCAGATGTTCTTCTTGGACACAAGAAGTGCTGGATTTTTAGACGTATCCGCAGAAGATTGCCAGAGATGACTCATGACTGAATCATCATTTTTACCCCCTGATTGCCAAAATACCAGAGAACAATTTTCAGATCTTTTTCAATAGTTTTCTCAGCGGGATTTGAATGAACTTATGTTCATAACATTGTAGACATTAATGTGACATCACTACAGGACGCATATTCTAATAGCCAAAAGGAAAAAAATGAAGAAAATGATTTTGAGACTTAGAGAAGCAATAAACTTAAAAAAAAAAAAAAAAAAGGTTTATACCACAGAGAGTTAAAAGGCCAATATGAGAGAGTATGAGAAAAAAGCTTAATGCCAGAATACAGATACAGAGCTGAAGATGAGCATTATCTGTCCCCTTTAATTTAAATAAACAGTAATCTGCTGTAAGGAAATACTCATTCATTCACTTAAATCAAAGGACCATAATGGAATTTAGCTGATATTGTGTCACCTCTCACACCTTTAGCATCGATGGAGAACTGAGCCTTACATGTATGAATTGCTCCCTTTAACTTTAGTAATTACACTTTACATTGTGATGACAACAGAAAAATAAAATTCCTATATTCAAATGTAGTATAAAATAATTACAATAAGAGGAATTACAATGTTTTCATGTTTAATGTTCTTGTACGTCGTCATGAGAACAATCTTGTCCATCATATTTCCTTGTTGCAATAGCTTTGGGGTGTTTATGAAACTATAATTAAGACACACAGACTTTTATTCAAATGTTTAAACTGAAAAACATGTTACAAAAAATATTACTTCATTCTGAATTTTATGCCAAAAAATAACTCTAAATGGTGGGACAGGGCCATATTTCCTACTGTGTAGCATCCACTCTTGATTAAATATGTGGGAGCTGAGGAACGCATTTGCCAGACTTTTGCGAGAGAAATGTTGTCCCATTCTTGTCTGATGTAAGATTCTAGCTGCTGAATCTTGGGTCTTATTTGTTGTGTTTTTATTTCAAGATACCCCAAAAGAAGACCCTTATGATGCCCGCCTGGTGGCTGGGCATTAGCCCATGGGTCCGGCCAGACTCTGTTGGCTTTATCACGGGGTGGCCTCCAGCTCGAACTGGAGCGGTTTGTAGCTCCAGAGTGTGAAGAGATAGGAATGGGAATCTAAACCTCCACATCTGCTGCCATGGTACTCGCCAAGAAAAAGGTGGAGTGCCCACAGCTTGTGTCTTTCGAGCCCCTATACCATTGGAGATGCAGACTTTTGAAATTTACAAAACTGTGCGCTGATAATAAGCTGCCTTGTCTCTATCTTCTTTTGTCCAGAGGGTGCAGCACCCATGTTTAAAAATAAAAAAATCATTGATTTTGACCACAGAACACTTTTCCACTTTGCCTCAGTCCATTTTAAATAAACTTTGGCCGCAAAGACTGCAGAGACTGGGTCACGTTCACATATGGCTTCTTTTGTGCCTGACAGAGCTTTAACCTACACTTGTGGATACCACAGAGAGCTGTGTTCACAGACAACGATTTCTGGAAGTGTTCCTGAGCAGATGCAGTGACGTGCCTGATTTTAATCCAGTGCCAAACTGATTGATTCAATTGATTAATATTGATTTCCAGCAGTGTCCCTCGTGCCCAGAGATTTCTGCAGATTCCTGGAACCCTTTGGTAATGAGATATTTAGTCTTTGTAATTTTTTCAGAAAATTGTTCTGATATTGTCATACAATCCGCTGATGCATATTTTTGCAGATTGGTGAACTTTTGCCCATCTTTACTTCTGGAAAACTCTGTTTTTCTGATGCTGATGTTACTGACCTGTTGCCCTTATCCTAATTAGAAAAATATTCATCCAGTTCTTTGTTTTTAGTATCACTTACTTTTCCAGCTTTTTGTTGGACCTGTCTCAACTTGTCCAAATTGCTCAAATATATTACATCAAACAGACTCACTTTAAGCACATGATATGCTTTTTATGTTTTATTGTAAATAAAATGTGGGTTTATGAGATTTGAAAATCATTGTATTTTCTATTTATTAATATTTTACAGTTCCAACAGCTTTGGAAATGGGTTTGTTTTTAATGTGGTTACATTGTTCAGGGGCAAGATTTAAGAAGTTCAGAATAGGTAAAGCAAACACTTCATGTCTTTTAGATATCTTGTCACAAACAACAGATGCATCAAAGCTTCCTGATGGTTTTTTGGTTGCAAAATTTGACCAACATGACAAAACTCATAGTATTTCCTGTAAATATACATATTTTTCATTTTATATAAGTACACTATACATCTTTTCCCTAAAGTGTAGCTTTTATTCTTATTCCATCCTCTTCCACTTATCTAATCAAGGTTGTTCTAAAAACCACAAAGCGGATCTGACTACTGATGGTGAGCTTTCCATCTGTCTGTGGACAGATTTTTATCAAAGTCATTGTGTCACAATTGAAAACTGTAGTCATGACATTTTATGGGTGTTTCTTTCAGGCAAATGTTGAAGATGAATATAGTTTGACAACAGATCACCATTTCATCTTATGTGATTCCATTAAATCTGTATTTAATTGTACATCTGTATAGTGACAATAAAGGCATTCCATTCTATTATATTTGCTTGAAATGGAAAGAGAATGCTTTGGTATATATGCAGCTTAGTTGGAAAGCATATACATCAGATACAACAGCACAAAGCTCAATCCCAATAAGCAATACATCCTTGCATTCACACCAATATGCATGCAAGAACGTTTAATTCCACCTGGGCAGAGGATTCAGATTGAAGTTAGAGGATTTTATTTACATCTGTCTGCAGATACATTTTGCATCACACCTTTTTCAGATGTAGTCTTGACACTTTGCTGTAGGTGTGGTCTGATGCTTTCACAAGACGATATCTAGATCATGTTTTGTTTATGAGATTGTGTTGAACCTGAGTTCTCTGTGCTCATCATGGATATTATTGTAAATTTAGAAGTTCTTATAAAAAAAGGTATCACTATTTAATAACCATCTGCAACCAGCAGCTGTTTCAGGGTTTGAGCCAAAGTAGAGGACCCAAAGGCAGACGCTGAGACAGAAAAACAGTTTGCTGGATTTCTTTACAAAACTAGAATCTGAAAGGCAGAAGAGAGGTCGGAGAAGAGCAGGCAGGTGAGTTTCTTCACAGGTACAGTAAGTAATCCTTTCGAATGGGAATTTTTCACATAGAGTGTTTGATTTGGAAGTCGAGGGAAAGCTGGCCAGTACACCAGAGATGATCGCTCCTAGAGCTGTAATGATCTGGGGAGCCAATCCTTTTATGTGTACGAAGAGTTGGAGGGAGACTGGGGTACAGGCCCGCGATTCAACAGGAACAAATGAGTGAACACACCTCCTGCCGGTCTTCCCCAGGAAGGTGAGCCTGCCATACATGTCCACACTTAGACGAGGGACAGAGAAAGAGGTAAAGAAAGGAAAGGCACCCATGGGTGAGGCACTAAAAAGTATGACAAGCTGACCCAACTCAAGGGGCACTAACTCACATGGCCTGAAGCTTTTGACTGCGTCACACAGTCTGAAACAGATCAAACTTTCCAATATTTTTTAATGCTTTAATAACTTCCCAGCTTTTGTCCTAAAAACTGAGCCACATTAGGAGCAAGTGATGAGCAGAAAAGCTCCAGAGGAAGAGAAAAAGTGCACCTAGAGTTGATAACACTTTGTTGGCTGAGTTATTGCTATTTAAGGATGAAGCAAGGACAAAGTTTAGGAGAATAACACAGCTGGTGAACTTGACTTCCCAGCTTTTCATTTGCAAAGCAATTAGAGTCCATCCCTTTTACAGAAGAGCAGTTTGGGCTAATTTATCCATTAGAATAAAGGAAGGTTAAAAATACAGAAGGGCAAAACCGCGTCAAGCAGCTACTTCTGGTAAATATGACTCTTTTTGAAATTCATTTCCTTTGGTTGCACTGACTGCGGTGCTGCAGTTAAATTGAAACATTAGTGTATTAATGTGAGATTTCTCGAAGACTGAATTGCACATGAATGGTGAAGTGGCATTATTCTTTTAAAAAAAGATACAGGCTTGATTGGGACATGCAGAGAGTGAAGAGGAGAATCATCCCCCTTTAGAACAGCTTGATAGAAAGGATAGAGCTCAATTGATTAAAGTCAATTAGAGAAAAGGTCAGGCCACAGCTGGGGCAGTAAGGCTACTGTCAGTGGGATTACTGCAGCGGAAACACACACACACACACACACACACACACACACACACACACACACACACACACACACACACACACACACACATCCAACAGATACAAATGAACAGAGCTCCCACGTCTGTGACACACTTTTTCTTTCAAGCTGAGAAAACCAATGTTAACATACACACACTCACCTCCTGCTGTTTATCTGATTGCTGTTCTGAACACTGGATCAATCCTCCTCAGGTGTAATGAGGCTTGTGGACCGATTACTAGCCTGTAACATCATCTCCACTCACACGTATGTGCATGTCTATGTGTCTGTGGTTCTGCATGTCTTGAATTATGTGTAGGCACTGATTTGATTTCTCAAGGTCGCACACATACATACAGACTGGACATTTTTCTTTTTCATAACAAAGTGTCTTTCTTTAAACATCACTTGCTCATTTTCTTCCTAGCCCCGCTTCCCCCTCCAGTTTTTTTGCTTTCTTCTCTCCTTTCCTCCTCCTCCTCTCTCCCTTGCCAATTATTAATATTAGTAGGCAACTCTTTCTGTTCTGCTCCCCCCACATACCCTCCTTCTTGCATATATCTTCAGAATGTTTCCTTTAAGTCCTTATATCTCAGAAGAATCTCTTTTTCTTCTCTCCTTGTTCACTATACTACCTTCACCTGTTTGCCTATTATCTGTTTAATTCGAAGTGACACATTGTTTCCTAAGCAAAAAGTAGTATGGAAGCTGTTCTGCCTGGCATATGTATAGCTGATACCCTCTGATTAGTTTTGTTTCTTACCTTACTCTACTCTACACTGCATTTTTTCATCACTTGCAAGGCATAGTAAGAATAAGAAAAAGAAGAGGCAGACTTTCTGAAGAGCGGTCTCTTTAACTTATTGATGTGTAAACCTGAAAGCAGGCCGGTACTTAATATCATGTACTCGAATCTGAAAGCAGAAATCTTTGCCAAATTCTATAAATAATACCCTCACAATTAAATATAGTCAGAGGTTTTGGTGATTAAGCCTGAAACAAGGTTGTATATGAACTTGATGGGCAACCAGTTTTGACAGGGGAGTATACGACTCAAGTAACCTTGCTATTCTATTTTTTTAAAGAAAGAAATTAAATTTGATTAATAAACCTATACACAAATGTGGCCACTGTTATAGTGCAAAATTATGCATCTTTGATTGCAATGGCAAAGTAGGAGACAAACAGGGGCGACATTATCTCTAGCTGTAGAAGTGGCTCAGAAAACTCATCAAACGCTGTGACTGCACAATATCTCATTTTGGTGTTTTCAGATGAGTTCATGCTACAGTACACTGTACATATTGCATCTATACGGGAGTTGCTTGGCCATGGAAAGTTATGCCATGAAGCTCCTGGCTCACAATTTTTGTGCTGATGTTAATGCCACAGGAGGTTTGGAACTCAGGGACAATTAAGTTAACAGAGCTTTCGACAGACAATTTAACACTTGCTTTCTTTTCACTACAGTCACTACAGTTGCTCGTTAACACAAATAAGCTGCTCATTTAGATGCCATTGTTGCACCCCTGAAAACAGGAAAAAGAATCACGAGTGATTTTGACTTGCTTCTCTCATGCAGTCATTTATTGCAATGAAAATTAACATAAATATGTCACATTCTGTGCTGCTCAATGTCACAGAGTGGAAGGAAAAGCTAAATAATAAACCACAATACTAAAGTGCTTACTATACATATATCGGAACATGTTTCCTCACCAAATGGATAATAATAGCCACGTTTCTAGCTCCTGCTGTTAGTTTAATGGACAGGCTCAAAACTGTTGTTTCTATGTGCACAAAACAACTGTAATAATGCTTCTAAAGCTTACAAAACAATGAAGGGTTACCTATTAAATATCTTAATGATGGACAAACACTTTTACCTGAAAACAGGGGGAAAAGAATCAAAAGAATGATTTTGACTTGCTTCTCTCATGCAGTCGTTTATTGCAATGAGGAGAGCGCGCGAAAGGCCCCTAGTGGAGAATAGAGACACTACTAATTGATCCCAGAAAAGGCTCACTAGCCAATCAGTGATGTATAGATCGCAGTTCTCTTAAATAAACTGAAAACCCTTAATATAAAATGAAAAATAGTAACCTCTTAAACATTTTCTTACCATATTTACATTATTTTTGTCCTTATATCAACTAAGATGAATTAGTATTAACTGAACCCTTTTATATTTAGAAATCCTTCACCCTGTCACACCATAAGCTCTGTTCTTTGGCATTTTTTAATTGTGTTAGTAAGAGGCTTTCTGTCACTCCCAGCTGGCCATTTTTCAACAGGCAGGGTTTCCAGTGGGAAGGTGCATGTTGTAACACAAACTAGGATCCGAAACCTAAACAGGTAGTTATGGTATTTCACATTATTAATAACGGAAAGTTCAAGAAAGGCATCTGTCAGTTAGAGAATCATGGTTTTCTGTTCAGAGAATTATGGTTTATGATTGCAGCTGTTTTTGCACCAGGTTTTACAGGTTGACAGTTACTCTTGAAAGCTGCAATTTATAAACACCAGTTAAAATTGTTATTAAAGCTGCAAGCAGTGTTATGAGGGCCCTCGCACCCTGTCGCATTGAGCCACACATCCTGAGGAGGAGTTTGTAAAAGTACGAGGCCTGAAAAGAGGGGAAAATGTCGCCAAAATCACTTCCTGTTGGATTTGGGATATTGCTCCAAGAGACTTTTTTGTACATCTTGCTAACTTAGATAAGCTTACCAGGTTTCAGACTGATAGATGAAAAACAGAGCAGGAGCTGATGTTTTGAAATTTTGTATTGGGCGCTGTGGAGCCATTTTGCAATATTCCATGAAAATGATCACATAACAAGAAAGCCTTCATCACATTGGAGGTGTGGGCAAAATTTCGAGAGTTTTTACACTTTCCAAGCGCCTCAACAGCGACTTCATCTTTCATGGTGAACTGCTTTGCCACCAGGTGGCAAACGGGTGCGCTGTTCAGTTTAAACTCACAATTTTCTCACTGAAGCATCATGGGGGACTGATTTTAATATTCACCACTTTTGAGGTGGACCTGATAACCCTGTGAAAATCAATATATCAAAGTGAAAGACATGACATTTCCTGTTCCCTCTAGGTGGCGCTCAGCATATTCCTGACAATGGGCATATCAATCTGTTCAGGGCGGGTCTGTCATCATGTCTGTAAAGTTTGGTACTGATCAGACTGGATTTCTTTGAGTTACACTAATTTGTTTCTTCATGGAAAGACATCAATGTTTGCCATGCTGCTGGGGTAACATGGTTTCACAAAAACTCACACTTTTCACTGTAACCCAAGACCAACTCCTCAGGGCTTTCCTGGAGAAATTTGAGGCTGCAGACATCACCCATCACTATACTCTACCCCAAAGTGTAAAACATGACAGCTCCTGTTCCCACTAGGTGGCGCTGTCACTGATGTCAAATATGGCAGTTGAAATATGTTCAGGGGTGGAGCCTTATGATATGTGTCCACTTTGGTCCAGATCGGACAATGTATGACAGAATGAGAGGCAATAAGTTTTTCATAGCGAATCATCAAAATTCGCCACAGCACCACGGCCACACCATATCCCGAAAACTCAAAAGCTCTGCGGTTTAATATGGCCCAGCTGTGTAGTTGACACTGACAAAATATGAAGCTTATACGATCAAATCCCAAGGAGAAGTTCCAGGTTCAAAAAATCAGGGCCAAAATGCCACCTTCACTTCAAAATGGCGACTTCCTGTTGGGTTTGCGTCGGTGGGCGCACTGACAGAGGGGAGGCTGCCGAACACTGGCGCCACCAGTCCCTCTGACCACCACCAGTAGGCAACGGGTGAAGTGTCTTGCCCAAGGACACAACAACCGAGACTGTCCCAGCCGGGACTCAAACCGGTAACTTTCCGATTACAAGACGAACTGCCAACTCTTAAGCCACAATCGCCCCCTACTAGTTTTTATGTAGCGCTTTTATACTCTACCTGAATACTCAACACACTGGGTTTGAGTAAAAATTGTGTTAGCTATCAATGGTAGAGCAGAGCAGTTGAAACAGAAGAGAAACGTTTGTTTGGCCTGCACTGCAAACATTTTCAAACTTTAACTTTGAACTTGGGGATCACACAAAACTTTACAAACCCACAGGTCCACAGGCTGCACTTTGAGCTCTCTTGGCTTTTTATTTTATTTTTAATTTTTTTTTTTTAAAGAATCAAAACATAAAGGTCCCAAGCCTTCAGAAAGAACATAAAAAATAAACTGGAAAACTCATTCCCTTTTACAGCCATAATCCAAAGCAACAACCTGTAACATGAAGCACATGTGGCTACTGTATAATGCATATGTGAAGTGTACATGCTGACCATGACTTCTTGTTTTTAACTTTTGTTACCAAAACGTTTTGTCAGCACTTTTGTGGACAATAAAGTTTTGTCATTATGCAAATCAGCCACAGTCTACAGAGTGGTTTCTCCAAGCTATTAAGAAATTCAACCATTAATGTCTGGATAATTATTAGATATGTCATGTACCCTAATAGACCTTAGTGTAATTAAATAGCCTAATTCCACTACCAGAAATTTATCATATCTATAAATACAGTCCTGTGAAAAAACGATTTTAACAAGACTCTACGCAGTCCTGTGGAAAAAATGAGTACATCCAATGATTCTGCTCCTAGAACCACCTTTAGAAAAAAAGATGATGATGAAGTCATAATTTTCTCTGTGACTTTATCAGTCTCTCACATTGGTGTGGAGGAATTTTGACCCAGTCTTCTTTATAGCGTATGTTCACCTCATTGAGATTTGCACGCACTAATTTATGCACTCACTGCAGACTTTCAGTCAGATTCAGGTCTGGACTTTGACTGGCTGCAACACCATTATGTTCTTTTATTTTCAGCTATTCTGCTGTAGATATGCTGCTGTGCTTGTTGTCATTGTCCTGTTGAATGAACTATGCTTTAGCTGTTAGACAGATGGACTTGCATTTGACTCCATACTTTGGTATACAGAGGGGTTCCTGGTGGGCTGAGTGAGTGTGAGGTGGCCAGGTCCCGTGGCAAAGCAAGCCCAAGCCCACTATCGTGCTCGAAAGCTGATATGAGGTGTTTGTGCTAATATACTATGGGTTGTTTTCATTGCCAAACATGGTATTGTGCACTATTATTTATCTAAAAGACATTGTTCCATAGGTCTTTTGTCAAGGGGACCTGGAGGCTTGTACAGAAACTCAACCCAAGTGCAGAACTGACTGCGACGACAATAGAGGAAGTTTTAAACACTTTAACTTAGAGACACTCTTAATATAAGTACTTGGCAAGGAGACGTGAGAACTTGAATATATACAACATACAACTAAGCTGGGCGAGGGGTATGGGTCCAGGGGGAGTTAACAAGAATGAATGAGTTGTGCCTGAGGTGGCACTGAGCAGAGAGGACAGAGAGGGGTTAGGAAGTTCCAAAGGATTCTCTCAGGTGTGTCTTAACTGAAGGAGTGGCTTACATTGCAGGTGGAGTAGGAGTAGCTCTGAGGGGAGAAGGCGTAGCTCCGGGTGAGCTGAACAGTGACCTGGGTTCCAGAGATTCCAAAAGGTGGCAGGACGGCAGGCAGGTGTAAGCTGGAAGCTTTCCAAAGGATGAGGATGAGCTGTGACGGGTCCCGAAAACTGCAGCACAAAGAAAAACAGGTACGTACGTGAATCTGAGACAGTAGCCAAAAGTGAAGGAGCCTGTTACCAACATAGGTTAGTTGACGAACTGATGGTGAGAAGGCGTCAGTGTGGGTTTTAAATCTCTGAGTCTGATTGCTTCAGTTCAGCTCCAAGTGGTTGTACAGTTGAGGGAATGATAGCCCTGCCCATGGGTGAATGAAGGTGAACCTGGAACCCACTGGAAAATTCCAACAGCTCACCTGGACTGTGACATCTTGTTGTTTGCGTAGAAGCATATTTGGTTTGGTTTTCTCTTGCAAATCCGTCCAAACAATCTTTTCTTTTTTTCTAATTATTCTTTACTTTAACATTTAACATGCTATCTGAGCTGAGCATTTAGAAAGGGGTTGGGGTGAATTGGCTGGAAAGATTGAATTAACCCACACCTGAAAGCTCCAGACCAGTAAATTGAAAAATATCTCCCGTTGTTGAGGTGCTCCTACTTGCTGATGATCACTTAATCAAGTGCACTTGATTAGACGCAACTGGCTGCATTTTTAATCTCTTAATTCCTGTTGAAGCTGTAATAGAGTCCTGTGAAAATCATTTTCCCACAACTGTGTAACGCTCAACAAGTCTTACAAACTAATATAGGCATAGTAGTGAGTGAGTAAGATACTCATTATATATAGCGTCTTATTAATTATTATTAATCAAATCAGAACAAGAGGGTTCACAATGGCAGGATGGGGAAGTTTACTTATTTTCAATATGTTGTTCTGTTTTTCAAGCCCCAGTGTGTTTATTGCTAACAACCCAAGTATGGTAAGTATACTTCAGGCTGAAACTCTTGAATCACATTCCTAAAATAAATATACAGAAAAATATAGATTTTTATAGATAGTTTCCTTGTAAAGCAAGCCCCCATCTTAAGAGGCTGGACTCCTACATCTTGAGGATTTTCTTCAACTCGAGTGCATCACCAATTCATAAAATAATCAAAACACAAAACAGAACAAAGACGCATTGCAGTTTATCACATACAACACAACAGTCTGAGAGCACTTTTACATTCTTTTGTACTCTTACAATTAAACGCTATTATAGCACAGCACGCTGCGGCTCAGCATTGGCTCTCATTATGTGGATGTAATCATGAATTTCACAGCTATGTTGTAAATGCGAATGAGTGCTGCAGCAGCGTTCAAAATATTTGCACCTCAAGGTCAAACTGAATAAATTACGAACTTTGACACAGACTTCTACCCACAGTTTTCTGAACACAACCCTGAGAGGAACTTTTTCTATAATTGAGGCCACTGGAGCTGAAGGTGTGCTGCTCACTCTCTGTTTGAAACAGGAAACTGTAAGAATTAAAACAACCTTTGAATCACAGTGCTGAGTATGAATCACTAAAGTCCCACCCTACGCTTTCTATAAGTACGCATGCAGCTGTGCGTGAGCATCCCAGACCGTTCGAGTGTTTGCGCTTACATGTGTTTATGCACTTAGTGTGTAAATTGCAGGAGCTCCGGAACCGCATAACTCCATAAACTGATGCTGCGTCCCTGTTTACTGTGGAATCCGGCAGTGATGAAATATTCATCTGCAAAAAAAAAGAAGAAGAAGAAGAAAAAAAATCCACATAACTGGGAGCAACTCCTGCATAACATACATATATCTGATATGCACATGCTCAAATGCCTGTGAGAGGATAGTAAGTATAGTGAGATGATAAATGAGAACTGGTCAACTTAGTATAGTAACAACATGACCTGCTTTTTCCATCAAAACTTTCCATTTACACCTTGAGGGAGCCTGAGAACAAAGTCTCTCTCTCTTGAATCACACACACACATATATATATGTGTATATATATATATGTATATATATGTATATATGCATATGCATATATTACTCAAATTAACATATGCAAAGATATTAATTTTATATTCAATAATATTTATTGATTAATTAAATCTAATATAGCTGTAATAAAGCTATGAATTACGTGTGACTTCTGCTTATTTGCATAGGAAAGAAATATGGTATTGAGGCATCAAAGACACCATTCACAGTTCAATCTCGGTTAAAGTGTCATTTAGTCATCTGGTAGCACAGTGAGCACAGAACACCTGAGCATTACAGAAAAGTCTTCAGCGCTTTGATTAAGCAGTGAGTAGTTATTTTACCAACTTCAAACTCACGACTACAAAACGCAGTGCTTCAAAGATGCATCTCCTTCCAAAAAATCCATCGCTGCACTGAGAGGAAGAATTACAATGAGTGTTTGGGAAAAAGCTGGAGAGGGAAGATACCGGTCTGAACTCAAATATAATCACCACCTTCCTGAAAAAGGTAAAAACAATCATTTTCTTTTATTTTCTCACATTAGCTCAGCAAGTGTAGTGCTGAGAAACAATATGAGACTAAAATCATGGTGTTCCTGCTGTATTTTAAGTACATTTTTTTAAAACTATGTACAATAAAACAGACATATAATGTGCCTGTATCTTTTTGCAGATTTCTAGATCAGGCATTGTGTGTGCAGAGGTGTAGCTGCAGCTGTTTATATGCATTAGTGCAACTTCGGTGCCTGTTTTTATGCAAAAGCAGATCTTTTAAAGAACATATCTTGAAAATAATAAAATGTCTTGACTTGTGTTCCTCTCAGGTTTCTACATTTTCTGTCCAACTCTGTATTTGAACTCTTTTATCTCACCTCATTTTCTTTCTTTCTTTCCTCCCCACTGCTGCTGCATTTAAATGGGAGGATAGATTCACCAGGTTTATGCCAATGCTGATGATTACAAAACACCCACATTACGCCCATGCGGTACCAGCTTAGACTTTGATCTGAGCCTTCACCCTATTTCAGAAAAACAGGACCTCTAGTCTTGTTTTTGCCAAAGCAGCTTTCATATTACACATTTCAAGTTTTCTTTTAAGTGTTCAGTCAACTGAATCCAACAGGAAAAAACACTCTCCCTCACACACTCAATTTATCAGCTTAAAATTAAAGGCCCCACTCTTTTCCCATATTTTCAGTTCACCAACTTGTCCTTAACCCCCAGTCCCTTTGTAGTGAATTAATTAAGTCTTTAGAGGTAATCAAATGAGGAATGAAAAAATCTTTCTATTCAAAATTCTATTTCTGAAAATGTGACTTATAATCGCATGTGTGTTAATCAATGACTTACGTATGTTCAGTGTTGGGGAGTAACGGAATACATGTACCGCCGTTACGTATTTAAAATACAAAATATGAGTAACTGTATTCCGTTACAGTTACCGTTTAAAAAGGTGGTATTCAGAATACAGTTACTTTGTTGAAATAAATGGATTACACTGCGGTACTTTCCTGTTTCATATTGTCGCGGGTCAGGACTGTTTGGGTTTTGTTTGACAGCTACGTTCTGTTGTTCCAGGCGGCAGCGTTACGGTTGCCATGGTTCGTTGTTGTTGTTGTGCTAAGCTAACAGGCAGAATGCTACAAGCATAGCTCTAAAGAATGTAGCATCATGGGCAGTGTAGTCCGTGTTGCAGGGAGAATGGACTGCCATACACGTTATGAGTCTGTGAGCGCGAGGAGGGAGAAAAAGGGGAGTGGAAAGGTACGAGTTGTCATTGAGGACAAACGGGAGCTGGAAGCATGTAAATATAATAATAACCACTGCAGCCAAGAAGAGTGCCTGACGAGCCCAGTTGTAAGTAAGCTATTAAGACTCGACTGTACACCGTGTTCGTGTTTTCCTCCGAAAACAATAAGTTCCGTTGGAGCAGCCTTTCAACGCCCCTCTCTGTCTCTCACAAGAAAAGTTGACCCACACAACAAAGTAAAGCTATTTTTCGGCTAGGAGCCGACAGGGACCCCGCCGTATTAGCAGTGTTGGGAAGGTTACTTTTAAAATGTATTCCATTACAGAATACAGAATACATGCCCCAAAATGTATTCTGTAACGTATTCCGTTACGTTACTCAATGACAGTAACGTATTCTGAATACTTTGGATTACTTAATATATTATCATGCTTTTTACAACAACGTGAATGTACTATTGCTGTGTGATTTATTACTGTTACTGAAGGTCCGCGACTCCGAACTGTAGTAAAGGGACCTCTGACTAATACGGCGGGGTCCCTGTCGGCTCGTAGCCGAAAAATAGCTTTACTTTGTTGTGTGGGTCAACTTTTCTTGCGAGAGACAGAGAGAGGCGTTGAAAGGCTGCTCCAACGGAACTTATTGTTTTCGGAGGAAAACACGAACACGGTGTACAGTCGAGTCTTAATAGCGTACTTACAACTGGGCTCCTCAGGCACTCTTCTTGGCTGCAGTGGTTATTATTATATTGACATGCTTCCAGCTCCCGTTTTTCCTCGATGACAACTCGTACCTTTCCACTCCCCTTTTTCTCCCTCCTCACGCTCACAGACCCATAACGTGTATGGCAGTCCATTCTCCCTGCAACACGGACTACACTGCCCATGATGCTACATTCTTTAGAGCTATGCTTGTAGCATTCTGCCTGTTAGCTTAGCACAACAACAACAACAACGAAAAGGCGCTCTCTCACCCAGGAAACACACAGTCGCAGAGAGAGAGAGAGCGCGTCGCCCCGTAACCATGGCAACCGTAACGCTGCCACCTGGAACAACAGAAGGTAGCTGTCAAACAAAACCCAAACAGTCCTGACCCGCGACAAAATGAAACAGGAAAGTACCGCCGTGTAATCCATTTATTTCAACAAAGTAACTGTATTCTGAATACCACCTTTTTAAACGGTAACTGTAACGGAATACAGTTACTCATATTTTGTATTTTAAATACGTAACGGCGGTACATGTATTCCGTTACTCCCCAACACTGCGTATTAGTCAGAGGTCCCTTTACTACAGTTCGGAGTCACGGACCTTCAGTAATAGTAATAAATCACACAGCAATAGTACATTCACGTTGTTGTAAAAAGCAACGTGAATGTCTTCAGCTCTCAGCGAAGGCGGTCGCACTTTTCTCCTCTCCTCCTCACCCTTATCTTCCCTGCTTAGCCTCTATGTCCTTGTCTTGTCTCGTGTGCATTACTTTCCCTGGAACAGCCTCCCACTGTCGTTCTTTAAAACCTAAAAGAGAATTATGGATTTGATCAACTGGTCTCTGAATGCTATTGACACCCTTTTCTCAACGAGAAGTCTGGGCTCGGGAGAGCCTGAGTGCCCTGGAGGGACTTTCCCTGCCGGATACACGATGGACGGGTGGCAGAACTGGAGGATCATGTGCCTGGCAGGACTGTCGATCGAGGACGCTGAAGATATCTATCTATTCGGAACCGTGATAACAGGGTTCATGCTGATCGGAGTTGGCTTAGCCCTGGTTTATCGGAGAAATAAGAGAGCGGAACCGGCTGTTCAAACCCCCCCAAGGCTGCCAGCTGGAATCGAAGCGATGGAACGAGGCGCAACCTCTCACAACGAACGTAATATGGTCAACACCTTGGAGACGCTTACAGCTGCTGTGAATGCTCAAAACAACACCATTGAGTGTATGGGGGGATACATCAGACAGAGGCCTGCTCAAAATGAGACCCTTGAGCGACAGTTGGAAGACATCGCGGAACGGATCACTGCAGTTGTGAGGTCTCAGAATCAAAAGAATGACAACACCATGGAACAGAAGTTTGATACCATCATGGGGAGGCTCGCGGCTCTCCAACGGGAGATTGAGAGACCAGTGTCAGAGTGTTAAAGAGCAGCCTGAAAATTCTCCTGGGCTGCTCGCATGGAAATTAACAAAATCAACATGAACATTGCGGATCCCCATCACGGCGCCAGCTGCAGGCCCAAGGCTGGAGCCGAACAATCACTCCCTGATAACGACTGTGTTACGGCTATTCTTCCCATCCCATGCAAGGACACCTGGATTGGCTGGAGGACTGTTTACTTAGCCTGATAGGCCGAAGGACACTGTCTCAGCTGAACTATGGACACGCATAGCAACCTGCATGTGACGAATAAAGCTTTGATTGATTGATTGATAATATATTAAGTAATCCAAAGTATTCAGAATACGTTACTGTCATTGAGTAACGTAACGGAATATGTTACAGAATACATTTTGGGGCATGTATTCTGTATTCTGTAATGGAATACATTTTAAAAGTAACCTTCCCAACACTGCGTATGTTATTCAATTTAATTCACTCTTATTAATAAAAAAGTTATCTAAAGGCACTTCATGCTATACGCTCTACAATATTTGAAGGAGAATTCTAATGACCTGACGATCCCCAGTGAGAAAGCACTGTGGGAAGGAAAAAACTCCGTTCTTAACAGGACCATGTCAACTCTGGAGGAGCCAGGCAAACAGAGGGTGCGGCTGTGAGAGGAAAGACAAGACAGAAGAACCCTCCTGGTAACACTCCTGGGCAGTTATTTTAGATATTTCTCTCAATTACATTTAATTTCAGAGGGTGCCGGGACATAAAACCTGCATACCAAAAACACGAAAAAGTTTCCTCAAGTTCAAAAGCCTTTATGTTTCACCTGTATGTTATACTTCTTTCACTTTCTTTGCCTTTACTGATTCTTTCACAGAGCCAAGTCTCTTGGTTATAATGCTTCTGATATGAGCTCAGAGACCCTGCTGGAATAGGATCACGCCCATGAACTGCATGCTAAAGATGGATGTAGTCACCGTGACGACCGAGCTGAGCTTTTTTACTATTTTCATCTTGGTGTTTTGAAACTGGACGTAAAGGGGGAGGCTAGACTCGACTGAACAAACAAGGAATACTACATGTGACTTGTCAACATAAACATTGAGACATAAACTCAGCAACTACATACTGAGTTACCCCCTGGGGGATATTAGAAAGGATGCTGGTTTGAGGGACTTGTGCACAAGACTGGTGAAAATAGAAGAATATGGTTTATCTAAAAACTGAAATGGTTTCTTTAGCTTCATTCTTTGTCAGTTTGGCTCGAGGAGGCAGTTGCTCATGTTTTCTGAGAATACAAAGTCTACAAGACAGTGAGCCAAGTAATTTACTCCCAACAAATACCACCTATGTTATAGTAAACCAAAATGAATAGAAATATTTAAACAAGGAAAGGTGAACAAGGTACAATCAGTTTAAGCAACACTAATGTGACTGGTAATAATTATAATATTAATCAAGGTAAGAACTTTATTTAATAAATATATATAAGAAATATCTATTGTTAGGACTGATAGTAACTAGCTGGGAAAACTATTTTGAAAAACTACTTGGCAGGTAATGAGATAATAATACACCTGTCTATCACTGTCGAACACAGCTGACTTCAATCAATCAAAATAAGAAACCGCAGGGCCTAGAGAGGGCTCCTCTCTCGCCTGCCTGCATTCCTGGGTATTTGGTGTGGCTGTCTGTTTTACGTGTCACTTGAACTTTCCCACGCTGTCAGAATGAATTCTTTAACTTTTCTAACCAGGGGTTAAAGTGGGATTTGGTAGGTGGTGGAACAAGAAGTCTCCATGTAGTGGTGCAGCAGAAGGAAATGACTCACTTGGAAAAAGGTCAAATAATATGTTTTGTGAGCTCCAATAAATTTGTTTTCTTTCTGTGCAGGCTGCGATCAGCTGACCTGCACCGCTGCTGGCTCTGAGGTTTTCTGCTGTTTGTGAATTCAGCCAGCTTTATTGTACAATATATAAGCGCATGTAGCACGGCTGCTTTAAAAACCCCTTGACAGTAAAAAGCCAGCATAAAGGTAGAATCTGAAAAGTGTTGCTGAAGATTGATGACTGCTATCCTTTTAGAAACAAGTCCTGTCCATATTAATCTGGATTTCAATGGTCAATGGGAAATGAAAACTGCTTGTACAGAAAATTCAGTCAAATCTGATAAAAATCACTTCAAAGTTTGTAGACTTTGCCCAAAAATGAAGTTTTACACGTTTTTTTCTCTTGAAAGTTACACTCCTATTCCCATTCTTCCTGTTTCAAAGTTTTCTCATAAATTTTACTTGAGAATTCTTTCAGTGTCGTCTTCCCCTCTAATGTTTCTGAACCTAAGTCTGCCCTGCACCAGACCAAAACAATACACTACTTTAATCTGAACAATAATACTACTAACAACCCACATTGACCTGCACTTAATCTCCTGCATAATCTTTAAATAACATAAAATTATCATTTAACTTATCATAAACACTTTTTTACACTCACACAGAGGTCTGCGGGTGGTTTGTGGGGCACTCTGGCTGCGTCCCAGTTCATGTGGATGTGTGTCTTTAAGTGTCTGTGTGTCATTGGTGGCTGTGTGAGTAGGTGGGTATGTGTGTGCGTGCGAGGCTGGGGCTGGGTCTGTGGCTTGCTGAGTCTTGGCTTCTGTGGAACATGGTCATGAAGGGAGGAGTTTACCCTCCCACTGTGGGGTACTGGGCTGTTCTTGGGCGCCTGAAGCCCTGGGATCCTGATCTCAGCTCACAACAGGGTGGTCGTCCTGTAGCGGGGTTCCTAATCCTCTGGGACTCCCATCCGTTAGCTGTAGGCACCTCATCTAGGACCTCTCTCCTTCTCCTGCTGGAATGGGCACACAGATATCGCTGAGATGTGTGGCCTTAGGTCTTCAGTACTCTTGGGGTCTGCAGATGGCCCAGTCTTCCTGGATCCATCTCTGACTGCCTGTGGCTCCTGGCAAATCTTATTGCTGCTTCCCACTCTCATTTTCAAGTAAAACTTGTGACAAAGAAACACACAGTCAACACTCTCACTCTCTTACACACACACACACACACACACACACACACACACACACACACACACACACACACACACACACACACACACACACACACACACACACACACACACACCACAAGAAGAGGGGTTAATGCGTTTTCCTCTTATGTAGAGGTAGTTGCATGCCATCTGCAAGAACACATGGCAAGGATAAGACAGACAAAAAGGGTTTGTGCAGGTTTAACTGTCTCAGTGTCATCAGCTGGCAGGAGTGTCAGACAGTATTTTGTATTAAACTGACTACCAGATTTACTAAGTCATACTAAGTCAAGGGCTTTAACCTTTGCTTATAACATACTGCTGTTGTATAACACTGATGCAAAAATTAAAAAATGTATAAACTTGACATTTATCTTGTGCTTTTGTATCTTACTCAGCCCTTTATCTGTACATCTAAATTTGCAGCCCACTTAGAATCACTGGTTAACCTAGCACCTGTCTCTAGGTGCTAGGTTAACCACTGATCAAGTACAGGTTATCAGAAAAAGGTCAAATGAAGATTTCAGGAAGCTTTTATGTCCAAAGTGCAATATCAGTCTCCTGATACGGCATCTTAAATTCGAGAAGAAACTGCAAGAATGTACTTTTTCCTGCTTTTTGGCTCTTGAAAAGGTCTGCAGAGTTGCACGGAGGTCCAATAATTAGCCCTAAGCAATACATTCATGTATATTGTACCTGGCACTTATTGTACTATTCTTTAAAATCGTGCACAGAGCATGAATCTCGCTGCTGCACAATGTGAAACATTTGTCTTTCCTTGTTTTAATTGACAAGCAGGCAGGGATGATCAAAGTTCAGTTAATATATGGAACAAAAAGGCCTATTCAAACAACACTTTCTATAAAATCAAATATCTGTGGTACATCATGATGTTTGTCTTTGGCTCATTTTATGTTAAACCCTAACATGAGGTCAGAAGGCAACTTGCCAAGTGCAGGACAACATTCATTTCTCACTACATTCACAAATATTTTAGGAGGCCCAGAGGATAAAACTGTCCATGCGGTGGTTTTACATGAACTTGTGGACTGGAGTCAGTGTGCAAATGTCCTGAATCATATTTCACATAATGGCCAGCGTGTGCAAAAATAGTCTTCCTGGAACCTAGAAGTTATTTTCAAGAAAATGGAACACCATATTTGAGCTTCGGTGCTCTGCTGTCACAAAAAGTAGCACATTCTTTTTCAACTGCAGCTATTCTAACTCTTGTCAAGCACAAGATTTGAATTGGCTTGTTTTACCTAACTTTAAACACATTTTTATTGTACTTTTTATATTTTACATTTATATTTATTATTTATCTTGCACCAAGGGAGTGGCACTCCAATTTCGTTGTACTCTGTACAATGACAATAAAGGCTATTCTATTCTATTCTATTCTATTCTATTCTATTCTATTCTATTCAGCCAGAAGTGGCTGACATCACATAAGTGACATTGTTTAGGAGAATAAATGATGAATTGTGGCTGTAACCAAAATGTGTATCAAATCCCCGCCAACTGCAGCAGAGCCACCCCAAATAAAACTCTGCTGTTGAATGCGCTGGCTGCTCTGGTGACAGGAAATGAAGCATCAACATTTAAAAGTGAACTTCAATCTGACTGCCATACAGCAGAGAGCAGCACTTTGTCCAGAAAAAGCTGCCCTCAGCAATGTGACAGCTTTTTCAACTTCATTACTTTGCATTGCATCATGGGATGGCGCTGTGCTTCTTATTGATGTCACCTTAAAGGACTTCTGGGTATCGAAGTTCAAAATGTTCATACTTGCAGACATTTGGAGCGGCAAACTTGCTGAGTATCCTGGCAGTGCTTTGATCTAGAGTTACAAAATGTCAGAGAAAAGCAAAAAATAAGAGCTAATAACCTGTGCGTGATCTGCGTTATTATTTGCATTGCAATAGTTCCACAACCATGACACCTTAGAATTCCTCAACAAATGAATTATTTCGATTGTCTTTCTTTTTTTAGCTGTCTCAGAGAAAATAAAGATATGTCCCAAAATGTCAAAGTATTTATTTTATGTAGGGTTTTTTTCTTTTACTTTAACATAATGTGTGTGAGGTTGTTTATTACATAAAGCACAAAGCAGATTCAGTGCAATTAATCAGAATGTTTCTCTTTCATGTTGTCATATTGTTGTCCTAATTTATTCACAGCATAAAAAGATGATGATGCGAAGGAGCATAATTCTTTTAAGAAGGGATTTAAATAGTATTGTGTTTATTCAGATGCAGTCAGTTCTTCCTCATCTGTTGCCATCTCCCCGTGTCCCAGGCATCCTTTTCTGTCACACCAGCCCTCTGCCCGTTCTCCTACACTACATCAATTATTCTTCTCTGAGGTCTTCCTCTTTTCCTCCTGCCTGGTGGCTCCATCTTCCCAACATCTTTTGTCCAACATATTCACTGTTCCTCCTCTGCACATGTGAAAACCTTCTCAGGCTTGCCTCTCTAACCTTGGCTCCAAGTAGCTCAACCTGAGCTGTGCCTCTCATTTAATCATGTCCTTCATGGTCACTCCCAGTGAAAATCTTAAAATCTTGAACTCTGCCACCTCCAGCTCTGGTGCCACCATTTCTTCTACATCATTTGGTCTCACTAGTATTTTGCAAACCTTCCCTTTCACTCTTGCTGCTATTCTTCTGTCACAAATCACAGCTGACATTCATCTACTCCTCTCTGCTCGCACTCTCTTCTTCCAGGTATTTAAACTTCAGTATCTCTTCTCCTTACAGCTTCTCTGTTAAACTCATCTCCCTCGTCCTCACACACATCTATTCTGTCTTGCCTCTGCTAACTTTCTTTGCTCTTTTCCCTAGTGCATACCTCCAACCTTCCAGGCACTGTCATCTGCAAACGTTACTTGCGGTAATGAAACGAAAATCCTCCTTTGTACCAAAGTACAAAGTGCATGTCCTCATTCATCTCCAGACAAAACATTGAGCTAGATTTGAGGCCTTGACTGATTATTGTGCCACAGTTTTTCAGTTTTCAATGCCAGTTTTATTTATATACATAATCACAACAGTTCCTGCTAGGCACTTTATATTGTCAAAAATAAATAAAAATACAATACAAAAAAGAGAAGACAAAGAAAACCCCAACAGTCGGATGTCCCTCTATGAGCAAGTGCTTTGGTGACAGGGGGAAGGAAAATCTTCCTTTTAACAGGATGAACCAGCAGAACCAGGCTCAGGGAGGGGCGGCCAGTAAGCCAGAAGGGTGAGGGGAGGAAGAGAAGCAGCAATTATTAATAATAACTAATGGTTAATTCTGTGGTGTAAACACATCTAAAGTGAAAAAAAGGTGAGTGATGAAGCAACAGGTATAAAAGAGTAAGCTGTTCTAGCTTTTGCAACTTATGTCTGGTATGAACTTACTTTTTTAGTTGATGAGCTTCCATGTTTGGCCTAGGAGGTGGTGGTGAGGTGTTTAGGGGATGTCCTGCCACGAGTAGAACCCAATCAGACCCAAAACACCCTGAAGAGTAGGCAGGGATAGCTCAGTAGGTAAAGTGGTTGCCCCATGATCGGAAGGTCGGCGGTTCGAATCCACTTAACGGCTACCCTGAGGTACCCCTGAGCAAGGTACCGTCCCTACACACTGCTCCCCGGGCGCCTGCTTAGTGGGCTGCCCACTGCTTCACTGAGTGAATGGGTCAAATGCAGAGAAAAACAAGTAATTTCCCCATGGGGATCAATAAAGTATCCATTATTATTATTAAGAGTAGCATCTCTTGACTGGCTGGGAATGCCTCAGTGTCTCCTCCCGAGAAATTAGATGAGATGGTCAAGGAGAGGAAGGTCCTGGCATCTCAACTTAAACTTTTGATCTCAAGACCCAAAACCAGATAAACTATAGAAATTGGAGGGATGGAAGTCTGGTGCAAGGACTCAGTGATGTACTCAGTTCATAAGACTCAGCCTCAAAGCAGTCCAGCAGCTTCAGTTAGCATGCACCCTTTCCTGGTTGACAACTTTATTCTCCAACCTTTCCTAAGATCTTAAATGATGCTGATAAAATAAGATGTTTTTTTCATACCACGAAACATTTGTTGAGTAATATGAGGACAAGCAGATTGTCAGATCAGCACCAGTTTAATGATTTTCTATAAAGGTAGCAAAACCTCCGACATGAAGATGGATTTTCTAATAGGGCAGGGAAAAAAGTAAGATAAGCAGAGTGATATGATATAAAGGTTGAAGAAAAAAGGAGAGAAAGCAGACATAATCAAAGACAGCCAAGGACAAATACAGAAATATCTCACAAAGTTCTTTTTAGAAGCAGAAAATGCTGCGTCTCCATCATTTCAAAAGACTTATGGCTGTATTTATTGATGTACAATACTGCGCATTCTTTGTCACTGTCCACAATAAAATACACTTATGTGATCAGTATGTGCACAGAGCTGCTGTCATGAAGATTCCCGCTTTCATCCGTGGAGTAATTCCTTCATCCATGATGTGATGATGTTCAGATCTCCCGAATAGTAGCTTCTTGAAATGACCTAATCTTCACATAGGAATGTAATGAATATTTCATATGATAATGTACGTACATACACGTGGTTCTAGTCCTCTGTTATTTGCGCACAAAATGGCAAAAAGCTCTGCATGCTAATTCAACAAACAAACGTGGTTAGGGGATGCCATCTTGTTTGGAAAGTGTCGAAGAAGAGCAGTTTAATCAGTAACAATGAAATTTACATCATGTTGTGTTGATAAATCACTCATTTAACAGCTGATTTATACCACACTTTCCATCTCACACACAGACACACACTTACAACCTTAAACACAGAAAACAATCACTGTTTGTGTACACACACAACAATAAATGCACATATAAAGCTTGTGTTGTGTTTTTTTCTGGCAAAATCCAGCATGTGACAGGATTTCATATTGTTAGACTAGTTATTTCAAATAACACAGAGTGTGTTTTACATGAGTAGATTATAGGAAGCTGAAGTCATTCAGCGCTTCGTTTATGGGCCCATCTGAGAAATCAAAGCATGGTGGTTGGATTTACTTTATACACAAGAAGCATTTTAGCATTTTTATTTTTTGCCTGTCTGAAAACAGATATTAAAAACAAGATTGCCAAGCAGGAGATTGTGGTTTAAGGCCCTTGTGTAAACAAATTCAACAGTCCAAGGGCTAAAGTGTGACAAGATCAAAGTGAGGCCCAAAAGCACAGTTTTCAGGAGAGAAAACGGCAATTTAGTCTGAAACGTGGATCAAAATGAGAAAAAGAGGGAAAGATGCAGTTACAATTAACAATTAATCTAGCTGCAAAGATAGAAGATGTAACAGTTTGAATTACACGTGCACTTTATGGCTTTAAAATTGTTACGCTCCGAGTCAATTTTCCTCTATCATTTATAGCAATTATGTATTTGGCTGTAAGTTCATTTAATGTGAAGGTGACTGACAGCTCAGCAGTAACGCCCTGCTTATATAGAACAAACGGTCTAATGAAGAGAGCTGTTCTCACCACCACTCGATGTCATGTAGCTTATAAGACACCCAAAGCACATTTTTAAAAATGCTGATTAATCAACTGATTATTAGCTTGGTCATTTAATCAAATTCATTTTATTTTATTGTTTTATCATAAAACAAATATTACAAGAGCTGCTCATGACACCTTCCAGAGTTTTGTTTTGCAATCAAGTGTCAATTTTTCTCATTAAGGACATATATCTAGTAGTTATGAACTGATTTTTTTTTCTAATGCATATTTTTAAAATAAATATAATTTTTTCTAAAAAGCTCAATATGTTATACGATCAGTGGTAGCAGCTGTTATAGAGCAGATAAATGTGTCCTGGGGAGAGGAATAAAGTGGATGAAACACTACAATAGAAAATGTTAAAGCTTTAAAAGTAGCAATTGCAAGGCATATATGACATTTGATATATATATATATATATATGAAACTGTTATATACACTGATAATAACAGAGATTTAAGTATTCACACTATACAGAGTGATGTGACTTTACTCATTGTCAGTCTGTGCGTTTCTTGTCATAAAACTGTGACTTGACTTTCGAAATAGTAGTTTGAATTTATGAGCGGTGTTTAATAAGGGGAGGAGGCATTAAGATTCATTTAAATACTCTCTCACTCCTTTTTATATTAGCCATAAATGGAAGGGGAAAAGCAGAATTATTTTCTTTCATTGCCTTTCTCTTCACAAAATGCATCTTTAATGACGTACATAGGTCACTGCCATACTTATCTTGTGCTTCCCAAACTTTTTAGTATCTAGTAATTTCTTTTTTCCCCTCTTATCAGTAATTATAACTGGAGGCCTCAGGTTTGAGCTATGAGCCTGAAACAACAGCTGAGCTCGCAGTCATAGCTAAATGCGAGTAGATGTGTGTGCTATCCAGGTGATAGCTGTCTGTCTGTGCTTTCACAAGTCTGATCCAGTAAATCTCATATCAATATTTCCTGTATGTTACTTCCAGCCTAACTCTTGTTTGTTCATACTGTAATACATAATGTAAATGTGGTTTTCAAGCTGACGTATTAACCGTAAACGTCAGTTTTGTAGCTTTATGGGTCAGACTAGGACTGTGAGGTGCACAAAACAGTCAGGGCAAGAAACCCCAACACATTTCCTCATTGTTCATAAATTACACAATTTCAATTGTTTAAGTCTGGATGAAGTAAACACCAATATCCAGTCTGGAATGTCCATTTTATAGTGCAAGCTTTCTGGAAACGTAAAGTTACAATTTAACTTATTTGAGGGTCTGCCATATTTACCCGAATCACAGACGAGGAGCCAAATGAAATGACAGAGAGGAGTTGGCAGAGGCAGAAAGACAACAGGAGTTCAGGAGACAAACTGAAGGTGAGGGAAACATTCACTACAGAGAGGCAGAGCTGGTGTTTCACCTCCACAGAATTATAGAAAAGGCTGGCTGGGGAAAATGCTCAGCTCTCATGTAGTGAAAAAATGCTCTTACAGCCAGTAAAAAGGAATTTTATGTGCTCGATTTTTGCTACGATCCCTCCAGAATGAACACAAAAAGGAAAGCTATCTATAACCCTCACATACAAATCAGTCTATGAATATACAGGATGAGTTAGTCAGCATATCCCTAAAGGAGATCTCCATTAAAGTCAGAAAAATGAGCATCCGAATTAGATCACATCTGTGCTTCAGTTAAAGCTTGATAACAATAAACGAGTTTGGAGAACTGTGTGTTGGAGGTCCTTCGGTAACCCTGTGTGTAATTCTTTTTACTAAATGGATTTTTTTTTCCCACTAAAAATGTGTATTGATATTGGAAAAACCCAGGTGAGTTTGCTGATGGAAAAATAGACTAGAAACTGATTAACTTTTATTGCAGCTGAACGAGCCCCCGTGAGTGATATCACCCCTACTCTCTGTTGGTTTGACTGCTGTATTTAAAAACTTAAGTGCTTCCTTTTTGAGGAGCGAGTAACAAGATCAGGAAAACAATCATTCTTCTCTGTATATATATATATATATATATATATATATATATATATATATATATATATATATATATATATATATATGTATATATGTGTGTGCGTGTGCGTGTGTGTGTGTGCCTTGTCTCCGTTTGATATCTACATCTTTGTCTCTGAAACACAAAAATCATTGTGTTCACATATCACATTTATAATATGATTAATTAGGAAGGTAGAGCAAATACGTGTTGGTGAACCCTGCTTTCTTCAACAGTAGTAAAGAATTTATGAATTATAAATAAAAACAAACATTGCCAGGATGATAAACAAAGACAGTAAGAGTGTCTGTCACCTGGTGAGCAAAGATTCCTGGTTCCCTAAAAAGCCCAAAACTGAATCAGCTGTTATTAAAAGATGCACAAATTTCACTTTCTCTATCATCTCTTTAGAAATGCAGAGTTTGTATGATTCAAAGAAACAGCTCCGCATTCATAACCATGCATCGCTAAATAGGCTAACAAAACTTTTTTAATTTTAATTTTTTAATTTGTAGTGTGAGCGAGTTGATGATGGATCAGCGTGAAACTTTTGGCTTTCTGTGTCTCTGTTAACAATTAATAATTAGTGAAAGAAGTGGGACTGTGATCCTGCAGGTCATAAAGACAAAGAGCGGAGCAAAGTTGTGCTGATTGAAAACGGATCGTATCAGAGGAGTCTGGTTCTTTAATAAAGCATTTAAAAGGAAATGGAAACCCCAGCCCCTAACCATATTTATTCTCTTCTGTAGCAATCAAAATGTGCTGCAGAGGAAATGAGTAAATGGCAACATGTTTGTTGTTTTCACTGCCATTTGCTCAGAGTAATAAAGCCAAATATAGTGTACCATTGATGGGACAGTGATGTACTGGTGTTTAAGATTGCTTCTCCATCTCCTGCCACCCTTTCAGTCCAATTTAAGCTATTTGTCAGAACACCAAGCTGTTGCCGGAGGCAAAGAGATGTATAGTCTCAAATGCAGTGCTGGGAAATAATTCCCTGCTCAGCTTTGGTCAATAATGTTGCATTTACACTGCAGAGTTATTGAAAAATCGCTGAAATCGGATTTGTTCATGCAACAGAACTTCTCATAACAGAGTTGAGAAGGTTTCTTTGTGTTTTGGAGTACCTCTGTATGTAAGAGTCTTTAAAGGCAGGTCTAAACCTGTTACATTTCCATAAACCACCCTGGGACATGTTGACAGCACTCACTGTGCTGTAGGATTTTATACAAACACGTCTTGTGTGATCTTCCTGTGTGTCCTCACATTTAGGATTTACTTAAATTTAATCTCCAGTTGCATCATCTTATCAGAGCTCCATGAAGATAGTTCTCAAATTGCTGCACCTTAGTGAGTCAGCCATTGAGGCCTCTTAATTGCTAATTCTGTCAGTTTAATTAAAGTTCAAAACTGGAGCAGCCTCTTTAAAAAATTCATGCATATCTGTGGATGAAGTCCTTCACGTAAAAAAGGAGCTGTGGGATGGTTGGAGTTTTTCTCTTTTAGTGTAAATTTGTCTCACTGTTTCTGTCAGTGGGTTCCTGCTGCTGTTTATTCTTAACATTTAAAAAATGATTAAAAATGTAATATTTGTTGGAGTTTCAGTTGTACTGAGCTTTTGAGCTTGTAGGGCAAAGTTTGCTTTTGACATTGATGTCCCAAACTAAATTACTGCATAAATAAATAGCCGAGAACGGAGATAGGAAAAACCTGAACCTTTTACTACTACTGTGAGCACATCCTATTATGCTGTCGGAGCATTTTACTACACGGGTTTAGTCCAGTTATATAAAAAAGTATATATGTAAAAATATATAAAGGTTGTTTTAGTAATTTAGTCTAAGCTGAAACATTACTATCCTGTTGGAAAAGGTCTTTCAATAGACTGTATATAAAAGATGGACACACTTGAGGTCTGCAAAGGAAGCCAGCGTGGCGAACCAACAGATTAAAAGACTGTTCCTTACCACGGGCAGTAAAAAGCACAACACCCCCTCTGCTCCCTAAGACTGTGGTACAAGAACTGAAAATACACTTTTACATATGTGACCCTCATCTCTTCTGTTACATTTGCATTTTGCACTGTTACCGTGGCAACTACACCAGAACCGCAAACCTCTCTGAAACTCTACAATGCAACCTGGCATGCACATCTCTCGAAATGTAACTATCTGTGTCCTCGACACGCCCACGTTATTGTGATTGGCCTGTTCAGTACCACTGATTCCTCCTGCATGTTCCTCCATCTGTTGGCCAGTAGGGGGTGAATCTGCTATTTGCAAAAAGAACTCGATTTATAGGTGAATCTATAAGAAAAATGTATTTTGTTTTCCTTGGTTTCCTTTGGCTTCACTGTTGTGAATGCAGATGGAGACATACTTATTTTTACTTCTTATATACTTCTATATTTGTTATTATACATCTTTGAAATCTGCTTGAAGTCTGTTGCTTGGGGAGCTGGTTAGGTTGGTGCATTGCAATGTAAATTCTCTGTGCATCAGTCCACATGGTCAAAAACACAGGCATGCACATGGACGTCCACAAGGACCCTTGTGCAATGTTGCTACAACATATATGTGCCGTGTCTCTTGAATTTTTCAGTCTCAGTCTGATTTCAAAACATAAAAAGCAACCAGAACAATATTCAGCTCTAGGCTTCATGGTAAGACTTCACAGACCCATGGTGGCTATGTCTATCTTTTATATACAGTGTATGAACTGTTCCAGAATGATAATTCAGCCATTTATAGTAAACAAGGGGTCGCTGAATGGACATGGGAAAGGAAAAGTGTGATTCATTTGCTATGACCTTCTCATTCAATGTCAACCCCGTTGAACCTCCAGGAGATTTCGGGATACTTTGTTACACAGCACTCCTCACTGCCATCATCAAAACACCAAATAAAGGGAATATCTTTGGGAGAATGATGTTTCATCCCTCAAGCAGAGTGCCAGAGACTTGGAAAATCAAGACGCACTTTATGTTGCATTTTTCTTTCATTTGTCACCCATCCATAAATCTGTTTGAAATGCCTCTCGGCTTCTATTCAACTCTGTAAGGTACATTTAACGAACTTGCCACTGGCAAGGTAGACAGACTCAATCAGCTATTACGCAGCTCTCTTTGGATCTTTTTTGTCTAATAAATTTCATTTATTTCCACCTCTCTTAAAGTTGGTGCACTGTTGTGGTCCCTTGAGGATTATGTGTTGTGCATCCACACATCTTAGCGTAACTCTTTAAAGTTGACCTGGCTTTGATTTTTTTTTTTTTTTGTAGAGAAGGAAAAGTAAACTTGCAACCTAAAGCCCCCTGTGTAAAACACACTCGCTGCGAGACAAGTGGATTCAATCTTCAACTAGGCAGAACTGTATGTTTTCCAGCTGTACTCATCTCTCTCACTCTCTATCTGTCTCTAATCTCATAATATATCTGATCCTGGGCCAGACAGAAACAACTGTTACCTGCAACCACTTAGAATAACAAGCAGCTCAAGCAGGCCTGCAGGGCCAAATCTATGACTCCTGGAGCATGAAATCCACTTGGCATGCAAGTGGGTTGTGTTTCTGACTGGAGAACATATTGGTCCCATACTGTAGGGCTCCAATGCAGGATGCCAAGGAGGAGCCCCAGAGGACTTCATAACTGAGCAAGCAGCAAATAAAAACCACTCCGGCATACTCTGACTTCAATTGAACTTCAGCTCAGAGCTCGTGTTGCTCCTGCACCCACAGAAGACACTGTGATGCATTTTTTCTAAATAAGAACATTATTCAAAATTAGTTAGCTTCAAAGTTAGCTCCATTTACAGCAAGTGTAATTTATGACTCCAATTACTTTGTAGTCTGAAAAACTAATTTCGGAACATTAGAACTACATCATCATCACCATCATTATATCTTAACTACTCACACCCAGCACTGTGTCTGCATTTAGTAAATAGGAAATGGGTGTTGTTCATCATGTAAAGCCCACATAAAAGTGGGGTTAACAGTAACTAGTTGTGGCACCTAGTCTTTTCATCGCTTTGTTTTCAAGTTTATCAAACAAGTCTTAGTTATTACATTTCTCTTATTAATCTCTTATCTTATTGCATTCAAGGAGACAGACTCACCCTGAAACCATCACATGCAAGCTCGTACTAACTAGATTTAGAAGGATACAGGATGAAGACGGATGATGCGAGGCTGCAGTATGCATCTGCTCAACTATGTATGTGTTTGCAGGGCTTGTGTATCTCTCGGTGAGTTTTGTGAGCTTTTTTTCAACTGAGAATCTAATTAATAGGCAGAGAATATGCATGAAACGGCACAGGCAATTTAGAGATATATTATCAAAAAGACTGTCGAGCCTCTGAACATGCAGTTAGAAATATTCGACCCCTGGCAGAGCAGAGGAAGAAGCAGTGAAAAGTCTATGGAATCGTGGAAGAAAAAGTACACAAAGTTTATATCTATTCACACTAATCCCATTTCATTGGGGGTATTTATATCCAAAACAACAACAGCAGCAGCAGAGGAGACAGTAGAAGGAGATAGTGGAGGCAGCCTGCCACGTGATAGGCCCTCCCTCTTAGAGACTCCTGGTTGATCTCTTCTTGGTTGGGTGAGCCGTTAGGGGACACCGAGGCCGCTGGGTGGGTGTTACGGTTGGAGCACATGTCATAAAGGTTTCCGGAGAACTGCATTTTCTTAGACTCCTGGCGGAGAGACTCCCAGACAGCTGCCGCTTCCTCAGGACAGCCAGCCATCGCCACGTTAGCGCAGTCATGGAACTCATCCCACGACCTGCAGAGAGGAGCGAGAGTAAGACGGAGACATCTGATTATTTGGCTTGTGGATCATGTTAATATTTCAGCGCGCAACACATTCAAAGCAGTTTTATCCATCTGTACAAACTATTGCACTAGATGCTGGATTTTTCCAGAAAGCTGTAACTTCATATGTAAACAAAACAGGAATTATTAAAGCATTTCCTTTGTAGAGAGGTGAGTGAGTCTATGGTTCAGACTAAACTTCAAATTTACTTTCCGCTCTAACGACTGCAGATTTTGAGTGCATAATCTATAGTTCATCACTTAGAAGCTGTTCAAAATGAAATACAATAACTACCAAATTGATTATCATGGCAGCACACACATTCATGGTGCCCAGGGGATGGGTCCCTTGATACCTCCTTGTATGCCCCTGGGAAATCAAGGATTTCCCCATTTAAGCGAAAAACTATAAAATCTGCATGCATGATTACTGTAGGACACATTTTTCTTTTCTTCAGCATCGCCAGTGACGTTCACCTTGATGTCTTCAGTGAAACGTCTCAAACACTTTTGTCAAAGTATTCATAACCCCCTCAGAGTGAACTGCAATATCTACAGTGAGTCTGAGACTTTAAATGTTTCTTTGGAAACCTCTTTTCTGCTTCTACCTGAGTTTTCCTGCCAAAGGACTTTGATAATAGTTTTATAATACTTTGAAAACTGGAGGCTAGACGTTTCTGACCCGGAGGTGACTCAAACACTGCATCATTACTCTGTTGCAGCATCGTCAGGACGCTTTAGAAACTTTTAAACTAGTTATGTGTAGTTAACCAGCAACACACACACTGACCTTGTATGAGAGGTGTTTCATGGGGCTTTTCAAACCAAATCCTCAAAATCATGTTATTTTACCCGTAGACCCTTATCTTTCTTTCTGTCACGGTTCTGGGTCGGTTCGACCCAGCATTTTGAGTTTCTGATGTTTTGGTTTATTTTTGCACTATGGGCTGCCCTTTGATACTCTTGTGCTTTGATCGTTATTGGATTTCTAGGTTTCTGTTTGTTCGTGTTTAAGGATTTGTTGCCTCATGTATAGTTTGGGTTCCATGCGTTATTTTCTGTCTGCCTCTCAGTGTTGAGTCTGTGTGTGATGGTTTCTGGTTTCCTGTTTTACTTTGAAAGTTCATGTCTCATGTCAGTGCGTTCAGTTTTACCTCTCCCCTGTCTTGTTAGCCTGATTTCTCCCAGCTGTGTCTCCCTCTTGTTGCCCATTCCCTGATTACTCCCCGGTGTATATAAGCCCTGTGTTTTCCTGTGCTCCCTGTTGCGTTGTACCTTCAACTTGCTGTGTGTTCATGATTTCCAGTCCTCCAGCACCTCAGTTTAGAGTTTTGTTTTGCTTTTGTGAGTCTTATTTTATGTAGACGTTTGTCCAGCAATAAGGCTGCGTTTTCAGTTTAAATCTTGTCTCCAAAGAGTCCTGCATTTTGGGTCCACCACTCCAGCCTGCCTGCCACACAGCCGACCATGACACTTTCCTTTTCTGCACTTGTGCATTAAATAGACTTTTTAAAAGCACAGAAAATATGTGACTTTTTCCATTCAAGTTTGACATTCAACCTCCTGTCACTGTGTCTTCACCTCATTGACTTCTTTTTTCACCTAAATCTAAGTCAGTTACACCTTGAGTATAAACAACCCAAATCAATAATTAATTGCCATTATTATTCTCAATGAAATGATATGAAAAGATTTTAAACAGGCAGTTCTGGTAAAGATTTGCTGACAGTGAAGCATTCGTCCTTTCACCGAGTAAATCAAATCCAGCCTGTTTGCTTGCTCCCTTGACTTCGTTCAGTTGTTGCCAAGAGACCATCTGCTGATCTTCGATGCTCTGAGAGCAAGGGTCACCCTACGGGTTAGACTGAAATGTGGAAAAACCTTCATTAGAGTGTGGAAGGTAAATGCGTGTTTGTTGAATCACTGCTGTGTTATACCCATCAACAAAACATGAATTTGACACACTTTCTTAGATCTATTTTAAAGCCAAATGAAAGGAAGCATTATTTACGATGAGAGGCAGGTGAGGAAGAAGTGACTTTAAGTAATCTTGCACAAAGATATTTTTTAAAGGATATCTTGCAGCGAAACACAAAATTAAACTTTATTCCAAACACTCTTGAGCTCCACATCCACAGCAAGTCTATTTGGCTGTAATTGGCTGCTAATTCTCCCTCTCATCGTGGCTGTGCTGCCTAAATTGTCTCTGAGGAGAGTTAACTACGAGAAGCGAGGCGCAGAGTTGGGGGAAAAAGTAGAAGCAGATGACTCTGTTCAAAGTCTGCCACAGAAGCACTCAAAAAACTCAAAAGTTTTCATAATTAATGCTGGCAAAACATCATGCGGCACTCCAACTTTCAAAAGACAAGAGCTACATTTAAACCCATTACTGGACAATACATACAAGGTATATTATTTAGATACTGCATCCACTGCGTCTTATTGAAACAAATATCATTTAATCTCGGGGGACTCAAACTTGGGAGTTTTGTAAAGCTACAGTGCTAAACACAACACCACTGTGCATGGCATAGCTAAAGCCAAGCTTTATCTATAGGACAGATAACCTCTATTATGATTCTATGGAGCCCTGCAAGGGACATGGGGAAAAAAGTTGAAGTTGAACTTTTGCAAGATCTCGCAAAACTTCGAACTGGTGAGTAACAGACGTCTCCGAAAACGTCGGAGCACTTTTGCAAATATGTGATGTCTTGATAAAAGTTTATTTTGTGACCCAGAAAGAGTAATATTAAAACTAAGTTTTGGGACATTGGGACAGCTTTCGTTGCCTGGCTCGTCACCTATCCCAGAATTCATAGCGCAGCCCAGCCAATTCCATTTTTCAACAATGGCAGCAGCTACTTAGTTTTAATATTATCATTTCTGGGTAATTTCTGACTCAGATGGATGGATGGATCTATCAAGCACTGGGAATGTCTCAGATTTCCAGGACAGTGTTGATGGCGGTGTTAAGCAGTGTGGTTTTTTAGTGCGTTAAATTGCCACTGCAGAATCGCAATCTGTTTCTAATGCATAGCTCCCTGAGTACCTCGAGTTTAAAAACACTCATTAATGATTTTTGAATCTTTTATTGATCTATTGTTGAATTGTAGATGATGAAACCCCAAAATTCACAGCATCCAGTTTGCCCACAGTGTTTGGCAGATTGGCGATCCTCTCCCCATTTTCACTTCTGGAGGACGCAGCCTCTCTAGGATGCTAATTTGTTTGACCAGGTGTTTTTTAAGCATTACACATCTTATCAAGTCTTTTGTTGCATCTATGTCAACCTATTAAATCAAATTGAATATCAAAATATCCTTCCACCCATCTACTTTCTCAACCTCGTAAATAAATAGGGTTGTGGAAATATGTTTATACAGAAAGAAAAAGAAAACTGTGCTCTCAAGTTATTTTAATTGCCACATTCCTCTGTCTGCTTGTTTTTTAGGCAGTGAGAAAATGACCCACATCAGAACATAGTTGTTCGCAGTGGGCAAAGGACAGGAACTGAACTGGAGTCACAGTGAAAATTTGTGGCCCCATTTGAAATGAAGAATCGATTCAAATTGAAAAGCGAATCAAACTAAAGTGTTTTCTGGCTCTTAAATTTCCACAAAATGTCAGCGCAGTTCATTTAGCCATATGCTTTATGGCTTTTTCCACGCTGCAGGAAAACACTATGGATGAGTCCACTGCTAAAAGAATTGATCAGCCGAATCTAATTCAAACAAATAGATAAATCATAATGAGACAGGATGTTCTCCTTTGTTGCAGTCTAACACTGTGATGCCCCGAGGGCTGACGTCGTTATTAATCTTGTGAAATGTAGCTGTAAATTTCACCGAAAGTGAACTCATGAAGCAGAAGCTCTAAACATAGAAACATCATTTTCTCCTTCTGGGTGACTTTTCTTACTGTATCAGTACAGGATGTCAGTTTGATGACATTTGCTGCTGATCAGAAGCACCTAGATACAAACGCACATACACGGTCCGAGACACACACATTTTTAAACTTCCTCTGACAGCTTCCAGCACGCTTCCGCCTTCTTTTCTGTCACACACAAGTATAATTCGTTTAAGCCGTCTTCAGAGAAGGGACCACCATTAAAGTAGCCATCATTACTGCAGGCTTTGCTTCCCTTAATGACTGTGTGTGTGTGTGTGTGTGTGTGTGTGTGTGTGTGTGTGTGTGTGTGTGTGTGTGTGTGTGTGTGTGTGTGTGTGTGTGTGTGTGTGTGTGTGTGTGTGTGTGTGTGTGTGTTGGCCTTTATCCAGGACTTAAGTGGACCACTTCCGACAAAAAGGGCTGCAGTAAGAGGACAACAGCTTTCCTGCTGCTGTGGGAGGAGCAGCTGATGGAGGAGGTGGAAAGGGCAACATCTGGCTATCGTTTGTGTGTATGTGGACAAAAAACAGTGAGTGCAGGAGTGTGTCTAGAAGATAACACGGGAAAGACAAAGTCAGGAAGGGAGGGCGTCCTGCGCAGGAGTGCAGCTTTTTTTCTTCTTTTTTTTGATTCGGGTGTGAGTTTGTGTATCTTTCCTTCAGTGTTTTGTGAACGTAAGAGTACGGGTCTCTGCACACAGTCACAGGTGGTGCAGAGACAGCACAAACGCAGCGAGGACACTGACAGACAAGCAGCTGCTTTCACAATAATAAAACCTCCTGAGAGTACGTCTGTTCTGCTGTTAGCATGCTGCTGCTGCTGACATCCAAAAATCTCCAAACACCAATTCTGAGTTGTTGTTTTTTTGTTGCTTTCTCTTTTCTATTTTGACCATCTGGGTGTTCACTAAGTTTCGTGGCTCTCTGTCACTGGTAACAATTACTGACATGCGAGGAAGCTGTATGTAACACTTTCGTCAAAACAGTGTTAGTTCAGGAGATTTGGGGAGGCAAAACAGTGCTAGGGAGGAGAACAGGAGAGACTGAGATATTAGAGAACACAAGCAACAAAAAGGTTCAAAAAGTAGCCCGGAGAGACAGTTTGTACCCTAAATGTAGTAAATCTGAGAAGAATTAGAGCACCGTTTGATACTCTCGAGGTTAGTAACCTACATAGAATCATGTGGAGTTCCAACTTTAAGACTACATGATGGTTTTACAGCTGTTACATTGATAATTATAAAAAATGAAAAAATTTAATGACTATAGCTGACACTGCTCAAGTTAATCTTTCAGTCATTAAATCAGTTTACACTTACAGCTTTTGGAGTTTTCCTCTTTTCACCTGTAGGGTTGAGTTGTAAGTGAAAGAGTCAATTTGTGATTGAAGTGAAGACTTTCAGTTTTCATTCAGTAGGTTTTGCAAAAAAGTTGCTTTAACTGTTTAGGAATTAAAGCCATTTTATATGTAGCCTCCTAATTTCAGAGGGGGACTACATATAGATTTCATTACATTTTTAAAAAAACCCAAAATAGTTGAAAATAGCCAGTTGAGACCCGTTCTTTCTTTATTTCATGACAAATGAAACAAACTATTTCTAAGGATAAGAAAAGCAACTTCACAACATCTCATCAAGTCAAGAACACTCTTGTTCAGGTATATCTATCACTTTAAACATCTACAACCAAGAAATGTTTTAATGAATGAATATACAGTCTTTATTGGACGGTGCAAAACTATGTTTACACTTAAAAGTCCAGATTAGACCTGGTCACAAAATATTGAAAATAACTTGTACAAGGAGAAAAGTATGGAAAAAGAGAAGCAGCTCATGATGTGAAGCAGATAACATTGATGTTATGGCATGGGCATGTATGGCTGCAAGTGAAACCGGTCACTAGTGGTCACTGATGATGTGAGTACTGATAGAAGTAGCAGGAAGTATACAGGGCAGTACTCTTTGCTCAGACTGTGACAAATGCTGCTAAACTGATTGCAGAGCGCTTCCCAGTGCAAATGGACAATAACTCAAAACATGCAGCCGAAGCAACCCAAAACTATCTCAATGCAAAAAAGTGGGTTGTTCTTCATTGTCCAAGTAAGTCACCTGATCTCAAACCCAACAGAGCATCGCTTTCAGACATTAAATAAAAAAACTAAATGTGCAGAGACCCACAAACAAGCAGGAACTGAAAGTGTCTGCAGTAAAGGCCTGTCTGAACATATTAAGAGAGGAAACACAGCATCTGATGATGTCAGTGGAAAAACTTTTCATAGCTGGTGTCTGATCTTCTTTTCTGTGCATCTTTGCTGACTTTATATTCCTTCTTGTCCTAACCCTTCAGGCTTAGAGGGAACAAGCTCTGCCCGGTGGTGGAGGGTCCTAATTATTCCAAGTTTGTGTTCCAGAGGGTGGTGGGAGTCAAAGAGGAGGTACTGGGCCGTGTGTGTGTGGGCTTCCGGTAAACTTCGATGTTGAGTTTGCCGTTCTCTTCAATGTGCATGGCGCAGTCCAGGAAAGGCAAACAGTTGTCCTTTGTGTCTTCCCTGGTGAACTTGATGTTTTTATCCACAGTGTTAATGTGCGCAGTGAAGGATTCCACTTCTTGTGTTTTGATTTTGACCCAGGTGTCGTCCACATATCTGTACCAGTGGCTGGGTACTCTTCCTTTGAAAAAGCCAAGAGCCTTTCTTTCCACTTCCTCCATGTAAAGGTTGGCTACAATAGGTGACACGGGGGAGCCCATGGCACAGCCATGTTTTTGTCTGTAAAAGCCTTCGTTGTACTTGAAATATGTAGTGGTGAGGCAGAGGTCTAACAGTGTGCAGATCTGATTGGGTGTGAAGTTGGTCCTGTCCTCCAAGGAGCTGTCTTCTTGTAGTCGATCAACATTGAAGTTTACCGGAAGCTCACACACACGGACCAGTACCTCCTCTTTGACTCCCATCACACAAACTTGGAGTAATTAGGACCCTACACCACCGGGCAGAACATGTTCCCTCTAAGCCTGAAGGGAAAAAGAAGGAACACACACATGTAAAGGAAGCACTTAAAACATGCGGCTATCCTAACTGGGCATTTATAAAGTCAGCAAAGAAGCACAGAAAAGAAGACCAGACACCAGCGAGGGAGGATAAGAAGGACAGACGCAACAACATTGTCATCCCCTATGTAGCCGGTGTATCAGAAAAACTCAGGAGAGTTTTCTCCAAGCACAACATCCCAGTGTACTTCAGACCCAGCAACACACTCAGACAAAAATTGGTTCACCCAAAAGACAAAACTCCTAAACACAAACTTAACAATGTGGTGTATGCTGTACAGTGCAGCGAGGAATGCCCAGACCTCGACATTGGAGAGACCAAACAGCCACTTCACAAGCGTATGGCACAACATAGAAGAGCCACCTCCACAGGACAAGACTCAGCAGTCCATCTGCATCTAAAGGACAAAGGACACTCTTTCGAGGATGCCAATGTTCACATTTTGGACAGAGAGGACAGAAAGAGGAAAGAGGAGTGAAAGAAGCCATTTATGTCCACTGTGAGCGACCATCTTTGAACAGAGGCGGTGGCTTACAACACCAACTCTCTGCCATCTATAATCCAGTTTTGAGATCCCTCCCCAGACGCCTTAACGTCCACTCACATCCTGGGCCATCTGACCTCAGGAAATCACATGATAGGGTGGGGCCAGGTTTCACAATGAGCTCAACCGAAACCCTGGCTGATTGTGACCCACACCCGCTTTCACACCTTGGCTCATATGATTAGGCAGAGGATCATCAGGGGGTCCTTTTGGGACTCTCCACCATTTGACCTTAGAACTGAAGAAGCTTCTCGGGTGAGAGGTGAAACGTCTTCAAGCAACTTAAAGAAGTCCAGACGCTTTTCTTTGCAAGCTCCTTAGACTACGCTGACCTTGATGACTGAGAACCTTCACAGACATATTTCTGCATAGCTTTTTTTAAATTTCACATTTCTGTATAGTTTTCATATTTATATCCTGTTCATAGCCTGTACATAGCTTGTACACCCACTCCAGCCTGTACATACTTATAGTTATAGCAGATTCATAACATACCTTCATACCGTATACATTGTAACATACCCATAATAGACTCATATTTTGTACCCTCATACCTATAACAGACCCATTTCTGTAATATATCTATATTTCTATATTATTGCCAATATATATCTATATCATGGCTAAAGCACTTCTGGATGGATGCTAACTGCATTTCGTTGCCTTGTACTTGTGACATGTGCAATGACAATAAAGTTTAATTCTATTCTAATTCTATTCTATTCTATAACGTTATAGCGTCCCACTCTGTGGCAGATGGGATAAGTGGTGGTTAACAAGGGGTTAAACACATGGGACTCTCCACCAGTTGTTTTACACTGAAGAAGCCTCTTGGATGAGTGTTGAAACATCTTCATGAACAAAAAAGAAATTCAGTTGCTTTCTTTTCAAGCATTTGAGACTATCATGAACTGGATCACAGACACACAGCCCATCGATTTGTAATGTAAAAACATATGTAAAAACGATTTTGTCTACATCATTTGGTAGCATCCTGCAGACACTGGAGAAAGCAGAGTGATTACTGGGTCTAAAGCTGTGGTTTTAAAGGTAAAAATGAAATAATAATGATAATAATAAATAAAAATTACTGTTGGAGCCTCTCGGCTTCACTAAGTTGAGATATTTAAAAAGAAGCAAATGAATGAAAACAA
Organism: Rhamphochromis sp. 'chilingali'; assembly: GCF_963969265.1. Taxonomy (NCBI): domain Eukaryota; kingdom Metazoa; phylum Chordata; class Actinopteri; order Cichliformes; family Cichlidae; genus Rhamphochromis; species Rhamphochromis sp. 'chilingali'. The sequence continues at coordinate 10,010,057 of NC_137930.1, forward strand.
GTCAGCTACTTTTGAGGAAGACTGCAAAAAATGTTTCATATTAAAACCATCAGACTTCACCTTCACCGGCCTCCATTAGTGTAACCAGGTTGACGCGCTTCATGAAGGCTTCCTTTGCCTTGCTGAAAAGAAAAAGAAATCCTTTTTTCCCTTTGCACAAGAGTTGGTCTATATTTTGCATCTGCAGTATTCATGTAAAGGTTTAAACATGAAATGACTATTTTTATACATGTTCTGTTGCCTAACATGTTGAACTCGTGAGCAGCAGAGGATTTTTATGCATCTGTGGTGGTACTGTTTAATATTTGGCAGCTTTTTATGGGAAAATGAAAAAGTAAAGCACAAAAGCCTCCCTTCTTGTCACTTTAAATGACTTCTAAATCTCTAAGATAACCAGTAAGAGATGCTGAACTCGGGAATATTATGGCCTCTTTGTTTGGCAGCAGTTTCAATCCTAACTGCTGCATCCCAAATGAGCTGTAGAGCTGAAAGTGACTTTAAACTAAGGTAGGAATAGGAATAGAGAGCACTGCGATGAGATGCAATGAAAGCATGAATGGCCTTATCTAAATCTGTAGAGAATAGAAATATAAAAGCAAATAGCAAGGCTGCAGTGAAAGAGGAGAGGGTTTTCTGATAACACCCGTTTTAGGGATCGGTAGACTCCAGCTTTTGTTTGTGTAACCGTAACCAAGGAAACAAATGTTGGATTTTACCTTGCTGTTTTTTCACACTTCACAAATACTTCAGCTAAAAGAGGAGAACCAGGAGTTCTCTAAGCTTTATTCTAAAAGTGCATCCTGTCATTCATCTTCTCTTAAGATACTCTTAAGGTTTTAATCACTGCCTATATGTTATCTTTTAGACATTCAGTGGTGTTAAAAAGTGTTTGACTGCTTCCAGATTTCTTATTTTTTTGTATTTTTCTCACACTTTATCAGTAATTGAGATTGCTCAGTCTGGAAAAGGTTCTAAAGCCATTTCTAAAGCTGTAGATCTCCAGCGTACCACAGTGTGAGCCATTATCCACAAATGGCGAAAACATGAAACAGTGGTGAACCTTCCCAGGAGCGGCCGGCTGACCAAAATTACCCCAAGAGTGCGAGATCGACTCATTCAAGAGGTCACAAAAGAACCCAGAACAACATCCAAAGAACTGCAGGCCTCACTTGCCTCAGTTAAGGTCAGCGTTCACGACTCCACATTAACTGGGCAAACATGGTCTGCATGGCGGGGTTCCAAGATGAAAACCACTGCTGAGCAAAAGGAACAAAAAGGCTCGTCTCAGTTTAGCCAGAAAACATTTTGAAGATCCCTAAGACATTTAGGAAAATTTGTGGACTGATGAGAAAAAACTTAAACTTTTTGGAAGTTGTGTGTCCCATTGCATCTAGTGTAAAAGTAACAGCATTTCTGAAAAGGAACATCATACCACCAGTAAAACAGGGTGGTGGTAGTGTGATGGTCTGGAGCTGTTTTGCTGCCTCAGGACCTGGAAGACTTACCGTGGTAAACTGAACCATGAATTCTGTTGTCTGCCAAAACATCCTGAAAGAGAATATCTGGCCATCTGTGTGACCTCAACCTGAAGCGCACTTGGGTCTTGGAAGAGGTCAGTGATCCAAAACACTCCAAGTCCACCTCTAAATGGCTTAAGAAAAACAAAATGAAGGCTTTGGAGTGGCCTAGTCAAAGTCCTGACCTGAATCTGATTGAGATGCTGTGGCATGACCTTAAAAAGGCGGTTTATCATGGGAAACCCTCCAATGTGGCTGAATTAAAACAATTCTGCGAAGATGAGTGGGCCAAAATTCCTCCACAGTGCTGTGAAAGATTCATTGCCAGTTATCACAAATGCTTGATTGCAGGTTTTGTTACTATGGGTGTCCCAACCAGTTATTAGGTTTAGGGGACAATCACTTTTTCACACAGGGCCATGTAGATCTGTTTTTTTCTTCTTAATCATAAACACCGTCATTTAGAAACTGCACATCTTTGTTAAATATTTTACATTTATTTGATTATCTGAAACATTAAAGTGTGACAAACATACAAAAAAATTGGAAATCTAGAAGGGGGCAAACGTTTTTTTCCACCACTGTACATGGAAATGCAGCACAGGTAAAAACAGACTTTATATAAAATGCGTATTTGGCGTGATCACCTTTTTTCTTCAACACAGCCTGAACTATCTTCACCAAGCTTTCTAGTAATTTCTTTAAGTAGTCTTCATCATTTCTGTTGAAGCTTCAGAAAAAGGTAGATGGATCAACTGAAGGACCAGATCATCTCTCAGGTCTCGTGTCAGGTCTTTGCTAGATTTCTTCCTATTTCTTAAGGACATGACTTTCAAATACTGTTCATTTGCTGTAATCAGCTTTTTAGGCCTGACACTTCTTCTTTTTGTCCACTTGCCGCAATTCCTCTTTTTTTAAGGACATAGTGCACACCATGCCGAGATATGTTTCTTAGCTAACAGCTGTTTGGGAATCATCAAGAACTAGTGCCCAAGATCCTGCAAGAAAGTCTGGCTCCTTGGAGAGGTGGCTCAAAACTTTTGCACAGTACTGTATATTTTACATGTATACTTAATAAATGAATTTTACTTTGTAATAGTGGAATATGTACATTATGTGAGAGCGCATACAGTTTTAATGTTGAGAGTCAATGTTCAGATCTAAGGGGATGAAAAATGGAGGTTGTACAAGAAACACATTTGGTCTTTAAAACCAAATTTCAGCTTCATATTTAAAAGCAAAGAGTTTGGAGATTCAGAATTTGCAAACCATTCCATGTCAACAAAAACAATTATTACTTATTTAGTGTGTGCACAAAGCAAATTGTAGCTTTTTGATTTCCCAACAGGCACACCTGGTATGCTGTTCTTTGTTTTTTTAAAAAGTGATTGCTTCTAAGCTTTTAGTCTTTATTAGTAATTTGTCAAAGGCTTAAACTTTCCTAGATGCAAATCTTGTATTTTTTTGAACTTTCAGACTTCAGCAAAAACTACATAGACATGAAGACAAAAGAAAAAGACATATCCTTTTTAGCTCCCATGGATGGATTCATACCTAACCTTTGTAGACAAGGCCATAGCAGAGATGAAGAATAACTGAAGCACCTCTCAACATCTCTCAAAAGACAGATTTTTCCATTTTTTGAAGTACTTCAATTACCTTTACAACTGTACTTTCTCCAAGGATAACATTCTGCAAGGGGAATAAATGAAGCCTTGATCTATTCAGCCTTAAGTTACTCAAATGAAAACACATTTAGTCCAAAAATACTAGAGCTGGCCTGGGCTCAAGGTCTACGTTTGCTAAAACCCACAAATTCACGAGTTCACAATGCCATGATTCACACTTGGTCAAGCCATTAATAAAATTTCAATTGGTAATATTCTACGATACAGCCTCCAATCGCAAAATCAATTTTCAGGAAAAGTTTACTTAATTTTAAAAAAGAAGAAAAAGGGTTAAAGACCAGTTTAAATCACACATTCTCACATAACTTGGGCAGCACATTGGTGCAGAGGTTAGCACTGAGAGTGAATGGATGACAGACTGGCACCCAGTCCAGGGTGTACTCTGCCTCTCGCTCTGTGACTGGATGGATGAATGGGTGGATGGATGGAGCGATTCTCACAGTCTTTCAGTCTTATTCTTTCAAAATGAAACTTAACGTCTGACATATTTTGTATACTCCGCTATGAAGCCTGATGCTACAGATGTTGATACTCTCCCTCAAAATAGGTGTAAAAATTGGCATGTGTATCAGATATATGTAAAATTTACAATTTGAAATTGTAATAGAAATTATATTCTTTAACCACTGACAAAGTAAGTAGTAAAAAGGAATAGGAGATACAAAGTAAAGCGATACCCATTGTTCATGTGTTCCCTTCAAAGCTTTAGCAAAAGGTTACATTTTAATTCTATTGAGAATAAATTCTCAGTATGTTTACCCCCAAACATTTCCTTTTCACCTCGCCTTCTCTCAATCCGCACTGAATGATTGCGAGTGCAAAATGCCTATTGTGAATATGAGGAATAAAAGCAGTACTGTACTCCTGGGAGAACCCTGACAATGGAGCAGCCTTGGCCTAGATGCAAATCATATCCCCTCTTTCAGACTGCACTGTAGCATACATGTGTGTGCGCGCTGTGACGGTGTGCATTTTTGAAAACGTGTGCACTGTTGAATGGGCACGTGATTGTGGATCTTCAGAGGGGCACAATCTCCTCATTAGGTGGCTCTGATTGAAGCGCTAAAGCCATGTTCCTGAGTGCGGAGAAGGAGGGAAAACGTAAGAGGGGAAAAACAGAACAGAGAAGTAGGTGGAAGGTGGTGAGAGAAGGCAAGAAGGAGGAGGGGAACGAGAGGGAAAAAGGGGAGGAAGAAAGAGGGGAGGTGAGAGAAGTAGAAAGAGAGAGAACAAAGAAGTGAGGTGAGGACACAGAGAGGGGGGGAAGTGTGTATGTGGACAAGAGGATTTTGTGTTTGCATGAGCTCTTGTGTGCCTGCATTAGGCAACAGTCGCACTAAGGTGGCTGGGTTGCAGGATTAGTAGTTTAATTGGTACCTTAAGGAATAGAAGAGACTTAACAACAGTGTAGTGGTATCAGGGGTGGGCTGCAGGGCTGTGGTGACGCACGCGCGCACACACACACACACACACACACACACACACACACACACACACACACACACACACACACACACACACACACACACACATGCACAAATGATTATTTCTCTTGAATAATCCCCCTTACCCCGATTTAAATCAGACGTTACTGTTAAACCAAACTCTCTCTTTCAAATTCATAAAAGTAAGAATGGATTATCATTAAAACACCTAAACATGAGAAGAAGAGCAAGAACGGGCAGGTTAAAGTAAGGAAGGGAAGAAATGGGAAAAAGGTACAAGGTGAACCAAAAAAAAAAAGCAGAAAGTTAAGAGTGTAAAGCTGGATGTTCTGTGAAGCTGTACTTAAGGTGCCACAATGCCTAATCAGAACTGCTGATCAGAAACCTTTTTTCTCCACCACCTTCTGATGACAGAGTTGAGGTCTGCAGCCGAACATTTCTTCAACTTTTCAAAAACCGACAATCTGACACTCTCACCCACTTCATGCTTTTATTGGCCAGCTGTGTGGAGTTGTAAAAAACCTGCCTGTGTCCTACTGTGCGTCCCCCAGAAACAATTGCAAGAAATTGTGCACTTTCCATTTTACTGTTACGTTCCTTTAACCCTCTCAAGGCAGGCTTTGCAGATTTGCAACAGTTAAAAACTAACAAGCTGATTACCCCACATACATATTTTATGAGTTTTTTTTTACTCAGAAGCACCACTGCAGGACTTGGTTGTGCATTAGCAACAAAATATTTTTTAAATTTAATTAAAAAGGTTAACTTTGATTTATTCTATATTAGAGTAAACTGAATTTTTGAGCCTTTTTTCTTGTATTTTTGATGATTATAGTTTATGGCTTATGAAAAAAGTATCTGTTATTGGAATATTTAGAATAGATAAAAACCCCCCTCTGGGAAGGTGTACTCATTTATACACGCAGTCCTTGGCTGGGCTGCTTAACCATGAATTGCTACATCAGAGCAGTGCAGCATGGAAGTGGAAGTCGTCTTAACAATATTCCATACATTTTATGTCAGGTTCAGGTCAGGTAAATTGGCTGGTCAAGCAAGCACAGTAAAAACACATCAGGAAACCATGTGGTAGCAGCTTTGGCGCTGTGGGCAGGTTTTAACTCCTACAGGAAAAGTAAATTGGTGTTATCCATAAAGTTTGCACGAAGGTGGAAGCGTGACATGCTCTGAAATCTCCTGGTGGATGCTGCACTGACTTTGGACTTGATGAATCACAGTGGACCAACCACCACCAACACCAGGATAAGATAAGATAAGATAAGATAAGATAACCTTTATTAGTCCCACACGTGGGAAATTTGTTTTGTCACAGCAGGAAGTGGACAGTGCAAAAGTTATGACGCAAAAATTAGAATACAATAAGAATAAATACAGTACACAGCTGTACAGAATAGAATAAAATAATATACTATATACAGTAGAATAAAATAGAATAAAAATATACAATAAGATAAAAATAGAATACGAATGCTATATACAACTGAGTAAAAATACAACGATGCCAGAAAGGATTATTGCACTTAGTGTTATTGCACATGTGTGGATGTGTGTGTTTGTTCAGTTAAAGTCTTTGTTGTGGAGTCTGACAGCAGTGGGGAGGAAAGACCTGCGAAATCTCTCCGTCCCACACCGGAGATAACGTGGGACCCCCCAAATCATCAGACTGCAGAAACGTCACACTTAACTTCCAGCACCTTAAATTCTGCACCTCTACACTTTTTCTCCAGACTTTAGGATGTTGATGTCATCTCAAAAAAAGACTTTGGACCACTGAGCAACAGTGCAAGTCTTTTTCTCCTCAGCCCAGGTGAGCTGCTTCTGTTGTTGCCCTTGGTTCAGGACTGGTTTGATATCAGGAATGTGACAGCTATAGCTCGGTTGATCTGATATCCTCGTGTTGGTGTTGTTCCCAGATCATCATACTAAATGTTGTTCTAGGATCAACGTTGCAAGTGACCAATCAGAATGTTGTGATGTCATACTTTTGCGACTTCGGGAAAAACTGGCGTAAAACAAAAAACTGTACTTAAGCTGCAAGAAACCGCCTCTGTCCGCCGATAAACGGACCCTGACCCTAACCCTAACCATAACCCTTTAATAAACAGTAAGCAGAATTGATATTGTCCTTGCAACATTGGAATTTCATAAATGCACGAATGGCTTGGCGCGCAAAAGAATAACGTCACAACAATGTGATTGGTCACTTGCAATGTTGAACCTGGAACAACATTTTCATGATGGTCTGGGAACAACACCAACACGAGGATATCAGATCATCCGCTATAGCTCCTTGCCTGAAAATGTATGTGCATGGTGCCTCTTGATGCTCTGATATCTGCCTCAGTCCACTTCTTGTGAAGCTCTTCCAAGTTCTTGAGTGGACTTTCTTCTTGAGTGTTATTGATTGCTATCCCTGTTGCATGTTCACATTTTTCTAGTTTTCTACTTTCCATGAATATACTTCAGCATAACACAATGAACAGAAGGCTGAAATCAGCCTTTTGTGGCTCTGAGCCAGTTTATGTCACTATACTGGTTCTGTCGCACAACATTTGTGGCGTCACCACATCCCTGGCAATGAGGGCATAAAAGACTCACTTCAGTCTTCTCCTAAACAGGTAACAGTGCCATGCAAATCTGTAAAGAAGTGTTGGTCAAACAATGACCCTAAGAGTGTTTGTAATTAATGACTTTGTCTTATATAATGAATTTACGGCTTGCAAAGAAGAAGTAAGGTTTTTTATTGTTTGTTTGGTGTTTATGAACAGCTGTCTTTACCATCTCACTATATACAGTGATATCATAAACATAAAAAAAAAAGTAATGTTAGTGTTTTTGTACATGAGTGAAGCAAATAAGCACAGCAGGCGTGATGAAAACCAGGATAGGTTTTTCTAGTAAAAGCTAAATAGGAGAAGAATGGCTTGCTAAAAGTAATTTAAATTTTAGCGTCCACTCATCTTCACAAGGGTTTGCAGCTGTTTGCAAAAATGGGAATTTTTGTGACCCTTTTTGTGACATGTTGTAATTGTCCAACCAAACAAAGCAACTACTCATTTTCCACCTTGATGTTTTTTAGTGCACGTTTGTGAATCATGCTCATGCACAAATGCTGCATGACTGCAGTTTGCATAGTTGCAAGTCAGCTGTTGTGTTCATCAGCAGCTGTTGACAAGAATGGATGCAGAAATGTGGGAAATGGCCTTTCGCTGTGCAGGAAACGTCAGTGTCGTGTTAGCACCAGAAAAACAACATAATTCAGATCCTCTAGGCTGCCCGGACTGTTCCAACAAATAGCTGAAGTTTGACTAAAGACCAAGATGGTGACCCTCATTGGTGTGCTGCAGGAAAGCTTGGCGAACACCAGCAACAAAGGGATTCATCCTCTACATTTGACCCAACAGTTATTAAGATATTTCCATTTCAGTCTGGATGCTAGAGCAAAATTATCAACAATAAAAATGAGTCAGCAACAAGAGGCTCACACACAGACACTGTCACAGAAGAAGATAGTCAGAACAATGCCTTTAGCTTTTCTTCAAGGACTTTAATAACACTGTTTGTAGATCTTGATGAAAATGTGTCTTGCACAAAAAGTCTCCCTACAGTTAGTTTTTTCTGAGTCAGCTGAGTCAGCTGAGCAACATCTTTCTATGAATTCGAGAAGAAGTAGTGATGTGTATGGAGCATGCATGCTTTATGCACATGATAAATTCTATATATCAAGAGGAACATTGGTCAAATATCATATTACAGTTCATTAAATATCCGCTTAATTAGCACAATTGTGCAACTCCCACTCTGACTTCCTTCAGTGGTCTTGGATGGGATGCATCTCTGTACACTTAAATGTGGTGACTCTGGAAATTCATTATAATTTTTTTGCATCTGTACAAATTTAAGTTGACAGACACTGCTCTCAGATCAGTAGTCCTATTCTAAGACCCTCCTAAGAAATCTTCTTCCCCAAGAGGTCTTCTGTGAAAGATGGATTAGAGAGGTATGTATAAATAGAGCGGTGAGCGGAGATGACAAAGGGCAGGGAGAGAATAATGGATGGATAAAGGATATAGAGAAATGAAGTGAAGACAGAAAGAATAGAGAGGAGGAGAGAAGAGGAGTGATAAATGTTCAGGGCTCCAGCTGAAACAACGAGAGGCTAAAAGGAGTGTTAAAGAGTGAGTGAAGACACGCCGTAAGAAGGTCAGAGACAGCAGTCTTTATATTTAAAGTCAAACTGAAATAAAAACAAGATTAAATCAGTATATCTTTGACTTATCTGTCTTTGGACTTGTATAGCCGGCATGAACTTCTATACAAATTTATTATTAACACCCATCCAGTTTTTCTTGCTTATTCCAGGTCCGGGTCATAGGGTAAGAGACTAAGCAGAGATTCACAGATTTCCCTCTCCCCAGCCATCTCCTCCAGCTCTATTCATGGTATACCACGAAATTCCAAGACCAGCAAAGAGACGCAATATCTCCAGGATGTCTTCTGTCTGCCAAAGTCAGACATGCCCAAAAGACCTCACCGACGAGGTGTGAAAGGGGAGTGATCTCAACCACCTCAGCTGGCTCTTTTCTACTCTGAACCCCTCATAAAACAGTGAGGAACTGAGTCAGACTTTAAGGGAGAGCTTAGCTATCCTTCAGTGAAACCTCGTATCTGCCACTTGCTTCTGCGATCTTATTATTTCAGTTGCCATCCACAGCTTCTGATGTTAGCAATATAGATTGACCAGTAATGTGGGATTTAGCATATTTGTGTCCGTTTGCCTATGAAGAGCCTGCACGGATGGGAATGCAACCTATGTAAAAATGACTGCATTTAAGCCAACTAAAAAAACAACAAGCATATAGCTTGGCATGGACAACACCATGCATAGGCTGACTGCTGATTGGCTGAAAAGTGGTCTGCCATATAAAAGGCAATGATAGTGTAGTTCACCACATATAGAGAGAAGAGTGAAGAACTATCAAAGATCAACAGCATGAAAAGAACAGCCAATGTCTGCAGTGGACTGTTTTGTAATACTTGTTTCACTTCAGCTCTTTGTAAGTTATCACTTTGCACTGTGGGTTGCTAATGAACCAACAATAATAGAAACACAAGCACCAGAAGAGCTTTTGCAACAACTCCACCTCATTGTCAGTCAATTTAAAAAACTCGGTGCTTTTCCTCAACTTTTTGCCACGACACTTCAAAGAGCTGGAAAGTAAATAAACAGCAGATAGAAATGAGCAGGTCGAATCGTCTTACGTTTCACGCATGGACATGGACAGTGTGGATGAACAGCTGTTCGGAAACGATTGAAAACGATAGTGTGGACGCGGAGCGTTTTTAGACGAAAACGGCATTTTCAAATTTATCCGGATTAGTGTAGACATAGCCTATGATCGGTGTAGGGACCTTCCTCCCATGAAACTGGTCATTCTCACCAAGATCACTGACTCTTGTCGCCTGCCCTCCTGGAACTCACTTGCCTACAAGTCAACAAACCAGCCGCCTCCCTCCACGAAGGACTCACCCTGTCCTCAAAGTAAGATAAAGTCAGTTGCACTCAGTCAGCTTTGCATTCTGCCTGAGGAACATTTATCTCTGGTTTGGCCGCATTAAGAGGGGTCCACCCTCCTAGTGGACCCCTTTAATTTGGACGGGTTGATCAACTCCAGTTGTCCCTGTGAACTAACTTCTAACTTCTAAATAACGTTGTTGCTATTGCTGTCGATAAAGATGTTGAAACTGTTACAGCTTTCTTAGTTTTTTCTGCATTTAAGTCCTCCATCCTGCTTTGACTTAAAGATTCTGTGACAGTAAACCAGTAACTGTGGTGGTATCTACTCACCAAACAGGCTTGGAGCTAAACATCCTGTTTTCACTCATAGCTTAAAACGTTGTAGGCTCACAGTTGCAGCTTAGCATCAGTGTCAAATTAACTGTCATATAAAACAAAACAGTGAACAAGATAAACATGTTGAAATTGATTTCACCTCCATCACCATGATCTTTCTGTCTCTTTAAATAAGAGCTTCGATATTCCTCTCATATAACCCACTCTGTTCAATCAATTTTTATTTTATTGGGGAGCACATTCACAGTCCTGTGATGTTGACTCGTCAAAGACGCAGCACAAAGGCAAATGAATATTACGTTTGCAAAAGAGGAGGAATAAATAGATGAAATATAAACAGTTAATGTGTGTTTTGTGGTCCAGCATCTTCTGTGTGATGGTACGCAAACAGCATAATATAACTAACATTTTTTCAGAATAGTTTTATTTTCAATGCCCAAGTTTACTTTTGGGTCAAAATGTTGGTATGTTAATCATATATGAAGTTTAATACCAACACAAAAACAGAGACTGGTATCAAAGTGCCAGCTAGAGACCCACCAGTGGAACATCAAGTTAATAATGGTGACTTTTAGCAGTAAAAGGAAAAGTAATAATTAGCATCGTGAAGTGACGGGTAACCAGTTAAGCTACTCTTCTAAAAGGAGAGTAAAACTGCTCTATCTGAGAACTGACATGTGCTGGAGAGGGATAAAGCTAAAACAGCTAACTAAAACATGATGTCAGTGTAGATAATGCTAATCATCTAATCATCTAATCATTAGCAGACAATTAAGATAGTATCCTCATTTACCTTCGCACACACTGTGAGCTGTGTGTCTGAATATCTCTGACTGTAATAAATTTAACTTTTTTTTTTTCTTTTTTATTTGTCCCAAACAAAATGTTTTGTACAAATAACTGCTGGAGGTTTAGTGACTTTTATCAAATATACTGTGGAGGAAGTGAACATTCCCAGCAATACTCTCATTTATGTTTTCACTAGACACTGAAGAGTGCAATTTAAAGGATGTAACGCCTTCTAAGTAAAGCGCACAACTGCATTACGGCTTATTCTGCCTCACAGTGATGGGTAAACTCTTTACAGGCAGTTATTAATCCTGGTAAAAATGTATTAATGTTCACACAGCATAATTTGAGAAAAATCTATTCATAACTGCATGTAAAAAGGCAAGACCGAGCATAGTGAGGAATTAGAGAGACAAGACTTCAGTCTGTGGTACCAGATTGCACCATTCTTTGGCCTCTATCTGCCTTATCGATTTCAGACAGCAGGCTACTCAGGTGGAATTGCAAAATTCTTATCTAAACTTTTTTGCATGCTATTTCCAATTCCAAGAATCAGTAATTCTTTCCCAACAGAGCTTCTGCCTTTAATTTCTTAACCCACTCTCTTAAATAACCAAATGCGCACTAACAAGTGTTTGAATACTGAAAGTGATCTGAGGGAAACTGCACTGTTGTGACTGCAGTGAATGACCTGCAGATGGAGTGTATCTCGTGCGTGTCCTCCTCCTTGCGGGCGCTGTCCGTCAAACTGTCACCCAGAGCCATCAGACACTGAGCGAAACCCTTGTAGATGGAGTGACACCTTCTGGCTGAGACTGCAGAACACGGACTCAGCACTGGAAAACAAACACAAACACACAAAAAGTACGTAACTATTTGCAAAACCACAAGTACAGAGTAAAATTTAACTGAAAAAAATAACTCATATAAAACAGATTAATCTGAGCTGAAATCTGACTGCAGTAGTTAGCGGTAAACGTAACACTTTGTTGTACCTAATAATAGAAAGTATATCAGTGGAGCTAAAGTTATAGGACTGAAGAGTTGAGTATAACCTACAGGTAGGCCTAACTTTGATCTTTTTCTCCCCTCAATCATTCCGAGTTAAAGCCCACTGCTGATTTATAGCTTACAATATGAGACACATGAAGGCTCGGTGACCAGGAAATGGAAGAGAAAAGCCCAGTCGGAGTTGTTTTTATTCTCAGTAACAACCTACACAAATCATGTTTAAATGCTGCCAATACTCAGACTAATGAAAGCTCCCAGACAAGATGCCTATTTTCATTCAAAAAGAGGAAACACTTCAAATTCCATCGATGTAGTCTCCTTTCAGACATCTGAATCATCACCCATATCTCAAATTTGTTCGGCAATTTGAAGGCTAGTGTTATTTCCACTGATTTGTATTTCCAGCTCTGGAGAGCAGCCAACCAATTAGAGCAGACTATGAGGGATAAAAAATAAATGTCATCTCTTTTTCATGTTTCGTTAGCTGCCCATTAAAAAAAATTACTGTATTGGCAAGTGAGACAGATGCAATCAGGTGAGTTGTTTTAAGTCCACAAGCAGAAATAATTATTTCTATGTAAACACCTATATTTGTATATACCAGCAGCTGCTACTGTAGCTTCAGTGGCAGCTGCTTTTTATTTCCCATAATGAGAAATTTGGTAACAAACAAAGTCAAACTGAAAAGCAGAATGAAATCAAACAAGATGAGATTTCAGTTTACACAAATTCTTGATTATTCCTTCAGTTGTTCTTCTGACTTTTATTTTCCTGTTCATCACCATTTTATAGAAACAAAGCATAACAAACTAGTGTTAAATTCACAGTCAGTTATTTACGTCGCTGTTCACAGCTATGCCCGTCCAGAATCTTCTCAAGAAAGTTTGTACAGTCAACAGGCTTTAAAAGAGGGCACCCAATCCCAGTTTCACAATATGATCAGAATTTGTATCAGCTGGCTATTTTGACACAAAATCCATGAAACATATTTACAAATAGGCGCACAATGCAAAAGAAAACAGCCTGCATGTTTCACGATCAGTCATATCACGTTGATTGGGCATGCTAACTCATACAGACGTGCATGCATCAATTAGTAGAACAGACCTGCCCCAACTAACCCTGATCAACTGCCATTTGAAAGAATGTATATAATGTATAGGGGTCATTGCAGATAAATCAGATAAATTCAGTTTTATTTATATAGCATGAAATCACAACAATGGCTGCCTCAAGGTGCTTTATATTGTAAGATGAAGACTCTACAATAATACAAAGAAAACAGAGAAAACCCCAACTATCATATGACCCCTATGAGCAAGCATTTTGGCAACGGTGGTAAGGATAAAATCCCTTTTAACAGGAAGAAACCTCCAGAAGAACCAGGCTCAGTGAGGGGCGGCCATCTGCCGCAGTCAGTTGGGTTAAGGCGAGGAAGACATGCTGTGAAAGAGAGAGCCTAGGGTTCTCTTAAGAGAATAAAAAGAAGCTGGAGATCAGATCAGAATCCTCTATGAGCTTGAAGTCGGATGCAGAGGTTTTGCAGGACATTCATTCTGCAAAGTCCTCACGTGGTTGGGACTTACAGGAGAGGCCAAGAGGAGGGCCGTTCAATCTGTGAGCAAAGCTGCAGAAAAAGTTACAAGGTGGTTTAGGATTAAGAGGGCTGATCTGTGGGTTGCTGCTGGCATGTAATTTGGGGCCTGCTCAACCTCAGGTCACCTGGTGTCTCATGTTTTGTCCCACTGTATCCTATGAGAATTCTTTTGCATACTATAGTGGAAAACCGAACATGAACAGCAGCATCTTTAGAGTTTCTTTAACACAACCAAACACTGAACACAAGAGAGCACCCACCTGTCACTCAAAGCACCCACACCCTTAATAATGCATAAGTTTTATAAAAATTCACTCCCCGTGCAATCAGCTACTGAAACCTAAACCAATTTTCATACCAGGCTGTAAACATGTTTTTTTCCGTTGTGTTTTGTGGCGACCGGCTCGCTTCTTTTGGCTCTGGCCTCAAACTGCACTTCCTCACTATTCGAGAAAGTTTATTTTTTGGGATTAACATATTCACTTCATTTTTAGCCAGTTCAGATGACCTACTTACAACTTATATAGGGTCACCTGATTATGTGGGTGATAGCAACCAGCTGCTTGTTTAAAATAACCATATGAAGAGGTGTTTCTGTTAGAATCTGTGGTAGCATCACCTGCTAAAGCTCCACCATGTCTAGCAGCTACTCTCTAACGCAGGGGTAGGCAACTCCAGGCCTCGAGTGCCATTGTCCTGGAGGTTTTAGATGTGTCCATGATCCATCACAGCTGATTTAAAGGGCTAAATGACTTCTCAGCATTTCTTGAAGTTCTCCAGAGGCCTGGTAATGAACTAATCATTTGATTCAGGTGTGTTAACCCAGGGTGCGATCTAAAACCTGCAGGACACCGACACTCGAGGCCTGGAGTTGCCTACCCCTGCAACGCGTCTGTCAGGCATTTTGGAACTGGATCACACTTTTTTTTTTTTTTAAATGACAGAAATATTGCATGTTGGAAAAAAGCAATAACCCCATGACGCTGAAACATAATAAAAGTGAGGGGGAAAGCTGCAGAATAGCAGATATTCTCTGATTGTCCTCTTTTACGCATATAAGGTCACTTCATTCGTTCTTCAAATCAGAATTGATTTTGAAGCTTTGCATTTACAGCTTGAATGAGAAATATGCTAACTGCAGAAATACAAATACCTTTCAGAAAAGGATACAACCAGAAGCAACACCAACAAATCTGTCATGTGTCAAGCAGCTCAAGCAGCATCATATCAGTTGACAGCGTGCATTGTTGGGACACAACAAGCAAGACGAGCTGTTTGCTGTCACTTCAAAGTATCTGGTAAAGATCGGGGGAGCATGCTTGACACAGGGGGAATACAACGCTTCATATTAAAAATGCAGTTTCCGGTGTCAGAAAGTGGTTACAGGTGAATTCAAGTTAAATGACATTGTCTGATGTTATAGTTTGAAGTGAATACTTCAAATCAAGTCATAAATTTGTTAAATATATTACAGATTTGAGGTTAACTGTTCTCAGCATGATGATTCATCCCTATATGACACATCGAGAAAAATAAAAAAATATAGAGGCCATTCAAAAATCTGCTTCTTGTTTGTTTGTGTATGAAAATTCTCTGAGGACATAAAAAATCTGCCACTAAAGTGCAAATGCCACTCCCGAGAGCCCCGAGTCACATAGCTGTTTACAGCATCTCATCTGTCACACTTGAGTTTGGAAAGAAGAGGAAGTTCTTCCACAGATGCACAATTAGGTGATGCATTTTGAAGTAATAATTTAAAAAGTGTTGTGTGTTTTGGTCTTGCGCTGGTATTTACTGAGGCCTGAAATGGCAGAGAACCAAGCTTTCATGTACGCGCCTCAGACAACGAGAGCTTTTTCAGGGCAGAGGCATGAGTGTTTGATTCAAATGATTCTTTCTCATCTTTCAAGCAGCAGCAAATGAATATGAATCAGAGGCCTGAGAAGACTTCAGGGACTGGTAAAGTGTCATGAAAGCAAAAGAAGGAATTATTCCATCACAGGCTTTTAACTTTTTGTCACTTTTAATTCTAATCTCAACATTTCAAGCTTGATTCCCAAAAACAAACCAATCAGCTCTTTATAAGATAGACAACGAGGATTCACCATCCTGAGCCAGAAATATAAACCCTATTCTTTGGAAAATATGTTTTTTATAATAATGACTTGTCTTCCCAATTAAACTGCCAAGGAATATGTAATGATTGTGGGTTTACATAAAATATTTTTCCCCCAGTACTACAATTATGTGCCTCCCACAAGCTAGAGGCAAGTGGTAAGGGATAGTCAAACTTTGATGCCATTATTTAAGAATTGTTGGTTAAATGTTGCTAAATTTGCTCATCAGTTTTTATATCAAATTAATGCTTTGCCTTTTTCCAGTTTAAATCTAAACTAGAAGACACCGGATCTTTATCCTCAAATATATAGCCTATTAAAAAGAACAGCAGAGGACAAGCATACACAGTCACCCTGAGCTGTGTTGTAAAGCGTGTATTAATGTGAAAACAACAGGTAGATTAATAATGAATCAAATTAAATCCATCCATTCATTTTCTGCTGCTTTTCCAGGTCTGTGGAGCAGTCTCTTAGAGATGCCGAGATCTTTCTCTCCCCAGCCGCCTCCTCCAGCTAATCCAGGAAGACACAGAACCTCTCCAAAGCCAGCTGATAGATTCAATCTCTCCAGCAAGCCCTGGGTCTTCCAAGAGCTCCCCCCGGTTGGACGTGCCCCGAACACCTCACCCAAGAGGCACATGGGAGGTATCTTTGTAAGATACATAAAGACCCTTTCAAACACAGACGATTAGGGCTGAAAAGGCCGTTATTCAACTGGCTTTTGAAAAATATTATTGGAAGGTTGATGGAAGAAAAATTGTGGTAGGAAAAGGTGCAGCCTTGAGAGGACTGTCAAGAAAAATCAACTCAAGAACTTGGGAAGGCTTCACAAGGAAAGGACTGAGGCGGGTATCAGTGCATCAGCCATGAAAACATCACCATGCACAGATGTCTTCAGGAAACGAGCTGCAGCTTTTACATTCCTAATATCAGGACAGTCCTGAAGCAGAGACTACGTCAGAAGAATCATACCCGGGCTAGGGAGGAAAAGTGCTGCAGTGTTGCTGAGTGGCCCAAAGTCTTCTTTTTAGATCAAAGTAAACTTTGCATTTCATTTGAACATCAAGGTCCTAGAGTGTGGAGTGAGAGTGAAGTTGCACAGTATCCAAGATGTTTGAAGTCCAGTGTGAAGCTTCTGCAGTCTGTGATGATTTGGGGTGCCGTTTCACCTGCTGGTGTTGGAGGCGGTCGGGTCCACTGTGTTTTAACAAGTCCAAGTCAACACAGCATCTACCAGGAGGTCACTTTATTCCTCCACCTTCTGACAAGCTTTATGGAGACACCAATTTCCCTCTCCAGCAGGACTTAGTGCCTTCCCACAGTGCCACCTTGCATGGCCTGAACACCACAGAGAATCTATGGAGTATTATAACGAGGAAGAAGAGAAACACCAAACCCCCAAAAAACGATGAGCTGAGGGCTTCTGTCAAAGCAACACAGGCTTCAATAATACCCACTGACTAATTTTAAGGCATATCCTAATAATTTAAGTAAATGGATTTTTTTTAAACTCTTATTTATTTTTAGTTATTTTTTAATTTGAATCTTATTTAAATTGAAAAAAATATGAACAGTTTATGAGAGTCATTATTAATTTGCAGTAGAGTGTGATTATCTTGCTACATCTTTCCTCACTAGTAACTCTTTCATTCTTGATATTTTTTTACACAGGTAAGTACGTCCCAGATTCATTGCTTCAGGTGGAGGATAGACAGGAAATCAATAGAACACCTGACGTGTGTCTGGAAACACTAAGTCACCCGTCACTTCACCTCACAGCTGAGAGGTGACGGGTTGAAACAGAAAACAAACATGCCTGATTTACACAAAGATTTCAGAATTATTTTGGTTTATGGCGTTTCCTTACCTCCACCTTCTGTCTCCTCGCTAGTGATGAAGAAGGTGAAAACAAGAGGAGGTGCAATAAAATGTTTTGGCAGATTCTTGCTTTTGCCATCTGCTGCTTATTCCTGTCTTTCCTTTTTTTTAAAAATGCATCTGCCTGCTCTTTCATCTCGAGGCTCCTGCCTTGTGATGGGCCACGCACACCAATGACTAGTTGCTTATTGAATCACAATGTTTGAATAGTTATCACTGCATACACATGAGATTAAAAAAACAGCCCTTTCTTCTTACAAAAACTATAATATTTATCTTTAATTATACCTTCTTAGGTAACTCTGTGTTAGATATAACTGGATATATCTACAGGTTTTGGTTATTAGTTATACAGTGGAGGGGGCATACTATGGTTACACTACATTAAAAACTGGACACCATGTACAAGTCTAAAATAGCTATAACAATGAGTCAGCGTATGGTGCTGGCTCTCTGGGACACAGTAAAGTAAGCAAAATGGATATACTAATAGATAAAACCTCTGTGGAGGAGTCTGCATGCTTAGAAATAAAAGCACTTTTTTGCATTCAAGCACAGCTCAGCTTTGGTGGCTTCAGAGTTAATGTTAGTGACCCACAGTCATCGGCTGTGGAAAAACAAAACAAAAGGGGAATTTAATGTAGCAAACATAATTAGAGTTGCAAAACGATCGAAACTCTTTTGGGAGCTCCTCTGGTTCTTAAAGTTTTTGTCAGAAAAATTGGTGACCCCCAAATTTAAATATCAGTCAAAGATAACACAAGTAAACACAAAATGCAGTTTCTAAAGGAAGGAAAAAACTCCAAACCTACATGGCTCTGTGTGAAAAAGTGGTTGCACTCGAAACCTAATAACCCTTAGCAGCAACAACTGCAATTAACTGTTTGCAATAACTGGCAATGAGTCTTTTTCAGCACTGTGGGGGAATTTTGTCCCACTCATCTTTGCATTATTGTTGTAATTCTTGTTGGAGTGTTTTGATCATTGTTGAACCTAAATGTGTTTCAGGTTGAGGCCACAAACAGATGGCTGGACATTCTCCTTCAGGATGTTTGGATGTTGTTCTGGGTTCTTTTGTGACCTCTTGGATGAGTCGTTCTTGCACTCTTGGGGTAATTTTGATCTCCTCCTCACTCCTGGGAAGGTTCACCGCTGTTCCATGTTTTCACCATTTGTGGATAATGGCTCTCACTGTTCCCACAGCTTTAGAAATGGCTTTATAGCCTTTTCCCAACGAAGAGATCTCAGTGACTTTGTTTCTCATTTGTACTTCAATTTCCTTAGCTCACAGGATCTTTTGGTCTACTCCATTTTCTCTTCTTTATTGAGAATGTGTATGGACGTCATCAGGTTTGGGTGTGGCTAGAGAAACTGAACTTAGCTTTCCGTTAGCTTTTATTTCCCTTTTTATTTTTATTCCTGTTAATAATAAACAACTTCATCTAGATGATTTGAAAGATTTTAAGTGTGACAAACGTACAAAAAAAAAGATACTATGATAATAGTGCACACAAACTTTCTAGACTTTACACAAGCTAAAAGGTTAGTTGCTTAAAGATTTAAAGCTGGGGGATAACCATCATGTTTCTGGCATAATCAGACAGAGAAATCCATAATAACCTTTGAGCATATTGTAATTCAGAGAAAGAACTAGGCTCCTGCCACTCCTCTGGGCTTTGTTTTCAGGATTTATAAAACATTGCTCATAGCGTGTCTTTATAGACCAGGGATTGGACAGTTCAGTCCAGTATTGCATCATTTTTTATGCGTACACAGCTTTTTGGCATATTCCTACGCTCATCTTATGTGAAGAGGGCAGAGCCGCAAAACAATAGGTTTATTTTTTAAAATGTGCATTTTTCCCATAGTTTCTGCCTAATGCACCTAAAAGAACAAAATACTTCAAACAGGACAATATCTGATGCTGTTATGGGCTGTAATTCTAACTATAGTGCTCAAAAATGTCCCCAATGCGACATGATGCAGGGCCTCAACAATCAGACTGAATAACGCAGATTTAAATCTTAAAACGTTTTGCTAAAATAGATGTGTATGTATACATAAGAGTATTTCTAAAGTTAAGCTAAAATATCTGTCGGAAACTCAAGACAGGTGACATAAAAAGCTGAGGCAGCATTACAAAACAGTTAGCTCATCCCAGAGGAGCCTCACAGTGACTTGTGACAGCCATCTCTCCCGAAGAGTGAGATCGTTTTGGAGCTGATAGTGACCGAGCTAAAATGGCCCTCTTCAATGGTGTGACAGGCACAGATGCATCATGTCATAATTAGTGTACAAGACGGCGGAGGTAACACTGCTGAAGAGTGTGTCTGTCCCAGAAGAGGCTTGTCGTGATGGGTAAAAGTCAAGAGAGGAACCACGGCTGTAGCCTGGCAGGTGAACAGGAGATGCTAATTGGGTCAGACACTGCATCGCCACAGCTCCTCCCCACCTCCCCAGAGATTTACTGTTTAATATTTAATAAACCAGAGCTTCTCCTATTCTCATTTTCCTTTTGTGTTTTTTAAAGGAATCCTATTGATTTCAGGCCTGGTTGTTCAAAAAGTTTGAAGATTATTGGCTTCACTCATCTCCATCAAGTTTTAATGAAGACCTGAGGAGGGAAAAACAGCTGGAGTAGGAGAAAAGATGAATGTGTGAGAGAGAAAAGGAGACAATGGGGGAGGACGAGAGGATGAGTAATGACCAATAAAGGAGCACATGGTCCAAAAAAAAAAAAGTGTGACTGTGAAGAGAAGCTGCCGAAGGACATGTAGGAAAAGACCGTTTTTCTTTCACAATAGGCGTAATGCTGTGACCTTACTTTTTAAGTTCAAGTTAAAGCTGTGACAGGTCACCAAGCTGTTGTTTACCAAAAAAGAGTTCCCATGTTTCCCTCAAAATCATTTTTAAAGACAGTTTTTGTTCAATATTTTTTTAAATCTATCACAAAGCCTAGTGAGCTAACTTCAAGTTTAACCCTGAGTAATATTGACTAATCAAATGATTCATGTGAAAATATTCAAACTAATACATAAGAGTAGAAAGGCACTGAATAAATACCAGCTCAATTCAATTCAATTTTATTTACAGTTGCTTCAGTGCACTTTATATTTTAAGATACAGAACCTACATTAATACAGAGAACACGCCAACAATCAGATGACCCACTTCAGCAAGCACTTGGTGACAGGGGGAAAGAAAAACTCTTTTTTTAACAGGAAGAAACCTCCAGCAGAACCAGGCTCAGTGAGGGGCAAGTACCTGCTGTGATCAGTTGGGGGTGAGGGGAGGAAAATAGAACAAAATACACACAGTGGAAAAGAGCCAGAGATTAGTAATAATTAATTACTAAATCCAGAGTGGTCTCTAAACACACAGTGAAAGACGTGAGTGAAGAAGAAAACCTCAGTGCATCATGGGAAGCCCCCAGCAGCCTGTAGCAGTTCAGGGTAGGGTTCAGGGTAACTTGATCGAGTCATAACTATAAACTTTAACAAAAAGTAAAGTGTTAGTAGAGAGTGTTTCTGTTAGCCGAATCCAAACTGCCCATGTTAGTTGTTTTCCATGTTCGCTGTCATACTTGTGAAAAATTGCTGAAACTGGAAGAAAAAGACTAAAACTGTCATGAACATGCCAAAAGAATAAATTGCTTATATTTAAGTAGTGCCTGAATTTAATTTTAAGTATACCCCCATCTTAAATCTGTGGTCAGATGGGCAGTGAAAGTCTTCAGCCCTCACTGCTTTCCTTTCCTCATTAGTCATGCATTCCTTCCCGGCTTTAAGTGGACCTGTCCAGTCTTAGCATGCAAAGTGCTTTTGAGTGGCCTACTATACATACTGTACAGTATTTCTCCTATTACACATGCTTTGACACACTGTCTTCACTGCAGTAAACTGTGTTTGGTGTGTATTACATGTAAAGCTTTGGATTTTGGGATTTTTTTCAATGTTATATCTTTTTTGTTTGTTTGTAAAATATATCTCTCTGCTGCCAGGAGACACCTGCCTATACAATCAAAACTGCTCCCAACAAACATAGATGTTTACATCAGCGCTGTAATTTGCACTAATCAGCCGAACAACTACTACTGTTATAACTTGCACATTATTTTTCTCAGTTTATATATACTAACTTATTGGATGTTACACGTTTACTTTTTAATGCACAGGTACAATGCACAATCTGCACTTTTTCTAAATATTCTAAATATTCTTAATTATTTAAACATTTTCCAGTACCCTGCTCTGTCTGCACACTACAACCTGGGTTTGCCATTTTTATCTGTACAATAATCTTAATAACTGTACAGTATTCTGTTTTTGTAACTACTGTCCATGATGTAAATACTTTTTTCTGTAAAAAAAATTGTGTGTTTTTGTTCTGTGTCCTGTTCTGTTTGTATATGTGTTTTTTTGGGGGGGTTTTTTTGCTACTGTCACAACCAAATTTCCCCTTGCGGGACAATTAAAGGATCATTCTATTCTATTTACCCCCAGACTCATTGGTTTGATTTACCAAGTTGATATCGCTTAACAGGATTCCTAAGGAAAGGGTAGTTGAATCCAGAAAAGGAAAAAAATATATATATCCTAGCACTAGTGAACTTGCTTTGCTCTTGGCTGATAGTAAAGTTGTCCATGTTTGTGATTGGTCGTTGCCGACGCTACGTCTTTTAACCCTCAGGTAAGCCTGGGCTAACAGGGCCCTGAATAAATCCTTGTGCTTAAAACAAAACTATGACACTGGCATCTTATCTCACTCTCATTCAAGGGAAAAACAGAAAAAGAGATTAATTACCCAGTTATATGTTGAAATCTTCTTTTACATTACTACAACTGTCTCATAAAAAAATAACAATGGTGTTACAAAAGAGATGGCACATTTTCCTAATAGGTACCAAATTATTGCAGTAATGTGTTTACATAGGAATTATGTCTAATTCAGTCATTTGCATGAAGGAAATGTAAATCAACAGGATATAGGGTAGTCCCATGATGCACCGATTTGAATTTCAACACATATGGTGAAGAGGTCCTCTTCAAAAACGTGTTTTATAATTATCTCCACAAGCCGCTATTGAAACTGGAATGACTACTCAGAGTGCAGCTGGGAAATTAAGGCAGGAAAGCACATCTGTTCAACTGGCAGGATTTGTTGTCTCTGGTTTGGCTTGTAAACTAATCATCTGGTTGCAAGACTGGATAGGAGATTTTCCACTTCATGCTGAGGTCTCCAAGCAGAGGGGTCTGACAGAGCAAGGGTTAATGTTTTTACACTGTGATCTCACATCAAGACGACACCCCAGAATCAAATGATTGACATGTAAACTTACCATAGATTTGCATAATAATGTATTTTATCTGAAATCAAATCAAGCCAGGATTGAAACTCAAAGAACTCAAGGTCATCACTTTCATTCACGTTAACTGCAGTCTTATCTGAGCTGAGATTTGGTAAGTTGAACTCATAAATTAGATTCATGCTTAGTATAAACGGCAGTTCACCTTTTGTCATCACTATGGATTGCAGTGAGGTTCTATAAGCACAGGTCTTTGCGCCAGCAGACAACAGACAGATCAATGATTAAAAATGTCAGTCTCAAAATCAGATTATCCAATCCAGGATAATAAACAACGTTTATCATACTAGTTAGCGGCTCCGGCTCCTGTCAGCTCACATCACATTTTCTTCTGTATTAATCAACAGCCCACGCCATTTAGATGTACTAAATGAAGTGCCGAGGCAGGGAGATGCCCGGTGGTTTACAGGCTGGAAGAATCAGAGGTAGATGAGAGCCGTGCTGGTGTGTTGCACAACGCTGCCGCAGTCAAAACACAGAACAGTGATGTTTCCAGATGGCTACATGGTTGCTAAGCAACTTTTCATAGTGTAGTCTAGTCAAAACTTTTTCACATCACACAAACTGCCTAAAAAAAAAAAAGCTAAAATTTCCCAGCACAATGCTGGATCTAAAAGTTAAAGACACAACCAAGATCCCACTAGAAGCTCCTAGGCCATACTTAACATAAGCATCTCTCTTGTAATGTCTCTGACATGATACTGACTTGTGTACATTTCCCAAAAGTTCACTGCAGTTTCTACAAAGATTATCACATGCAGCATATCTGCTGATTAAATGGCCTTTACACACTACATGTTTAATGTTGCCACCGTGTACATAATGAGAATATTGCAGTATGTATGTTCAACATCCGTGCTGGAAAATAATAACTCTGACCAGTCAACACTGGATGAAAAGTGATCACAAAACTTAGCTTGTAACCTGAGCCTGTAAAAGCTCTAACAAAGAATACTCTATAAAGTTACTTCTCTATAATGTAGTGCTTTCCTCAAGTGGTTCCTCACAGCAAGAAGATCCTGGGTCTGAATCCAACAGCTAGTTGGGCCTTCCTATCTGGAATTTGCTCTCTCTGAGGCTGCGTGGGCATGCATGTTTAACTGGTGATCATAAAGCGGCTGTAAGTGTGAATGGTTGTCTGTTTCTCTGTGTTAGCCTTGTGATACACTGACAGTCTGCCCACAACGTACTCAACCTTTTGCCATATGGCAGCTGGGATAGGTTCCAGCCCCTCCAGAAGCCTTGACTAGCTTCTGTTTCTCTAGGGCCTTGCTAGCATAGCTGATCAGCAACACAAAGACATACACACTTGTGCTACCATTCTTTTCTATACATTTTAAAAGTAAAACCTCATAGTTCTTACATCATAGGAATGTGCTATCGCCATCATAGAATCACCTTTTTGGACATCACGGACCAGAGAAATCAAGCTGAGATGAAGGTAAAGTCCTGAAAAGATGTGTCCGGGGTCACAGTAGGCCAACAGCCTATCTGTTGCTAAGTGTAATTGGATGTGTATTCTGTGGTTTGACCTCAAGCCCTGCTTAGTGCAAGCTGGGACAGATCCATTCCCCTTTAGAGGGGATAAGCAGGTTAAGAAAACAAATCACTGAACAAGTCTAAATCTGAATTTAAATAACATGGGTCTGCTGAGAATTATTAAAGCACTTGCAGGACTTTCTCCATTAGTCAGTAGCAGGAACTGCCAAGGTTAGTGCAGATGTGCACTCACTCGTCAGAACTTCAATAAACTTCCCTAACATGCCCGATTTAAACTCTGGAACATCACAACTTTGCAGAGATGTATTTCAGAGAGGTTGCTAAAATATAGGCATACATAGAAACAATATAAATAGAAGAGTGATGGAGGGGAAGACAAATCACATTTGAAACTCCAAATGCTTATTGAACATATAACTCCAACTGCAGGGGACTCCTCAGTGCCGAGAGTAGCAGGCAGATCAATGAAGCGACAGCCGATCAACTGCTTCTCAACCTGCCGTGATTAATATTTGATATCTGAACTAAGACTGAGCCCAAGGAGAGAGAAAAAAAAAAAAAAGCACAGTGGGAGAGGAGAGGTCGAGTGACTGATTGATATAGGCAGCTTGAGAAATCTCCAGGCTTTGCAGAGTTGATTGCAATCGGAGAGAAATAAAGAGGATCAGAAGATATGAAGAAGTGTAGAAAAACATTTTTCTGATGAGGCTGATGAATTGCTCTGATAAATAGTATTTGTTTGGCACAACAGTTTAGAACTATTGATGTTAGGAAACATTGCTCTCACTTCACCCAGTGCGCTGGGTTATTAAATCAATATGATAAATGCTGAAGGACCAGGCCGACTTTTTTCTGGGTTTTTCAAATTGTCAACAAATCCTATGAAAAGACAGAGGGTGTGTAATTCTGCCTGTCAGTACTTTATGGCTCATCAGCTCCCGAATAAAGATAATGAGACTAGAACTACAAATATACAGAGACATTTTTCTAAAAGATGATGGGTTATCTTTAAATATCTTTTAGTTTCTTTGCTGAGGCAGATCAGCTCAAAAAGCTCTTGGACCCCGGCTGCACCTATTGGCAATTATATTTGAATAAAACGATTTGTTTTATATGGAATTATGGGAAATCTGCTGCTAAAGCAAACCAGCAGCTGATATGATAAATGTTCTCATGATCATAATAGGGCCTTCCTTTCAGACTGTCTAAAATACCCTGAGTTACTATGTATTACTTTTTAAAAATCTAATCTAAACTCCTCCCATTTGATTTCTGTAAATTCATTTTACCTTTCATCCAGATTCCCCTTTATACTCCGGCACTCTGTTTCTGAAGCGATTCACATCAAACCTGCATTATTCATGACCGTCTACTCCAACTGGCTGGACAAGTAGCTGCCGGTTCAGTTTCAGTCACCTGAATACCATTAAATGAATAATGCAAATTTACTTTAGTTTGAGTAATATATGGGGTATATAGTGATCTATAAACAGGAGCTGATTCCTGAATAGGAAGGAGGACGAGCTGTTGTCGAGACTTCAACAAGTCGGTATTTTGCTTCGGTATAATTAGAGTTTGGCTTCAGCACCACTTGCCAAAGAGGTGAGATCAATGCACAAAGGGTCGCAGAGGATTATGTTTTCTGACAATGGTGATTCCTTTGTTTTTCTAATCCAATCAAAAGATTGGCTTTTGTGGTTATGAGTTACATGTGTCTCTGTTGTGATAAACTGTAGGTTGCCATGAAATTTACCTCATACAGTCACGATCTCCAGCAGGACAAATGTTAATAGATTTTTTTGAGCCCTTAACTTTTCTTTTAGCACAATCTTCAAGCAGAGCCAAACATCTACAGAACTAGTGACTCATCAGCTTTAGCTATATAGTATATTCAGCATTTTAAAAAAAAGAAGCCGGGACTCTTTTAATGTTAAAAGACTGCTCTTAGGATCTACCAAAGCGATGCTTTGTGAGTTTGTGACTGAAAGCTGAAAGCTGGAAACTTTTATGAATTCGACTGGCATTATTGCAAATGTATTCGTTGGAGTTTGCCTTTCAAAGTGCAAAATTGCAAGATGCCACCGAGAATGTTCAAGGTTAGCTTTGCACACTTCGGTCCTCAGTCTTGGCATTTTAACATAAGAGAGCGGACGTGTAAGGACGGAGTGAGAGGAGGATAGCTGCTAAGTTAGAAGCATTTATGCCATGGATGCATTATCAGTTTTACAGCAAGCAGTTTCCAGTCTCTAAGAATCGCCTGCACATTGTTGCTCACAGATAAGCAATTCTTTGCCTTGTCAGAGTTATGCACACTGAGCTCTCAGTGTGCACAACTGAGAGAAATCAAATTTCATCTAGTTTGCCTTTTTGTCTTGTGTTGCCTCTATTACATAACAAATTGATAAAATGCAGCTGTTAGTATATTCCACACTAATACTGTGGAATATATAATGAATCTATGACAGTGTCACTGAATGCAGTTGGACAGTTTGCTGAAACACTAACCACACTGATGTCCTTTTTGTTGCCCACAGCTTGAAATGTGTCTGATTAGATACCAGTGAAATCGAGCAGCATGCAGTAAAAATGAGAGCACTCTGCACATCTGTGCACATGGCACAGCTGCAGTAGCTTCCACATATTGAACTTCCTTCCCTGCCTTACGCTGTTTCCTCTGAGGATAAACCCACACTTATGATTACCAGATTACTAGTTACAAAAGGCACTTGTGTGTTAGTGTGTTACTAAAGGGCATAAAGCACTGAAGATTGTGTTGATCATCATAAAAAAAATTTAACGGTTGTGTCTGCGTTGATACATTTGCACATTGTTTACCGGAGATCCCTGCAGAACTTTTCACTTCCATTTGCGCTGCTTTGTAAATCTGACACCTCGCAAAGATGGTTGAAAGATGAGCTTCATAAATATCAACATTACCATATAGCTTTAAATGTTCACGTTGACCAATCAGTGTTTATAATGTGGAGGGGATTTTATAACTTTGGAAAGTTGGCATCCACTGTTTTATGTTACGGTTCTGAGTCAGTGTTGACCCAGCATTTTGAGTTTCTTATATTTTGGTTTATTTTTGCATTATGGATTGTTTTCTGATGTTCTGGTGCTTTGTTTATTGTTATCATTATAGATCTGTTTCTGTTATTCTTGGTGAGGGATCAGTTCTTAGGTTTTGGGTTCTCATGTGTATTGCAGTTTCTGTTCAGTGTCGTGTCTGCATCTTTGTTTAGTGGTTTCTTGTTTCCTGTCTTATTGTGAAAGTCTTTGTCTTATGTTAGTGTGTGCAGCTTAGCTCCCCCGTCTCGTTAGCCCTGATCTCCCCCAGCTGTGTCTCCCTTCTGTTACCCATTCCCTGATTACCACCCTGTGTATATTAGCCCTGTGTTGTCCTCAACCCAGTGTCGTGTCGTACCCTCAGATCCTACCTGTGTGTTCCTGCTTGGTTTGGTTTCTGTTTCGTGCCAGCAATAAAAGCTGTGGTTTTCAGTTACATTTCGTCTCGGAGTCCTGCATTTGGATCCACATTTCCGCCTGCCCGCACACAAAGCCCTGACATTTTATCTGTCATCCCTGGTGAAGCTGGAGAAATATTACAGTAATCTACAGCGAATGTGCACTTCCATATGCAGAGCCTTGCATTACAGGAATATATGATGCCTGAGCACATAGACAAGCAGAAAGTTTAATAGGTGTTGACATTAAGAAACAAAGAGAATGTTGCCAGACTTAGTCTTTAATCCCATGCAACCACCTCTAAATAGAAGAAGAGTTCAGCATTTATTGAACTCCATCCGACACATTTCTTTTTATGTAAAAAGCAAAGTATGTTCGTGTTTTCAAAAAGGTAGAAAAAATACAGAACACAAGGATCATGGAGGCATTTACCTGAAAGAAACAGACTATATCAATCAAAGTAAGCAATGCACAGTGGCAAAGTGCAATGTGATTTATGTTGTTGTTTTGGAAGATGTAACACATTTGTTGACCTTTGCAAGGCGTTCACATTTATAAAGACTGTTTGTGAAACTCAAAAAGATCGTCTGCTTTTTTAAATCTCTTTGATTTGTCCTCCTGGAGCTGCCTGCCTTTTCACCTTTCATATTCCACCAGCTCTTTGAAATTCATACGCACTAATAGAAGGAGTTTCTCAGTCTCTCTCTACATTATTAGTTTAAGATGAACTTACCGGTAAGAAGAATATGCTTGATCTTTCAAGTACTTTTTAAACACATTGTTGGTATATGTTTAATTTTTATCACCAAGAAGTGGCTTGATGTATTTTGCACAAATCAAACATTCCCTCTTATTGCTCTTTCTTCATTTTAGTTAGTGTGCGCACACTAAAGTCACAGTAAAGGGTATCAAAAGTTTCAAGGCCTAGGCTGAGTTTAACATACTCCAGAGGTCCAAAACTGTAAGCGAGACACCTGCTGGAGTCACCTTCAAATATCATGGCCAAGGATGAGACCAGCAGCTGCTCTTCTATTCTACAAGCAAGGCTCTGTGAAGCTCCTGCAGCTGGGACACACACAGCTACACACATCGTAGCTTCAGTGTGTGAATGTGTGCATGAATGGGTGGGTGACTGGATGTGTAAAGCGCTTTGGGGTCCTTAGGGACTAGTAAAGCGCTATACAAATACAGGCCATTTACCATTTACCATTTCACCATCGTACACCAGCATAAGTATACAAATCAGGAAAAACTATAAGGAAAAATATTGGGATTTGTTGTTCACGTGAAGAGCACTTTAGCATCATTTTCTTACAAATAGCCAAACAAACTTGCTGTTGCATTTAATTGTCAAAACTGACTGAAGCTCTGTTTTGATTACTTTGAATAAAAGTGCTTGGTGCGCACAGTGCATCACAAAGACAATCATGCTGGCAGCATTTATCTTTACACCATAACTTCCTTCTATATTTTTTCTTTGCAGGAACTAGCACATTATCTTGATTTGCTCATCAGTTCAGCTCGTTCATAACAACAGCATGTGAGCTTTAGGGCATTGCATTGTGCCTGGAATGAAAATGGGCACTGTGCATAAAGTTTGATAACTTTATTTTGCATAATCCTAAAGGATGAGAGCAAACACTGAGAGCCAGATTTACCAATTTGTTACGCCAGTGCGTTAAAAGAAGTACTGTCGGTATTTACAAAGACAGCTGAGTGACAAGATTGTTACTAAGAGGTTAGATTTTTGCAACCCAACTTTATTTCATAAGGATTTCTGGAGCAACATGTAGCAAGGATAATACTTAAACCAAGTTTGCGACATTCAAACCTATTGTGCCGATATTTAGCACCAAAAGAAGCAACTCTTATTTTTTGATATGGTGGTGGTAGCTATGGATGCACAGTGGTGGAATCAGAATCCGAATTTTAGGAACACATGTAGAAGAGTTGATGGTTTCAAAAATGTGATAAAAACATACAGTAGATTACAAAGCCACCTAATCCTAAATTTGATAATGAAGTAAGAGATGACCTAGAATTTTCAAACAAAAGGCGCCATGCAATAACAGGTGCTTTCGGTGTCATACAGTGGCTGTAACAAAGGAGATTCAAAGCAAAACAGCTGAAAAACAGAGAGAATGGAGGGATGACAAAGTTTCCTTTGAACTCTATCCTGAAGATATTGTTTTTGTTCTAACCAATGCATTCATGTTAACAAACTTTAAAATCACATTTTTATTAATAATGATAATAATGATAATAATGATTACCGCCCAGTAGCACTCACCCCCATCATCACTAAGTGCTTAGAGCGACTGGTCCTAGCACACTTCAAATCCTGTCTCCCCCCCACCCTGGACCCCCACCAATTCGCATACCGCCAGAACAGGAGCACAGAGGATGCAGTCTCCATCGCAATGCACTCTGTCCTCTCACACCTGGACAACAACAACACCTACGCCAGAATGCTGTTTATAGACTTCAGTTCAGCATTCAATACAATCCACCCCTCACAACTCATCAGGAAACTGACAGACCTGGGTATCAGTTCCCTCATCTGCAAATGGTTACTGGACTTCCTGACCAACCGCCCCCAACATGTCCGGCTGGATAACCGCTGCTCATCTACCATCACAATGAACACCGGTGTACCACAAGGCTGTGTGATGAGCCCTTTCCTCTACTCCCTCTTCACCCACGACTGCAGACCTGCTGATGGTTCCAACACCATCATTAAGTTTGCAGATGACACCACGGTGATTGGCCTCATCAGTGACAACGATGAGGCCGCCTACAGGGAGGAGGTGGATCGTCTGGCTGAGTGGTGCGACAGAAACAACCTGCTGCTTAACACCGAGAAGACCAAGGAGCTCATCGTGGACTACAGGAGGAATGCTGACCCACATCCACCCATCCACATTAAGGGGACGGCTGTGGAGCGTGTGAGCAGCTTCAAGTTCCTGGGAGTCCACATCTCCGAGGATCTCACCTGGACGACCAACTGCTCCAAGCTGGTCAAGAAGGCTCACCAGCGCCTCTTCTTCTTGAGGACTCTGAGGAAGAACCACCTGTCCTCAGACATCCTGGTGAACTTCTATCGCTGCACCATCGAGAGCATCCTGACCAACTGTATAACAGTCTGGTACGGGAACTGCTCTGCCTCGGACCGGAAGGCGTTGCAGAGGGTCGTGAAAACTGCCCAGCGCATCGCCGGAGCACCACTTCCTGCCATAAAAGACATCTACAGGAAGCGGTGTCTGAAAAGGGCTGGGAAAATCATCAAAGACCCCAGTCACCCACCACATGGACTCTTCACCCTCCTGCCCTCTGGGAGGCGCCACAGGAGCCTCCGGACTAAGACCACCAGGTACCGGAACAGCTTCTTCCCCACAGCTGTCAGACTCCTGAACTCTGCCTCCTGACATCTGACCCACGTTAAACTCATGGACTGAACATACACACACCCACAATGGACAACTGTACCCTCAAACACAATAATAACATGGACTGAACCACCACTCACAACCACTAGCACTTTATATAGCCTCTGTAGAAACTATCTACACCCTCACTTATCTTAACTGCACTACTGTATAGCTCTGTGTAAATAATCATTCTGTACATTCGATAATCTTTAATCCTACAACTGTTTACAACTTGCATAGTTCCCATTTCTGTATAGCTGTATATCCCAGATTCTGTAAAGTTATTTATTTCATTTCATATTCTGTATAGTTTTTCATATTTATATCCTGTTCATATCCTGTACATAGCTTGTACTCACTACAGCCTGTACATACTTATAGTTATAGAATATTCACAACATACTTCATACCGTGTACATTATAACATACCATAATAGACCCATTTCTGTAATATACTCACATATCTATATTATTGCTAATATATATTGTAATATATCTATATCACTAAAGCACTTCTGGATGGATGCAAACTGCATTTCGTTGCCCTGTACCTGTGCAATGACAATAAAGTTGAATTCTAATTCTAATTCTAATAAGGTTTAATTATACTTAAAGTGTGAAACACTAAATGAATTAAATTGTTAAATTTCAGGACCATGGACAGCGCATATGGTTTTCTCAGTGATCTGGTGAGCTGTACTCTACCGACGGGACTGTTTTAAGTGGTGGACCTACAAATTCAGCAGCATGCACTTTGGCATTATGTGAAATTTTGATCACAGCACACTGCGAGACTGCCCCACAAACTCTCAGAATATTGTTGCACAATTTGCATCTAATTACCAATCCAGTAATTGACAGGGTTTCCATTATAATGACTCTTTCTTTGAACGACATTATTAGGTTTGTCATATAGAATAGAAATGCTTGCACCTGTGTTTAGAAAAGAGACTTAATCATACCTATCAGTACTATTTGGGGATTATGTTCATCTGCTATTTTGCCCCATTTAGTTATGCCGGCCCTCGATGTGGGATCCTGACAAAAACACTAAGTTCACTAAAAAGAGTAATGATGTTGCTGTAGTATACAGTGTAATGTGAAATGGAGTATAAACCTAGTGTCATCATTTTGATCACCATTGTCTGTTTACAGTCTTTTCCTGGAAACCACTAGCTAGGAGAGTAAAATGTAGTCTCTCATATCTTTTATTATCACCAATCTGTCACACCGACCACTGCAACAGACAAAAATATTGCCTGAGGCCAAGTCAAACTTATTAGCTTCCTCTGATGCCCTGAGCAGAACCACCCCCTCTTAAACCTCAGCTTTTAGCATGAGGTCTTCTTCAAACATTTTTTGGTAGATTTGAGCTGTGCGATGAAGAAACCTTCACGTGATGTTTCACAAGACATAACACGCAACAAAATTTCTATAGGCCCGTAGCTCATCAGACCCTATGAACTCCTGTGAACTGCCATTATTCTCAGTCTAATGTAGCACAGTTTGTCAACCACTGAGTTGTATGTGGCCATTGTAAACTTGCACATGCACCCACCAGCAATGTCACAGTTTACCCACACACCCTGGAGCAAACGTTTACATCACTGGAAAACACCGAGAAGTTAAACTGTCGGAGGTCGGTAAATGCAAAGCTTTCTGGCCAAAACTTGTTCGCTGTTGTTTAAAGTGATGCCATCAAATGAGCACGAAGGTCAGTGTCTGATCTGTTTGCAAATCAAGCAAATGATTAAAGCGAAGCTTTCTACCTGAACAGATTTACCCCAAATTGTATGTTTGGTTTCATTCAAAAAAGAAATGAAAGGCTCAAACGAGTAGCGTTGTGTTCTATTTCACACCGGACTAAGCAGCACAATTCACCAGTCAACCTGAAAATGAAACCCTGAAGTGTGTGGCGCTGGTAAATTGATTCCACAAAATGATGCCAGACACACTGAAAGACATTTTTTTTTAAATTGCTACAAATAATGATATCATACTTACTGCTGTGAAATCTAAACCTTGGTTACAGCAGACAACAAGTATTCCCTAAAGCCCAAACTCAGTGAGTGATGCTTTCCTGCTTGTATTTTTTCACTGACTTTATTGTCTACATAAAATTATAAATTTTATACAACAGATACAGTTATATTGACATAAAGCTGGGAACAAAAGTTTACATAGACTCATCATGGGCATGAATATCACAGTAATTTTGAGCTTTTACTGATTTCTTTGAACTGATCTTTTTTCAGGGTGGAATGATTGTACAGCAAACATCTTGAAAGACTTAAAAATAATAAGTGGCTGCATAAATATCAACTTTGCATTCTCTCTAATCCATATAGGGTCAAGATTTATATGTACAGCCTTAAAAAATACACTCTGATGAATATTTGTTTAATTCAGTTTTATTTATATAGCACCAAATTACAATAACAGTTGCCTGAAGGCGCTTTATATTGTTAGACTAAGATCCCGCAGTAACAGCTACACTGCCGATTACTAAGTTGCATCTCAACAAGATCCTTTTGGCAGCCATCTAAATTTTGACCAAATTTGACTACTCTTCTATGTAGAATTGGTAGGTTTTTTTTTTAATTGATTTGTTTCTTAGCACAAACAGAGATTTTAAGCATAGTCCATACATTTTCGATGGGGGTTGATATTAGGTTCTAGGGAAAGCTAGTTCAGAAGCTAAATGTTAGCCTGCTCTATCTGTTCCAAAACCAGTTTTTAATCTGTGTTTGGGATCACTGTAATCTCAGAACAGCAAATTGTGCCCATTTTTTAACAATTTAGCTGTTCGTTTGAGGTGAAGTTGAAGTTTTTCAAGGTAATCTTCCTTCATTATTTCATCCACTTTGTCCAATGTGCCAGTCCTACAGGAATCAATACCGCCCAGATCATGATGCTACCACCACCATGCTTTACAGCTGGTACAATATTAAGGTTTGACAGCCTCACATTTACTCTCCTAAACATACTTGTTGTCATTGTGGCCAAATAGTTCAATCCTTGTCTTGTCTGCCAATAGATTTTTTCTCAATTCATTCATGTGAGCAGCTCCAAATTTGAGTCAAGCACGAGCAGGGCTTTCTTCTTCGTCGGCTCTTTTCTCCATGGCAAAGTAAAACTCTTGCATTCAAATAACTTGTATTTATGTACAGTTGAACTGATTATCTTGAAATCTGTAGTTGTTTAAATAATAGCTTAATAGCTCTAAAACAGCGGTCCCCAACCCCCGGGCCTCGGACCGGTACCGGTCCGTGAGTCGTTTGGTGCCGAGCCGCGGGAGTTGAGGCTCAGGTGTGAAATGTATGGTTTTCAGGGTTTTTATCGGTTTTCAGCGTTATTTTGTTATCGTTTTTATCGTTAACTCTGTTTTCCTGGGTCTTTTCACGTGTGTTATGAATAAATCTTCTTTTTTTCGGTACCGGTACTAGTTTGATTTTGTTGTATTTATCCGCGACCCCTTAAAGGCCGGTCCGTGAAAATATTGTCGGGCATAAACCGGTCCGTGGCGCAAAAAAGGTTGAGGACCACTGCTCTAAAAGACCTTCCTAACTGGTGTAAAGCTCCTTCGTAGATTGTCACTGAGTTCCTTGGTTTTTCCCATTGTTCAGAGTATTGATCGATCCAATTAACGCTCTGAAACAAATCTTAGAAAAGAAAAACTTTCAGTTGTAAAAAAGGACTACCACTGTGGAAAAAGAACAAAGCAAAGACATGTCATAAATGTCTAAAATTACCATGACCGTGGCTCAGGGGGTTGGGAAGTGTATCTGTAACCGGAAGGTCGCCGTTTCGATTCCCAGGCTCTCTGTCCTGGTCGTTGCATCCTTGGGCAAGACACTTTACCCTACTGGTGTTGGCCAGAGGGGCCGATGGCGCGATATGGCAGCCTCGCTTCTAGCAGTCTGCCCCAGGGCAGCTGTGGCTACAACTGTAGCTGCCTCCACCAGTGTGTGAATGTGAGAGTGAATGAATAGTGGCATTGTAAAGCGCTTTGGGTGACTTGAAAAGCGCTATATAAATCCAATCCATTATTTCAATATAAACTGTCACAAAGTTTTAAATTAAGAAAACACACTCAGTATAATATGTATATATACTGCATGTCAGTGTCTATTCTTGTTGCTGACATTTATTTTTCAAATTTTAACTCTGTGTCAGCAATGACTTAATTACCAGCACAGAGAAAATAAACTCATTACATAGTCTTCTGCATAGAGCTCCATATATGTGGACCAGAGAGCAGTGAATGAATGAATGATCTGAGACAGAAGCTTTTTGAACCTTTGCAGTTCTACAGACACAACGAGTGTTTGCTCTATAGTTTGTTTCATCTCAGGCATTGTGCACGCTTGTGTGCACAGTTGTCTCTCCCCCTGTACTCTGTGTTCAAAGTTTTGTGGTGTTTGGAGCAGCGTGAACATAGTGACCTCCTGCTCAGGACCTTGTTCAGAGGAGTCAGAGCGCCTCTGCCAAGTTGCATTAGATGGACCCATGGTCACCACGATAGCCACGGGCCCTGAGAGAGGAGAAAGCAGACAGCATCTGGACACATCCGTAGTAAAATCATGTGCACTGATCTATTCATGAGTCTGTTCGTGCAGAGGCTGGCAAGACCACTGCTGACTGGACTGAAATGCTGCTGATGCCTGCTGCTCACCTCACCTGACAAACACACACATGTACACACACACACACACACACATGTACACACACACACAGAGAGAGAGACACTGTGTCTCTGGGGAGCACATTCACATTGATTGACCTGAAGCCATTTTTCTTACGGTGTCAATCCAATCATGGATGATGCACGTGGTTCCTAATGACCCTCCTGCACCACCTCCGACACATACGCACAAACAGCGAGTGTTTATAGTTGATCCCATGGTAACGCTTACTATGGAAACTTTAGCCTCTGATGTACCCTTTCATGAAAACACATATTAAGCTGTAATGACGCTCAGGGTGACCAGACTCATTGCGTGAGAAACAACGTCCCAGTGAGATTGTTTACATGTAGGAGTGTGTGTGTGAGTGTGTGTGTGTCTGCGTGCGTGCGTGCGTGCGTGCGTGCGTGCGTGCGTGCGTGTGTGTGTGTGTGTGTGTGTGTTTCGGGACTAGAGGTGAACAACAACATCTTATAATTAGACCAGTCCAGGTCAGGTGACTCCTCAGTGTGACTGGGCAACCTGGTCTACAAAACCTTTCCATTAACACCTCTGTGTGTGTTGTGTGTGTGTGTTTTCCCACTGCCTGTTATCTCTGTATGGGAGAGGAGGAAGTCCAGGACGGAGTGGAAATGAAAGAAAGGAAGAAAAAAAGACAGGTAAAGGAAGGAGCAGGATGAAAAGACATCCAATCAGCAGGCCCCTTCATTAATGAATGGCTTTAGGTGACTGTATTTAGATGATTGTGCAACCTGTAAAAAGAGAGAGAACAGGGCACCTTTGTGGCCAACTTCAACGCTCGTTAACATGAAAAGATGGCAAGAGAGAGGTATAGTGAAAAGACTAGGTGAGGCGGGGTTTCGTAAACTTAATTTTCCAGTCGTTTGAAGCTTCAATCTGAGGAGGTGAAGTTCCTCCCACGCAGGACTCCTTTCCTCCTCCTCAGATGACAACTGTTTAAATTGGGGCTCATGTTTTATCCACACAGAAATGCTTCACAGAGTTAAAATTAATGTGTTATTAATATAAACTCTGCCAACCCCAGATGAGCCTTGCTAACGTCACACACACTCACACAGAGGCAGAACATTTTCTTCACAAGAGAAATGCAATTCCTAGAAGTTCACTCGACTGGATACTCACCTTTATTCTGTTTGCTTGAACATTTAATTTTTATTGTGTAGAATTTTTATTCTTCAGGATGTATACAGGAAGGTAGACTTTGCACCTCATTGCATTATTTTTAGTCTAATTTTAATGTTTTTTGCTAAACTGACACTATTGAAAGGTTCCTGGTTGCAGTTTAGGCATGTATGGACAGATTACTCTCTTTAAGCACCTTAATTATGGATTATAAGTAGCTTTATCTTTTTATTTGATAGTATTGGTTCAATTTTATTTTATATATCACCAATTCCCAAAAGCCTCAAACCCCAACATTGCTATTCTACTTCATTTACTTTATTACTTTATTCCCAGTCATCTGTATCCTATACTGGCCGAAACAACGAGTTCCTCTACCATTAACATCAGCACAAAAACTGTGTGCTGGGAGCCAGTGCTTTTGTCCATATAGTGTATGCTTACTACTTCATTACTTGATGCTTTGGCCTCATTTAATATCCAGAACTGGAACAGTTAAGTATACATTTCTCTTTAAAGTATAAATTGAACGGCACTGTCAGCATAAAAGTTCCACAAAAGGTGGCCTATAAATCAATTTCCTTACTTACAGGAAAGTGACTGAAAAGTCACCAGTTTGAACTGTCCATTCCTGTCCTTCAGTTCCACCTGTGAGATGCCTCTGAGCAAGGCTTAACCCATAAGTGCTCCACTGGGGCTGCCCGGTGTCCAATACCCGTTTTATTAGGCAGCTCAAGGCAAGGATGTGTGTAACTGTGTGAAAAAGGAGCTATGCTGCCTTTTCAGAATCAGCGATGACTTTTAGGAAGCGATACTTGACTTAAAGGTTGTACAGTTATTTTGGAGATAAGACCATAAAATGTGTATTCCCACAGATTTAATTAACCCAAATATTTGTGGCTCTAACACATATAACAGTTTAACGCTCCCAGAGGAGTCACTTTAATTAAATAAGTAAACAAATGAATTGGGAGATCTGTTGAGTGCAGCTCAGCACCCTGTGATTTGGCTGTTAAGTTTACTTTTTATTTTATTAGATTCATTTGCCATTTTTAAAATGCAATGTTAGGTTTATCTGCCTAATTTATGGACACTGTCTTTATTTTTGCACATCAGAAATACTGAAAAAGTAGTAAAAAAGAAAGAGGAGCAGATATTTAAACAGTGGCTTGCAAAAGTATTCGGCCCCCTTGAACTTTCCCACATTTTGTCACATTACAGCCACAAACATGAATCAATTTTATTGGAATTCCACGTGAAAGACCAACACAAAGTGGTGTACACGTGAGAAGTGGAACGAAAATCATACATGATTCCAAACATCTTTTACAAATAAATAACTGCAAAGTGGGGTGTGCGTAATTATTCAGCCCCCTTTGGTCTAAGTGCAGTCAGTTGCCCATAGACATTGCCTGATGAGTGCTAATGACTAAATAGAGTGCACCTGTGTGCAATCTAATGTCAGTACAAATACAGCTGCTCTGTGACGGCCTCAGAGGTTGTCTGAGAGAATATTGGGAGCAACAACACCATGAAGTCCAAAGAACACACCAGACAGGTCAGGGATAAAGTTATTGAGAAATTTAGAGCAGGTTTGGGCTACAAAAAGATTTCCCAAGCCTTGAACATCCCACGGAGCACTGTTCAAGCGATCATTCAGAAATGGAAGGAGTATGGCACAAATCTGCAATAAATATGTGAAGCTATGATGTCAGTACAGACCAAAACCACAGAGGAATGTCTCTAGCATCTTGCTGAATCTATGCCACAAATAATTAAGACAGTTAAGAAAGCAAAAAGAACGTCCAACCTATTACACCATTATTCAGAGGTGACAAAAACATATTTGTTAAACTGATTTAGGATCACTGATGCAGCACAACTTCTCCAAAGTAAAATTTTGCGCGTCATGGCATCAGTGTACAAATATCTGTCACGTCCCACTGTGCAGAAGGAAGGTTTTATTTTTATGCATAATCCATCATATAAAATGTAATCAAATGAAAAAGTCTCTTTTAAATATTTGTTTTTATTCATTTTAATCTTTTAACTGTATGCACATTGCAACAAGCAAAAATTAAACTATATGCAACAGTCTTTGACTTGAGGAAATTGTTGAACATTTGAACCTATTTTTGCATTTTCCAGCATACAAAATAAAATATTTTTTGCATTTATACTCACTCTTTCAAATAGATGCAAGTAAAACACAGCAGAAAATAAATGAAATCAAAGATTCAGCGACACAAAGTCCTGTCGCTTTTAAATCTATTTTCACCTGTTTAGCAGGAGTGGGGCGGGTGGAGGATTGCCCTGGTGCAGGTGTGCTGCAGCAGACATGTCAGTGTCCGAGATTCCGGGGATTTCTCTGTGAATTTCACATTCCCATGGCAGCGTGCTCTGTGCTTGCTCAGAAGTTTAGGGTTTTGGGGGGAGGCAATAACCACATTTACTCAGGGCCTTCTTGATGTGCTCTTCTTCTGCCTCCCTGGCCGCTGTGTCAGTGGGGATGGTGTTCGCTCTGTGTTGTAGCGTCCTGATGACACCCAGTTTATGGTCCAGGGGATGATGAGAGTCAAATAAATAAATACTGATCCGTATGTGTAGGTTTACGGTACACGTCAGCTTTTAGATGTCCCCCATTACTGATGGAAATATCACAGTCTAAGAAGGCTACATACATCTTTCGCCATCTTACAATGCTGTGATTGCAGCCATTCCCCAACTCTCTGTGAATGATACTCATGGCCATTGATCATGAGTATCATGATACTCATGGCCATTGATCAGTGGTCTTTGATCCATGAGTTATTGGTCAGTGGTTGTTGATCAATGGTCATGAGAATTTGCATAATTAAGATTAAGGAACTGACCTCCCAGCCCATTGTTCCTTCAGTGGGCTGGTTTCAGTCATTATCCAAATATACTGTTTATAAGATTTGGGGAAACCTGCAGTCAGCTGAGACTGAAGAAGTCACCTGGATGAGTGACGAAACGTTTCTCCCAAAAAACGCTACGTCCAGATGAACAGAATCAACTTTTGGAAAAAACTGTTTATAACTGTTATTATTTACCTATCATGTGTTTATTAATTAAAATGCTAAAATTCAGCTTGTTCTTGGGATTTGCAAATCCTTTGGGAATGTTTTATGAAATGTTTTGAAATGTGAGATTTTTAAATAACATAGGAAGAGCACCATCATTTTTGTCACTGTTTGCAGCTCATGTAGTGATCTTTTCCTCCTGTCTGTGCAGCAGAGGACCTTTGGAGGATCTTTGGACTGACACTGCTCTCTTCTGTAACGCTCAAATGTTCTGTGCTCGCTCTGCTGCCGAAGAGCTAACTGGCATAAAATGAACTCTGAAAGGAACCTTCATGATGTCTTTGATATCACGATTCACTATTCCTTTCTATGTGCGACGAAGGGGAACACACATAATTTATAGCTTAATTACAACTATATTAGCCTTATTCACACACACTTCCATGAGTTGCGCAAACAAAACAATTAGTTTTCATTTGTTCATTTAAAAATTAGTTCATTTAAATCTTTACACACACACCGTCTGCATTTCTTGCTATTTCTAAGCTACAAGCAAGATCATTTGGGAGGGTTTGTACTATGAAAGGCCCTGGGGACCTTTTGTGGCTTTTGCATTTTTCAATTCCAAGCCATTTGCATTGTGTTTAATTGAATATAGCCAAATTCTCCAAAAAAAAGTTTGGTATAATTTTATTTCAAAATTCAAGTCTGACTTCCTTAAATTAGCTTCAGTGGCTAAGCTAACGATACACATCCTCTTAGAGCCCTAGTGGACGTTTTCGTCCCATTGACTTCCATTATAAACGCTATTTTTCACTGCAGAATTATTACTGTTAATGTCTTGGTGATTACTTATGTTTCCCTTTCGTTTTGGTCTCTGGGCCTTAGAGTTGTAATTTTTTTTATTTGTCCACCGGGTGGCGCCCTTGCTCCACATTTGATCCCTGCTGGAAAACAGCGGGCTGCTTGGACAGACCTGCGGGAAATGAAGCCTCATTTCCGGCGTGCAGCAGCGGCTTCGCCCGCTGATCGGGCGGGACCATTTTCGGTCCCTAGGGCCGTGAGAGGGTGCTTTTTTTTTTTTAGTCAACAGGAAATGACGTATTTGTTGTCACGTGGTATCGGACGTGTGCGCTGGAAAAAGGGGTCCCCGGTGATCGTGCCCCGGTAATCGTCGCGACTTACCCCGGCAACATGCATTTATTTCGGCCTAGAGGAGGAGCATTTGCCGCCTGGAGACCATTTTCTGGTCCTGAAAAAAAAAAAAAAAAAAGGCGATCTAAAGATTGGCACCAACATTCATTTCGAATGTTGGTGCCAATCTTTAGTCCATCTAAAGGCCTAATTATAATAACAATTGAATATTACCTCAAATGTTTTTTTTGGAAAATATTCAAGTTTTATGTCTTTTGGGGCAAAAAAAGCAGTGCGCTCATGTGACGAAACCGGGATATAAAGGGTTAAAATCCGCGAAATGTAATTAAAACTTGACATGAATATTTCAAGGAGAAGTAGGTCTAAAAGATTGGCTAATTTAAAGTGGAATAAAATATTATTATATAAATTTTTTTATAGCACTTTTTTGGGCGTGGTCGATTAGGACCGATAGTGTGTGCATTTTATGAAATGTGCTCCTGCAAAAAAAATAAAAGTGGATCGAAATGAATGTTAGTGCCAATCTTTGGTCCATCTAAAGGCCTAATTATAATAACAAACGAATATTACTTCAAATGGGTTTTTTTGGAAAATATTTAGTTTTTTTGTTTTTTGGGGCTAAAAAAAACAGGGCGCTCTTGTAATAAACCTGGGATTTAAAGGGTTAAAACAACGAAAATGTAATTAAAACTTTATATGAATATTTCAGGGAGAAGTAGTTTTAAAAGACTGACCAATTTAAAGTGGAAAAAAATATGAATATATAATCTTTTTATTGCACTTTTTGGGGGGTGGACGTTTTGGTCCACTAGGGCCTATAAAGGGTGCATTTTTTAAGGGCCTACCAGTTAAGGTTAAGGTTACTTTATTTATACCCGTAGGTAAATTTGTGATACCCTTCACAAAACACACACACTGACAGACACATATTTTGTAATTAAACAAAATGAATCAAATCAAAAGACTTGTTATTGAGTTCAGTGGCAGCAACAGCGACAAAGCTGTTTTTATAATGTTTTGTCCTGCATCTTGGAACTAGAAACCTCTTTCCCCTAGGAAAGAAACTGAAATTCACCCCGTCAAGGATGGGAACCATTACTTAAAATTGATAAAGCCATCCGTTGTACCGGTTTAGAGTACAGGGAGGCTTAACAGGCCTGTGACTCACCTTTCAGACGGCTGGATCATCTCACTATCTCATTCAGTGAGTTTTTACTCTGTGACAGAGGTCTGACCGTACCATGCCACCAAACAAAAGGATAAAATAGACTCAATAAAAGAATGATAAAGCAAAGTTAAAGTTTTTTGGTCAATGTGGAAATGAGCACTAGTGACCCTTTTTACTGACCGATTTGCAATTCTCTTTTATATTTATAAATAAATTCAGAAATAGGCAGCATTGCTGAATAATCACAACCTTATATATATATTTATAATACAAAAAATATAATCACAGTGTTGGGTCTGTGTTTCCACAAGCCCCGCTAATTCTAGAGACTTATTCATCATGAAGAAAACAAGACAGTCAATCGATTATTTCCGCAAGGGAGGCCTCGTCTGTGTCCACCACGAAAATGACCCCCAGCTCTGACCACCTCCTGCTAACTCATGGTGGTAAGTCTTTAGTTTTGTGTGTGTGTGTGTGTGTGTGGGGGGGGGGGGGGGTTAATGCAAGTGAATTTCCAAACTACGCTCTCTGTCACAGACAATATTATATTCAATCAGTGTATACTGAAGAACAGCTTCCACTGAAAAAGGCTCTTTATAACCTTGTACTGGGGCAGAGCATCCCCAAAACATTTTTTAATAACAGACTCTCTGATTGGTGGAGTTTTCTCTGTATTGTGAGGTCTTTAGATTACCATATAAAGTACCTTGAGGCGACTGTTGTTAGACAGCAATACTGGGTTTATTGTGCTGAGTGCTGACTGCGATTGAACATTTGTAGATCGTCTGTTAGTCTGGAATTGAAAAGCTCAGTTTTCAAAGAGGAGGCTTGAGAGACTCAGATATCTCATACAGGGAGTGCAGAATTATTAGGCAAGTTGTATTTTTGAGGAATAATGTTATTATTGAACAACAACCATGTTCTCAATGAACCCAAACTCATTAATATCAAAGCTGAATGTTTTTGGAAGTAGTTTTAGTTTTTTAGTTTTAGCTATTTTAGGGGGATATCTGTGTGTGTAGGTGACTATTACTGTGCATAATTATTAGGCAACTTAACAAAAAACAAATATATACCCATTTCAATTATTTATTTTTACCAGTGAAACCAATATGACATCTCCACATTCACAAATATACATTTCTGACGTTCAAAAACAAAACAAAAACAAATCAGCGACCAATATAGCCACCTTTCTTTGCAAGGACACTCAAAAGCCTGCCATCCATGGATTCTGTCAGTGTTTTGATCTGTTCACCATCAACATTGCGTGCAGCAGCAACCACAGCCTCCCAGACACTGTTCAGAGAGGTGTACTGTTTTCCCTCCTTGTAAATCTCACATTTGATGATGGACCACAGGTTCTCAATGGGGTTCAGATCAGGTGAACAAGGTGGCCATGTCATTAGTTTTTCTTCTTTTATACCCTTTCTTGCCAGCCACGCTGTGGAGTACTTGGACGCGTGTGATGGAGCATTGTCCTGCATGAAAATCATGTTTTTCTTGAAGGATGCAGACTTCTTCCTGTACCACTGCTTGAAGAAGGTGTCTTCCAGAAACTGGCAGTAGGACTGGGAGTTGAGCTTGACTCCATCCTCAACCCGAAAAGGCTCCACAAGCTCATCTTTGATGATACCAGCCCAAACCAGTACTCCACCTCCACCTTGCTGGCGTCTG
This sequence comes from Rhamphochromis sp. 'chilingali', assembly GCF_963969265.1. NCBI lineage: Eukaryota > Metazoa > Chordata > Actinopteri > Cichliformes > Cichlidae > Rhamphochromis > Rhamphochromis sp. 'chilingali'. The sequence continues at coordinate 10,054,604 of NC_137930.1, forward strand.
AGTCGGACTGGAGCTCTCTGCCCTTTACCAATCCAGCCACGGGCCCATCCATCTGGCCCATCAAGACTCACTCTCATTTCATCAGTCCATAAAACCTTAGAAAAACCAGTCTTGAGATATTTGTTGGCCCAGTCTTGACGTTTCAGCTTGTGTGTCTTGTTCAGTGGTGGTCGTCTTTCAGCCTTTCTTACCTTGGCCATGTCTCTGAGTATTGCACACCTTGTGCTTTTGGGCACTCCAGTGATGTTGCAGCTCTGAAATATGGCCAAACTGGTGGCAAGTGGCATCTTGGCAGCTGCACGCTTGACTTTTCTCAGTTCATGGGCAGTTATTTTGAGCCTTGGTTTTTCCACACGCTTCTTGCGACCCTGTTGACTATTTTGAATGAAACGCTTGATTGTTCGATGATCACGCTTCAGAAGCTTTGCAATTTTGAGACTGCTGCATCCCTCTGCAAGATATCTCACTATTTTTGACTTTTCTGAGCCTGTCAAGTCCTTCTTTTGACTCATTTTGCCAAAGGAAAGGAAGTTGCTTAATAATTATGCACACCTGATATAGGGTGTTGATGTCATTAGACCACACCCCTTCTCATTACAGAGATGCACATCACCTAATATGCTTAATTGGTAGTAGGCTTTCGAGCCTATACAGCTTGGAGTAAGACAACATGCATGAAGAGGATGATGTGGACAAAATACTCATTTGCCTAATAATTCTGCACTCCCTGTACATATCTGGGCTCACAGGAACACAGTTAGTTTGAGCGTCATTGATGGCATAATGGCCAGTCTGAGTTGCCACCTTGTTATGTTCATGTGGTGCACTAACCACTTCTGAAGGAAGAACATGTAAAAGCTGTGACCGTATTTCTACTGTACTGCCTCAGTTACACATGCTCTCTACGGGCTCAGCTGGGAAGGACAACGATGTTTCTGCAAAACAAAAATTGCAAAAGGCTGCGTTATCCATTGGAGGAAATGAAATAAAAAAATGTTCTTGGGAAGTAATTATTCTAATGACAGAGACACAAGAAGAGAAATGTCCACCATAGCTCTCGATATAATGCCATTTCTGTTTGTATACTACATTGTACTCTATGTACAGTTTTCCTGATATCTTCTTACTTTTTTATCCATATGATTTAATAATATATTAAAATTCTAATATATTTAGTGTAATTGATTAAGTGTCTAGCATAACCTCTTTTATTAAATCTACAAAAGTATGACCAGCTGATGTGACCTTCTCCTAGATAATTCTGGATCAAACACTGCATAAAATCGATAGGTAAAAATCCTGTTATCCTGTTTTCTTCTCTTCATTAAAAACATTATTAGTGCTGCAAACAGCAGAAAGAATAATGTTCTCACAGTTGGCTCGATGCCGTGTTTATAGTATCAGCACAACTCTCAAGACGTTACTGCACTCACAGCGAGTCTCAGCTCTGATCCTAATACGTTTGGTGCATTAGAAGGTTGGCAAGGAATGAGATGTTTAATACCAACTAGGTGGACTAGAACAACTTTCCCTCTAAAGCAGACACGAAATGAAATGAGTCCTCAAGCTTTACACTGGGCTTTTAAGTCTGATATGGCTTGTGATCACTGATTAAATTGGCTTTAATCGGAGGGAGGTCTGAGCATGTGGGTGTTCTCCTGTTTGATATAAATTGGTAAAATTGGAGCTTGTAGCTGTATTTTGCAGATCTCTCTTGTCCTGTTGCAGAGCAGGTGCTCATAAAGAACAAATATCACTATAGGAAAAACCCGCCTTTTATGCTTCAGATCAATCCTCCTCTCCTCATAACTCGCCAAGCGAATGTTTTCTCACTCTTCGTCCACCTCTGCCAAAGCAAAAGATTGGAAGCGACTCGAGCCCCTTTAGGTTTTTGACTGTAAGTGAATGAATATTCATCGAACCGCTGCACATCTGAGGTCACAGCTGGAGTTTATCCTGAGAACAGTCGGAGCGTACAGGCTACACCCACCCTGCAGTGATGTATGGCCGTTGCTCCTCATTCTCCTCATGGGACCGTTATCCTTTACACATGCTAATGAGCTACTGAGACAACCTATTCTACTACCAGCGCAAACAGGAACTGCTGAATCAGGTGATTTTAGCCGAACAGCTTAATACAGTCATTAAACATAACAGTAGCCCAATGATTTAATGCATTTGGCACAAAAATCAGACAAGAAAGAGGCTTAAGTTAAAGCAGCAAAATAGCATAAAATGTCAAAAACCTTAAAACCAGACCTTTGGTCTGTAATAAATGTTGCTATGGTTACAACATGCTATGGTTACACTCTGTGTGCCGAGTCAGCGGAACATCCACTTCTACTTTGTATGCTGTTGTAGCTTTTCCGCTGTGCTCCGCGGCAACATAGCCTGAGAAAATCAATTCAGCTCCACACCAGGTGCACTCTCAGACCTGCTACAACCACACAGCTAATGAAGCCTTCACCTGTGTGGCACCCTAGCATTTACAAACTATGATCACTGGGGAGAAAAAAGAACATTTTTTAGTAAATTCCACTTTCCTCGCATTCCTCAAGAATTCCTCCAGAGCTCAGTGCTAATTGTATCATTTAGCTAACAAGTGGATCTGACTCTTCGCATATTCCAACACACAGTGGGGTGATCACTGCTGCCCACTGTGTGGATGTAATGAGAACTCCTTGCTTCTTTGCTAGACTCTGATTTTTCTTACAAATTGGCAGATTTAGCTCATTTGATTGATCTTGTAGGTCAATAATTTCCAGAACAGATGGCTGACGTCTTTAATGTGGTTTGTCCTCGTCTGTTTTTAGGTGCTCTCTCCTGTTCTCCACTGGTGATGAATTTACTCGTGGCTACAGTTTAGCACTTGTTGTGTGTAAAATAAGTGTTATTCACAGCCATCACAGGAGACTGGCCAAAGTTACCTGCTAAACACAAGAGCTCATATCTCTGCACTTCGATGTGTGAAACACATTATTTGCTTGATATAGTTGTCATTCCCAATCAATTATCGCATTTATTTCTACTTTCATCGTGAAGGCTTGCACAGGAGCTGCCTTTATCCAACTGGCTCTCATTAAAGAACGATGCTGTAGGTGGCTTGTAGTTGTGGAGGAAATCAGTCACACAGATAAACTGTAGTACACTGTGTAAATTACAGCAGGCAGGAGCACAGCAGAGAAATGATGAGTCCACCGAGGCTCATTGGAGGGGTTTACTAATTGTTCCAACTGTTGTCTTAACTTTATACTTAAAGCCTTTCACATAAGGACGAAAAAAAAATGTTCAGAAATCCATCAATGTCAGACGTGCCTTTGATCAGACAAATCTCATGTACTGTGACTGAAAAGACAAAATATATATTATGTTAAGACTTTACTGGGAAAAAACTGTAGGGAAATTACTTCTATACTGAGCAACAACCAGACGACACTGCAGACAAGTTTAGAAACCGACATTACTTCATTCATTCTTTATCAGCAGCTCATTCATCAGCTGCTTGGTAACCAGCTAATGAATGATGTCTAGCCACATTCATGCACCGACCTTTTTCTCATGTACTGTATTTGTGATATAATACATGGACCATACATGTGCTCCAGGCTTAGGTCTCAGTTAGTTGTGGGGCATATAATTTATAAATGGTACTTTGTAAAATACTAACTTAGGGCATGTGAAGAAGACTTGAGACAACTTGAAGGAGAGACAGAACTTCTATCCTAAAAAATACAGAATTAGAATGAGAACTTGATTCCTTCCCTGATTCTGTTGATATATATAGTGTTAAGCTAGTTCTGAGACACTGGAGTAGTTTAACATATAGTTAGTTGGCTCTACAGTTAAAGCGTGTTGGTTATTCAAAGTATGTTTCTCAAAGGAATGGCGTGCTGTAACAATTTAGTCATGTGGCAGGCATGACTGACGAGATTCATCAGTTTTTTTCCAAACTAAAGGTTCATACAGACTTTTCTGTGACCACGACTGTTTCCTTCACGATTGAGAATGAGTGGAATTGATTAAACACGTTTTATGCCCTATTCTTTGTTTTTCTTCCAGTCTTTATCTATTTGTCTGGTTGGAGGTCCCTTAAAACAAAGCTGTGTTGCACCCCTCCTTAACATTCACGTTCAAACAAATTAACATACATTTATGATTGGAAGGTTCATTGTTTGATCCCTGGCTTTTCCAGGCAACAAGACACTAACCCTAAGTTGCTTTCCAATGCATCCGTATATGAATGTTAGCTAGGAAGCACTAAAAGCTTAGAAGAAAGTGAATGTGTCATGTTGTATAGAGTGCTTTGAGTACTCCGGTAGAATAAAAAAGCGCTATATAAGATTCAGTCCATTTAGAAAAGAAGTACAATCCTAAAAACTTTTATATAATGAAGACAGATTTTTAACCTTGCACATATATTTATTCTGATATTTGACACCACAAATATCCTAACTAAAGGGCGTGGTCCTCTCTCTGTCCACTTATGTTTGAACTGTAGTTAAAAATCTTGCTCCAGTGCAGCTTCTACCAACCTAAATTAAAGTAGGTTTTGTTTCTAAAGGATTTAGACACAGTCATCCACGCCTTCATTACCTCTGGGCTGGACTACTTTAAATCCCTGTATGTAAGATTCCACTCTTTCTCAATTGTTCAAAATGTGGCCCTTAAACCTCTAACTTACACAAAGAAATGCAGAACGAGTCCTGCTTTAGCTTAATTGCAATGAGCTACCTGTGAAAATGATTTGTTTTCAAAGCTCCACACTATATCACTGAACTATTAACACCACGTTTTATTGCTGAGGTCATCCAACAATTACTGTCTCTACCATGGCTTTGCTGTGCTTTCCAATGACAGACACCTTTAAACCAATTTTAATGACCTACTCTACCTCTATTATTGCTTTTAGTATAGGCTGAGTACATGTGGGGTTTTTATCATATTCACTGTGAACGTTTTCTTACTGCTCTTTCATTCCAACAGTTGTTAGTTTGTTAGATTTTATTTATTCATTCATTCATGAATATATATTTATTTTATTAGACTCCTTCTATAATTTATCCCAGGGTTTTAAACTATTTATTAATTTATTAAATTTGCAGCATTTTTGTAATTCCTGATCATATTTATGTAGGATTTTTGCTTTTTAAATGAGTTTTATAGGTTTTATTTGGAGACCCGGAAGGTCAAAGTGTCTGGAAAATGCTTTTTGTCAGCTGCTGTTATTTTTAATGTGTTATATGAATAACAATGACCTGCTTTGACTTGACATTTAGTCTCCAAACAGACACAATGAAACCCAATGAAACACAGAATACAAAGAATGGTTTGTTCATCGTGTTGTTTGTTCAGATGTAACTTTGCAAACCTAAGGCATCTAACCTAATTGCACTGTCATGAACTTTAACATTTAACATGCTAACTGAGGAGGAGTTGTAGCTCTTGGGATGTTTTGGCGCTGCACCACCCGGTAACTTGCAACACAACAGTGCAGCAGTGAGAGATGGGCTGAGTAAATTGTTGTCTTGTAATTTGTGTGAATGGATTCTTTCTTTATTGCACCACTTGGTTATTTATTTATTGTTTCTACTTGTGCAACTTCGTGTAATCTCATTTAAAAAATGCCCTCTATAAATAGAGATTATCCATTATTATATGCATATCCCTCCATATTAAGACTGAATCCACAAGCTCATTAATTTTAAATGCAGCAGCTTCTCCAAGTGTCTCTTGGTGACGTCACAGGCAGGGGTTTCGGGTCCCTTTTGTACAGAAAAGTTAAAAATGCTGTATTTACAAATGCAGATCTCCTGGTCTCTGAGCCATTAACACTGAACTGTGCTGCATTAGTACTGCAACATCATCCCAACTCCACTTTTACACCGAGCTTCTCTCAGTTCACCAGGCAAATCTGCCGCACTGAGGTCTTGTCCATCCCCTCTGTTCCAAAAGAACAAGATGCTGTTAGGAGGCCACTGATGGGAAATGACTGCAGCACAGTGCAGTAGCCTTCAGCGACTATAGTGTCTCCACCAGGTGATACAGTATATGTCTGTGGCATTTGAATCAATAAGTGAGTATAAAGGGTTGGAGCAAGAGGTGAGAGTAAAAACTTGTGTATAGCAGAAGCACCACAGCTGAATGTTTCCCTCCTTGATCTTGCTCTTGCAAAAATTCTCACTCTACTTCGTCTTTATAAATTGATGAACATTTTTCCCACTAGTTTTGTTTACCCCTACATGTGTTAACTCTTATTTAGTCAACACTGTGCACTGTATATCCTACTAACTGTCACCGGATGAAATCCCAATTTGGTGTAGGATTTGCTGGGGAATAGCTGCATAATAAGGCTCTGTTTTGGTTTTAGGCTGCTGGTGCATAGCCAATTACACTGACTGACTGCAAAGACATATTGCCTACTGACAAACAAACATCGAGAGTGTGATTAAGGTGGGCTGAAGCCCAGACAGGCGGGCACCACTGCTAACAAAGTTGGACAGATCACACAGAATGTGAAATGAACACCAGCCGATACTGGTGGATTTTGGCAGAGTGACTGCCTCAATCAGCCACCCTGGCAGATAACCAGCTAGCAAGCTGACTGGTGGAAAAGATTAATTCTCAAAATGTGTTGAAATGATTGAAGGAAATTTGAAAAATTTGATTGATTAGATCTGTTCCAGAATGTCAACAAGCAGAGAAATGCATCCCCACTTTTACATCCAACATCCACACTGTGGTAATATGTACTTCTTTTTTGTTTGATTTGCATTTAAGATTTGCAGTTTTTCTTTGCAACGTTTATAAGTTTAGCTCATATTTTAGTCATGGTTTACTAATTTGATCATTGCTAGTTTTTATAAACAAAAACAAGACTAAAAATGTGACTTCAACAGCATTATAAGCATGATTATCAAATCTACAAAGAAACAAAAAGCAAAATAGAGCAGACGAAAGTGTGTTATGTTAATGTTATCACCACAGACTGTATGGCTACTACTATTAGCTCCCTTTTTAAAATAAATATCAGCATACTAGGTCACAGGTGTTCATAGCTTGTTTACGCTGTTGGGTTGCTGCTTCTTATTTATTAATTTAGTCTCAATACATGCTTACTTTCTGCTTCTGTTCACAGAAATGAGCCCTTTTTATCCAGTTTGGTTACCTTTTCTATTGAGGTAAATTTACTGGAATTGGCTTCTACTTCAATCGGCTTCATTTCCAAAAAGATACCAAAAATAGTTGTTGTGTTGGTTCTGTTGGTTCCATCATCATGCCCAACAACAAAAGGACAAAAACCAGAGAAATTCTCCAGGGTGGTACAAAAGTGCATCAACCTAATCTGTACGGGACTATTAGCACAGATTCAGTGAAATGCTGCAAAACTGATTGGACAAAGCTTCACGGTGCAGATAGATAATGACCCTAAGCATGCTGCAACGGCAACCCAAGAGTTTCTCAAGGCAAAGAAATTAGATATTCTTCAATGGCCGCAGCCATCTCTCGGCCCAACAGAGCATGCTTTTCAGTTACTGAAAACAAACTTTTACGTAGGCAGAGATACAAAAACAAGCAGCAGCTGAAGGAAACTGCAAAAGAGGCCCGGTGGAGCATCTCAAAGGGCACTCGGGGATTAAACTTCAGGCCATCGCTGCCTGCAAAGGGTTTTCATCCAAAAACACATATTTAAAAATGGAATGCCCAGACAGCTAATGCAATATTTTTATTGTTCATCCATCCATTCAACCCTCCATTGTCTCCACCTCTTGGCCACTTCAGAGTCAATATTTATGGATGTGACTCTGCACGATGTTTCATAGTTTGACGGGTACACAAGTTAGAAAACTGAGATGTTTTGAGGAGGTGATACATGCTGCTTAATTGCTCCTGTCCTAGTTTTAATGTTATGATAAAAATTATAATACATTGCTAGCACTTTGGTGCTAACTGTGATGCAAACAGTGAAAGTAATATCACAGATTTAGCTCAGTGTAGGGTGCCAAACATTCTTTGACCCATTTATTATTTATGATACTATTTACACAACTGAATCTGCAGCTATTAAAAAAAAACCTTCACCCACATCTACCTTAAGGATTTTTTTTTGCATGTATGTGTACTTTTGGTCATTTCTGCTTTTGTTATTTGTTTTATTAGATCTTTTTTGGGAGATAATATATATACATATACATACATATATATACATACATATACATATATATACATATATACATGTATACATATATATACATATATACATGTGTATATGTATATATATATACATGTATACATGTGTATATGTATATATATATATATATATATATACATGTATACATGTGTATATATATATATATATACACATGTATACATGTATATATATACACATGTATACATGTATATATATATATATATACATATATATATATATATACATACATATATACATATATATATATATATATATATATATATATATACATATATATATATATATATACATACATATATACATATATATATACATATATATATATATATATATATATATATATATATATATATACATACATATATATATATATATATATATATATATATATATACATATATATATATATATATATATATATATATATATATATATATATATATATATATATATATATATATATATATATATATTAGGGGTGCAACGATATTCGTATCGATATTGAACCGTTCGATACAGTGCTTTCGGTTCGGTACGCATATGTATCGAACAATACAACATTTGTAATTTATTTTATCAATTTTCCTTCTGACGATGCTGTCTGTGTGGAGCGCTCAGTGAATCTGTGTTCGACTACTCCGCCTAGGCTGCACTGTCCAGCGCAGATCCACTGAGCGCTCCACACAGACAGCATAGTCAGAAGGAAGAGCACAGGGCAAGCTAGCGAGACAGAAGTTAAGCTCTACTTGCAACAGGCAAATTGACCCTCATTCAGATCTGGCGTTTGGAATTATTTTGGTTTTCATGTGACGTATGACCCTGAAGGTAAGCGAGTCATGGACTAAAGTAAAACAGTATGTTGGATGTGCCATGCAATGCTCAATTACATTGGTGTGAACTAGTGTGTTAGCGCAGTTAGCTCGTTAACGTGTTGGCCGTCTAGCCCCATGCACGGAGCGATCGGCGGTAGCTCGTTAACGGAGATTTGCCGTGTTGTGGCGTTAAGGTCATTTCAACGAGATTAACCTGAATGCACTAGTGGGAACACAACGAATATGACTGCACATTTACACCGACATCATCCTAGTGCAAAGACAAAAACAACAAGCATGCTACTAACTTTAGCCGAGTCATTTAGACAGCTGTTAGCACATGATTCTCCTTATGCTGCTGAGAATATAGCCCAGAAGAAGCGGATAGTATAGCTTTTATTTTGGAAAGAGCCATTTCTCTGTAATAAACTCTCTTTTCCAAAGATGAGTGATTCCTCAATCAGATACAGGGCTTGCAATATCGCTAGCCCGACGTCCCGGAGCTAGCGATTTTTTCAGTCGGGCTACCAAAATCTCTCTCTTCCCTGCCCGTCGGGCTATTGTAGGAAAAATATATGTCAATGCTTTTGCATTCTTTCAGAAATGTAGCTGGGTAATTATGTCATTGGCATCGGTGAGCCACTGTCAATATGTGACATATTGAAGTCGCGTTTGAATTTGCGCTTGTTTTTTTGCTTTCACTTTGCAATCGTGCGAACTGTGTATAGAGAGCGACAGCACTGATCTGTGAGTGATGATAATTTGTGCACCAATTCCTCTGACATCGTCTTATTAATCGTTAGCTTACTATGCAAACATGATAAGTGAAATCTCCCGCAGCAAGCTTAAACATGTGAGAGGTTGATCGCGCAGAGAATCGCTGAGCTTATGTGAGTGCGCGTGTAAAAGCATTTCAGTTCTGCTGAGCCAAATAAGACAGGTCAGGGTGAAGAAGTGACAGCCAAATAAAAGCTTACCACAAAACGGAGAAGTTATGACAAATCAGACTATAAGGCAAAAAGAAAGTGCAGCTTTATGGTTTCATGGACAAAATAATTTCTGTGGCTGCAATATGACGAGCTATATAACCAGGGCTGCACATAAGTGGTCCGCAGGTGCGCATTCGCTGTCAAAATAAAAAACGCGCACAAGGGTTAGGGTTAGGGTTAAATTTAAAAACTGTACTTTTGAGTTAAAATATATATTTATAATTTTAATAAATGACAAATTAAAAATGCATGAACATTTTTTTTGTATTGAAAAAATATCGACCCGTGACACCAAAGTATCGAACCGAACCGTGAATTTTGTGTATCGTTGCACCCCTAATATATATATATATATACACACACACACACACACACACACACACACACACACCCAGCACGCCCCTGCGGGCGGTTTATCCTTCAAGCTCGGGTCCTCTACCAGAGGCCTGGGAGCTTCTCCGATGTTATTCCTGGGATCTGCTGGAGCCACTCGCCTAGCTTGGGAGTCACCGCACCTAGTGCTCCGATTACCACGGGGACCACCGTTACCTTCACCCTCCACATCCTCTCGAGCTCTTCTCTGAGCCCTTGGTATTTCTCCAGCTTCTCGTGTTCCTTCTTCCTGGTATTGCTGTCATTCGGAACCGCTACATCGATCACTACGGCCGTCTTCTTCTGTTTGTCTACCACCACTATGTCCGGTTGGTTAGCCACCACCATTTTGTCCGTCTGTATCTGGAAGTCCCACAGGATCTTAGCTCGGTCATTCTCCACCACCCTTGGGGGCATCTCCCATTTTGACCTCGGGACTTCCAGGTTATACTCGGCACAGATGTTCCTGTACACTATGCCGGCCACTTGGTTATGGCATTCCATGTATGCCTTGCCTGCTAGCATCTTGCACCCTGCTGTTATGTGCTGGATTGTCTCTGGGGCATCTTTACACAGCCTGCACCTGGGGTCTTGCCTGGTGTGATAGACCCCAGCCTCTATGGATCTTGTACTCAGAGCTTGTTCTTGTGCTGCCATGATTAGTGCCTCTGTGCTGTCTTTCAGTCCAGCTTTGTCCAGCCACTGGTAGGATTTCTGGATATCAGCCACCTCCTCTATCTGCCGGTGGTACATACCGTGCAGGGGTCTGTCCTTCCATGATGGTTCCTCGTCTCCCTCCTCTTTCTTGGGTTTCTGCTGCCTGAGGTATTCACTGAGCACTCGGTCAGTTGGGGCTATCTTCCCAATGTATTCTTGGATGTTCGTTGTCTCATCCTGGACTGTGGTGCTGACACTCACCAGTCCCCGGCCCCCTTCCTTCCGCTTAGCGTACAGCCTCAGGGTGCTGGACTTGGGGTGAAACCCTCCATGCATGGTAAGGAGCTTTCTTGTCTTTATGTCAGTGGCTTCTATCTCCTCCTTTGGCCAGCCTATTACCCCAGCAGGGTACCTGATCACGGGCAGGGCGTACGTGTTGATGGCCCGGATCTTGTTCTTACCATTCAGCTGATTCCTCAGGACTTGCCTGACCCTCTACAGGTACTTGGTGGTTGCAGCTTTTCTAGCAGCCTCTTCATGGTTCCCATTCGCCTGCGGGATCCCCAAGTACTTGTAACTGTCCTCTATGTCTGCAATGTTGCCTTCTGGTAGTTCAATCCCCTCAGTTCTGATTACCTTCCCTCTCTTTGTTACCATCCGACTACACTTCTCCAGTCCGAACGACATTCCAATGTCATTGCTGTATAGCCTGGTAGTGTGGATCAGTGAATCGATGTCTCATTCACTCTTGGCATACAGCTTGATGTCATCAATGTACAGGAGGTGGCTGACAACTGCTCCTTTCCGTAGTCGGTATCCGTAGCCAGTCTTGTTAATGATCTCACTGAAGGGGTTCAGGCCTATGCAGAACAGCAGTGGGGACAGAGCATCTCCTTGGTAGATCCCGCACTTGATGGTGACTTGTGCTATGGGCTTGGAGTTGGCCTCTAGTGTTGTACGCCACATCCCCATTGAGTTCCTGATGAAGGCTCTTAGGGTCCCATTGATCTTGTACAATTCTAGGCATTCCAGTATCTAGCTGTGGGGCCTTCTTGTAATCAATCTAGGCAGTGCACAGGTTGGTCAGTCTGGTCTTGCAGTCTCGGCTGACTGTTCTGTCTACCAGTAGCTGGTGTTTTGCGCCTCTGGTATTCTTGCAAATTCCTTTCTGTGTCCCGCTCATGTATTGACCCATGTGCCTGTTCATCTTAGCCGATATGATGCCTGACAGGAACTTCCATGTAGTACTGAGGCAGGTTATTGGTCGGTAGTTGGAGGGGACCGGTCCCTTCTTGGGGTCCTTGGGGATCAGGACCGTCCGACCTTTGGTTAGCCCTTCCGGGTGTCTCTCGTTAACTAGCAGCTGGTTCATTTGTGCTGCCAGACGCTCGTGGAGTGCAGTCAGCTTCTTTAGCCAGTAGGCGTGAACCATGTCGGGCCCTGGTGCTGTCCAACTCTTCATACTGGAGACCCTTTCTTGGATATCTGCCACTGTGCCCTGTTCAGGGAGGTCGCTGTGGTCTGCCCTCAGATCCACTAGCCACTGAGCATTGCCGTTATGGGTTGCGTCCTTCTCCCATATGCTCTTCCAGTATTGCTCCGTCTCCAGCCTTTGTGGTGCTGTTCTCTTATTATTATTGTTCCCTTGCCACTGAGAGTACACCTTTGCTGGTTCTGTGGAGAACAGCTGGTTTATTCTCCTGCCTTCTATCTCTCTGGTGTACCTCCTCAAGCGGCTGGCCAAGGCTGTGAGTCTTTGCTTGGCAGTTTCCAAGGCCTCAGGTATGGCCAGCTTGCTGTATTTCTTATGCACCTTCTTTGTCGCACCTTTCTGCAACTCCGTTAGTTGGCTAACATCCCTCCGTGCTACTTTGATCTTGCCCTCTAGCCTCCTTCTCCATGGAGGGTACTGCCCCTTGTGGCTGTTCAACTTGTAGCCGTTCAACTTGTAGCCAAGCATCTCACTGATCACTGCTGCCGTATTGTAGATCAGCTTGTTAGTGTCGGTAATCGTGGTTGTAGGTATTGTCCATAGTGCTGCATTAACATCATCTAGCAGACCTTCTGAGGGTACTTCACGTAATCTTGGTAACGGCTACGGGGGATCCAGGTTTCAAGCTTGGCCATGATCCTATTTTTCAGGTCAGTTCCTCTGGCACTCAACGATCCTTCTCCTATCGCACTTGGGGCTATGTACCCAATCTCGGGTGGGGGTGATGATATCTCCCCCCTGACCTGGCGTCCTGACTCCTCCTTGCCGTAGCATTTGTGTTGTACCTCGTCAATCTCTAGCTGTGAGAGCAGTCCCTTCTTTCGAATGTTGGAACACTGAGCTACTAGTTGTTTCGCCGTCATTGTGGATGTTGGGTATCGAAGAATCCATAGGTCCCTCATCCTATTCATGTAGCCCCTTCCGCCGGGGTTACTTGCGTAGTAGCATTCCAACAACGCCCTGTTTTCATCTCTTGCCCACCGATGCCTTCTTGTTCCAGTAGCCCACTTTTCGTCAGGGTGCCCTGATTCCTCAACACTATATATATATATATATATATATATATATATATATATATATATATATATATATATATATAGAGAGAGAGAGAGAGAGAGAGAGAGAGAGAGAGAGAGAGAGAGAGAGAGAGAGAGAGAGAGAGAGAGAGATAGATAGATAGATAGATAGATAGATCTCTCTATATATATATAGAGATAGATATATATAGAGAGATATATATAGAGAGATATATATAGAGAGATAGATAGACACACACGTAAATTTATGATAATTTGACTATGTAAGTGAAAACTGAAAACCTGGAGTTATTATAACTTTTACTGAATCAAACCTGGGGTAAAAAATGTAGTTTGTGCGGGTTCCCTGAGCCTCCTCTGTATCATTTCATCACGCAGAGTGGCACATAACTTAGCTTAATAAACTTAGACAGTATGCATCAGACTTTCCATATTTCTGGAAATGCTGAGTTACACTGATGAATATGTATAAGGCTCAGTCTGAACTGCAGCAGCACATGTGTAAAGTGAATTCCTCCTGAGACCGACTCTGATGGGTACAACCTCTCTCTCACACAAGACGATCTAACATCGGCAGTCCTCTGAGTGGGAGTGACTGATGCACTTATCTGAGAAACAAGGAGAAGAAGAGGAAAGCTGGTAAGAATTTTAAGAGAGGACCAAAAAATGGGAGGAAAGTTGGAGAAGACTCTGGGGACAGCTAGGGTGATGAGGAAGGAAGGAAGGAAGGAAGGAAGGAAGGAAGGAAGGAAGGAAGGAAGGAAGGAAGGAAGGAAGGAAGGAAGGAAGGAAGGAAGGAAGGAAGGAAGGAAGGAAGGAAGGAAAGAAAGAAAGAAAGAAAGAAAGAAAGAAAGAAAGAAAGAAAGAAAGAAAGAAAGAAAGAAAGAAAGAAAGAAAGAAAGAAAGAATTATAGTGGTGGCTAAGAAGAAGAAGAGGACACCTTGAGACTGAGAAAAGAAAAGGAAAAAATGACTGACATTGAAGGGAAAATGCAGCCAGTCCACTCAGACATAAGTTTTCTGTTTGGAAGTTAGTTATAAACCTTACGGAGTTGCAGCTGTGGACAGGAAAGAAGGAGGAAAAGTTCAGGGAGGAAGTAGACAAGGAAGCAAAAAGAGAATGACAGAAAGCTACAGAAAATGAGACACAGACAAAGCTGTTCTGCTGTGGTAAATATCTGTCAGTCTCTGCTATAAAATAAAGAAGGCAGCGATGTGTGGCCATGATTGTTCTTGGTGATTTCCCTAATGGTCTTGCTCACCATTGTGTGAGTGTTGACAGTGCACACACTCACGCCTCAGTTTCAGTCCCCTCAGAGGAACACCGGGGTGATTAAAAAGACCTCTGAGCAAATGCTGTTGTTGAGGAATATCTATGCGCGTGGATGCAAAGTGGTCGGGGTTCCCGCAGGCATTAAATAGCTGAATGTGCCTCTAGCCGTACAAACGCGCACACACCTCAGTGACTGTTGCACCTCAGGAGGTGGTGGATCTAATCATTTTGGCAGGAAGCTTTTAACGTTGGTGCCAGTGTTTTATTCAGCAGACTCGCTCCCATCGGCCCTGCCGCACGTCGGGATGGGGCCTGACAATAAAACAAACGCACCGGTGCCGCAGGAGACCAGAGAGGGGAGCCATTAGAGGAAGTCTTCTTCCAAAAGATCACATAAAAGCATCAGCTGTTTCTTGGCAGAAGTATATATCATCATGGAATACAGATAGCTTTTTTTGTAATGAAAAATCTTGGCTCGCTAACATCCTGACCTTTGTACTTTGTCCTGTGCCTTAGACCGAGCTGGCAGGTACTTAGACATTTAAAGCAAACTTTTTTCTGAAACTTATTGTTGCTTTTAGCAGTTTCTGCCTGATGGCGGAGTCAGCTCTGTGGGTGTTTAACTGTAACGTCACCTCAAGGTAACATGAAAAAGAAAAACGTAAAATAAACATTTCTAGAAATACAAAATTAGAACTACTGGCTGCCCTGTTGTGACTGACATCACCTCTGGGAAGCCCATTTGGCAAGAGTCAGACTCAGAGTTGCTCTCTGTGAGCGGTGAAACTTCACTTTGTTTTTGTTCCTTCATGCTAAGATACCCTGAGATAATTACCTTGTTTATAATCCAACGTCTGTGCCCATTTCTGATTCCACTCAAAGCTTATGCAAATGTAGTCATGGACTAAAAATAATTATAACAGTTTCTGTGAAAATTATGCAGTTACAATGTGTGAGTTATTTGCAAGTCTCCATGTGGCATTGCAAAGTGTTGTGTGGAGTAATACACTCATTACATAACGGCCTATCAGAGAGCACTGAAATGGCACAGATAACACTCCAGACTACACTACACAGACAGGAAACCTCATCTTTAGCTACAAAGAGCAGATTTAGTTAATGAGACGGCTACGAAAACTGGCTTTTCACATTGAAACACAATGTGATGATCCTCTGTGTTGCAGTTATTGTCAGCACAGATATTGAAGTATAAATCTGCTAATAACGTTCAACCTGCGAATGTGAAAGACATTAGAACAGCGGTCCCCAACCTTTTTTGCGCCACGGACCGGTTTATGCCCGACAATATTTTCACGGACTGGCCTTTAAGGTGTCGCGGATAAATACAACAAAATAAAACTAGTACCGGTACCGAAAAAAAGAAGATTTATTCATAACACACGTGAAAAGACCCAGGAAAACCGAGTTAACGATAAAAACGATAACAAAATAACGCTGAAAACCGATAAAAACCCTGAAAACCATACATTTCACACCCGAGCCTCAACTCTCGCGGCCCGGCACCAAATGACTCACGGTACCGGTCCGTGGCCCGGGGGTTGGGGACCGCTGCATTAGAAGACCTTAGAACATGTTAAATATTATCAACTGACAAGCTGTCCAGTAATCTTTTGCGTTTACCAACAGATTTGTTATAGATATAGTGCGGTGCAAAACTCTATCTTTGCTAGTAAAATCAGAAAAAGGTGCTGGCAATTATTGAAACATGCAAACAGAATACACTATATGACGCAAGCTTGAAAGTCAATATTTGACTCATAGGCAAGCTTTTTTGTAATTTCCGCAAGTAGTCTTTAGAAATAGTTCTCCAGGCTTCTTGAAGGATCAAAAGCACTTCTTTGGATGTTGGCTGCCTTTTTGTTCTGTTTTCTGTCAAGATGATCCCACACTGCTTCAATAATGTTGAAGTCCAGCCTCTGGGGAGGCAAATCCATGATTGACAGTCCTCCATATTGTGTTTTTCTATCAGGTATGTTTTGACTGCAGTTTGGGCTCATTGCCATGCTAAAAAATGATGCTGTTGCCACTCACTTTCCAGATGTTTTTGCAAGGTGTTTTAAAAATCAGACTGTACTTTTCTGTGTTCTACAATGACTGTAGACACTCGTTGTCCCTTCCCCCTGACCTCCTCCGTACATAGTAATCACAATGTCAATATCAAATTTGGATTTATCACTCCATAAGATTGCTTGCCATTGATATTCAGTTGAGTTCTTGCATAAATTGGCATACCATAGCCTTTTCCTCCCTGTTTCCTTTCCTTAAGAGTGGATTCTTAATAGCCACCTTTCCACTGTCACTCTTCTCTCCTCTGTCCTCTACTTATCCAGTTTCCTTTCTTTTGAAGGACACACTGCAAACCATGGTGAGATGTTTTCAGCTAATAGCTTGGATAACCTCGTTGGTGCAAAAAATACTTTGTACTTTTACGCCAGTCAAACTGTGTTGTCTTTAGCATTTTTCAAGGATTCGACTAAAAAAATGGAAACAAATTAGGTGCTTTATTTATGCTTAGGTCAGTGTGACCTGTGCAAACAAATAAACAAATACCGTATTTTCCAGACAATAAGGTGCACCAGATTATAAGGCGCATTAAGCGAAACAAAACAGTCAGATAAGTCAAACTTTACTGATTCTTCTTGCTTCCTCCACTTCCGTAGCATTCATTCATTAATGTTTAATTCTCTCACAGCTGCTCTATTCCCGTGTTGTTGCAGTATTTCTAACCTCGTATTTTGGATGAATTATCTCAGTTGTTCTCTGGACTGAAGTTTGGTCCGTTTACAGCATCCTGCCATGCGATTGCATTCGTCCCTAACCATCGGGAACCCTTCTGTTAACGAGTGGAAAAAAGTTAGCATTCATCCTCCAGCTTCAACGTGTTTATGTTATGCTAACGTAGCAAATCATTATCAGTGATGGGAATAACGGCATTACAAGTAATGGCGTTACTTTTTTCAGTAACGAGTAATCTAACTAATTACTATTCCTATCGTTACAACGCCATTACAGTTACTGACAAGGAAATGCGGCCCGTTACTATTTTTCAACAAACAGACGGTTGAAGCTGTGTTCAGCTTACCGCATCTTATATCAGTTGCACGGAAGTAGGTGTAAGTAATCTAGACGCTACAGCTTTAAGCAGCTGCGCGCTCCCGCGGACGGTAATCACGATCACTGTCTAGCACAACACCTGGAGCTAATGGGGCAAACCAATCGCATGAGTGCTGCTGTTTGACTGAGGAAGAATAAAGTAGTCGTGGTAAGCCAATCACATGACCACTTAAAAATGACAAAGCAACAAGGTGATATATACCAGTTTATAAATTGTGTCGATAGGCCACGTAAAACCAGAGTCATGATAAACAATATATACGCCTGTGTTTTCCTCAATAGTTTCGTCACGTTTACTGTCTAAGGACAGCGCAGCGAGCACTCTCTGCTTATGAGCAAAAGAAAAAAAAAAAAAAACAGGGGAAGTTTTAGGAGTGACGGAGAGAGAGAGCAGAAAAAGAGAGAGAGCGAGTTATGAGATGTGAGAGATCTGTGACGTTTAGCATGTTTGGAGTGTGTAGTCAATGTATTGTCTTGTGTAGTGTTGTGGATAGTTTTGTGTTGTGTGTCAGAACAATGAGGTGACTGCTGAATGATATTGATGTGTGGATCAATACTGAAATATCGATTCCTCCGATACCAGTCATTTATGTTCTAGAATCGATTCTCATATTAAAATATAGATATTTTAGTAATTTAGAGTAAATTTGTAGTTTATCATTAACAGGAACACAGTGGAAAGAAACTATATCATTCGGATTGTCTACATTCAAAGGAACTACTTCCTCTTCCGCCTTTCATAGTCATGTGCGAAATACAGCTGTATAAATGTGTCGCAGCCCTTGGCGTGCACACTCACAACAATGGCTGAGCGTAATTGGAGTCATGTACAGACGTATTTTACCTCCACAAACAGCCAAGACGCAGTTTGCGATACATGTGGAAAGAAAGTGAGGTGTTGTGGCAGCTCCACTAACCTCCTCAAACACCTCACAGTAAATCATATCACAGAATATGATGAGTGTATGTTGAGGCGAACTGAAGACGAGAAGGACAGGTGCTGCTAGGGCGAGACAGACGTCTCTCACGGAGTCCTTTAGTGCTCCAGGCAGGCAAGGTGTTCAAATAGCGCACAACCTCAGTTTTTTTTATTTCCATATAATAATTTTGCATATTGAGTGATAAGAAGAAGAAGTAATCTGATGTCCTGCAATCATTATGAAGCTATAATTTGAGATACAATAAAAGATACAGTAAAAAAAATAAGTTTTTGTGAAAAGTATCGGTATCGGATCAGTATTGTCGATACCACCCTGAATTTTACTTGGTATCAGATCGGAAAGGAAATCAGTGGTATTGCACATCACTACTGAATGAAAACAGGAGGAGTGATACACCTGCTGCTGTCAGGCCTGCAGGTATCAGGCTGTGATGTTCTCCTTCATAGTGGACAGAAATTATTTTTTTGGAGTGGCACAAATAATTTGTGTGGCATCTTATTGAATGCAGAACCAGCTGATTGTTCTGTGAATGGTTTGAAATGGTTATTTAAAAAAATCAAGGTAAAAGGTAAATGGATGCAAATAATTTTGTTGTTTGCAGAACTTGAGCATAGGATTTTAAGATTAAATGCAAAAATAAATTGTCAAAGTTATGAAATATGATTCATTAAACATGTTTGTGATTTTTACAATAAAAAATATCACTTGTTCTACTCTGATTTTGTTTTTTGACTGATTTTAGATCAATTGTGTTAATACAGTACATCAAAATGAAAACATAACTGTAAATTCAGACATGTGAGGTTGTGCTGAAAAGGATGATACCAAACAAGGCAAAGTAAATAGTTTTTAAAGGTGAAATGTGGAGGTAAAATCAAAAGTAGTTAAAAATGGCCAATTCTACCCTGGACCCCAGAGGGTTAAACATCTTTTTTAAAGTAACGCAATAGTTACTTTTCAAGTAATTAATTACTTTTAGAATATTGTAACTCAGTTACTAACTCAGTTACTTTTTTGAAGAAGTAACTAGTAACTATAATTAATTACTTTTTCAAAGTAACTTGCCCAACACTGTTCATTATATGTCAGCTAGTCCAACTTCAGTAACCCTAAAAAAGTCACTGCTGTTTAGTTTTCTATCTTCATTTATGTTGGAAGTGATAGCAGAGGTGTACGTTTGAATTTTTTCAGAAATCTCTCAGTCAGAACATGCTATATCATGTTTAGGTAAAAACTAGCAAGCTAACTTCCTGCTAACTTCTAGGGTTGCCAACCGTCCCTTAAAAAACGGAATCGTACCGTATTTCGAAACAAAAGTACACGTCCCGTATTGAGCTAATAAGGGACGCACTTTGTCCCGTAATACAGTGAGAATCAAAAGTAGTCTATAAATGTTAATGGAATTAACGCTTTGTTTGAAAGCATAATTCCCAGCCCCTCTCCTGCTTTGTGACCAATGAGCTGACAGCACACTTATGACAATTCGAGTATGACAATTCAGATTACCGCTCATCTCATTGGTCGAGGAAAGGTCGCTTACGGAGAAAATACCGGAAGACAACAGATGACCACAACAAGAAGCATGGCCAACAGGGAAACAAACGCCGACACTGCGGTGCAAGTCTCGGACGACAGTACACCTAAAGCTGGGCAAACACTGTGCGATTTTTTTCAGTCACGTTATTCAGCTCCTGCTCAAACTGCATGATTGACTCGCAGGGGTTAGAAGTTCATAGGTCACGTTGCAGGGTCTCACACTATACCGCCCGATGCTCTGATGCGACCTGAGTGCTCACACTGTGCCTCCATAAAATGAAGGTTATAACAGAAATTCTGTCGCTCTCTCTCTCTGTCTTTCACTCACACAGACACACATACGATCAACTTTGCTAAATTGCTAATGAAAAACATTGATCAGGCAGCTGTGATTGAGCAGCAATGTACATCCAACTATTTTCACGGTTGTTGTGGTCGTGATAATTTTGTGATGCCACATCGAAAAGGCTCGGATGAGCTTTCCAAAGTTCCATCGCTTGTGTCCAGATCACACACTGCATAGCCGTCTCGTTACCCCACGTATACTACGCCATGCACGATGAAGGCCAAAATCGGGCCGATCACCAAATCGGTCGCACGACTCAAAAATCGTCTCAAAATGGGCCAAAAACCGCACAGTGTAAGCCCAGCATTAGAGCAGCAATGTTTGTTCGCTCAGAGAAAGAAAAAAAAAAAAGGCTGCAAAAGTACGGGGGAAACACCTGGCTGGAAAAGTGCACGATAACACCTATAAAGCGCACTGCACTGTGCGCACCAATTTTTTGTCCACCAGGCCACGGCAGAAGCAGACATGGTATGTAAACACTGGCTTGTTTTTTTAAACCCTCTGGTTAAGGTTATTATGGGCATGTGCAGTGAATATCAGCGCTATGTGGCCAGAAGTGTGATAATATCATTTATTTTGTGTAATAAACAACTGCAAGGATGGATGATTACAACAAATAGATGACTAATACATAAAAGTAATACATAGATGAATAATGATGATGAGTTATGATGCGTAATCATGGGAACAAGCGGGTTTACAAACAGGAGCAGCTGATTAGCATTAGAAAAGCTGAAATAATACCTCAACTGAAGCCAATTGTACTAAATGCACTAAATGTGCACAGTTACAAGAATATTTTTCGTTCTATTGCTTTCTATTAATTTATATTATTTTAAGTTAAGCAGGACAGAGTTCGTTTAAAGAAAGATTTACTTATATTCTCAAAAGTTAAGCATGACAGGCTTCTGTTTAAGAAAGAGACCTGTTTTATTGTGTTAATGTTGTCATTTTGAGCTAAAAATAAATGGCTAAATGATCATTTGTTTCCCATATGGTCATATCACAAAGAATATGCATCTGCTTAAATCAAATTCAAGTCAGATGGTTAAAAAATTATTTCACACACACCAAAAAAAAGAGATACCACACTGGGAAGGGTGAAGACAACTGGGTTGCCCGGCCCTGGCCACGAGGTGTCCCTTATTTATTTTTCAGGGAGTTGGCAACCCTACTAACTTCTAACTCCGTTAAGTTTAATAAATTCTGTTTTCATTAATGCCTGGATGTTAAACTTAATTGTTACACCTGGTAAAGCAGCAACTTTGATCATTTTACTAAAGATGGAAGAATTTAGACAGTTTTTAACTCTCAGTGATGCCGCAGTGTTCGTTTGACTTTGGGACCAGGGCCCTGTTTCAGGAAGCCGGTTTAGTGGAAAAACTGAGTAAGTATACCCTGAGTTAACGAAAACTCTGGGTTTTCGGTTTCACAAAGCGAGTTCAGCTGCAGCCTGAGTGAGTCACTATGACGACACACTCCGTGAAGCTAACCTGCCCCCTAGCAGGTTTACTACAACTAACCCTGACTGTCTCCGCCCCTTTGTCGGAAACCTGACAGTAGGAAGTGTCGGACATGGCGTGCCACTCCCTTGAAGAGCCAGTAGATCGTGAAGCCCAAATTCTCCGCAGAGCTCTCCGCCGGGAGAGAGTGATCAGAGCGCGTTTGGACATTTTATCATTTCCTGATGATTTTCTGTGCGAACGTTACCGTTTCTCAGCACAATCTATAATTTATTTGGATAACATCCTCAGGCCATATATTACGCATGTGACACATCGCGGACATGCTCTCAGTTCATTGCATATTATTTGTATTGCACTTCGGTTTCTTGCAAACGGGAGCTTTCTGTATAATATTGGTGACGCTGAGCACGTTTCCAAGGCTACCGTCTGTCGGGCAGTCAGGAATGTTACAGTTGCACTGAAACGTCTCCTGTACTCGTCTGTGGTGTTCCCCGGTCATAGACCCACAAGATTTATCAAAGAGGGATGCCACAAAATTGCAGGTATCAGGATGACCAAAACTTAATGTATGATGTGGTGATACTTGGACTACTACTTAAATTGCACATTTATTTTCAGGGTTCCCAGGCGTGATTGGCTGTACAGATGGCACTCACATTCCAATCATTGCTCCTTCAGTAAATGAAGGAGACTATGTGAACAGGAAGTCTTTCCACAGCATTAATGTGCAGGTACATAGTTCCCTGTAGCATGTCAAACTAACAAATTATTTCATTATAGTAATGGATGCTAATTTGTGTTCTCTGCACTGTGAAGATCATATGTGATGCTGCCAACATTATCACAAATGTGGAAGCCAAGTGGCCAGGCTCTGTCCATGACTCACAAATATTCCGTGAATGTACACTGAGCACAAAATTTGGACATGGTGAGTTGAGAATACTTTAAAATATATAAAGACCAATTGCTTCAGGGACATTTGAACTGAAGTGTACCCTTCTGTCTTAGGAGAGTTCACTGGCTACTTGCTTGGTGATAGGGGGTATCCATGTTTACCCTATTTGCTTACCCCTTACCCTGACCCTGAACCGGGCCCACAGCAGCGATATAATCTGGCTAATTGCAGGACAAGAGCCAGAATTGAAATGACTATCGGAATGCTTAAGGCCCGGTTCCAGTGCCTGCAAAGACTCAGGGTCACCCCAGAAAGGGCATGTGACATTATTGTGGCATGTGTGATTCTTCACAACATTGCCACAATTAGAGGAGAACACTGTCCTTCTGAACCAAACATCAGCAGTGATCAAACCATGAACATCCTGACCCTCCCACGGACATACAAGATGGAAGAGCAGTCAGAGACACCATATGTCACAATCATTTCTTTTGACCCATCACCTCAACATGTTGAAAGAAGAATAAACAGATTTTTTGTTCAACTGGCTTTATTGGTCGCCTGTATTTCCTGTACACAAAGTATTAAAAGATGTAAACCTCATAAAGTGTCTCTGTTGCTTCCTCCTCTGTAACAGCTGTCAATGTTTCTTCATTATTTTCCTGCAGTAAAGAAATAGACAACATTGCTGTTCTACTGTAAACTCATATAATCTGTGGAGTATTACTCACAACTGCATGTTGGTCTGGCTCAACAGGAGGCTGCACCAGATGCAGTACACCACCACCATCAACTGATAGAATATGAGGTTTATACAGGTCACTTATAACTTACAAGGGACCAAATGGCAATTAACAAACATACCAAGCACCTTACACTTCATTGTCATTATGCTCTCAAAGACAACCAAGGCTGAGGGAAGGCAAAATCAGTCGGAAAATAACTTCACTACAAAATAATTCATTATGGTAAAGAGTTTATCAAATGAATGTGTCGCACTGCAAAGGTGACTGTGAAGAAAGGATGTATGCACATCATGTATTATTTTGAATTTACCCCTTATGTAGGCACTTGTGTCTTGCGGGGTTATTGACTCAGAGGATGTCCCCGCAGAGATGCCTTCAGCCACAGGGCGCCCACTGTTTTGGCTGAGGGCCAACTGCTCAGCCTCTGTGAGTGGTGGTGGTGGAGGACCCCCACCTGTTTTTCGGGCCTCCGCTTTTTTTCTGTTGGCTATAACGGGCCACATTTGAGCATACAGAGTAAGCAAATATGTACTTGTAATGTGCTCAGATAATTTCAATAAGTGCTTACAGAAAGAAAATTAATGTAGCCTCTAACTGCAATTGATTTACATGGGACAAACAGACCAAGCACTATGGCTCATAATACAATTACACCTTACCTGTTTGGACTATATTTTTATATTTCATTTTTACTTGCTGCCAGGCACGTTTGGGGCCTGTTGGGTTGCACCTGCGCTCACATCACATCACAAAATAAAATGTATAAAATAACAAATAAAATAACATATGATAAAATAACGTGTTAAATGGGTGGAAATCCCTAGATCAATGTTTATATTAACACTCATGCATTGACTCTGTCGGCTATGTTTTGCCATGCATGCTCCCTTTCTTTTGCAGCTGTGGCTGTGTTACTTTTTTCCGCGGAATTTGCATGTTATCGGCATATGCTGCCATCAGAATTTCGGCCTCAAGCGCTGTGAAATACATTGACCGCGCCTTCTTTCCCTCCGTCTCCATGGTGACTCGCTTAATCTGTGCTCCGCTTATCAGGGCTTTATGTATCCTCGTCCGCGCGCTTCACTTGGGGTTAAAGCAACTCCGCGTTGACTGAACTAATTGTTATCAGCCTTTCTGAAACGGAATATTCCGAGTTGGACAGTTCGGGGTTACTCAACCGTGAGTGTCGTTTTTCACTCTGAGTTTTCCAAACCGGCTTCCTGAAACAGGGCCCTGAAGTGGAGTTTGGACCCGGATTACTCCTCGAGGCTCCTGACTACGGCAGCCGTAATGCTCTGACAATCCACCAAGTGGTGCAGCTTCGTAGCTTACCAAAGTCATACTAAAACATTTTTTGACATATTTTTGAGCGCCGTGTACCACATAAAATCAGTTCGAGGTCAGTAATCACAACCAGAATTCATACATAAAGGCACACTGGATTATAAGGGGCACTGTTGATTTTTTTAGAAAATTAAAGGATTTTAAGTGCACCTTATAGCCTGAATAATACGGTAAAAGTAAAGGACTGAATTGAAAAACCAGCCAATGTGCAAAGAAACACTTGAAAAGCTTTGAAGTCTAGCTTCCTGGAAGTGACATATAAAGAAATGTGTGCTGTCTCAAGACATTTGCACTGTACTGTTTATAGGACATATTACAGGTGTTGATTTGGAGTGTTGGATTTCACTTGGTCATATCACTACAGTATAATTACTCGGCCACACACTGTGTGATTTTTGGATGCCCGAGATGAAATACGACCAACGGGGAACAATCATGTTCATATTAATGATCTTAAATGGCTCAGTGAGAGAGATCTAAAGACAAGTCTGAGTCACAGTCAGTCTTAAAGTCAGTCTTGAGGCCAAAGATTAAGGGATCCTATTAGATTATTCTGTTATTATATGTTACCTTATATATGTAATCAAAGTAGTTGAATTAGAATACTGCTGTAGATCACATTATACCCTTTAATATAGAGTGTGTGAGCTGTATGTAGTTTAGTTCTCATTATACTTTTGAGTTAACAGAACATATTCACATATTAGTTCATTAGATAAATGTGCATCACTCTGTATCCTTGATCTGCTGGGAATGTGTTACACTGTTTTCTTGACATGCTTAATTGTTGAATCATGAAGAGAAGGTTGTAAGCAGGAGACTCTGTGTCTAAAGACAGGGGAGATAGATAGACCACATTCCACACCCCCACCTTACAGAAAGCAGAGAAACAACTGCCGAGGTCATAACTTAGGCGCTGTAACAGAGAAAAAATGTGATGTTTTGGCTTTTACGACTAGCTGGGGGCCACTAGAGACTATAAAAAGCTGAGCAACCCGTCACCATTTTGAGACATGTGCCTGACCCTCTGGTAGCATCTCTCCCGTCCGGACGTTGTAATGCTCTGACTGTTGAATTGTATGGAAATAAATGATTGTTGATTGAGCATTGATACACCGAGTATTGTCCCTCCTTCAGCCCAAAGATTCAAAGAATTGGGAGATTTCAACAACTTGGTGCCGTGTGACCCGGATCTTTGGTGTGCTGAGGTGGTGTAGATTTGACCTTTGGTGAGATCGTGAGGCGAGGTGAACAGAGGACCGGTCCAAAAATAAAAAGGTAAGCACAGCCTGTTGTATTATAAATACCAAATGTGCATATTGGGCTTTCCAAATTAATCTGTTCGCTGAGTCACATGTATTTTCACAGTAAATTTGTCGGTGTCTGGTTTTTGGCGCAAGATACTAACAACATAAGTTGAGGCTGAATTCCAGTGTGTTAAATAAACTGCTTCTACCGAGATACTAATAACATACTACGTTGGACTAGTTGCAGTAATCTGCTTCTACCGAGATACTAATAACATACTACGTTGGACTAGTTGCAGCCACTTTACCTTCCACATTTAATTTTGTCTAATACTGGCTTCTGTAGCAATAATACATTAGAATTTATTCTGAAGACGCGGCCATTAGTCCAGTACATTGAAGTCGAGGTTTGTTTATTTTGTTTATGGTGTCAGTGACGTCCTGGCTTTTGCCGGCTATGAAATAGAAGTTGATTTAAGGAAAAGCAGATGCTGGCTTCACGGTGCAGTTGGACGCTGGCAACGCGAGAGCGAAACACGTCCGTAGGTTTGGTTTATGATACGGCGTGTTCCGGTGGTGCGGCCGTGAAGTGCAGTAGTGGTTGGTGCTAGTTTTAGTACATTGGATAGAGGTTTTGACGGTGGTTTGTGGCGTCAGTCGAGTATAAAGGGCTACGGTCATAATACAAAGTAAAATTTAAGTACATAGCAACACCTGGTTTATGATGTCAGGTATAACTTCGGGGATGCAAGCATCACTTTTATGATGCGACTTTGCCCCGTGGTGGCGGTCATAAGCGCAGAGAAAGGGGTATTTTGGTCTATGGTGCAGTGTGCTTTAAGAAGATCTAATAGTTGAGCTCAGAGGTTTCTGTGTAAAATTCCCGCTGAGGAAAAGTGTTGTGTGTGAGTGTGAAAGCGCGCTCTGGGTGAGAGAGTGTGTGTGAAGCTGCGAGGCGCGCTCTGGGTGCTGTCTTGTGGGTAAAGCGCGCACTGAGTGAGAGTGTGAGTGAGGCGCGCTCTGAGTGTGTTTTTTGTGTGGCGTGTGAAGCGTGAACACAGTGACAGTGACGGTTGATGTGTTTGATTAGGAGGACATTAGAGCAAATACACATTTTAGGATCAAAGGTTGATGCCTAGTGTACCTGTGGAACATTTGCCCTAGGAGTGGCGACCCTCCTGTCCGTGGACGCGTGGCCAGGACCGGCGTCGTCCGGGTGCCGAGGTGGTGACTTGGGGAGGTGAGGGCCCCCGCATAGCTACGGAAATAACACTGGAACGGCCGTGTAATCACGGGTTCACATTTATTCCGGACTAGAACAAGACACATTTTGCGAACAAACGTTGAGTCTAGATTAGTAAAGAAATATAAAAAGGTTGAATTCCTCGTTTCAGTGGTTGAAATTGTTGTGTGCCTGTCCCCTGACGAGTGTGAAATTAAAATAAAGAGGGAATTTGGAGCCACATGGAGATAGACGGGCATAATTGGGTGTATTACTCTGTGGTGTAATAAAAATAAAAAGGAGAGATAGTAAGAGGTGTGCAGTGGAGAATTATGGAGGAGTAGAGAGAGGAATGTGTTGGGAGACTGGCGTACAGTTTACGCTGTCAAGGTAGGCGTGTTGCCTGCTTATCGGTTTAAAAGTGATGAAAATGAAATTAAAATAAATCTCTTAGTGTGTTAATACAGGAAGCT
This sequence comes from Rhamphochromis sp. 'chilingali', assembly GCF_963969265.1. Lineage (NCBI taxonomy): Eukaryota > Metazoa > Chordata > Actinopteri > Cichliformes > Cichlidae > Rhamphochromis > Rhamphochromis sp. 'chilingali'. Next base: position 10,082,796 of record NC_137930.1, read on the forward strand.
GCGGACCTGGACCAACTGCCCCCACAAGCACAGCGGCCGAAGCAAAATTATAGGTAATGGGAACCACACCCAGCACGAATCAGCAGCTGTGAAAAAGACAGCAGCGAGGAGAGAATTAGAGGAGAAATTAAGAGAAGTTTTAACACATAAAATTGGGGCCAACGGACTTGTGGAGGTTGGGAAGGCGTCCGGAGCATCACAACAAAAAGGTGAAACAAAAACACACACAAGCAGAGAAATCTGAGAGAAAGGCTCCTTTTAAGGTAACGCCTAGTTTGAGAAAAGATAAAATTAACCTGCTTTTATACAAATGCACATACACGCAATGAAGAAACAGCTTACACTCATGAACACGTGAAGATTTTCCAGCAAGGTTAAAGAAAAATTAACATACTTAAATGATGAAGTCTATACATTACTGACAAAGAAACCCTCTGGGTTGCAGGACAACAATTTAACTAAAAAAAAAAAAAAAAAGGAACACTGGTCTAACCAACCAGGCAAGACACAACAAATTTAGTGGTTAAAAGATTCAAATTGTGACATGTTTTCTGTTGATTGATTAATAAAAGTGATTACTGAATGAAAGAAAGTTCCTTTTTTGGGCTTTTAAACATGATCTTAAGAATTTTAACATATACCTGTGTTGTCCTGTCAACTTGGTGGGTTAGGAGTTGATTATATCGGGAGACAAAAAACAAAAAAAGGGGGAGAGAAGGCTGACACAGGGCCTGGCCCCATTGCCTCCCCTCTGAATAACACAGCCAACACAACAACATTTTCCTGTTCGTTTGTTTTTGTTTTTTGTTTGTTTTTGTTTTGTTTTGTTTTTGTTTTTTCTATACATATTTAATTACAGGCTGCTTTGCCGGCCCTGAAAGCCGAGGCTGACTGGACTCCTGCTCTCCCCCATACGTGACACTGACCAAATGCTGCAACAGCTGGACCCACAACAACGACCTGAGAATGTCAACAGACCTGCAGGAATGTGATCTCATGCAGCCGAGACGGAGAGCACTAAACCTAAGGCCCGTTTCACTACACGGGGGAAAATTCCCAGACTGCGTCAGCTGACAGAGCTGTGACGAGACGCCCGCCAAGCCCGAATGAAAAGTAAGGCCGAGCGAAAGAATGCTGACCTTGATAACTTTGCATTCACACTGTGCAGGACAGTGATGGACCAACACGGGTGATCGGGTGGCGAAAAAGGGCGTGACCGAGACAAGAGGAGTAACTGAGGACAGAAGGCACCTCAGAATGGACAAAAACACAGAAGAAGATGCAGGTTTCACCTGCGGTGAACATCGACACTGGAGAAAGGACTGCCCCAATTGGGGTCAGAACCAGGACGGACTGAATTTTGAGCAGCAGCAGCAGCAGCAGCAATGGTCGCAAACAAACTGAAAAAGGAGGGGGGCAGGACCCCAGGGCATGCTTCAGGCCGTGGTTTACCCAGAACACCAGAACAGGAAAGTGATGAACACAAACACCCACACAAACACACACATCTACATGCACTGACTCAGAATGAAGAGAAACAAACACACACACACACACACACACACACACATTGGAATGCTGATTCACTGAGAAGTGATCCACATACACACACACACACACACGCTGATGCAATGAAGAATGCTTTGCTTATGCTGATATGCAAAATGCTGCACACAAACATCCCAATGCATAATTTTTATGAGGAGCCATTGATTACTTAGAATGTGTTATATGTCACCTAGAAGGCATTTATGTAGATTTTAGGAATAAGCTCTAAAACGGTTTGGTTATGAAAACAATGTCTGTGCGTGATGTCTGTTTATGGCTCAAGGCCTTGACTGAATTCTTTGCTGTGCTTCACACAGCCCTGATGAGGAACAGTGGCACAGAGTGAAAATGATGAATTAATAGTGTAAGGTTAGGTTGGAGTACGGCATTTTCTGTGATTGAGTTTTAATTCAAGGAGGAACAAAAGGTGTTACGGCACCTGAGGTTCTCATTCCCACACAATATTGTCCCGGCAGGAAGCAAAATGTTCCTGTGAATTTCTGGTTGATTGTTTGGTTTTGTTTAGCGCTAGCTTGATTTTATCAGTGAGCTTTGGCTTGTGTTCTTTCTCGTAAGCGAGAGAGGATAGTTTTATGCTTGGACATGTCTGCAACGGGCCCTAGTTTGTGTTATTGTTGTTAGTGTTTTGTTGGTTATGTCTGTTTTCGTTTTGTTACAGTGCACTGAGATAAGAAAATCTGAGAGGTGTGATCCACCGGTGGTGATATGTTGATATTTTGTGAGTTCATGATTTAACAATCAGCTCTTTAAACAAGGCCTGAAAGATTGAAATTTAAAGCGCTATAAAATATTATTACTGTAAACAGTTGCAAAGTGTGCTTCTCCATGATTGTAATTGGCTTGGGAGAAATTCACTTATAGGGAACACTGATCTAAAAGGATTGCACCGAGTCAATCCGGCCCAAAAAACAACAAGGAATTGTTTTCCTTTAAAATGATGACGTCATCTTGCTGGTGATGGAGGCTCGAATAGGTTGCGCGTGAGACTCCATTATCAGCAACATCTGGTATGAATGTGTATGGAGGTATGCATGTGAATGGACTGTGATGGACTGACGACTAAAAGTTTTGACTGACTTGATACTGAGACAATGACTGCACCCACTTTAGGATTAGTAAATGCCAATAAACAATTCATAAACAATTCACCCAGCCGACAAGAGAAGGGTGGATGCTTCGCTTTGTTTTGTTTTGTTTTTTCAGGAGCAGGAGGATAAGAGAGACTGGAGGAGGAGACTCTAGCTTCACATAAGTATGAACTGCAGACTTAACACTGTGGTTGCTGATTTTGAGTTACCGATGTTTGCATTAAGAAAACTGTGCTATATTAGCTGTGTTTTGATTAAGGTATCATGTTATATTATTGGGAATGCCAAATGCTACAGTGGAGAAGACTTTTGATACCACTCATGACTGGAATATGTTACTATTAACCACAGCAGGCCACTGTAAAAAGTCAATTAAATTTTATAGAGTAAAATCGCCAAAATTGAACAATACCTATGAATGACTGGCCACATTCAGAATAGAGATATGCAATAATAAACATTGGTCCACGTGATTTAGGTTCTCACTTGAAATAGTAAGTTATTAAATGTAGAATATAATCGACAGGGACATTTGATAGGATGTGGTACTGCAAAAGAACAAGAGCAAAATAAATAAAGAAAATATTGTGTTTAGTTTGGATAAATTCAAATTAAAATGTACCATTACACTCAGAGGATCAATATGAAATAAAACATATGCAAAATTTGTAGGAAGTACATGACTGATAACTGTTCTGTCCTGAGCGTTTGTTTCTAGAGCACCCACTTGACCACACCAACAGTTTCTCGCCACCGAGGAGGGGTACTTGCAAAAAGAATAAAATAAAAATCTGAGTTTAACAAAACATTTTAAATGTAAATATCAAGATTACCTTTCTTTTTCCATGAAATGTGCTTGTGGGCACACCAGCCATTTTGAAAAGGTGGGCAAAACAATTGGCAAGGCCACACCCCCACACATGTGATATAATTTTAAAGGTACTGTTGCCCTCTCTAAGAAACATCAGGAATTAGAGGAGTGGCAAGTAGAGTATGCGAGCTACAAGCAAAAACTAAAATGTGTACTACAGTGTGCAAAAATGAAATACTGGGTCATCAGGGGGTCATGAAGGACATTTATAAAACTAAAAGTCCCACTAACCTTAAAGTGCACTTGAAAAGCTCACACAAGAAGGCTAACCTAGCTTACCTAGAAGACCTCATCAGGGGGAGCACACTCCCCCTCCTTGAAGAGCTCACCCACTCAACCCGCATCCCCAGAAAACAGCTAACCCCAGATAAGGCAGCGTGATGTATCCCGAGACAACAGGACTGGGACATCTAAATAAAGGTGTGAAACAATCGCCTTCAAAAGGTTATCAATTCACTTGAACCAAAATTAGGACCACTCGGTGCGGCAAGAGTTAATAGTTATTAGTCTCAACACCCAAGGATAACCAGAAGAGCATGACTGATATGATGGAACTGGGATTTTGTTACACTTAATTTTTGCAAAACACAAATAAAACTAAATTGAAACTAAGGATTTTCAGAAAATAAAAACTACACTAAACTAGCAAAGAATTGGTAAAAACTAATTACAACTGGTAAAAATTGAAAATCTGGAGTCGAAACTAAATAAAAATAACAACTAATGGAAATGGCGAAAAGTTTAAAACCCTGGTGCAGAGATTGGCAAATCTGACCAGGAAACGTTATAAAATGGATTGTCAGGATAGTCAGCGTTAAAGCCACTTTTGACAGTCCATACTAGGATGGCATTGGACATCTTCGGGGCAGAAAAGGGTTGGTGTGACCAAGGTGTGGTTTGGCTTGTTGTATGTACATTTCAAAATGTTACAGCTCTGGATGGACCAGTTACCAGATATGATGTCACCAACCTTCTCTTTTAATTGTCTAGCTCCAATGAATTGACACATGGGAGTGTGTCAAAAAGGGGGAGTTGAGTCCGAACATCAAACAATGGTTTTATGAATATCTTATGACGTTATTTCTGTGTTTAATAATTTAGCTATGGTAAAACTTAAGCTTATAATGTGTTAGACTTAGAAAGGGTTCACTAATTTTTGATTTCTTTTACACACACATAGATTATGATTAGAATAGGTCCTGAACATAATATTTTAAACCAAATTTGAATCATTAGAACAACAATGGATAACAATATTAGATTATCAAGGCTAGGGAGAGAGGTGTTTTGGTTTTCTGTCTCTTGCAGAGAAAGGAAGAGACACCAGACGGGGACCCGGAGATGTGAGGACCCTTCACAGCAGGGACAGATGTAGGGACTGCCGAGACAGCAACTGGGGTCAAGTGTCATGACGTTTGGGCTCCTGGAGAAGATGGATCCCACAAACACAGCAATAACCATGAAGGGGTTGGCGAAAACCAGGAACACCAGACCAACGAGGTTCGAGAGGCTCTTGGCAAAAAGGGGGACACGCCGGTGAACCCAAAACACACAGATCCTTGTTTGAAATCGGGGCAGAATAATCCCCAGAACTGTGCAATGACTAAAGGGTGGTCTAACCCCGGAGGTCGAAGAAAGAAGCTGAGAATCACCCAACTGGAAGACACTGGTAGCTGCAGCAATAAAAATAAAGGTTAAAAGCTCCTTAGACAGAGGTTCTAGTCTAAGTACATTTGAAAGGTATAAGGTGGCATTAAAATGGGAGTGGAAAACTGGAGCACCAAAATAAAGCTGTGGGAGAATTGGGGAGTGATGGGAGAGTCATCTGTAACTGCTGTTATGGTTGTAAATCTAACTTTGCTTGCATCTGAACTGCGTGAACACAGAGGTCATCCCACATATGGTCCACCCGTTAAAGGGGGACAGAGGGCCTCAGGATCAAGAAAACCTGGACCTTGCGACCCTGGAGTGCATGTTGTAAGTGATCTCTTTCAGAGATCAAAAGGGGGAATTATTAGATTATTCTGTTATTATATGTTACCTTATATATGTAATCAAAGTAGTTGAATTAGAATACTGCTATAGATCACATTATACCCTTTAATATAGAGTGTGTGAGCTGTATGTAGTTTAGTTCTCATTATACTTTTGAGTTAACAGAACATATTCACATATTAGTTCATTAGATAAATGTGCATCACTCTGTATCCTTGATCTGCTGGGAATGTGTTACACTGTTTTCTTGACATGCTTAATTGTTGAATCATGAAGAGAAGGTTGTAAGCAGGAGACTCTGTGTCTAAAGACAGGGGAGATAGATAGACCACATTCCACACCCCCACCTTACAGAAAGCAGAGAAACAACTGCCGAGGTCATAACTTAGGCGCTGTAACAGAGAAAAAATGTGATGTTTTGGCTTTTACGACTAGCTGGGGGCCACTAGAGACTATAAAAAGCTGAGCAACCCGTCACCATTTTGAGACATGTGCCTGACCCTCTGGTAGCATCTCTCCCGTCCGGACGTTGTAATGCTCTGACTGTTGAATTGTATGGAAATAAATGATTGTTGATTGAGCATTGATACACCGAGTATTGTCCCTCCTTCAGCCCAAAGATTCAAAGAATTGGGAGATTTCAACAATCCATACTGCAATTGTAGCCGAATTTCTCACTATGTTTATTCCACTGTACACACAATCAGACCTTATCGCAGTTTAAATTCTCTCCTAACTGCAACTTTGTTCATAATTGTAATTCACTATCAGTTATGTCCACCAATATCAAATGCTTGAACCACAACATCAGGGGAGTGAAGGGATGCAATTGTCCTGAACTATTCGGTACATCACATTCAGTTCGGTGAGACTTTTGTTCAGTGCAGACTGTGATTTAAACTATTACTGTCAAATTTTATTTTTCTACAGTCCGAGGTTAGGTGTCACTCGTACTATGGACAAAAGTTTGTCTATTCCTGCAGGTCTGTGAAGCACTTTAGCAGCTCTTAACTAATTAAGATTGAACAACCCACAAAATTTGCAGGAACAGAGAGCAATTTGGGGGTAATAAGCCGTGATGTACAACAAACAAACACTGCTTCATTAATTTAAACTATTTATCAAGTGACAAATTAACGTTTATACTAGGTGCATTTACGGTCAGTCAACAGCCTGATGTTTTACTAACCAATACAGATACAAAAGGAAGTTTTACTGGAGTTTGGCTTCATCAGGTAGCCAAAAACATGATTCAGTCAAAGCTAAGGTTGCTGTGACTGGCTAATGAGTGTCCTATTAACCTTGACTGATTAATAGGGATCTATTTTACTATACAAGGTGAAAATTAAAAGGTAAAATTATTTGTTTTTTTTAATGAATCTTAGATGTTAATTACTAATCTAATAACTGGGCATACCTACATCCCAATGTTGCAATTTATATTTTACTTTGTGCAGGAGAGTTGCACTTTGAGTTGTTTCCCTCTTAAGCCTCATCTTTCTAAACAGAATAAGCTAAATAGTGCACAGAGCTCCATGTTGCCTTGTTCGCCTTTATCATAGCTAATAAACCCAAACAGTTCATTTCTAACCAGTTTTACGGAGTTCACTTTTAATAAGGACAGCTGTCATTTTTAACATCTGACTGAGCTCAGCAGTTGGCTATCGTGGCTCAGTCAGCATCATGTCATCATATCAGTTTAACAGAAAGAGGAGTTTCTGTATTTTTCTTATACTAATGAAAACCATCAGGATTTCCAAATATATCAGTATATAAGCCTATTGTGAAACTGCTTAAGTGGACTCTACAGCTAACCTCTCCATTTACCAGCTATACATGGATAATGTCTTACATTACTATCCATGTAGTTGAATTACGGTCCAAAGTTATGCTTAATGGAGTGGCCACTTTGTCTTGCTGAGAGCTCTTCTATCCTAAAAAGAAACTCAAGTGCTTATTTTATCTGAATATTCATCTTAATTAAATTAGAATTTCATTTTAAAATTACACTGAATTACAGACGCACCTTGCTAACAAAACAAAGTGCATTTATGTTTGCTAATAACCTCCAAGCTCAACTCATTTTTCTCAATGATGATGTATCCTAATTTAACAGATTATAGCTCACGCCACAGCGACAATGTGGTACAGCGTGCCACAAGTTATCCACTTTTCCCTTCAGGCCAAGCACTTAACCCTGCAACCTCCCTTTAGGGGAACAGAGCTGTTCAATGCAATGGCAGCTACAGATGGGTCAATGGAGTGACTGCAGTTTGCTATGGAAATGAACTGACCTACAAGAATGTGAATGCCCCGTTATAGACACACAGACAACTGATGTTCATGGACCTGCAGCAGAGGCCACTGGCCACCAGTTGGTGCATTATTCAGCTTAAAAGCTTGTTAAAGAGAGCTCACAACGGTGCTGTGATGAAACATTGATGAGTAAAAAACAGTTTAGTTTGCTGGTGTTATGTAAAGTGATAAAGCAGCGGTCGGGTGATGGCATGTAAAGACAGGGAGAGGAAGGGAAGAGAGTTAAGATGGCATTACTGGATAGACTCAGGACAAACACACCAACACGGAGCAGAAGAAATAAGTGTGAAAGTGGGGGAAAAAACAGCAGAAAAGGACGGAGATGATGAGAAAACCAGAGAATGAAAGAGCTGGAGGAGCAGAAGCAAAGCTAGTACACATAAAGAGAGCAAGAGAGAGAGACCTCTGATGAATTAACGAAGTTTTCCCTGAGGCGGACGCCAACATCTCCATATGAGACCCAAGATACAACCTCTTCAGACCAAACACAACTCAGCAGAACGCAGGGTATGACAGTAGAGACCAAACCAGCATGCTAAAATATACCACAATGGGCTGGCAAAGTAGTTCATCAAGAAGTACTCTCTTCAGCAAAATGCTCCTCAATGATTAAAACTACAAACCACTCTCTTAGAGCACCTTTGATTTCTATTTTGACAACAATGCCAAGCTAAATACAAAATATTAGAGGCTCTGGAGAGACTTCCTGAGCAGGAGAGGTTGTGTTTTTCTCATTGCTCTGACCTAAAGTGATAAGATCTGGCCACATTTGGGGCTTTTGTCTTAAGCTCAAAAGTTTGTGTGGAAAAAGAAAACCTGCTGCATAGATATAACTAAAATCTTGTTGTCCAAGCTTAGCTTTAGATAAAGAAAGTCGTTATGTAGTAATTGAAACAGTCAACAGAAAAGGAGATAAAACAACTGAAAGAAGCAGATGGAGACTTTAAAAACAGGATACCACGACAAACTGGTGGTATTTCTTTACCTGGGAAAAAGTTTGTATGCCCATTGTCAGCTTCTTACTTTTATTCATGGAGTTTTCTAGAGTAGCTTCATATGAGTCACAATTCTTATTTATCTTAAATGAGGCCTTGATGTAGCTCCTCAGTTCATCTACTGTTTGAAATAAGTCATTTTAGCTGTATTGCCCTTCTTTTAAAACAACTTTCTTCTGATTGGCTGTCCCTCATAGAGCAGATGGGTGGTCCTTTTATGTTTATTTTTTAAATAGACTGACATCACATAGAGGCAAGAGTAGAAAAAATAGACACAGACTACAGTCGCATACTTTAAATACTTTGGCCATGATAAAAAATATATATATAAATATATATAAATATACACCCAGCATGCCCCTGCGGGCGGTTTATCCTTCAAGCTCGGG